>NC_090650.1:234034307-234634307 GCF_040937935.1 Hyperolius riggenbachi
CTTCCTTCTTGAAAGATAAATTGCGCAGTAGTGAGTCGTGGAACGCGTCCCATTGGACACATGCGAGACGTGGGATACATAGAAGCCTGCAGACTTCTGGATAAGTAACCCGCTGTCTCCCATGCACACACCTGAGGCAATTAAGCCTGGATTTTAATCATGATTTTGAGTGGCCTCCGATTTGGAAGCCAATCCCTGTCAGTGATCGCAGGAACCTACACCCTAATTCCCCCCCCCCCCCCCAAAGTTTTTTAGTCACAGGCCGAGTCAACATACTTTAGACAGCTGGGGGGCCGGAGTGTACATAAAATGTTGTAGAAAAACGTTACAATGAACCTAGGTAGAGTAAATAGCGCCTGAAACACCATCCCCCACACGCAAAGCAATCAGTGTTCAAAATACATATTTTCAAAAGTCCACCCAAAACAACCCCCTTTCCCCAGTAATTGTAAAGAATGCAAATTATCCGCCCCTACACACACGTGCACACACTGCTTTTATATTACCTCTAACCACCCAACCCCCCCACCACTACCACAATGTTTTTGCACACCAGACAGTGAAGCATACCCAGGTGACAACATGCCATACAATTGTACAGCAGTGCCACCTAATGCGGCATTGGACTGGAAGCCAGCGAATTACTTCTTACTGGCTTCCATGTGGAAAAGTGGTGCCAGCACGGCTGCTGCATCTATAAGTAATATATTTTATGTATGGAGGGCCGGTGAAAAAAGCCTCGGGGCCGCATTTGGCCCGCGGGCCTTAGTTTGAGGACCACTGCCCTAATCCTTGTGTGATTAGAGGGTAATGCTGGGCATACACGGAGCGATCCGGCGGCTCGATTAGCCGGCAGATTGACTCCCGCCGCGGCCGCCCGGATCGATTCCTGATTGTCCCCGCGGCCGCTTCCTTATCTTCCGCTCGATTCCCTGCTATTGTCCACCCGCGGGTATCGAGCGGGGAATCGATTTGGCGGGCAATCGGACCTGTTAGATATTGTCAATCGACCCATCAGCGTCTCGATTGATAATAAAAAAAGCTCCGTGTATGCCCAGCATAAGACAGTTGTGCCTGGTACACACGATGCAATTTTCTGACAGATTTACCGTCGGTTCATTTATTTTCAACATGTCCGATCGATTTTCCATAGAAGTGAATGGAAAATCAATCAGACATGTTAGAAATTATCGATCTGACAGAAAATCTGTCAGAAAATTGCATCATGCGTACTTAGCATAAGTGACATGAGGCAGGGATTAGAATTCAGAATATTTTTAGTTAGGGGTGTGGCTTCATTTGAGGGGTGGGGTTAAGAGTTCTAGATCGCCTATGCTTACAAGCTCTTGAGTTGTAAATCTGGTTCTGCCCTAAATACTGACACGTCAGACAATTGCAGCAGGATCATACAGAAAAAAACATTAGCAAAATACAAATTATGATTTTGCATTGTGTAAAAATGCCTGCTAGCCACCAAGTATGACCCCTGGGTATTTCAAATTTTCTTATCACAAAGAAAACATTTCTTGTTGAGAGTATTGCAGATAAAAAGTATTTAGAGGGAGGAAGCCAGCTGGGAGGAAATTCCTTAGGGAGGGGAGTTGAGGGGGATGAATAAACCATGAATCACACAGCTAGACATTTAGTGCACGTTCACACTTATAATCGCAGAACGCCGGCTTTGCGGGAGTGATTCTCACGGTTTTAGCGCGGAAAAATCACTGGACACTGCGGCGGTTTTGGAGCGATCGCGATTAGCATGCTTTGCACCCTAATCACGATCGCTAAGTGCGGAATGCTCGTCGCCGGCAAACCGCTGCATGCAGCGCGGTTGCGGATATCACTAACTGCAACCGCGGCAGTGAGAACACTGCCACTCGCTACATTGTGTAGCGGTTTTTGCTAAACCGCTAGTGGTTTGCCGTGAGCGGGAATCGCGCGATTCCCGCCCAGGTGAGAACGGGCCCTGATTACAGTTTTCAAAAACACTGTCTAATGCTGTGCATACACGGGTCGATCCGGCGGCCGATTAGCCGCCGTATCGACTCCCGCCACGTCCCCGCTCGTCCGTGCGTGCACCCGGATTGATTCCCGCTTGATCCCCATCAGCGGCTCGATTGATAAGCCTGCGTAGAGCCGTGTATGCCCAGCATAAAACAGCACTGTATTCTAATTAGAATAAAGATCTGCAGCTGTCAGGTAAGCAGTAAAGAAAGAGGGGGGGGGGGGGGAGAAACACTTGATTTACAATGAAAGATAGCACTGTCAAAAACAGATTACAGTGTGTAAATCACAAGGACAGCAGAGCAAGCTGAGAAGATAGCCCTGACAGCAATGGAATGAGGCTACAACTGACGAACGAGGATCTATCAGCAAAGGAGAGTCAAAATACAGAGCAGAAAAATGACAGGCTAGAAAACACAGGCAGACACTGCATACACAGTCGCAGCCAGATGACATCACTGTAACTGTACACTACCACAGGCTAATTTGCATGCTGCACAGTGATTGGAGGAAGGAGCTGCTGGAGAAAGGAGCTGCTGGAGGAAGTAGGAAATCAGCTGGATGGCACTGTAAACTTGCCAACCAACATGTGGCTGCGCAGTATACTAGCATGCAGTAACATAAATAAGGACATCTGACAGGTATAGTACAGCAAACATACACTTTTATTTATTAAAGCAGTATTAAGCAACACATCGGATATTTTTTATAGTATCAAATGTTCAGGTCACTTCCTCTTTAATAATAATGCCATTATTCTCCTTAAGGGATCTAAATACACAATGAGCACACACATGACCTGTCTACCACTTGGAGGATGTTAGTTTCACTAACAATTTGCAATTGTTAGGTACTTGTCCCTCCCATGGAGGAAAGACTTCTACGACAGTGGGAGGGACAAGTACCTAACAATTGCAAATTGTTAGTGAAACTAACATCCTCCAAGTGGTAGACAGGTCATGTGTGTGCTCATTGTGTATTTGAATCCCATGAGTGGGGTGTGCACTTTTTTGCAGGTAAGCACTCATCTGTTTTTAAGTAGCGCTGTTCATTTCTTTGCTGTGTTTGATTTAATTCTGGTCAGCTGCTCCCACTTGTTAGTGTTTCTTTGGTGTATATGCAGAGCCTCTGTTTGGTTCAAGGTGCGTTCGTAGTTCCTGGGGGGGCTCAGCGCATCTCTGAGCTGAGGCCATTCAGGGGCGGCCTGGTGATGCGCTGATCCCACTTTTTCTGCGCAATTCTTAATTTTACTGGTAGCGCGCCCAGGCTATGCATATGCACAGGTAGGTTTTAGTTAGTGTTAGGTCCCCTCCCATGGAGGAAAGACTTCTACGACAGTGGGAGGGACAAGTACCTAACAATTGCAAATTGTTAGTGAAACTAACATCCTCCAAGTGGTAGACAGGTCATGTGTGTGCTCATTGTGTATTTGAATCCCATGAGTGGGGTGTGCACTTTTTTGCAGGTAAGCACTCATCTGTTTTTAAGTAGCGCTGTTCATTTCTTTGCTGTGTTTGATTTAATTCTGGTCAGCTGCTCCCACTTGTTAGTGTTTCTTTGGTGTATATGCAGAGCCTCTGTTTGGTTCAAGGTGCGTTCGTAGTTCCTGGGGGGGCTCAGCGCATCTCTGAGCTGAGGCCATTCAGGGGCGGCCTGGTGATGCGCTGATCCCACTTTTTCTGCGCAATTCTTAATTTTACTGGTAGCGCGCCCAGGCTATGCATATGCACAGGTAGGTTTTAGTTAGTGTTAGGTCCCCTCCCATGGAGGAAAGACTTCTACGACAGTGGGAGGGACAAGTACCTAACAATTGCAAATTGTTAGTGAAACTAACATCCTCCAAGTGGTAGACAGGTCATGTGTGTGCTCATTGGGCTCTATTCACAAAACCATGTGCGGTAACTCTTTTTTGGGTGAAAAATTACCTCCAGTTATAATTCACTAAAAATAGTGAAAAAAGTGAGTATTCACTAAAAATGTACCAAGTGTGATAAATGTTTGATAAAAGTGCGGTAAAACAGGTGATAAAACAGGTGATAAAACAGGTGATAAAACAGGTGATAAAACTGTCAGTAATAGGTACGGAAATAAAGCTTTTTTGACCACTGTAGGGCAGCCCATATATTTGCCACCCATTACACAGAGATGACCCAGGAAAGCCTGTCACGTTTAAAGTGGGACCTCAACTCTTGCACAGGACAGAAGGAAAACATATATAAATGCACCCTGTATGTATATAATTTAGCCTGTCCTTCCCCCTCATCTGTGAATAATCACAACTGTAATTTGACCTCTCAGCTTTGCCAGCTGGCTGCCTCAGCAGAGCAGCTAATGTGTAAACACAGGATGTTAACCCCATGTCTGCTTCCATGAAAGCAGGAAGTACATACACTGGAGATTGTTTGCTGGAATTGTATCAGCTGTAACAAAGAAATGTTTTTCTTTAAAGGTAATTATGCTGTTGCTTATCTTTTAGAGCAGAGAAGAATTTCCTCCTCGGCATCTATTAAATCATCTAAAAGACTGTACGAGGTCGGAAAGTGCGCCTTGAGATTAGACACACTCGTCTTTTCTGCCTTCTATGTAAATCTGACATAAACTCGAGCAAACAAAGCTCAATAGGCTCCATCCTGAAGGCCAAAAGCAGAGAAGTGATAATTATCACCTACCATTTGTAGGTGATAAAAACATCCTAAATTAACACCAACTTTTCAATTGAGAATCTCAAATTGGAGATAAATTTGAGGTAATTACCACACTTTTACCTCACTTTTACCGCATGAGGTAAAAAAAAATTGTGAATTTGAAAATGGAGATATTTTGGTCGGTGTTTATCACTACCTAATTTAACTCATGCGGTAACTCATTGAGAATAGAGCCCATTGTGTATTTGAATCCCATGAGTGGGGTGTGCAAAATGGGTGTGGCTACAACCTGCGGCGCGCGAAGCGCGCCGCGGCGAAAAAATGGGCGTGGTCATGACCGGATGAGGGCGGGGCTAACTGTAATTTAAAGTGAACCCAGGGTGAGAGTGATATGGTGGCTGCCATATTTATTTCCTTTTAAACAATACTAGTTGCCTGGCAGCCCTGCTGATCTATTTGGCTGTAGTAGTGAACTGAATTACACCAGAAACAAGCCATGCAGCTAATCTTGTCAGTTCTGACAATATTGTCAGAAACCCCTGACCTGCTGCATGCTTGTTCAGGGTCTATGGTTGAAAGAATAAGAGGCAGAGGACCAGCACGGCAGCCAGGCAACTGGTATTGCTTAAAGGGAGATAAATATGGCAGCCTCAATATTATTCTCACCTCGGGTTCCCTTTAAAAGTGCAACGCAAAGACAGAGGGCCCAAGTTTTGGTGACCCTTTTCCCAGAAAATTCACATAATTGTGCAGGTTTTCTCAAGAAAATACACGTAATGTGAGCAGATTTTAACAAAAAACACGTCCAATGACCCCAATATGCACAATCGGTGGCAGATATGGCCCCAATATGCACAATCGGTGGCAGATATGGCCCCAATATGCACAATCGGTGGCAGATATGGCCCCAATATGCACAATCGGTGGCAGATATGGCCCCAATATGCACAATCGGTGGCAGATATGGCCCCAATATGCACAATCGGTGGCAGATATGGCCCCAATATGCACAATCGGTGGCAGATATGGCCCCAATATGCACAATCGGTGGCAGATATGGCCCCAATATGCACAATCGGTGGCAGATATGGCCCCAATATGCACAATCGGTGGCAGATATGGCCCCAATATGCACAATCGGTGGCAGATATGGCCCCAATATGCACAATCGGTGGCAGATATGGCCCCAATATGCACAATCGGTGGCAGATATGGCCCCAATATGCACAATCGGTGGCAGATATGGCCCCAATATGCACAATCGGTGGCAGATATGGCCCCAATATGCACAATCGGTGGCAGATATGGCCCCAATATGCACAATCGGTGGCAGATATGGCCCCAATATGCACAATCGGTGGCAGATATGGCCCCAATATGCACAATCGGTGGCAGATATGGCCCCAATATGCACAATCGGTAGCAGATATGGCCCCAATATGCACAATCGGTAGCAGATATGACCCCAATATGCACAATCGGTAGCAGATATGACCCCAATATGCACAATCGGTAGCAGATATGACCCCAATATGCACAATCGGTAGCAGATATGACCCCAATATGCACAATCGGTAGCAGATATGACCCCAATATGCACAATCGGTAGCAGATATGACCCCAATATGCACAATCGGTAGCAGATATGACCCCAATATGCACTATCGGTAGCAGATATGACTCCAATATACACAATCGGTAGCAGATATGACCCCAATATGCACAATCGGTAGCAGATATGACCCCAATATGCACAATCGGTAGCAGAAATGACCCCAATATGCACAATCCGTAGCAGATATGACCCCAATATGCACAATCAGCATCAACTGAAAAAGAAAAGAAAAACCCATTTACTCACCTACAGCCAGAAGACCTTCTTTCCCGACCTCCAGCCCGAGTCCCGACCTCCTTGTGGCGCGCAGCGCCCGCGATCCTCTTCCTTCCCGACGTCACGACGAGACTTCCTGCCTGCAGAGAGCAGGGCTACGGGAAAATGGCCGCCCGAAGCCATGCACTGCAGACTCGAAGTCTGCAGAACAGGGCTCCGGGCGGCCATCTTACCGTAGCCCTGCTGCTGCTCCGTGCTGCCGCTGTGTGAACTGACTTGGCGTCTTTTAGACGCCTGAAGTCCGTTCACTCCAGGGGGTGCTTGGACAATTCTAGGGGGTGCTCGAGCACCCCCAAGCACCCCCCTGGCGCCGCCCCTGGTGCTATGCTATGCATAGAAAGAGTATCGGAAGAGCTAATGTGTGAGAAAGTCATTAGCAGGTCACTAGTGGAACAGAGTGGGCAGTTGAGGTCATTTACATATAATATTAGGTTGTACATAATGAGATGATGCATGCTTACTTTGTTTTATAGCATTGCCACAGTCCTTCAGAGTTAGACCTAACTGCAGTAGGAATGTAAGGCACTTAGCATGAATTAATATTATTTTTATTTTAGGATCAAATTATCGAAGCAAAAGGGTGATGAACTAGACACTTGGAAATGCTCTGAGGAAGTTAATGATATGAATTTAATTGCTTAACATACTTTACAGTATGGAGGTAAATGTGTAAGCGCTATATAAATAAATGGATAATAATTACTTATAATGCTTGAATGGTGCAAAATTGTGTTATGATAAAATTTGCTCCAAATTTCAGGTAGACCGGAATCAAAACACCATTGAATTCAATGGCAGAGAAATTCTGATTTCTAGAAAGTAACTAGAGCCCTCAAATGCCAAAACATGGGGAGAATCCCCTTAACCACTTGAGAATCGCAGTATTAAACCCCCCTAAAGACCAGGCCTTTTTATTGTTAATTGGCCACTGCAGCTTTAAGGCCAAACTGCAGGGCCGCACAACACAGCACACAAGTGATCCCCCCCCCCCTTTTCTCCCCACCATCAGAGCTCTCTGTTGGTGGGGTCTGATCGCTCCACAGTTGTTTATTTTTTTTTATAAATATTTATTTTATTTCTTTTTAATAAATTTTGCTTTTTTTTTAATCTGTCCTCCTCTGCTCCCTCCCTTCCTCCCCCCGCCAGCCAATCAGGGTGATCCGCTGTCATAGGCTTCAGCCTATGACAGCCGATCACTCCCCAGTCTCAGGAGGGGACAGCCGTGTCATACGGCTGTCCCCAGTACAGCGCTGTTGCCGATCGCAGCGCTGTACATGTAAATAGACAGCGATCACGCCGTCTAACAGTTTCCCGAGTGGTGATTGCCGCTCGGAGACTGAAGAGGGGGCGGAGCTCTGCTCCCCGAGCAGGAGATGCGCTCGAAAACTGCGCGCGATCTCCATCAAAATGCAGCCCCAGGACTTGACGCCAATTGGTGTTAGGCGGTCCTGGGGCTGCTGCCGCGACCACACCGATTGGCGTGGGGTGGTTTTTAAGCAGTTAAATATCTGAAAATCAAGCTGTGGTTAAAAAATTAAATGTGGAAATGGTGGGGGATGATCTTTGACTGGTGTTTGACTATTGCAGTGGATTACTTTGGGCACTAGGGTTTGACTGCAGTGGTTGCCAGGACTCAGACTCTTAGAAGTTGGTTATAGTATAGCCAAGCACTGGGGGGAGGGTGTTAGAGGTTAATGTTAGGTTTCATTACAGGAGGGTTAGTGTTAGGGGATATGGTTAGAGGTTAATGTTAGATACAGTTATTCGAGGGCTCTACTGATACAGATTAGAGATTGCCCGAATGGTTCGCCAGCAAATGGGCTTCAGGCGAACTTCCGGGGTTCGCAATCGTGGAGAACCGCAAACTTTTCCTGGAAAATCGGTTCCCCCCATAGTGCATCATGAGGGTCAACTTTGACCCTCTACATCACAGTCAGCAGGCACATTGTAGCCAATCAGGCTACACTCCCTCCTGGAGCCACTCCCCCCTTATAAAAGGCAGGCAGCATCAGGCTTTTCACTCACTCGTGTGCCTGCATTAATTAGAGAAGGGAGAGCTGTTGTGCAGAGACCTATAGGGAAAGCTTAGTTAGGCTCTTGTAGGCTTGTTAGCTTGCTCCTTGCTGATTCTTATTGCCAAAAAAGCACCCCTCAACAGCTCTTTTGAGAGCTAATCTTGTTCTTGTAATCTATTTTTTTTTGTGTGTGTGTGTGTGGACCACTTGCATTATATACAGCCTGTCAGTCAGTCGCAGCTGGCCTTTGGCCCCTTGGTGGTATAATTACTGCTGTGCCAGGTGCACATTATAATACCCATCACTGCATATACCTACTACCTGTTGTTCACTTCAGTGCACCCACCTACCTCCGTAAGCGCACGCAGTGTCACTGTGCCTGCCCAGTACCTGTCTGTGTGTGACAAGTGCACATTGTAATACCCATCACTGCATATACTGTACCTACTACCTGTTGTTACCTTCAGTGCATCCACCTACATACATGAGCGCACGCAGTGTCACTGTGCCTGTCCAGTACCTGTCTGTGTGTGACAGGTGCACATTGTAATACACATCACTGCATATACCTACCTGTTGTGTTCAGTGCACCCACCTACCTACTTAAGCGCACGCAGTGTCACTGTGCCTGTCTGGTACCTGTGTGTGTGTGACAGGTGCACATTTGTAATACCCATCACTGCATATACCTACCTGTTGTTCACATTGCACCCACCTACCTAAGTGAGCACACGTAGTGTCAGTGTGCCTGTCCGGTACCTGTCTGTGTGTGACAGGTGCACATTGTAATACCCATTACTGCATATACCTACTACCTGTTGTTCACTTCAGTGCACCCACCTACCTATGTGAGCGCACACAGTGTCACTGTACCTGTTAGGTACCTGTGTGTGTGTGACAGGTGCACATTTGTAATACCCATCACTGCATATACCTACCTGTTGTGTTCAGTGCACCTACCTACCTATGTGAGTGCACGCAGTGTCACTGTACCTGCTCGGTACCTGTGTGTGTGTGGCAGGTGCACATTTGTAATACCCATCACTGCATATACTTACCTGCTGTGTTCAGTGCACCCACCTACCTACGTGAGTGCACGCAGTGTGATATACCACTCCGTGCATACCTGTTAACTGCACCTGTGTGACTGCACATTGTATTAGTCAAGTCAGTGCATACCTTTTACTTCATCCCCCCCCCCCCCCGATATGGACAAAACGGACAAAAGAGGTAGAGGCAGAGGTAGAGGCAGACCCAGAGGAAGGCCACCCGGCAGGTCTGTGCGAGGTCATGCTGATGTGATTTCATGTGGCCCTGGACCAAAGTACAGTGCTCAGAAGAAGGCACGTCCCATCAACTCCCAAGATTGTCAGGACGTGGTTGACTATTTAACACAGAACACCTCATCTTTCGCAGCCACCAGTACTACTCCAAGTACCACATCCACTACATTTGACAGTTCACAGGAGTTATTTGGTGGGGAAATCACTGATGCACAGCCATTATTGTTACAACCAGATGAAGGCGCTAAGCAATTTACACCACCTCATATGTCTGAGTTAGGCGACACTATGGACGTAACGTGTGAGGAGGAAGATGATGAAGTACTAGAGATGGCCCGAACCTCCGATTTTTGGTTCGCGAACCGGGTTCGAGAACTTCCGCGAAAGTTCGGTTCGTGCGAACTTTCGCGAACTACAATAGACTTCAATGGGGAAGCGAACTTTGAAAACTGGAAAAATTTATACTGGCCACAAAAGCGATGGAAAAGATGTTTCAAGGGGTCTAACACCTGGAGGGGGGCATGGCGGAGTGGGATACACGCCAAAAATCCCGGAGAAAAATCTGGATTGGACGCAAAGCAGTGTTTTAAGGGCAGAAATCACATTGAATGCTAAATTGCAGGCCTAAAATGCTTTAAAACATCTTGCATGTGTATACATCAATCAGGGAGTGTAATTAGAGTACTGCTTCACACTGACACACCAAACTCACTGTGTAACACACCGCAAACAGCTGTTTGTGTAGTGATGGCCATGCTGGACTGGTGCGCACCATGGCCAGAGTGCAGGCCGTGGCGGTTTTCAAGCCCATATGGTCGTCGGGCTGTGGTAGCTCAATGATAAAACAACAGTTACTGCCCAGCTGATCAAATTTGGTCTGTCCACAATGAAGCAATGACCTTATTATCTTTGATGTGGCTCCCCCCGAGACACTCATATAGCCGTCGGTCATTGCTTCATTATGATATGCAAGCCCCTTCACAGCGGCAAGGTAATGATCACAAAGGGGAATGGGCACATGGACATGCCTTTTGTTTTGTTGTTGCAGCTGCACTACAGCCAGAAAAATTAGGCAGGCATGTATACGCACCAGAAAAATTATTATAGCGGCCGCTGCTAGCAGCGGCCTTAAAAATTCAGGAATTCACCTGGAGTCCTGGACCCTGTTGGTGGTGGCGGAGAAGGCAGTCAAGCGGCCTGCGGGCAGAGGTGCTTTGTGGGGAGCGACTTAGTCTTGGGGCAGGCAGCCAGTCATACAGCATGCAGGCAGAGATGCTGTGTGTGGGGACTGAATTAATCTTTGGGCGGGCAGTAACCCTCCGGGATCCATGCCTCATTTATTTTGATAAAGGTGAAGTACTGAACACTTTTGTGACTTAGGCGACTTCTCTTCTCAGTGCCAATGCCTCCAGCTGCGCTGAAGGTTCTTTCTGACAGGATGCTTGAGGAAGGGGAAGACAGAAGTTGGATGACAAATTGGGACAGCTCTGGACAGGGTTCATCGCTGCTCACAGTGTCTACAATCACACTTAAGGCCAGGTAGTCGGCTACCTGCCGGTCCAGGCGTTGGTGGAGGGTGGATCCGGAAGGGCTAAGGCGAGGCGTTGCACTAAAGAATGTCCGCATGTCTGACATCACCATAAGATTGCTGGAGCGTCTTGTCCTTGCTTGCATGGACATGGGAGAAGGATTGCTGGCAGTGGTACCTTTATTGCGTTGTGCTGTGACATCACTCTTAAACACATTGGCCTCAATTCACTAACCTTAACTCCTGTCTTTAATAACTCTTCTGAGCTGTTTTACAGCTATCACCATGGTGATATAATTGTGATAACTGTAAAACAGCTCAGAAGAGTTGTTAAAGACAGGAGTTAAGGTTAGTGAATTGAGGCCATTGTAAAGCATAGTTGCCAGCTTGTTCTGCATGTGCTGCATCCTTTCTGCTTTCTGGTGAGTTGGTAACATGCCCACTTTGTGCCTATACCGAGGGTCTAGTAGCGTGGCCACCCAGTACAGCTCATTCCCCTTGAGTTTTTTTATACGGGGTCCCTCAACAGGCTGGACAGCATGAAAGACGTCATCTGCACAAAGTTGGATCCAGACATATTATCCATCTCCTCTTGCTTTTCCTCAGTGATGCCAGGTAAGTCCTCCTCCTCCCCCCAGCCACGAATAATACCACAGGAACGTCGAGCAGCACAAGCCTCCTGCGACACCTGCTGCGGTTGTTCTTCTGCTGCTGCCTCCTCCTACTCCAAAGAAACACCTTCCTCATCATCCAAGTCTGACTCCTCTTCCCCACCCGACTCTTCCTCCTCCCCCCTCTGTGCTGCCGCAGGTGTTGAGGAAACATCTGATTCTGATGAAAATTGCTCCCACAACTGTTCCTGCCTTAACTGTTCCAGTTCACGCTCCTCCACAGCTTGATCCACCACTCTACGCACGGCACGCTCCAGGAAGTAAGCGTATGGGATCAAGTCGCTGATGGTGCCTTCACTGCAACTCACCAGGTTTGTCACCTCCTCAAATGGCCACATGAGCCTGCATGCATTTTGAATGAGTGTCCAGTTGCTGGGCCAGAACATCCCCATCTCCCCAGACTGTGTCCTTCTACTGCAGTTGTAGAGGTACTGGGTGACGGCTTTCTCCAGTTCTAGCAGGCGAGAGAACATAAGGAGGGTTGAATTCCAGCGAGCCGGGCTATCGCAAATCAGGCGTCTCAACAGCAACTTCTTTCTCTGCTGAATATCTGCAAAGCGTGCCATGGCCGTGTAAAACCGCCTGAAATGCCCACACAACTTCCTGGCCTGCTTCAAGACATCCTCTAAGCCTGGGTACTTTGACACAAATCTTTGAATGACTAGATTCAGCACATGTGCCATGCAGGGTACATGTGTCAGCTTTCCCAAATTCAAAGCGGAAATGAGATTGCTGCCATTGTCACTTGTCACACACCACGTTGCCGATCTTCAGCTGGTGTGGGGTGAGCCACTGATGCACCTGTTTGTTAAGAGCAGCCAGGAGAGCTGCTCCAGTGTGACTCTCCGCTTTGAGGCAAGACATGTTTAAGATGGCGTGACACTGGCGTGACACTGTTGTACCTGTCATGCAGCATAGGCCCTGGGGAGCTGTGGCTGTGTAGCTGGAGAGGAGATCGCAGCACCAGTAGAGTTAAACTGCCACTCAGCCAAGGAGGAGGAGGATGATGACAATGAAGAGGATGTAGCAGGAGGAGAGGAGGTGGCAGGAGGCCTGCCTGCAAGCTGTGGAGGTGTCACTAGTTGGTCCGCTGCACAGCCACGTACTCCCTGCTGTACCTGCCCTGACCGTGCTTGGCAGACCAGGCATCCACGGACCCTTGATCCAACGCTGTGTGCCAGAGATGACACCACTTGCCTCTCAACTTCATGGTACAGTTTGGGTATCGCCTATTTAGAGAAACAATTGCAGCCTGGCATCTTCCACTGCGGTGTCCCAATGGCCACAAACTTACGGACGGCCTCAGAGTCCACCAGCTGGTATGGTAACAGCTGGTGAGCTAACAGTTCCACCAAGCCAGCTCCCCCCATTATAAAACGCAGGCATTGCCGGTCATTTTACTCACTTGTGTGCCTGCAGTAAATAGAGAAGGGATAGCTGCTGCTGCTGCAGAATCTCATAGGGAAAGATTAGTTAGGCTCTTGTAGGCTTCTTAGCTTGCTCTTTTCTGATTCTTATTGCTAAAATAGTACCCCACAACAGCTCTTTTGAGAGCTAATCTTGTTCGTGTGATCTATTTTTTTTCTGTGTGTCCCACTATGTTGCATAGACAGCCTTCATAATTCATACTGTGTGTGTGCCACTGCCAGGCCCAGCACATTCAGTGACTACCTATGTGTGTGACAGGTGCACATTGTAATACCCAGTACTGCATATACCTACCTACGTGTTGTTCACAGTGCATCCACCTAACTACGTGAATCCTTCTCCCATGTCCACGCAGGCAAGGACAGGACGCTCCAGTCATCTCATGATGATGTCGGACATACGGACATTCTTTAGTCCAACGCCTCGCGTTAGCCCTTCCGGATCCACCCTTCACCAATGCCTGGACTGGCAGGTAGCCAACTACCTGGCCTTGAGTGTGGATGTAGACACTGTGAGCAGCAATGAACTCTTGGACTACTGGGTGCTCAGGCTTAACCTGTGGCCAGAGCTGTCCCAATTTGCTATCCAACTTCTGTCTTGCCCTGCCTCAAGCATCCTGTCAGAAAGGACCTTCAGCGCAGCTGGAGGCATTGTCACTGAGAAGAGAAGTCACCTAAGTCACAAAAGTGTTCAGTACCTCACCTTTATCAAAATGAATGAGGCATGGATCCCGGAGGGCTACTGCCCGCCCCAATACTAAGTCAGTCCCCACACACAGCATCTCTACCTGCACGCCATGTGACTTCCTGGCCCAAGACTAAGTTGCTCCCCACACAGCTTCTCTGCCCACAGGCCACTTGACTGCCTTCTCCTCCACCACCAACAGGGTCCAGGACTCCAGGTGGATTCCTGAATTTTTAAGGCCGCTATAATAATTTTTCTGGTGCGTGTACATGCCTGCCTAATTTTTCTGGCTGCACTGCAGCTGCAACACAAAACAAAAGGTATGTACATGTGCCAATTCCCCTTCGTGATCATTATCTTGCCACGGTGAAGGGGCTTGCGTATCACAATGAAGCAATAACCGACAGCTGTATAAGTGTCTTGGGGGAGAGGCACACCAAAGATAATAAGGTTGTTGCTTCATTGTGGACAGACCAAATTTGATCAGCTGGACAGTCATTGTTGTTCTATCATTGAGCTACCACAGCCCGGCGACCATATGGGGTTGAAAACAGCCACGGCCTGCACTCTGGCCATGGTGCGCACCAGTCCAGCACGCCGTCACTACACAAGCAGCTGTTTGCGGTGCCTTACACAGTGAGTTTGGTGTGTCAGTGTGAAGCAGTACTCTAAATACACTCCCTGACTGGTGTATACACATGCAAGATGTTTTAAAGTACGTTAGGCATGCAATTTAGTATTCAATGTGAATTCTGCCCTTAAAACACAGCTTTGCATCAAATCCAGATTTTCCCCCGGGGCTTTTGACGTCTATCCCACTCCGCCATGCCCCCCTCCAGGTGTTAGACCCCTTGAAACATATTTTCCATAACTTTTGTGGCCAGCATAAGTGTTTCTAGTTTTCAAAGTTTGCCTCCCCATTGAAGTCTATCGCGGTTCGCGAACCGAAAATCGGAGGTTTGGGCTATCTCTAATACAGATAAGTGACAAATAGGAATAATGGCATAATTGATGGTAAACCATAACAAGGTTATTGTTCATAGTTTTCAAATAATGGTAATATCCAAATGAACACACACCTTTTTAAATTATGTTCGTAAAGCAGTAAGGAGTTTTTGGGCAAGGTTCCCTAATGATTTTTGTTGCCCATGGTGCACCTGGTTGGAGCTCTGGCCCTTTGAGTCCACCAGGAAAAAAAGCACAATTGTGTCTTGTCTTGAAATGTAGAACAAATTTGCCTTGCTGAGCTGAAAAACAAACAGAAGTATTGACCACTTGAACTTTCCAGGGATCAATACTTCCATACCTTGTCTGCTGTCCTTCTTAAGCTAAGTACATGTATGCAATAACTGTAGCCCAGCAGGGATTGGAAAAAAAATCTTTTGGGCAAAAAATTGGGATCTGATATGCAACAATTCGGGACCTGATAATGCATTCTATTGCTATAAAGGGGGTGGAGGGGTAAAGAGTGGTGCAAAACGGAACGGCTTTTTGTAAGCATGGGTAACGGAAACAAATGCGATTGGAGCTGCTCCTGCATTGGGGGTTGGTAAGGATTCAACATGCTGAATCCTTAAGCAACATCGGGTGGCACCTACACACAAACTAGATGAGCAAACTGTTGTCACCGAAGCAGTCTTCTCAGCTGCTTTGGCTGACTTTTATTTACTGTGTTTAATAAAAATTAACATTTGAATATACTATCTGCTTATGTGCATTATCAAAGCTGTTCATGAAAAGCAGGTTCTAAACTTTATCTTTGCTATCCTTGAACTATGAATCATCATTTTTTATGAGATTTCCAGAATGCCGTAAAATAAATATTAGTCTGTTTTTCTAACGGTATTTGCCCTGCAAATTGAGTGCTCTGTGAAAAGTTGTCACTTCTGCTTAATTTGAAAACAATATAACCTAAAAGTTTGGGGTTGTTTTGATGATACAACTGCAGTGACGCTATTGAAGTTACAGCAGGGACAAATTAATTATTTAGATGGAAGTACGGGATAGAGAACAGAATGTAAGCTGTAAGTCCACAACTAGAATACTGCACTCAGGGAAAAATAATCCTGTGATTGAGATGGCCATACTGAGTGCTTTAATGGCAGTATTTAAGCGGAAAGAGACTTGAGAATAATCATTT
Source organism: Hyperolius riggenbachi (assembly GCF_040937935.1). NCBI lineage: Eukaryota > Metazoa > Chordata > Amphibia > Anura > Hyperoliidae > Hyperolius > Hyperolius riggenbachi. The sequence continues at coordinate 234,050,597 of NC_090650.1, forward strand.
TGGATGCTTGAAAAGACTTTAACCATATAGGAAGAAAATAAGCCATACCAGCAGAAAAGGTATAGCTGCTAAAAGCTTTTATTTTGTAAATGTTTAGTTGTATCCATTTTAGATTATATATAAAAAATATAAGATTAAATGACCACCAGTCCTCCAAAAGGGTAGGTTTTGGCCAAAGTCAAGTCTGGTGGCTAAATTATTACCATTTTGTTATTGGAGTTGAGCAAATCTTCTATAAAAGATTGCTTTTGACTGTGGCAATGGCAATGGGAGGTGTGCAATACCTATGCTGTCAGAACAGACTTTCTGACTATTCTCACTGCAGCTTGTATTTTAACTATTCTTTTTTACCAACAACATTACAAAATTATTAGATCACTTCACTATGTATAGCAGGCACGTTGTTAGGGCTGAAGATCCGAGGCACCTCTCCCAGATCTCTGCCCACTGGGCCCCTGATAATCGGGCAGAAAGTGTCCATCAATAGTGCTTCTAAACTGTCGCTGCGCAGCTCCCTGGTCCATTCATGCTGCTGTTTGCCGTGATCTGCAGCAGACGTGCTTTCCCCTACACAGCAGAGGACAGCAGCTGTGTAGGGAAAAGCATGTTTGCCACAGATCACAGCATGTGCAGCAGGCAGCTACAGGTGGACTCTAGTAACTACACTCAGCCTCAGGCACAGATACTATCTCCGCCCTCCTCCACTTCTCCTGTTCACAGCCGGTGCACCGGTAAAAGCTGCAGGATAAAAAGGTTAAGTTACACAGAAACTTTTTAAATAAAGTTTGAGCTACAACAGGTCTGCTTGTACAATCATCAACCACTTTACAATACAACACCTTTTTATCACAGTACCATTCACTGAGGTATAGGGGCTTGGGTAGGGACTAGAGATGGCCCGAACCTCCGATTTTTGGTTCATGAACCGGGTTCACGAACTTCCTCGAAAGTTCGGTTCGCGTGAACTTTCGCGAACCGAAAAAGACTTCAATGGGGAGGCGAACTTTGAAAACTAAAAAAAGTATGCTGGCCAGAAAAGTGATGGAAAAGATGTTTAAAGGGGTCTAACACCTGGAGGGGGGGGGGGGGGGGGGGCAGAGTGGGATAGATGCCAAAAGTCCCGGGGGAAAAAATCTGAATTTGATGCAAAGCAGCGTTTTAAGGGCAGAAATCACATTGAATGCTAAATTGCAGGCCTAAAGTGCTTTAAAACATCTTGCATGTGTATACATCAATCAGGGAGTGTAATTAGAGTACTGCTTCACACTGACACACCAAACTCACTGTGTAAGGAACCGCAAACAGCTGTTTGTGTAGTGACGGCTGTGCTGGACTGGTGCGCACCATGGCTAGAGTGCAGGCCATGGCAGTTTTCAAGCCCATACGCTCGCCAAGCTGTGGTAGCTCAATGATAGAACAACAGTGACTGTCCAGCTGATCGAATTTGGTCTGTCCACAATGAAGCAACGACCTTATTATCTTTGGTGTGCCACTCCCTAAGACACTCAAGGGTTCATCACTGCTCACAGTGTCTACATCCAAACTTAAGGCCAGGTAGTCAGCTACCTGCCGGTCCAGGCGTTGGTGGAGGGTGGATCCAGAAGTGCTAAGGTGAGGTGTTGGACTAAAGAATGTCCGCATGTCCGACATCACCATGAGATCGCTGGAGCATTCTTTCCTTGCCTGCGTGGACATGGGAGAAGGATTACTGGCAGTGGTACCTTTATTGCATTGTGCCATGACATCACCCTTAAACGCATTGTAAAGCATAGTTGCCAGCTTGTTCTGCCTGTGCTGCATTCTTTCTGCCTTCTGGTGAGTTGGTAACATCTCCGCCACTTTGTGCCTATACCGAGGCTCTAGTAGCGTGGCCACCCAGTACAGCTCATTCCCCTTGAGTTTTTTTTATACGGGGGTCCCTCAACAGGCTGGACAGCATGAAAGACGCCATCTGCACAAAGTTGGATGCAGACGTACTATCCATCTCCTCTTGCTCTTCCTCAGTGACGTCAGGTAAGTCCTCCTCCACCCCCCAGCCACAAACAATACCACGGGAACGTCGAGCAGCACAAGTTCCCTGCGACGCTTGCTGCGGTTGTTCTTCTGCTGCTGCCACACACCACGTTGCCGATCTCCAGCTGGTGCAGGGTCAGCCACTGATGGTCCAGTGTGACTCTCCGCTTTGAGGCAAGACATGTCTAAGATGGTGTGACACCGTCGTACCTGGCATGCAGCATAGGCCCAGGAGAGATGGGGCTGTGTAGCTGTAGAGGAGATCGCAGCACCAGTAGAGTTGAACTGCCACTCAGCCAAGGAGGAGGACGACAGTGAAGAGGATGTAGCAGGCGGAGAGGAGGTGGCAGGAGGCCTGCCTGCAAGCCGTGGAGGCGTCACAAGTTGGTCCACGTAGTCCCTGCTTGCCATCAGTCACCAGGTTGACCCAATGGGCTGTGTAACTAATGTAGCTGCCCTGACCGTGCTTGGCAGACCGGGCATCCGTGGTCAGGTGGACCCTTGACCCAACCCAGAGATGACACCATTTGCCTCTCAACTTCACGGTACAGTTTGGGTATCGCCTTTTTAGAGAAATAATTGCAGCCTGGTATCTTCCACTGCGGTGTTCCAATGGCCTCAAATTTATGGAAGGTCTCAGAGTCCACCAGCTGGTATGGTAACAGCTGGCGAGCTAACAGTTCCGCCACGCTAGCTGTCAGACGCCGGGCAAGGGGGTGACTGGCAGAAATTGGCTTATTCCGCTCAAAGATTTCCTTCACGGACACCTTGCTGCTGTGGGCAGAGGAGCAGGAACCGCTCAAGGGCAGAGGCGGAGTGGAGGAGGGTGACTGTGAAGGTGCAAGGGAGAAAGTGGCTGAAGATGCTGCACCCGAAGGAGTAAGAGGAGAAGGAGGGTGGCTTTTCTTTTGTGTGCTGCTTTTGCTCAGGTGCTCTTCCCATTGCAGTTTGTGCTTTTTCTCCATGTGCCTTCATAAGGCACTTGTCCCTACGTGAGTGTTGGCCTTTCCACGGCTCAATTTTTGGAGACAGAGAGAGCAGATGGCATTACTCTGATCTGAGGCAGACACATTAAAAAATGTCCAAACCGCTGAGCCCCCCTGGGTTGATGGCACTATGGTGGCATCAGCAGCTGACGTTGAAGGGCATGTTGGCTGGCTGTACATAGGTGGTGATACATGGCGCCGGACACTGCCACCAGCTGTTTCTGATGACGAGCTCCCCCTGCCTATTAACAACAGCTAAGTGATCCAAGGTTTAGTTGTAATGCTCATACAACCATTGCAGGCATTTTTGGTGTTGGCATACAAATAATGATTAACTGCAGCTTGATAATCAACATATTTATATTTGTTATCACACCCCAGAGGGGTGGTGGTGCAAATACGAAAAAAAATATTGCCCCTCCTCTTTTCTATCTACATGCATGGTCTTGGCAAGGTAATCAACTCATTTGGGTTTCAATACCACTTATATGCAGATAATAATAATACACAACTGTATCTCTCGGCCCCAGACCTTAACTCCCTCTGCACACGTGTTACCGACTGGAAGCTTGTCTGCTATATTCTCTTTCATGAAATTTTGCTTCTTAAAACTCAATATGAGTAAAACAGAACTAATTATTTACCCACTATCTCTGTCCACCTCTCTGCCTGATATAACAATAAATGTTAAAACGCCCCCATTACTTCAGTTCCCAAAGCACAGTGCTTAGGGGTAATATTTGACTTCTCTCTTTTTTAATCCTCACATTCACTCCCTAACCAGCTCCTGACATCTCCAACTCAAAAATATATTTTGCATCTGACCTTTTCTCACACAGAATACAACTGAAATGTTCATAGTAACATACCACTTTTTGGACTACCAACAAACATATTTGGAACATATGGGGCATATTGGCTAATGATGGGGAAAATAATGATGCTAATGATAAAGAATTGGGAGAATTTCTGAATAAAAGTGGGGTTGATTTACTGAGAATCCTGGTCAGGCAGAAGCAAGGGAGATTAGATAAAATTGAGAAACAGATTGATGACATTAAGTTGGGGATGGAACCTTATAAAGATAGAGGGGCCTATAAGAAAGAAATGGAGATAATGGTCTATAAACTAACAAAGAACGAGAGAGAGGTGGTAGAAGTTATGCAAAGAAGGTTCTTGAATGATTGGGGAGAGTATAAAAATCAAATTGCATACAAATGGCAATCCATAAAAAAAGAGGAACCCCAAACTAAGGATGAACAAACTATACAGGTAATTCCAAATAACCCGCCTGGTGCAGAAGGAATGGGTCCACCTAGGGAAGTTAATAACCCCAAACCCAACCCAAAAGGGAATCAAACAATAACCCCAAATTAAAACTCAGAGGTAGCCCAAAGAGGCTGGGTAACCCAAGGGAGATACCATCCAGATATGGAATTAGACATTATAATTTAAGAGAGAGGAACCCCAAAAGAAAGCAGGAAAATAGAGAATATGATCAGATTCCCCTTGCGAATAGGTATCAGGAATTAGAAAATTATGATGAAGAGCCTGAGTTTGATGAACGTTTTTTAGGAATCAACTAGAAAGGAAGGTGGGAACTTCAATATGTACAGAGAGAGGACAACTGGGGAGGGGGCCCAGAAAGAACAGACGGGGAACTGGGGGGGAGGGGGGGTCTGGAAGCAGCAGATGAAACTGAAGCCTAAAGGAGGGGGGATATTTAATATTAGTGGTATCCCCCTAGATAAACAACAGCTAAGAATGTTGGATAAAGGATTACATTTTGCCCCTTCTAAGAAATTAAATACATTCGAAGCGTATTTGGGTATTAATAACTACATACAGACTTTAAGTATTAAAAAATATTTTCTTAATAAAGAAGGCCCCACTACGAGAACTAAGAGTCCACCACAAGAATTTGTACACACCCAAATGAAAAAGAGATCCACTTTTAACCCCCAAGACCAGTCCAAGGGGGGCAATATTGAAACCTTTAAGAGAGCAGTTCTCAGTGATTTGGAGACTTTGAATGTGAATGCTCAGAGAAATGATAAGAGATATGGGGACCAGATAAAAAAACTGGTGTAAGATAAAAACCTGATATTGAAACCAGCTGACAGGGGGGGGGGGGGGTGGGGGGGGGGGGTAGGGCTGGTCATTATGAACGCACTACAATACAAATCCGAGATGACCAGGATTCTCAGTGATCGGGATACGTACAAGTGCCTGAGAAAAAAAAACACTGTGGATTATAAAAACACCTTGAAAATTAAACTACTGGAGGTGAAAAGAAAGGTATTATTAGTACTGAAGAATTTAGATATTTACTGCCAACTAACCCCAGAATACCAGTAATATATTTTAACCCCAAAGTACATAAAGACACAAACAACCCACCCAGAAGACCCATAGTAAGTGGGGTGGGATCCCTAACCCAGAGAGTGGGTGAATATATAGACTGGTTTCTTCAACCAGAGATTAAGAGGTTACCGTACCTATTAAGAGACACAAAGCATCTATTACAAAAAATTATGAATTTAAAAGTCCAACCTGGGGATCTGTTGGTGATACATCTCTTTATACAGTAATCCCACATGAGAAAGGTTTAGAAATAGTGGGGAATTGTCTTAAAGAAGGGGGAAATTTGAAGGATCCCCAAATTGAGTTCATTCTTGATTTATTGACATACTCGTTGAAACATAATTACTTTTGGTGTCAGAAAGAGTATTATGTACAGCTAACGGGATGTGCTATGGGGGCAAAATATGCCCCAAGTGTGGCCAACCTATATATGGGCCAATGGGAACAGGAAATTTTGTTAAATGATAAGGAGAAAAATATTATATCGTGGAATAGATTTATCGACTACCTCTTCTTCATATGGAGAGGTCCAAGAGACCAATTACAGGTTTTTGTGAGGAGATGAACAATCATTGGCCTGAGATAAAAATTAAATTTACTATTGACGCTAATAAGGTGGATTTTTTGGATTTGGTAATAAGCACACAAGGTACAGAATTGAAAACAGTTACATTTTTCAAACCCACTGATAGGATTGGGTACATTCCGAGGGGGAGCTGTCACCACAAGAGATGGCTAGACAATATACCAAAGGGGCAGTTAATGAGAATCAGGAGGAACTGTTCAGATCTGAATGATTATATGGAACAAAGTGAAATAATCACCCAAAGATTTAGAGAGAAGGGATATGAAGTAGGGTTGTTACAACAAGAGGCTAGTAAAGTAACTGTAATGGATCGAGGTGAACTTATAAAAGACAAAGTGAAAATAGATGGAGTATCAAGGGAATATGACGTACTGTTGGAGTGTAATAGTCAGTATCAGGATTTAGAAAAAATCATTAAAAAACGATGGAACATATTACAATTGGACCTGGTCCTTCAAAAAACTATCCAAGCCAGACCTAGATTTATATATAAGAAAGCACCAAACCTGAGGTCAGCATTGGTAAATAGTTATATCGAACCACCCAGAACTAACTCTGGGGACCTACTGGGACAGAAGGGATTCTTCCCATGTAGGGGGTGCAGGGGATGCAGAGAGGTTAAGCCATTGAGGGGAGACCATATAGCATCAAGGAATACCGGAAAAAGATGGAAGATTAAACAGTGCATAACGTGCAATACTGTGGGGGTAATATACATTTTATGGTGCCCATGTGGGATGGAGTATGTGGGAAGAACAACTAGAGCCCTACACAAAAGAATCGGACAGCATATTTATAACATCTCAAAAGGTTTACAGACACATGGGGCTCGATTCACAAAGCGGTGCTAACCCAGTTAGAGACTTTAGGCATGATAACCATTGCACCACTCTGGTGAAAAGCCAGTTTAGGGGCTCGATTCACAAAGCGGTGCTAACCCAGTTAGAGACTTTAGGCATGATAACCATTGCACCACTCTGGTGAAAAGCCAGTTTAGGTGTGATAAGTTTAGGCATGATAAGTTTAGGTGTGATAAGTTTAGGCATGCTAAGTTTAGATAAGTTTAGATTGCTTGCAAAGTCCCGCACGCAAAGCAGCGCCATTAAACTTTATATGAAGTGCACCAGTCTTTGCTAGCGCAAAACTTTTGATCAGCTGTGCACTGCGGTGCTAACGCAGTTGGCGCTTAAACTTATCGGGCCTGATTCACAAAGCGGTGCTAACAGTTAGCACCCTGGTGAAAAGCCCTTTATCATGCCTAAACTCAGTTTAGGCATGATGGCCTCGATTCACCAAGCGGTGATAACTCAGTTATCACGCCTAAAGGACTTTAGGCGTGATGACCTTTTCACCACTGAGTTATCACCGCTTTTTCCTGCTCTTCGCGCGAAGTTACCGCGCGAACGCGCGTTCGCGCGTACGCGCGTGAGAGCGCGCGCAAAGTCCCATAGGGTTTAATGGGAGCTTCGCGCGAAGCGTCGGGTGCTGCGCGCGCACTTACGCGCGGTAACTTCGCGCGAGTTTCTTCTTATCACGCCTAAAGTGAGTTTAGGCGTGATAAGGGGCTTTTCACTGGCGTGCAAACACTTTGCACCGCTTTGTGAATCAAGCCCATCATGCCTAAACTTCACACCTAAACTGGCTTTTCACCAGAGTGGTGCAATGGTCATCATGCCTAAAGTCTCTAACTGGGTTAGCACCGCTTTGTGAATTGAGCCCCTAAACTTATCATGCCTAAACTGAGTTTAGGCATGATAAAGGGCTTTTCACCAGGGTGCTAACTGTTAGCACCGCTTTGTGAATCTGGCCCTAAATGTAAACGCAGGAGACATTTGGCTCCTTTGTTTACATTGAACAGCGCTGCTGCTACAGCAGCGCCGTAAGGCAGATCGGCGATCCCCGGCCAATCAGCGGCCGGGGATCTCCGCCATGTGACAGAGGACAGCCTGTCACAGGCTGCACAGGACGGATAGCATCCTGTGCAGCCCCAATCACCAGGGGTGAGAGGGAGGAGTGGGAGGGGGGGAATTTTGCCGCGGAGGGTGGCTTTGAGGTGCCCCCCCCCGCAACACCCAGGCAGGCAGGAGCGATCAGACCCCCCCCCCTGCACATCATCCCCATAGGGGGGAAAAAAGGGGGGCGATCTGATCGCTCTGCCTGCAACCTGATCTGTGCTGGGGGCTGCAGAGCCCACCCAGCACAGATCATAAAATAACACGCTGGTTCTTAAGGGGGGGTAAAGGCTGAGTCCTCAAGTGGTTAACTGGCTGCAGATTGAAGAGGAAAGATATTTTTTACATTGAACTGCAAGGAGGCTTATGCAATACCAATACAGTATATGCTTATGTCTTTCTTTCTTTCTTTCTTTCTTTCTTTCTTTCTTTCTTTCTTTCTTTCTTTCTTTCTTTCTTTCTTTCTTTCTTTCTTTCTTTCTTTCTTTCTTTCTTTCTTTCTTTCTTTCTTTCTTTCTTTCTTTCTTTCTTTCTTTCTTTCTTTCTTTCTTTCTTTCTTTCTTCCTTCCTTTCTTTCTTTCTTTCATCTCCTATCTATTACTTTCCCTCAGAGGGAGCTGCTGGCCCACTGCTGAAGGTGACGTAGGAGGAAGGAGAGCAGCACTGTGGTGGAGAGCATGCTGGGACTGTATGCAACTATCTGACTTAGCCGCCACACGCAAATCCACATGCAAGTCCCGCCTGCAGGGACGGATCTAGACCAAGTTGCCCCAAGTTGCGCCTGGGGCAAGGTCAGGTTTTGGCGCCTAAACTGCCATTCCCCATCCAAATTTTTCCGCCTTTTTAATAATTTAACAAACTGCGCCTGGGGAAAGAGACCCACTTGCCCCCCCCCCACTAGATCCATCCCTGCCAGCCTGAGCCTCTCGGCTGACTGGTAGTAGTGTGGACTTTATTGCAGCAGAGGCGAGGGGACATTGTCTATTCGTACTCGCTGGACAGCAGCAAGACTGTTGCATTTAAAGCACTGGGATAACCCTACTTACTTGTACAGTAAACACTAGTGTGCCTATAATAAGGTCTACAGTTAAAAAGGGTGCCAGATATAAACAATATTCAAGTTTTAATTTTTACTAATATTAATTAAGTAAAATGGGTGCCAGGAGGATATGACATAAAATATTGTTTCTAATACTGATATTCTACTATTCCCCACTGTAACCTCTATTTTTACATTTACTAAAATGAGAACCAGTAAAAGTGAAAAATTATTGTTTAATTTACTGATATTGTATGACTTTATTCATATAGTAAAATATATTTAATACTTACCGATATTTTACTATAACCTAACCTTTCCCTACTCATACACAGAACCCTCCCCTGGTGGTGCCTAACCCTAAGACCCTCTGGTGTTGTCTAATCCTAAAACCCCTTGGTGGTGCTTAACCGTAAGAGCCCCCTGGTGGTGCCTAACTTTTACACCCCCCCAAATGACGCCTAACCTTAATCCCCCATTTTGTTTGCGTAATACAAATTAGAATATGATTGTTAAATGCTTTTATTTAACATAGAATAAAAAAAATGATAGTTGAAGAGTCAAAATGTAAAAATAAACTTTTTTATTTATAAGTTTAAGTAAGTTTGTTGAACAACTATAGTTTGTAATCTTAGGTGAGAATAGCAGAAGCTGCTCGTTGTGGTGCAAAAAGTTGAAAAGTAAACAAATTTTTTCTGAGATATGGAACAGTTTAAGAAACAATTATACAGTTAGGAACGATTATTTGATAAATAATGAGTTATTGTAATCAATAAATTTAGTATGTAAATGAAAGTTGTTTTATGTTTTCATGGCACCCTTTTACAAGCACTATAATTGTCTTATGGCAGCACGGCACCCTTTTATACACCTGATGCCAACAGAAAAAAGACTTTCATTGATGTGAATGAGACGCCGTTTTTAAAAGGCTTCATTTTTATGTTTACCATAGCCACTATGCCTAATGTATACTTATGAGTCGAATGAATGTATGTTGCTGATTGGGTCATGTGCATCAACTCATTGAAGCATCTGCTTGTTTGTGAGCCTTATATTTTTTAACACAAATTCATTGTGAAAGCCTGTGTGGACCACTGGAATCTTGAACAAAAGGCAGTTTGCAAGGTACCCATTATAATTTTAAACTCACTTATCAAGAGATGTAAAATAAATCCATGCATCACTTTTAGGGATGGTCGGAATTGCCAATGTCTGATTTTGCGAAAAATCCGCATTCCACCACTGCCAATTACTGCTGCCGATTCCGCTTTCCGCTACCGATTTCCACATTCTGATGTGGATTTTCACGACAACTTCCGCCGACTTTACCATCGATTTTCCCAAAATCTACAAGGTCTTTTTGAGAGATTTTTTCCCTCTTGTTTTTACTCCTCTGCTTAACATACAACATATTAGGTATGCAGATTTTCTGCCAGTAGCCGCCGACTTTAGAGATTAATAGCAAAGCCCACATAGGTGCTAGAAACACCAAATTTTCAGGGTATGTGAAGCAGAAGAGTGTGAACAAGAGGGAAATAACAACAACAACAAATAACATTTGTAAAGCGCTTTTCTCCCGTGGGACTCAAAGCGCATAAGCATGGCTCCGACCATCGTGGTACAGAGGAAGAATTTTATAAATCTGGAAATGCCAGGCTAAACAGGTGGCTTTTCAGTCTGGATTTGAATAGCTCTAGGGATGGTGCTGTCTTTACTGGGTGTGGTAGGGAGTTCCAAAGAGTAGGGGCAGCATGACAGAAGGCTCTGTCTCCAGATTTTTTGAGGTGCACTCTGGGAGTGACCAAGTTTATAGAACTTGCTGATCTGAGGTTGTGAGAGGTGTGGTGCAGCTTCAGCAAGTCCTTCATGTATCCAGGGCCCAGATTGTGCAGGGATTTGAATGTCAGCAGTCCAATCTTGAAGAGTATTCTCCATTCTACTGGTAGCCAGTGCAGTGAGCGAAGGATCGGTGTAATGTGACAGTGGCGAGGCTGGTTTGTTAGCAATCTGGCAGCAGCATTCTGCACTAATTGCAGGCGACGCAGGTCTTTTTTGGGGAGGCCAGCATAAAGGGCATTGCAGTAGTCCAGCCGTGATGTGATGAAGGCGTGGACTAGGGTTTGAAGATCCTCTGGGGGAATCAGATGTTTAATCTTTGCAATGTTCTTCAGATGAAAGAAGGAAGATTTAACTACAGATGAAATTTGGTTTCTGAAACTCAATTCCCCATCGATTAGTACGCCAAGGCTGCGCACAAGGTTGGAGCTGTTTATGTCTGAATTCCCAATCCTGATTGGTGTTGCTTTAGGATAGAGCTGTTTTGATGGCGAGCACTGGCTTTGGACAAACAGGACCTCAGTTTTGTCAGCATTCAGTTTCAACCAGTTATCATTCATCCATGCCTGAAGCTCAGCTAAGCAAGAGTTTATTTTTGGGGTAGGGTCTGTTCCACCAGGTTTGAAGGACAGGTATAGCTGTGTGTCATCAGCGTAGCAGTGGTACGTCAGGCCATGTCGTTGGATAAGTGTACCGAGTGGCAACATGTAGATTGCAAACAGCAGAGGGGATAGGATTGATCCTTGTGGCACTCCGAATTGTAGAAGTGCAGGTTTGGACATTATAGGTCCTAGGGATACTCTCTGTGTTCTGTCAGTCAGGAATGATCTGAACCACTGGAGGACTGATCCACTGATGCCACAGTACTCCTGCAGTCTGTTAAGCAGGATTTCATGGTCAACTGTATCAAAAGCAGCTGAGAGATCCAACAGGATTAGGATGGAGCATTCCCCTCTGTCCCTTGCCATGAGCAGATCGTTGCAGACTTGGATGAGGGCTGTTTCACAGCTGTGGTGTTTCTTAAAGCCAGATTGTAGAGGGTCCAGGATGTTGTTTACTGACAGCCTGGTTTCAAGTTGCAGATAGACAGCCTTTTCAATAACTTTACCTAAGAAGGGGAGGTTGGAGACAGGTCTGTAGCTGCTCATAGCATCTGGATCCATGGAAGGTTTTTTAAGAAGGGGCTTGATGATTCCTTCTTTTAGAGAGGTAGGAAACCTCCCTGCTTGCAGAGAGCAATTTACTATTTTGTGAAATGCTGGACCAAGCAGGTCAGGGCATTTCAGCATATGTTTAGTTGGTCCAGGGTCCAGGTCGCAGGTTGTCTGGCGGAGACGACAGAGGATGTCTGAGATCTCTTCCTCACTAATACTTTTAAAATCAGTCCAGGGTGTTAGGTTGTTTTTGCAGCTATTTCCATTAGTTGCATGAGTCTTGGGTGCTGTGGACTGAATGAGAGACCGAATAGAAGATACTTTGTCAGCAAAGTAGCAGGCAAATTTCTCACATAGCTCCTTTGAGGGAGTTATAGTGGGTTTTAGACAGGATGGATTACATAGTCTATCAACTGTGCGGAATAGTTGGGCTGGTCTGTTGGCGGCCTTTGCGATCTCCTGTGATAGGTAGGAGGATTTTTTCTTGGTGATCGCATTTTGGTAGCTTTCCCGGTGAGAGACAAGGGTGTGTTTTATCTTTTGAATTCTGAGATTTTCGCCACTTCCTTTCTAGTCTGCGCACTTCTTTCTTTAGGTCCTTTAGTGAGCTGTCAAACCACCGTGCATGGTGAAGTGGTGTAGATCGCTTGATGCGAAATGGAGCGAGGGCGTCATAGGCAGATGACACTGCATGGTTGTATATCAGGACCATGGAGTCTGGGTCTGCGCAATGATTGGTTAATGCGTCGAAGTTGAGGATATTCTGAACGTGCTGGGGTGAGACATCTTTCAGTGAACGGTATTTTATGAGTTCTTTCCCTCTGTGTTTTATCGCTGGTGCTGTCAGAGAGAAGTGGATGGTGTGGTGGTCTGACCATACCACTGGGTTTATATCCATGTGTGATATTAAAAGTCCGGAATGAAATATAAGATCCAGGGTGTGCCCTTTCGTATGGGTGGGAAGGTTGATAGCCTGAGAGAAACCCAGTTCATTCATTATGAGAAGTAGTTCACTTCCTAGCTGGGAGTCGTGATCATCCACCCATACCTTGTAGTTTTTGAGAAAATCAATGTTAGAGTCGGTGGAAATTTCTGCGTAAACTTCCACGATTTTTGTGAAAATCCGCCTACCGCAATTGTATTAACGATTTCCGAATTCCAATGCGGAAATGCAATTTCCGATCAGAAATTCGCAAAATACGAATGAGCATCCCTAATCACTTTAAATCTTATAGTATTCATGTATACTTTCCTACTGGTCAGGGCCAATTCTTTTTCATTATGTTATCCCTTAAGCTGGTCTGGGCCTCAGTTGAAGGAGAAATCCCCCTAAGTTTGAGGGCTACTGCTGGGAATTTGGGTGCCCATGGCTGCTTTCATTGATCCACTGTGGCAGGCATTAATTCAGGCCATCCTGCTAGGCGACTTACTCTATACTCTGGTACCATCAGTGTGGTGTAGTGGCTTTGGCTTTCTACTCTTTTAACTTTGGAGGTTCACTGATGCAGGGGCTACATTTGTAGCAGATTATTACAGTCAGTGTCCTGCTTATGCACTAAAAAGGCAACTTTCATCAAGTGTGACTGAACATACTGTTCACACATGTGGCACCTTTGGATCATTCCACTTGTTTATTTGTTGGTATGCCAGCTGTATTTAGACAAATAGGCCAACAGCACTTGTTATATCACTTACATGTTTTGCTCATGCAATTAAAAAAAAAAAAGCCTCCAAATGCTTGTCAAAGCAAGGATTTTTTTTTTTAATTCCTGATAATCTTTTATGTCTATGTGTAAACAGGCCTTGACTGTTACAAGTAGCAGAGTCACATATGACAGCTTAAATAGGTTAGATTGACAGCTAACTCAGGGGTGTAGGTATTGATCATCAGCCTATTTGGTTTCATTCTTAACACTTACACAACCTTCACAATTGCTGCAGTAAAATGAAACAGCATGGGTCTTAACCTCCCTGGCGGTAAGCCCGTGCTGAGCACGGGCTATGGCGCCGGAAGGCACCGCTCATGCCCCGCTGGGCCGATTTGCATGATTTTTTTTTTGCTACACGCAGCTAGCTGCGTGTGCAATGCGATTGCCGCCGCTACCCGCCGATCCGCCGCTATTCATCGCGCCGCGGCCGCCCCCCCCCCCCAGACCCCGTGCGCTGCCTGGCCAATCAGTGCCAGGCAGCGCTGTGGGGAGGATCGGAGTCCCCTATGATGTCACGACATCGATGACATCGGTGACGTCATCCCACCCGGTTGCCATGGCGATGGGGGAAGCCCTCCAGGAGATCCCGTTCTTTGAACGGGATCTCCTGATCTCCGATCTCCTCCGGCGATCGGAGGGGCTGGGGGGATGCCGCTGAGCAGCGGCTATCATGTAGCGAGACCTAGGTCTCGCTACATGAAAAAGACATTTAAAAAAAACAAAAAATGGATTTGCTGCCCCCTGGCGGATTTTTAGCAAACTGCCAGGAGGGTTAATAGATCTGGGATCGATCCCTCTCTGTCTCTTATTCATATATTACAGAGGGAATTTTGTGAACATCACTTTATATTTCCTACTTTTGTTTTATCTGTTGATACAGCTATAGAGATGGCTCGAACCTCAGATGTTGGGTCTGCAGGCCGCGGACGCGAACTTTCGCAAAAGTCCAAGTTTGTGCGAACCGGGCGGACCGCCATAGACTTCATTGGGCAGGCGAACCTTAACCTCTTGACCACCAGCTAACGCCGATCGGCGTAAACTGGTTGTCTGCAGGTTTCCATGGAAACGGCCACTCGGTCGAGTGGCCGTCCCATGTCAGTTCACGGAGGGTGTCTCCGTGAACTGCCTGCGAGCCTCCAATCGCGGCTCGCAGGCAAAATGTAAACATGCGGGGAAGAAATCCCCGCTGTTTACATCATTCAACGCTGCTGCGCAGCAGCGCCGTAAGGCAGATCGGCGATCCCCAGCCTCTGTTTGGCCGGGGATCACCCCGTCTGATAGGCTGAAGCCTATCAGAGGCGGTACAGGACGTATCGCTGTCCTGTACCACCGACAGAGCCAGAGAGAGGGAGGGAAGGAGAGGGAGGGGGGGAATAGCGCTGCGGAGGGGGGCTTTGAGGAGCCCCCCCCGCAAGGCACAGCAGAGCGGCGGCGATCAGACCCCCCCAGCAGGACATCCCCCTAGTGGGGAAAAAAGGGGGGAAGTCTGATCACCCTGCCTGCAATACGATCTGTGCTGGGGGCTGAAGAGCCAACCCAGCACAGCTCAATGGGAAATCACTTGGTCGGCAAGTGGTTAAAACCTACAAAGATTTTTTATGGTCACAAAAGTGATGGAAAAGTTTTTTTCAAGGTGTCTAACACCTGGACTGTGACATGCCAGAGTGGGATACATGCCAAAAGTCCCTGGGAAAATTATGTATATGATACAAAGCAGGGTTATAATCCCTAAAGGGCAGAAATCACATTGCATTCCTAAATTGGAGGCATAAAGTGCTTGAAAACATCTTGCGTGTGTATACATGGATCAGCAGGTAGTGTAACTAGTGTACTGCTTCACACTAACAGACCAAACTCACGATTTAACACACCGCCGCAAACAGCCGCAAAGGGTTGTCATTAGTTGACACTCCCAGGACTAGAGTTGGGCCGAACCTCCGATTTTAGGTTCGCGAACCTGGTTCGCGAACTTCCGCGGAAGGTTCGGTTCGCGTTAAAGTTCGCGAACCGCAATAGACTTCAATGGGGATGCGAACTTGGAAAAAAAAAAAATTATGCTGGCCACAAAAGTGATGGAAAAGATGTTTCAAGGGGTCTAGCACCTGGAGGGGGGCATGGCGGAGTGGGATACATGCCAAAAGTCCCCGGGAAAAATCTGGATTTGACGCAAAGCAGCGTTTTAAGGGCAGAAATCACATTGAATGCTAAATGACAGGCCTAAAGTGCTTTCAAACATCTTGCATGTGTATACATCAATCAGGTAGTGTAATTAAGGTACTGCTTCACACTGACACACCAAACTCACCGTGTAACGCAGCGCAAACAGCTGTTTGTGTAGTGACGGCCGTGCTGGACTGGTGCGCACCATGGCGAGAGTGCAGGTTTTGGTGGCTTTTCAGCCCATATGGTCGCCTGGCTGATGTAGCTGAATGACAGAACAGTGACTGTCCAGCTGATCAAATTTGGTCTGACCACAATGAGGCAACGACCTTATTGTCATGGGTGTGCCCCCCGAGACACTCATCTAGGCGCCGGTCATTGCTTCATTGTGATACGCAAGCCCCTTCACCACGGCAAGGTAATGATCACGAAGGGGAATGGGCGCATGTACATGCCTTTTCTTTTGTTGTTGCAGCTGCCCGCAGTGCAGCCAGAAAAATTAGGCAGTCATGTACACGCACCAGAAAAATTATTACAGCGGCCGCTGCTGTTCCGATGGCCACAAATTTACGGAAGGCCTCAGAGTCCACCAGCCGGTATGGTAACAGCTGCCGAGCTAACAGTTCCGCTACGCCAGCTGTCAGACGCCGGGCAAGGGGGTGACTGGCCGAAATTGGCTTCTTCCGCTCAAACATTTCCTTCACGGACACCTGACTGCTTCTGTGGGCAGAGGAGCAGGAACCGCTCAAGGGCAGAGGCGGAGTGGAGGAGGGTGCCTGTGAAGGTGGAAGGGAGAAAGCGGCAGAAGCAGATAATGCACCTGATGGAGGAGGAAGAGGAGAAGGAGGGTGGCTTTGCTTTTGTGTGCTGCTGCTGCTTTTGCTCAGGTGGCCATCCCATTGCTGTTTGTGCCTTTTCTCC
The DNA here is from genome assembly GCF_040937935.1 of Hyperolius riggenbachi. NCBI lineage: Eukaryota > Metazoa > Chordata > Amphibia > Anura > Hyperoliidae > Hyperolius > Hyperolius riggenbachi. The sequence goes on from NC_090650.1 coordinate 234,067,317, forward strand.
AGGTGCCTTCGTAAGGCACTTGTCCCTACGTGAGTGTTGGCCTTTCCACGGCTCAATTTTTGTTGGCAGAGCGAACAGATGGCTTTGGTCCGATCTGAGGCACACACATTAAAAAATGTCCACACCGCTGAGCCACCCTGGGATGTGGGCACTATGGGACCTCAGCAGCTGATGCTGAAGGGCAAGTTGGCTGGCTGTACATAGGTGGCGATACATGGTGCCGGACTCTGCCACCAGCTGTTTCTGACGAAGAGCTGCCCCAGCTTCTTTCAGCAACTTCTCTCCTCCTACTACTCTCTGACTCCCCCTCTGAACTGTCCCCCTCTTCATCTCCTCTATTGGGAACATACAGAGGATCCCTATTACCGTCATCATCGTAGTCATCCTGCCCAGCTTCGCTTGCCTCAGACAAATCCAAACTTGCACCATCAGTAGGTCCTTCATCCTCCTGACACGTTACATCCATACTGTTGCCGCGTAACTCAGACATATTAGCTGGTGAAAATTCATCTGGCTGTAACAACAATGGCTGTGCATCAGTGATTTCAACACTAAATAATTCTTGTGAAGTGTCAAATGCAGCGGAAGTGGTGCTAGTAGTAGCGCTGGTGGCTGAGCAAGATGAGGTGTTCTGTGTCGCTAAATACTCAACCACGTCCTGACAATCTTGGGAGGTGATGGGACGTGCCTTCTTCCGAGCACTGTACTGTGGGCCAGGTCCACACGAAATTACATTTACACGACCTCGCGCAGACCTGCCGGGTGGCCTTCCTCTGGCTCTGGCACTACCTCTTCCTCTACCTGTTTTGTCCATATCGGGTATGCACGGAGTGGTATATCACACTGCGTGCACTCACGTAGGTAGGTGGGTTCACTTAACTGCACAGGTATGCGCACTGATGTGGTGGGTTCACTAAACAGAACAGGTATACAGTGGCGGGTTCACAGAACAGGTATGCAGTGGCAGGTTCACTGAACACAACAGGTATGCAGTGGCGGGTTCACTGAACAGGTATACAGTGGCGGGTCCACGGAACAGAACAGGTATGCAGTGGCGGGTTCACTAAACAGAACAGGTATACAGTGGCGGGTTCACTAAACAGAGCAGGTATACAGTGGCGGGTTCACAGAACAGGTATGCAGTGGCAGGTTCACTGAACACAACAGGTATGCAGTGGCGGGTTCACTGAACAGGTATACAGTGGCGGGTCCACTGAACAGAACAGGTATGCAGTGGCGGGTTCACTAAACAGAAAAGGTATACAGTGGCGGGTTCACTAAACAGAACAGGTATACAGTGGCGGGTTCACAGAACAGGTATGCAGTGGCAGGTTCACTGAACACAACAGGTATGCAGTGGCGGGTTCACTGAACAGGTATACAGTGGCGGGTCCACTGAACAGAACAGGTATGCAGTGGCGGGTTCACTAAACAGAACAGGTATACAGTGGCGGGTTCACTAAACAGAACAGGTATACAGTGGCGGGTTCACTAAACAGAACAGGTATACAGTGGCGGGTTCACAGAACAGGTATGCAGTGGCAGGTTCACTGAACACAACAGGTATGCAGTGGCGGGTTCACTGAACAGGTATACAGTGGCGAGTCCACTGAACAGAACAGGTATGCAGTGGCGGGTTCACTAAACAGAACAGGTATACAGTGGCGGGTTCACTGAACAGGTATACAGTGGCGGGTCCACTGAACAGAACAGGTATGCAGTGGCGGGTTCACTAAACAGAACAGGTATACAGTGGCGGGTTCACAGAACAGGTATACAGTGGCGGGTCCACTGAACAGAACAGGTATGCAGTGGCGGGTTCACTAAACAGAACAGGTATACAGTGGCGGGTTCACTAAACAGAACAGGTATACAGTGGCGGGTTCACTAAACAGAACAGGTATACAGTGGCGGGTTCACAGAACAGGTATGCAGTGGCAGGTTCACTGAACACAACAGGTATGCAGTGGCGGGTTCACTGAACAGGTATACAGTGGCGGGTCCACTGAACAGAACAGGTATGCAGTGGCGGGTTCACTAAACAGAACAGGTATACAGTGGCGGGTTCACTGAACAGCTATACAGTGGCGGGTCCACTGAACAGAACAGGTATGCAGTGGCGGGTTCACTAAACAGAACAGGTATACAGTGGCGGGTTCACTAAACAGAACAGGTATGCAGTGGCGGGTTCACTGAACAGGTATACAGTGGCGGGCCCACTGAACAGAACAGGTATGCAGTGGCGGGTTCACTAAACAGAACAGGTATACAGTGGCGGGTTCACTAAACAGAACAGGTATACAGTGGCGGGTTCACAGAACAGGTATGCAGTGGCAGGTTCACTGAACACAACAGGTATGCAGTGGCGGGTTCACTGAACAGGTATACAGTGGCGGGTCCACTGAACAGAACAGGTATGCAGTGGCGGGTTCACTAAACAGAACAGGTATACAGTGGCGGGTTCACTAAACAGAACAGGTATACAGTGGCGGGTTCACAGAACAGGTATGCAGTGGCAGGTTCACTGAACACAACAGGTATGCAGTGGCGGGTTCACTAAACAGGTATACAGTGGCGGGTCCACTGAACAGAACAGGTATGCAGTGGCGGGTTCACTAAACAGAACAGGTATACAGTGGCGGGTTCACTAAACAGAACAGGTATACAGTGGCGGGTTCACAGAACAGGTATGCAGTGGCAGGTTCACTGAACACAACAGGTATGCAGTGGCGGGTTCACTGAACAGGTATACAGTGGCGGGTCCACTGAACAGAACAGGTATGCAGTGGCGGGTTCACTAAACAGAACAGGTATACAGTGGCGGGTTCACTAAACAGAACAGGTATACAGTGGCGGGTTCACTAAACAGAACAGGTATACAGTGGCGGGTTCACAGAACAGGCATGCAGTGGCAGGTTCACTGAACACAACAGGTATGCAGTGGCGGGTTCACTGAACAGGTATACAGTGGCGGGTCCACTGAACAGAACAGGTATGCAGTGGTGGGTTCACTAAACAGAACAGGTATACAGTGGCAGGTTCACTAAACAGAACAGGTATACAGTGGCGGGTTCACAGAACAGGTATGCAGTGGCAGGTTCACTGAACACAACAGGTATGCAGTGGCGGGTTCACTGAACAGGTATACAGTGGCGGGTCCACTGAACAGAACAAGTATGCAGTGGCGGGTTCACTGAACAGGTATACAGTGGCGGGTCCACTGAACAGAACAGGTATGCAGTGGCGGGTTCACTGAACAGGTATGCAGTGGCGGGTTCACTGAACAGGTATGCAGTGGTGGGTTCACAGAACAGGTATGCAGTGGTGGGTTCACAGCACAGGTATGCAGTGGTGGGTTCACTGAACAGGTATACAGTGGCGGGTCCACTGAACAGAACAGGTATGCAGTGGTGGGTTCACTGAACAGGTATACAGTGGCGGGTCCACTGAACAGAACAGGTATGCAGTGGCGGGTTCACTGAACAGGTATGCAGTGGTGGGTTCACAGAACAGGTATGCAGTGGTGGGTTCACAGCACAGGTATGCAGTGGTGGGTTCAATGAACAGGTATACAGTGGCGGGTCCACTGAACAGAACAGGTATGCAGTGGCAGGTTCACTGAACAGGTATGCAGTGGTGGGTTCACAGCACAGGTATGCAGTGGTGGGTTCACAGCACAGGTATGCAGTGGTGGGTTCACAGCACAGGTATGCAGTGGTGGGTTCACAGCACAGGTATGCAGTGGTGGGTTCACAGAACAGGTATGCAGCCAGACAGGAACAAGTTAAGCCTAACTAATCTTTCCCTGAGAGACAGTCTGCAGCAGCTCGCCCTACTCTCACTAACGCAGGCAGCACACGAGTGACCGTAATGGCCGCCGCTGCCTGCCTTATATATAAGGGGGGGGTGGGGCTCCAGGGGCTAGTGTAGCCTAATTGGCTACACTGGGCCTGCTGACTGTGATGTAGAGGGTCAAAGTTGACCCTCCATGTGCATTATGGGGCGAACCGAACTTCCGCAAAGGTTCGCCTGCGGGACGCGAACGCGAACCACTGAAGTTCGCATGGAACCGTTCGCAGGCGAACCGTTCGGCCCAACTCTACCCAGGACATAAACTGTCAGTCCTCTGGGCGGCAATTTAGTGTGTAGTGATGGCCATGCTAGTGTGCACATTGGTGAGAGTGCAGGCCATGAAGATGAAAATTGAAAAATATATATATTTTTTATTGATTGAAAATTGAAGAGTTATTTATCGAGTTCTACACTGTTTTCTTTTTCCTGATATGTTACTTTGATAACTGTGGTAATTCCAGAGCTAATACCTCCTGACGAGAGCTGACCTGTACGGTGCCATAAAGAACCTGTGCTGTGTACAAACACCTATGCCTTCTCAAGTTGTAGTGTCTGTTTTGATCCGTTTCAGGGAAAGGTAGGTTATTGAAAAAAATATTTTGAAATTTGTTGAAAGTTATTTATGGATAGAGTTGTTATTTATAACAAAATACGACATACAAATGTATTTATAAAAAATAAAACACTTCAAGGTAATAAAATAATTCGAAGTGATAATTTAAAAAAAAAATAAATAAAGTTCTATTAGAGTATACTGCATGAGTCCGCTATTGTTCCTAGCCACATGGCTAATTAATATTCACTGCACAGTAGTGTTGTCCATTAGGATCTTTTTTGTGAGTCGAATCATCAGGAAGCAGGCAGGACATGACGACACATTTGGCTTCATAGGAGACAGACAAACATGGAACCTGCCATGAGCTGTCAGGAGCATCATTCTCTGCAAATACTATATAAAAATTCTGTGAAATCCAAATGTGGACAGTGAAATGCATATGTAATGTAAGTACAGCCAATGTTTAGCTACTGACATATGTGTTTTTTTTTCTCCGAGACCTTATACCTAACAGCTCCTCTTTAATGAATAATTTTAATAACTTTAAATATTGAATGACTTGCATAGCTTTAATATGGCACTGCATTTTTTTAAACAAAGGTAGAATTTTACTTTGAAAATGAACATAGTATTCCCTATGTATCAGAATACAGCTAATAGTTATTGTTTACCAGCAGCAAACTTTTTCCATTGGCAAGACAAACTAGCTCTTACTGGCTACAAACTTAATCATATTCAGTAAACCAAAATGCAGAAGATACTAATGTATTCTGTTTTGCCTACCTATAAAAATATATACACTTTTGACATTTAGAATGAGACACTGTTTCTAGCTACAATATTGTATATGATAAATGTCTTGCCTGCCATTCTGTAATTCTGTCTAGCCAGTCCAGTAAGGTAAACACAGAACATACAGCATCATTATTATTTTGCACTGTTGGTTCTATTTTCTACAGTGTAGCATCACAGCATGAATACAACCTCACCCATCCTGCTGTTTTGAAGTGACATCAGTAAAAAATTAATGGGCTCATAATTACTTCATGGCACCTTTAATCCAACTAAAACAATGAAGTTTTCCTAATATGTGGGTGGCATGGTGGCTTAATGTATAAAATGTACTATCTGTATGGAGTTTTATGTTATCCCCATGTTTTACAGGGGTTTCCTACAGGCACTCTGGTTTCCTTCCACATTGCAAAAACGTACAGATAGTTGGCTTCCCCCAACAAAATGGTCTTAACCTCCTTAGCGGTAACCCCGTGCTGGACACAGGGTAAGCCGCCGCGAAGGATTCCTCAGGCCCTGCTGGGCCGGTTTGCATAATTTATTTTTTCAAACACACAGCTAGCACTTTGCTAGCTGTGTGTTTGGTCTGATCGCCGCTGCCGATGCGCCACTACCTGCCGCGATACAGGGCCCCCCCCGCATACCCCTTGTGCAGCCTGGCCAATTGGTGGCAGGCTGCGCTATGGGGTGGATCGGGATTTCCTGTGATGTCACGGCGTCAGCGACGTCGATGATGTCACTCCGTTTGTCGCCATGGCGACGGGGGAAGCCCTCAAGGAAATCCCGTTCAGAACGGGATTTCCTTATGGGCAAGCGGCGCCGGCGGCGATCTAATGGTACGTGGGGACGCCGCAGGGAGGGGGGAAGCATGTAGCTAGCGCTAGGCTAGCTACATGCTAAAAAAAAAAAAAAAAAAAAAAGGTGAAAAAACCCTCATACCGCCAGGGAGGTTAAAGGACCGCTATTGCAAAAATTGTAAGATTTGAAAAACACGCTTACACAAACATATACGACTCGCATTCATCCCAGAGTAAAATGCACTAAGAATTAGCTTCTTCCTAAGTTGGTGCCACTTACAGTAGGTAATACAAATCTAATAGGTTTTTGACTAATCCATTTTCTCATGGGTTTGAACATATGTTTATTGGACACCTAAAAAGATGATGCATTTTGTGGGACTTGTTCAGCTGTCAATATATTAGTGTCTTAGGAGTTAGCAGTACAGACTCAGAGCTCTCTGAGTCTTTGGCCTCAAACTAAGATCATGCTGGAGATAATAAGTAGGGTTGCCCGGTGTCCGGTTTTACACCGGACAGTCCGGTTTTTGTGCGCTGTGTCCAGTGTAAAAAAACATGCTAAACCGGACAATTAAGTTGTCCGGTTTTAGAGCCCCCCCGCAGCGCAGGAGGAGAACAGCGCAGCAGAGAGAGAGCTGGGAGCAGCGGTGGAGAAGGGGGGCAATCTCCCCCCCCCCTTCCCTCACCTTAGGGTGCTCTCTCTCCCCCGCTGTCTCCTCCAATATGATGTGCAGGGCTGGCGAGTGGCTGCAGGCGGAACTTACCTCTGTGTCGCTCCAGCGCCGGAAGTTCGGGTCCCGCAGCCGCTGAGAATCTCATTCATGAGCCGGACAACACTATCAGTCTGAATAGTGTTGTCCGGCTCATGAATGATTCGGATCTTTGATCCGGATCTTTTTTGAGTCGAAACTCAGCGGCTGCGGGACCCGAACTTCCGGCGCCTGCGACACAGAGGTAAGTTCCGCCCGCAGCCACCCGCCAGCCTGCACATCAATATTGGAGGAGACAGCAGGGGAGAGAGACAGCACCCTAAGGTGAGGGAAGAAGGGGGGGAGATTGCCCCCCTTCCCCCCGCCCCTGGCTACCTATTCTGGGCACATATAGCCCCTGGCTACCTATTCCGGGCACATATACCCCCTGGCTACCTATTCTGGGCACATATAGCCCCTGGCTACCTATTCTGGGCACATATAGCCCCTGGCTACCTATTCTGGGCACATATAGCCCCTGCCTACCTATTCCGGGCACATATACCCCCTGGCTACCTATTCCGGGCACATATACCCCCTGGCTACCTATTCCGGGCACATATACCACCTGGCTACCTATTCCGGGCACATATACCCCCTGGCTACCTATTCCGGGCACATACAGTGGAGGAAATAATTATTTGTCCCCTCACTGATTTTGTAAGTTTGTCCAATGACAAAGAAATGAAAAGTCTCAGAACAGTATCATTTCAATGGTAGATTTATTTTAACAGTGGCAGATAGCACATCAAAAGGAAAATAGAAAAAATAACCTTAAATAAAAGATAGCAACTGATTTGCATTTCATTGAGTGAAATAAGTTTTTGAACCCCTACCAACCATTAAGAGTTCTGGCTCCCACAGTGTGGTTAGACACTTCTACTCAATTAGTCACCCTCATTAAGGACACCTGTCTTAACTAGTCACCTGTATAAAAGACACCTGTCCACAGAATCAATCAATCAAGCAGACTCCAAACTCTCCAACATGGGAAAGACCAAAGAGCTGTCCAAGGATGTCAGAGACAAAATTGTAGACCTACACAAGGCTGGAATGGGCTACAAAACCATTAGCAAGAAGCTGGGAGAGAAGGTGACAACTGTTGGTGCGATTGTTCGAAAATGGAAGGAGCACAAATTGACCATCAATCGACCTCGCTCTGGGGCTCCACGCAAGATCTCACCTCGTGAGGTGTCAATGGTTCTGAGAAAGGTGAAAAAGCATCCTAGAACTACACGGGAGGAGTTAGTGAATGACCTCAAATTAGCAGGGACCACAGTCACCAAGAAAACCATTGGAAACACATTACACCGCAATGGATTAAAATCCTGCAGGGCTCGCAAGCTCCCCCTGCTCAAGAAGGCACATGTGCAGGCCCGTCTGAAGTTTGCCAATGAACACCTGAATGATTCTGTGAGTGACTGGGAGAAGGTGCTGTGGTCTGATGAGACCAAAATAGAGCTCTTTGGCATTAACTCAACTCGCTGTGTTTGGAGGAAGAAAAATGCTGCCTATGACCCCCAAAACACTGTCCCCACCGTCAAGCATGGGGGTGGAAACATTTTGCTTTGGGGGTGTTTTTCTGCTAAGGGCACAGGACAACCTAATCGCATTAACGGGAAAATGGACGGAGCCATGTATCGTGAAATCCTGAACGACAACCTCCTTCCCTCTGCCAGGAAACTGAAAATGGGTCGTGGATGGGTGTTCCAGCATGACAATGACCCAAAACATACAGCAAAGGCAACAAAGGAGTGGCTCAAGAAGAAGCACATTAAGGTCATGGAGTGGCCTAGTCAGTCTCCGGACCTTAATCCAATAGAAACCCTATGGAGGGAGCTCAAGTTCAGAGTTGCACAGAGACAGCCTCGAAACCTTAGGGATTTAGAGATGATCTGCAAAGAGGAGTGGACCAACATTCCTCCTAAAATGTGTGCAAACTAGGTCATCAATTACAAGAAACGTTTGACCTCTGTGCTTGCAAACAAGGGTTTTTCCACTAAGTATTAAGTCTTTTATTGTTAGAGGGTTCAAAAACTTATTTCACTCAATGAAATGCAAATCAGTTGCTATCTTTTATTTAAGGTTATTTTTTCGATTTTCCTTTTGATGTGCTATCTGCCACTGTTAAAATAAACCTACCATTGAAATGATACTGTTCTGAGACTTTTCATTTCTTTGTCATTGGACAAACTTACAAAATCAATGAGGGGTCAAATAATTATTTCCTCCACTGTATACCCCCTGGCTACCTATTCCGGGCACATATAGCCCCTGGCTACCTATTCCGGGCACATATAGCCCCTGGCTACCTATTCTGGGCACATATAGCCCCTGGCTACCTATTCTGGGCACATATAGCCCCTGGCTACCTATTCTGGGCACATATACCCCCTGGCTACCTATTCTGGGCACATATACCCCCTGGCTACATATACTGGGACATTTACACCCCTGCCTACATATACTGGGACATATATACCCCCTGGCTACATATACTGGGCACATATATCCCTGGCTACATATACTGGGAACACTGGCTGTTTGTCATTATGTGCATTTAGTGGTGAAAAGCTGTCTCTTTTGTGCATTTACTGGTGAAAAGCTGTCTCTTATTATGTGCATTTACTGGTGAAAAGCTGTGTCTTATTATGTGCATTTACTGGTGAAAAGCTGTCTCTTGTGCATTTACTGGGGAAAAGCTGTCTCTTATTATGTGCATTTACTGGCGAAAAGGTGTCTCTTATAATGTGCATTTACTGGTGAAAAGCTGTCTCTTATGTGCAGTTACTGGTGAAAAACTGTCTCTTATGTGCACTGGACCAGTACTACTGGTGAGGACAGTTAGTGACATGGCTATGTACTCTGTAATGTGCTGCAGAAGATGTCAGTGCGATATAAATACTATACATTTTTTTTTAAAAAAGCCCATTGCTTAGCCCCACTCTACATAAAAGTGTGCTTCTGACTCCGCCCCTAACTCCACCCCTAACTCCACCCCCTGTCCGGTTTTCTCCATCAGCCGACCTGGCAACCCTAATAATAAGGCAAGAGAAAACTTACCTCCACACAGTGAGAGGGTTATCTTATCTCTCCATTACTTAAGTTACCTCCTCTGGAGTTAAGTTACCTCCTCTGTAGTTATTTTCACGCAAAGTTAATTAACAGCCTGTCTTTAACTTTAGAATTCTGGAGTTATTTTAAGGATTGAAGAGTTAACTTCAGGTTTGCCAGAGGTGAAATGTTTCCTAAATACTACATGCCTTATCACCATGGTGATAACTCTAGAAACGTTATTAAAGACAGGAGATAAGCTTAGTGAATTGAGGCCTTTGTTGCTTTTCACTAAGACACCTTTGTATTGAGAAATTATTTTTAGGTTATATTGCTAATTGCTGACTTAAATGAACATATATTTTATAGAAAGTAGTTTTGTAGATATATATGACAGAAAAAAGTTTGACCTTTTTCTTTTCCCCAAATTCAGCAGTTGAGTTTTGCCATAATTTGGACACAAACTACTTGTCAAGCTGTCTACCTTGGAGTCTTACTGTGAGGACAAATATCATTAATTGTTCTTATTAGAACATACCTAGAAGCTTTACAAGCTCACTTGGGATTATAATGACAAGCAGTGCAAACTAATTAGGTGGAATTAGTCGTTTCTAGTTATAAGTTTAGTGCTATTTTTTGCTCTACATTGCCATTGTTTGATGGAGCTAATACACATAATTCTACATTTTCATGAAAAAATATATTTGTTTTTTATTGTTGTGCCCACAATTGTATGGCAGAGCACACATCTATTCACAAACAATCATTATCTCATTAACATCATTTTTGTGCACCCTGAATTGTCATCTTAATTTGCTGTTTGCTCAGTCAGCACATTAAATACTAATAGTGCAGTGGTAGTGCAACTTTCATGTTGTTCAGCTCCTTTTATTTGTATTTTGCCCCCAACATAGATATGTTCTTTGTTATGTAGTGTGATCATTTTTACTCTTACCAACATGTATCTTTTAGATAAATGATGTGAAGGATGTTGATGGGGTTTGTTAGTGCACTGCAGAATGAATACCCATATCCTGAATGATCATTTGTAGATACCCCTATAATATTTTGCTGTACATCATATGTCAGTTTTATTTTGTTAGTATTGCTGTTTTCATTATCAGGCTGACTTCTTTTGAAAACATTTCCCATTCTTGTTTCTGTAGGCTGTAAAATATCATAATGTTTGGCAGTAATTTATCCTGAAGTGAAAGCAGATTTTGTTGTCTGAATTTTAAAATGAAGAGCATCGCAAACCTTGTAGTTGAGTCTATGACAGTAAAACATACACTGAACACAGTTGCTAGAGTAAGCATTTCTCCCTGTCCCCAGGAAGCCCCCAGCCATCTCATGCATTGTGCATCATACTAATAAAAGAGTTTGAAATATGTCCACTTACTAAAAATATATTGTTCAATTTGTAACATAACTCCTTATTTTAATCTGCAACATTATGTGAGTGGCAGTAAAATGTAGGGCAACAATATCTGGCTGCCCAATATAACTGCCTTGTCCTATCATGTATACCTTTGTGTTTTTATTAAAGGACCACTATCATGAAACCAGGGGCGTAACTAGGCCCCACCGGGCCCCCCTGCAGATTTTCTGAGCGGGCCCCCCCCCCCGGGGCCCGCTCGCGGCCGTTTTGTGGGTGCTGGAGGGGTGGCAGCATGAGGGGAAAGCCTTGCCCACAGTCGGCGGGGAGAGGGGTAGTTCCCCCCTCTCCCTCACCTCGGGGGTCTCCCCTCTGCGCTCCCCTCCAGCTCGTAAGTGTCTGTGGGGCTGTGGTGGGCAGCGAGTGGCGGGCAACTACATACCTGCTTCCGTGCGTTCCATCGGAGACTTCTCCCTCTAGCGGCTGACGTCACTTCCGGATAAAAGAGGCAAGCCGGGTGATGGATGAAAGAGGCAAGCGTGCAGCAGGAGAGACGGAAGATCCCCTCAAGCCCCTCAGATATCAGAAAATGGAAATAGGATTTCTGCAGAAATACAGTGCAGCTTGGTAATTTTAGCCCAATTGCAGAACTTGGCAGCACTGGACCAATCAGAGAATCATCTCAAAAGTATTTGGCCATTCAGAAAATGGAAAAAAAATTACCCAAAAAAGAAGACTACTTGGAAATCGGAAAACAGAAATCCAGATATGGTAATCGGCAATGGTGGAAATTGGTATTTGTGCGGAATCAGAATAAGGCATTTCTGACCATCCTTATTGAACACTCTTCAACACTCTTCACCACTTCACCACCACTATTTTTTTCTTTTTTTGATGTTATTTTTTTCTTTTGAGGCATTGTAGAAGCCATTCTGAATAAAAAATAAAAAAAAAGTAGATAAGTGTTTGTGACAGGAAAATTGAAAAATTGAAAGAAAGCCTTGGCCCATCCCCATCTTGGCTCCTGATGCAGAGTCAATGAGTAGGCCTATTAAGAACAGAAGTTTGTGTGTGAGGCACTGCCAAGGTGTGTTTACCGAATGTGTACCTAATTTGTAAATGTTTACTGATACTCATCAAGTCACTGTTATACATCTGCAAAAAGGTAACTCATTGAACAGGAATAGATATAGTATTTGTAATGAAAAAAACCTTATTTGTATAAAATTACAAATTTTAAACAGAAGAGAGACAGAGAGAGACCTGTGGCTCGGTGTCCAAATTAAATGAGCATGGTAAGACAAATTTCCTCAAACTTCAGTAAAAACATTAGTGTTCTCTCTATTTTTAGCCTTGTTACTGTAATACTGGGACTCAGAGGTCTAATTATAAAACTGTTACATTACCATGGGCATGTCAAAGCATACTGTGTTAAGTCATCATTCTGCACTTCCCTTATACATTCCATATTTTCACATTAATATGCTACAGTTTCACCTCAGAAGTAGCCATATTCTGGCCATCCAATGGCTTTTTCCCAGCTCAGGGAGTTGTTGTAGACCAACTGTGAGTTGCAAATGTTAAAATCGCTTAGCTTTCCAGTTCTCACGTTATGCATCATTTGCACCTTTTTTGAAACTCAGAAATCTCCATCTACTAAAATTACCTTGACAGATGGTCTTCTCCACCCTTAGTAGCTCTGTGCGTCATCCTGGTGTCTCAGTAGGACCCACAGTTACATCTGTGTGCTGCTGAATCAACTTCTCTTCCTATTGGTCCTTGTATTTAATATAAATATACAGTATATATATATATATATATACACATCCTAAAGTCTGTGGTGAGCTTAATTACCATATTTTTCAGACCATAAAAATAAAACGTACTGGGCCAAAAGATGCACCTAGATTTAAAGGACAAAAACGAGGGAAAAAATATACTAAACCTGGTTGGCCATGGTGCAGGGGTGTCTTGTGGATCTACTCCCTCAAATTATTATGTTCCCCTCGTACCCCCGAGACTGTCGACACCAGTGACTTGATTGGCAAGGCTGCGCAATGCTCAGCTTCAGCCATGTTTGGAGCCTGTTTGGAGCCTGTATCCTCTGGCTCTCAGCATTTAGGAAATTCAGCCTGCCCGATGTCACCCTCAGACTGATAAGCTGTAATGACAATGCTTAGCAGCAGCCATGTTGGAAACCTCCAACCTCTGCTCTCAATATTTAAAGATCACAGCCTGCCCGTTGCAGGCAAGGTGCACAATTGGCTATCTCGATCCTTATTTGCAATGTGGGGGAGCGACTTAATTGTAGCAACCAGACTATAAGATGCACCAACTTTTCCCCCCTACCTTTGAGGGAGAAAAAGCGTGTCTTATGTTCTGAAAAATATGGTACCTTTTTAGAAGTATCCTGGTGCTGCTCATTGTCCTTGTGGTCCCCCGCTCCCCCTTACCCGTTTACCTTCATAGTGGCCGCACGTTATTTTGAACTGTGCAGGCATGAACGGATTTCAGCATTACACTTACTAAGCACTGTTATAAGCACTCTTAAAGTATTAAAAAAATACACAAATTTGCATTAAATGTAAAAAGGAAGTCTAATGCTTAGAGTATAACTGAATATGCAGGTAAAACACATAAGGGAGCTGCTAGATCTGAATCAAATACTGTCTGCATCTTTTATTAACATTTCAATGCCTGCAATACAAATGATAAAAGAAACCACAAGGTTACATATATTTTCACCAGTTAACTAAACCTTTAAGTGTTTAAAAGAGTGGATGTGCTTAATGCATGTAAAGCAAATTATGAAATAATAATGTTTTACTTTTATTGTACATGATTAATTACAGTCATCTGAATAGCATGTTTACAGCATTTAAGTAGCGTGGCAGGTAATTTACAAAATAGGAAGATGTTATTAACATGTGCAGGGACGGATCTAGACCAAGTTGCGTCTGGGGAAAGGTCAGGTTTTGACGCCTAAACTGCCATTCCCCATCTAGTTTTGTCGCCTAAAGGTCATGTTTTGGCACCTAAACTGCCATTCCCCATCCAGTTTTGGTGCCTAATGGTCAGGCTTTGGTGCCTAAAGATCAGGTTTTGGCGCCTAAACTGCCATTCCCCATCCAAATTTTGCCGCCTTTTTAAGAATTCAACAAACTGCGCCTGGGGCAAGAGACCCGTCTGCCCCCCCCCCCTCCTAGATCCGTCCCTGAACATGTGAGCTTGTTTCTAAATCTGATATGGAAAATGTGTATATATAAAACAGTAGAGAATTTACAGACACTGGAAACATAAAGGTTTTTTTCCTGGCATGTGCGTAGGCGGGATTTCAAGCACATAATGGGGCTTGAGGAAGCCCCTGGTAAGTATAAATAGGTCCACACATGCCATCTCAGGTACCCTTCAACACATGCTAGATTGTTGTTCAAGGCCTCACAGAAAGAGTGCCTCATGCTTAAACGATACCCAAGTCAAACATAAGGCATAAAAAGAGGTTAATGACAGATGTGGCATGTTTACATAGCCTTAAGGTCCTTCCACGCCACACTGCAGGAAACGACGGGTCTGTCGTCACCTTCCGCCCAGCGAATCGCTCAGAAACAGCCGCATCAGTCTGCGGACAGACTGTGCACATGCCGGACTGTCTGCTGAAAACACGCCCAGCAGGAGGTGACGACAGACCCGTCGTTTCCTGCAGTCCGGCGTGTGTACGGACCTTTACCCTACTTTCTGATCAGTCCTGAGAGGTTCTGTTCTCCTATGAGAGGCTCCATTATTGCAATAAGACAATGGAAGAAAAAATGGAGTCAGCCAATTAGTCTCTGTCTTGATCTTATTGATCTTATGTTAAATGTTTTTAGATACACTGTGTGATTCTACTTATGACACTTTTTTAGTCTTTTAATTAATAAATACATCTTTTTTTCTAGTACATTGTTTATGTAAGTGTTTCATTTAGCCCCATTCCTTTTGATTGGGGCTCCATTTTTGGTTGCAACTTTATGATTTGATTCCTGACCTGGAAAACTTAGCTCTGTACATGGACACTAATCTATTCTGTCAGGAGCTTCAAATTCCTTACAGATGCTGCCAATCAGGTGGAGAAGATGGTGAATGACTCTGTGTTGTAATGAATGCCCTTATCCTAGCACACTTTCTATAGTGTGTTTCTTGATAATGTGCACACAAATGTGAATGTTACACAGCAATAGGGATGCCCGTTCAGAAATTGCATTTCTGCATCGCAATTCGGAAATCGAAATTTTTGCAGCAAACGCGGAAATTTCTGCCGAATTTAACATCATTTTTTTCGAAAACTACAAGGTCTTTTTGAAAGATTTTTTTCCTCTTGTTCCTACTTTTCTGCTTAACCTTCTCTAAAAATTTGTTGTTTTTAGCACTTATGGGGGACTTGCTATTGACCTCTAAATTCGGCATCATACTGCCTAGTAGTTCCAATTTGGATTTTTTGCGGTAATTTCTGTCGATTTTAACATCGATTTTAACATTATATGAGGTTATAAAAGCAATATTATTTTTTCCAGAGCTTCTTTTCTAACAAAATTCCAGCTAAGAAATAGACAAAGGTCGAAAGTACAATCTCAAGCACTCTACTTTTCATTGACAATGATTACCCAGCAATCAGTCCTTGAATTGAGGTGTTTATAAAAGGCAAATCTCACTCTGAGCTGGCTACCATTTCTCAGCTCACTATGATCTGTAATAGTGTTATTATTGTTGCTAAAGTCATACTTGTTTAGGTGGCAGAAACCCCGATTAGCCAATATCTAGCCAATATATAGAACTATTGTATAGTAAATTGTTTTTTTCCTACTCAAAATACTGTAATAACAATACATGGACTCTTAAATGGATTATTATACTGAGAAGATTTCTTGTGCTCTAGTTTATTATTGGTTGAAGCGCATGAGCAAGAAGCCACTGACAGAGCAGCTGACTGAAAGCTTATATCAGCCTTCCTGTAATGTACTGTCATGAGCATCTGTAATGATCTGCAGGCGATTTCCAGTCAGTTCACACCATGTGCGCTGAAGCAGAAGGAAATCGCCACAGTCACAGAAGCAAAGTACCCAGTATAGATTTGTAGAGGAGAATTCCAACCAGCAGATGGAGCTGTGGAGTACAGAGGGATAAGTCCTCTGCACAACCACAGATGCCAGATTGAAATTGTACGATTGAGCAAGACTGGGCAACAAAGTAGCAACTCAGAAGAAAGCAAGAACAGGGACAGACCATGTGAATGTCTACCAATCTAGTCACCACCCAGCGACGGCAGACATAACACATCAGAACAGACCAGAGTAAGAAAGCTAATCGCAAGAGAGGCGATTGCTATCAGCAACACAAGACTGAGCAAAGACAGAGCGTGAACTGAGTAAGGAAGACACAGCAAATAACCACAATCTGAACGCCAAGGAAAATAACAAAAGAACTAGCTAAACGCGGTCCCCGCACGATATGCGCAACAGAGACAAGCGCGTTAACGATACGGCCACTGCACGTTAAGCGCAACAGTGGCAAAACGTACCAACCCTAACTAACAAATGAACACAGAAAATGATGACAGACAAATAACGTGAACGCTTGCTAATCGGTTGCCTCACCCCAGACAACAACATTCATGCTAGACAAGACAGACAGAAGGAGTAACCAGTAGCAACCGCAGCTAAGGTTATACTCCAAGAGTCAGACAAGTGAGATCCACCGCCTCTACCGCTAGGGCGAATGCGATCTAGGAGCGAGACCAAACGATTCACCGCCAGCAACCGCAGGCTACAGCACAATCGCAAGGACAGTACAAGACAGAACAGGAATAAACAGTACAAATAAAACAGAACCTGACTGCACTATAGGAAATGCAAAGTGCACTCCCCAATAATTAACTACACTAGAATATTCGCCACAAGATACAAAAGAGGCTGAGGCTCCAAGGTAAGTTTCCCTAATCAGAAACTATGTCGAGCGAGGAATTCTGGGAGGAAGTGACATTTATACTAGAAACCTTCAAAGGAAGCAGATAAGCAATTTGCATGACAAGTGGATGCAAATCAGTCAGCCTTTTAAACTGACAGAAAGGTCTCTTTTCCCTGGACTGAACTATGCAAGCTGCATAGGAAACAGCACAGTCCAGAGAATCAAGACCAGCAGAGCGGATTCTGACAGCATCTTTGAGAAAATGACACAAAGGTAAATATGCAGGTAAACTATCAGAACGAGAAGTCAGCAGCAGCCTTCTGTCGCTGTTGAAGGCTACCTCTCTTTTTATGCAATAAAGAGCTTAAATACATCTACGTGGTGCTGCTGACTTCTCATTTTGCACTTTGGATCCTAGGGGCTTTAGGAATATATCAGCGGAGCACACATTCAGTGGCATACCTACCATAGGGCTTCAGGCAGGGGTCGAGTCTTGCATGAATGGGGGTGGACGACGTCCACCTCCTTTTTCAGAGGGTGGACGACATCCACCCTAGCATGTGGAGTGGAAAGGTGAAGCGCAGAGAAGAGGGAAAGCGATGGGCACAGTGGTGGGAAAGGGGGGACGTCCCCCCTTCTCTCACCTTGGGGCTCCCCCTCGCTCGCTCTCCCCTCTGGAATTGTAAGGTGTCGGCGGCTGACAGCAGGCGGGGACTTACCGCTGTTCTTCCAGGGAGCTCTGCTCTGCACGCCTCCCTTCTGGTCTGCTCAAGGCCAGACTAGCAGCACACAGGATCTCCCTCCCGCGGCTGGAAGAACAACGGTAAGTCCAAGTCCACTGTCAGCCACTAAAACTTAAAAATCCCGGAGGGGAGAGT
The DNA here is from genome assembly GCF_040937935.1 of Hyperolius riggenbachi. NCBI lineage: Eukaryota > Metazoa > Chordata > Amphibia > Anura > Hyperoliidae > Hyperolius > Hyperolius riggenbachi. The sequence continues at coordinate 234,085,310 of NC_090650.1, forward strand.
GAAGGAGGGGGAGCCCCAAGGTGAGGGAAGGGGGGAGAGACGTACCCCCTTCCCCACCGCTGTGCCTACCACTCCTCCTTCACTGCGCTGCCTCCACTCCTGTTTAGGGAGCCCCTAAAGTCCTGGCTACTGTAATGGATAGCAGAGATATGGCCGCAACAGCAAGCATGCCGCTCCGTGTCGCAGCCGCGTCGTTACCTGCTGGTGCTTTGCCTGGTCCTTCTATTGCTCATAGACTAAGGGCTACGCACGTGCGCGCCAGGCGACAGGACCTTTATGCAACTAGATGGGGAGTCAGCTGATCAGGCGATCAGCTGACTCCAGCTATGCTCCGGATTGGTTGAGTGACTGGGGCGGCGCTGTGGAGCGCTTGGAGTATATATAGGACAGGTCATTCAGTTGCTCCGCATCTGCTGTTGCAAATGCTACGTGTTAGCACTCAGACCTTGTCAGATCCCAAAGTGTGCTAGAACCAGCAGGAGCTGAGGATCCACACTTAGCCAGATTCTGTTGATAGCTTAAAGTACTAATTGAATTGTATTATTTGTTATGACCTTCTGCTAGCTTGACTACTCTTCTGTTTACTGATCCTGTACCTTTGCCTATCTGATATAGTTGCCGACTCTGCCTGAAACACTACTCTGATCTAGCTTTCTGTTTCTGTACCGTATCTGTCCGCTCGTTGCCAAATTTGCTTGTCTGACTCTCCTGTCCTCACCAGTGAGCCTAGTCACTGGTAAGGGATCCTCTGCTAGCATCACCTGCTTCACAGGTGAATACTAGCTGCAGTACACCTGCTCCTCAAGTGGTCAGTAGCTGCAGTACAGCCTGAATCACCTGCTCCTCAGGAGATTACTAACTGCAGCACTATCTGAATCACCTGCTCCTCAGGTGGTCAGTAGCTGCAGTACAGTCTTAATCACCTGCTCCTGAGGTGGTCAGTTGCTGCAGTACAGTCTTTATCACCTGCTCCTCAGGTGAATAGTCACTACAGTACGATCCTTTCTACCAGCCCCTCAGGTGATAGTGGCTACAATACAGTCTGACTCACTCGCTCCTCGGGTGATCAGTACGCTTGTTTAAACATAATTCTACCCTCTCCTCGGGTGAACTATCTCACTACTGTCTGTATCACCAGCTTGCTGGAGTTTGCATTCCTGTGTTATATAGAGATATTCCTATCTCCCAGCTCCTCTGGGAAAGCGAGTATCTCTATCATTACTGTTACACCAAACACCTACCTTACATTGGTTGTCCTGCTTCTGGCTATACCAGTATTATTGGTGATTCTGCAGATCACACATAACACATAATCAGGTATAGCATCTGGCTGGATAGTGTACTGGTTAAGGGCTCTGCCTTTGACATGGGAGACCAGGGTTCAAATCCTGGCTAGATCAAGTACCTATTCAGTAGGGAGTTCAAGCCAAGACTCCTTAACACTGCAGAGTGGCCTCTTGAGCGCGTCCCAGTGGCTGAAGCTCTTGAGCGCTTTGAGTCCGACAGGAGAAAAGCGCTATACAAATGTTCGGATTATTATTGGTGATACTGCAGATCACCAATAAGCAGAGATATCTGTTCTCGCTGACACCAATCGTTACAGCTACCTATTGTGGGGACACCAATAGATCTTGCTACCTGTTCTGGGGACATCTATACACCTGGCCACCATTTTTCAGGACATCTATACACCTGGCTACCTATTTTGGGGACATCTATACACCTGGATACATATTCTGGGGACATCTATACACCTGGCTACCTATTCTGGGGGTATCTATATACCTGGCTACCTATTCTGGGAACAGCTATAGACCTATAGTAAAACAAGGCAAGCTTGGGCTCCACGTGTCAGCAAGGAATACAAAACTTTATGAAATACAAAACTGACAGATTCTCCTCAGGAACAATACACAGCAACTACTCATTACCAACAATACATAAAGTTTAAAAACAAGAGCACAGCAGATCGCTTCATACAACAGCTGTTGAGAATTTTTTTGTGATATGTCTGCACTCTACCCTGAATCTGAACAGAAGTCCCCTCATCCCCATGTCCTTTCAGAGGAAGATTCAATTCCCTCCTTTGATGAATGTGAGGAACCTGCCCCCTCATCCTTACGATTGAAGTCCTCTTTCATGCCCCCAATTTCACAGAATCGTAATGTAAAAGTTTTCATGGAAATTATTGAAAGGGAGTTATGGGCACTAAATTTAGATCCCCGTAGTTCTGAACTCAACTTTAACTAGTGAGGAATTTGCTGCCTTGGATGAATTGGCTAAAGCTCCAGGGATAATCATCAAGCCAAGAATATGACTATTTGAAGGTGGTGACATACAATGTACCTACATTGTACACCCTTCCAAAACTACATAAATCTCTAACTAAGCCACCTGGGCGACCAATAGTTTCGGCTGTTGGCAGCCCCACACAAAGGCTGGGACAATTGATTGATCGAAAGTTGAAACCTTTTGTCCAGTCGCCCCCCTCATATGTGCAGGATACTCGCGATGTGTTGGGTGTGCTGGCTGGGTTTTTGGCACCCCCGGGGTCCCTCCTCGTGGGGATCGATGTTGAATCCTTGTACACTTCGATCCCACATGTGGAGGGACTCCGGGCAATGTCCTTTTTTCTGAATGAGCGCTATCCAGGGGCTGATCTACATAATGCCTTTCTTGTGGAATCTATGGAACTGATTCTGCATCTCAATTGCTTCGTTTTTCAGGGGCCGTTTTTTCCGACAGATTCGCGGTACTTCTATGGGGGCGGCGTGTGCCCCGGCGTATGCTTGTTTGCACCTGGGGCTATGGGAACGCGAGGATGTTTTCCCGGTCCCAGAGTACGGGGCACGCGTCGCCCTCTGGATTCGTTACATAGACGACGTATTGATGGTGTGGAGTGGAACAACCAATGAGTTAAGAATGTTCATTGAAAAATGAAATACCAATGGGAAGAATATACGGCTTACGTATACATTTGGACAGGAAATCTCTTTCCTAGACTTGATGCTAAGAATTGAAGGGGAAAGGGTGGTATCCTCCTCTTATCGTAAAGGTACGGCTGGCAATACCATTTTGCATGCCGATAGCCACCATCCCCAATCCTTAAAATGTGGAATTCCGTATGGATAGTTCCTCCATGTATGGAGGAACTGCTCATGCAACGCTGACTTTTGGAAAGAGTCGCGCGTGATGTATGAACGTTTTCGAGCGCGTGGCTATTCCCATTCGGTGTTGCAAAGGGCATTGAGGAGAGCTTGGTCCCTGGATCGCGAAAGCTTATTAGCCCCAAAAGATAAGAATCAATTAGATGACCAAGGATATATATGAATTATCACCAGATATGGGGCTCACTGGGAACGATTACAAGGCCTTTTGACAAAATTCTGGCCGGTGCTGACTGCGTCAAGGGAGGTCTCTGAGGTTGTGGGCCCCCGACCTCTGCTGACAGCGAGAAGGGCCCCCAATCTCAGAGACCGCCTAGTCCATAGTGAAATACAGGTTAAACCTAATACATGGCTACAGGAACGCATACCAAACGGCATGTTTAGGTGCGGCAAGTGCAAACTATGCCCGTTCATAGATAGAACTAGGAATTTTCAGGATGGACAAGGTGTCACTATGTATGATATAAAATCTTTCATAAATTGTGATAGTGAGAAGGTGGTATATATGATTGAGTGCCCCTGTCACCTTAGATACATAGGAAAAACTAAAAGGGCCCTAAAAGAACGGGTATTGGAGCACTTGGCTATCATAGTAGGGGGGAAGAGTCAGACCAATATTGCAGAACATTATAGAGAGACCCATGGTAATAGCCTGAGGGGAACAACTGTTAAAGGAATATACAAGCTTAATGTTTCAAGCCGTAGAGGCGATTTTGACGACATATTACTTTGTAAGGAATCGATGTGGATATTCAAGCTTGACACAGTGAGCCCCAATGGTCTAAATAAAAGATTGGACCTCTCACCCTTCTTAAAATTAGCAAGATACGGCTGATCCTGTGGTATTCCTATGTGCCTGTTTCTGTGGGACCTATGGGAGTAATAAATTGCTTTTTGAGCTGTGTTGTTCTTGATAGTAAGGTGTGGATATGCCTGGTTCCGCAGTGAATGATTCATATGCACCGTGCCTGGAGCCGTGCCATTTCATGATGAGGGGGACAGTTAATGAATATCTGTCTCTAACATATAGAAAATTCTGTGGAGATATAGTCTGAACTTTCCGTGTCCCCCTTGGGGAATGGATGATGAAGCTATATAAGACTCACAACGATAATATTGTAAAGTGTTTCTTTAATGAATTTTTTGGAAATCTATGAGAGATGTTGTTACTAGACAGAATATGGACAATACCTGGAGGGAGTTCTTGATGTGAAAAAAGAAAATCAGAATCGTAATGGCTGATACATATATTGCTTTGAACTCCTTCAGCTGGACTATACTGCTGCTTCGGGTTGTTGCAGTGCATAAGGCCTCCCTGTGTTGCCTGGGTATGAAGATGTAGACTGTGGGATACACATGGATTGGCCAGCACACGTGCGACTCTCCCTCCCACTTCTCTTCTCTCTTCCTCCCCTCCCTGCCCTGCTTTTGCCTTCCCTTGATGCTTACTGGAGGATGGACATGATGCGGGCAGTGAAAAGGATGACACAGTAAGAGCTGGCCACACCTTGAGAAAGAACCTGGGCGGTTAGAAACGCATCGGTGGGCGGAGCTTCGCTCAGCTGGTTGTTCCTTAGCAGCATGTGCCCGCCATCACTCTAAGCCCGGCGTACTCCTTCCCCGATGTCGGGGTAAATGGAGCCTGTCAGCGTCAGTGTTGGTGAGATCTCCCCATGTTACAACTGACTACAACGTATTATATGGCATATAAACAGGATGAGACTGTCATTATTACAAAGATCCAAGCGATTTAAGCCTAGATCCCTGCTGCCTGATGAATAAAGGGGGCCCCCCAATACTGAAATACGCTACTAGGCACGGTACTATTGGAGGTGAATGCGCGGGCGAGTGGTGTTTGTATGATTGATGGTACGCCATACACGCATTGCAATTGGAGCAGGTATAATTCTCAACAGCTGTTGTATGAAGCGATCTGCTGTGCTCTTGTTTTTAAACTTTATGTATTGTTGGTAATGAGTAGTTGCTGTGTATTGTTCCTGAGGAGAATCTGTCAGTTTTGTATTTAATAAAGTTTTGTATTCCTTGCTGACACGTGGAGCCCAAGCTTGCCTTGTTTTACTATATGCCTAATTGAGGGCTGTGTCACGCTCTAACTTGAAGAGCATAAGGTACAATCATTAACTGATGGGTGTATGCACGCATTTAAGCATTCGATTTTTATGAAAACTTTAACAGCTATAGACCTGCCTACCTATTCTGGGGACATCTATACACCTGGCTTCCTATTCTGGGGACATCTATACATCTGGCTACCTATTCTGGGGACATCTATACCCATGGCTTCTTATACTGGGGACAACTATAGCCCTGGCTACCTATACTGGGGTTACCTATTTTGGTGGAACTGCTGACAGATTATCTGTATTTTGGTAAACCGCTGCCAGATTGTGTATGTTTGGGGGACCACTGCTGCCAGATTACATGTATTTTGGATGATCGGCTGCCAGGTTTTGCATATTTTGGGGAAACTGCTTCCAGATTATGTGTATGTTGGGGAAACTTCTGCTGCCAGATTATTTCTATTTTGGGGCACCCACTGTCATCATATTATCTGTATTTTGGAGGAACCTCTGCCAAATTACACTTATTTTTGGTAAAATGCTGTCAGATTACATCTATTTTTGAGGGATACACTATGGTAGAGCTCAAACTTCCCCGGCAGACCTTTTATACCACTGCTTGTCAAATTCTGCTTACATGGTAAGCTATCAGATGCGTCCCTGAGGAAACAAAGCATGCTAACACTTTGATGTTGTTTATTCAAGGTAGTCAATGAGATGCCAATAATTCCAGATCACATGCAAACTGCATACAGCTTGTAACTGGGCCAAACAAATTCACTTCTAACCCATTTTGTTTGGTGCAATTCCAAGCTGTGTATGACTTTCATCGGAGACAGGATTAGTTGCATCTCACTGATGTATCTAATCATTTATATACTATTTATCTTTTATACAGTTGGCACAAGGCTGAATTCACAATAAATATGAGATGTTTAAAATGGTTTATCTCCTTCTGTGCCATTTCAAAATTGTTTTGGCATAGACATAATAAAGTCAGGAGATAGGCAAGGATCTAATGCTGGGAATACACGGTACGTTTTCCACGCTCGATTTCGCTCCTGCTTGTTTTCCGCATTTGATTTTGTGCCCGATTCTCTTATCTTCCATTCGTTTTCCTTATCTTTTCCATTGTTCCCCATGTGAAATCGAGCGCGAAATCGATCCGGCGGGAGACCAGACATGTTGGAAATGATCAATCGAGCCAAACAGATTAAAATGTGCTTCAGAAATATACCAATATAGGAAACGGGCAAGCCCACCTATCACTGTGGTCAAGTAATCTAGTAGTATCCTACAGTGCATCGCTCTAACCTCTTGATGGGTATTTCTCTCCTCAGCATTCCTTTATGTAGTAAGGAAGGTAAAGCAGCAACAATGAAATGGACAAGGTGCTAATCCCCTTGTATGTGATTGTAGTCTAATGAAATGCTTATACTGTATACTGCTAATACTGTAATCTTGGGGCCCCCAGTAATAAAAAAGGGATCCCTAGATGTTCACCCCTAAGATAAATAGATAAAAGGAGCAATTTCTGATATCCTATATAGAAAGATTTACGTGCAAAACTCTAGTAGAAATACATGTACATAACTATTTTTCTAAAAAAAAAAAAATTCAAATCTGTTTTCTTATATATATCTATGTATACTACATTTATCTGCTCTGTATGCTTCTTTCTTTATTCTATATTAATTTTGTTCTGTTGCAATTTTCTACTGTACCGGGTACAGAAGTGTTCTTAAAACTCGACAAATTATTTAATCTTATTTCTTTTTCTGTTCTTATACTCTTCTATTATTCAATTCTTCTGATTGACTGTTCATATTTTCTTCTTTTCTTCTGTATTCTTTAGTGATGAGCAGAAATCACACCCATGCGTAATTATGCATCGTAATACGCAATTACGCATCAAAATCGTAATGCATAATTTCAGGGGAACAGTGTAAGCAATTTCGTAGTTAATTGTTCCCATTTGTAATTACGCATGAATTTGCATGTACTTTATGTGTAATTTTGTGCCGAATTTGACAGTTAATAGCAAAACCCCCATACATGCCATTGCTACCAAAATTGCTACATATGTTAAGAAGAATAGCGGGTACAACTTACAAAAATAATTGTTCAAAAAGACTTTGTAGTTTTAGAGAAAATCGATTTTAAAAATACTAAAAAAATGTTTTTTAAACTGTCATTTTTTTCTTTGCATTTTTAAAATCCATTTTCTCAAAAACTACAAGGTCTTTTTGAAAAATTATTTTTTTGTCTTGTGCCCAATATTCTCTGCAACATATGTAACAATTTTGGTTGCAATAGCATGTATGGGGGCTTTGCTATTCACCACCAAAGTCGGCATGAAATTAAGAGTAAATAACGCATACATTCATGCGTAATTACGAATGATTACACAAAGTCAATTGAATTACGAATTTGTAATTAAGTGTATGCGTAATTGCGAAAATGTACACGTAATTTTGCGTAATCATAGTTAGCAGATTACGACCATCGCTAATATTCTTAGTTATAGTCTTCTCTGCCCCATCCATTCTCATCACATCTTGATGAAATACTAGTCAGGTGGGGCCCTGTTGAATTTCCTGCCGGAGTCAGACTTCACAAATGGATCAAAAAAAAATTTCATAAATAAAACATAGATAAGCACTTGACAGGGACATAGATACACCCTTGGCAGGAGATAAAAAATATTTAACTTACCATCAAGAATTCCTATTGGTCCCTTCATGTAGAAATCTCCAACCAACAGAGAAAAGAGGCAGACACAAATCAAGAAGCAGATTAAAGCATGGTCTCAAAAAAAAAAATGCCAATGACTTCTAACAACTCACAGATTATAAAAATACTAGAACCCATTTTCCATATATTTGTATGTAAAAAGAAAAAAAATCAGTCCACGTTGTTATTAACTATAGAGCAATGCTTTACAAAAAATGGTGAAATGTCTCCCCACATCATTTTCTTTGCAAAGAACTCTTGTCTCATTGTCAAGGATAAAGAGCTCGTCCTCACTTTTGGTACCCAGAAGAAGGCAGTCGTAATATTTTGGAATAGAATTATGTGGAATCTGGAAGCCACATCAAGGAAAAGAGGGAAATTTAGGCACCAGAGACGCCAGGGAATTTTGGGGGCTATCATAGGCATCCATTTTAAAAGGTGTGGATAGCAGCTACAGGGGGAAATTTGACAAAATAAAGAAGCTACAAATAGCAAAAAGGAGTTTGCATTTTACACTATGTATACTGTGACATTGGTTGGTCATGCTAACTATGCGTTTCTGTTTTGGCACTACAGATGTTTTTAGCTAGCGTTTGTCACAACTTTTGAATTGTAACACTCTGCCTCTAAAGAACCGTGTGTTTTCTAAGACATAAAACATGTTTTAGACCATATTTACTAACATCACATGGCTTGTATTGCATTCATCATATGTCTATTATTGGAGATTGTAATTAAAATCTATTTTTTACAATACTTGCATGTCATTAAGGGCCTTAAAACCCTCATTTTGATTTTTGTTTGCCAATTTTTGCTATTTGTTTGAAGGGGTAGCTAGCTCATTACTTTTAAATATTTTACAAGCTACAAATAACCTTTACAAAAATAACTGCCACAAATGGCCACTACAAAATCTAGTTTTTTTATTGCAGCCTGGCTTGGCTGTTTAATTTGTGGATTTAGTGTTAGGAGTAGAAGGGGTAGTAAGTGTTAGGAATAGATACAAGGAGGTTAGTGTTAGGAGTAGGTGATAGCGGTGGTGGGTGCTTAGTGTTAGGCATATCCCAGAAAGATGAGATAATTAAAAGAGAATTCTCATCACGATATCGCTCACCATTACTGCTGTGCACCTGATTGAGCAAGTTGACCTCATCTTGCAGCATGTCCAACCGATTAATGCAACCAATTTTGGCCCTAAATTGCTTGCATTATCAGTCAGGCATGCACTTGGCGGCACCAATTTCCATCTGATTCCAATTATAATAATCAAATTTGATGGTCGCTTGGCCACCAAGTCGCCTGATGTATGGCCACCTTTAGACTGATATGGAAATGTACACAAACTTCCTTTCTCAAGACTTTAAAGTCCAAGACACCAGGGGTAAGATTACTGGTTTTATTTAAGTTACAGTATCTGCACATTTTTTTTTATTGTGTGTTTTTCCTGGGTGAACTTATGTTAAAAAATCCCAAACAAGAGAGTATACCTCTGGGAATATGTTAATCCACATGTTGTGGCAGCACCTATGGCTCAGCAAAGAGAAATCTAGGTTTTTATTCAACTCTTTTCTTAGTATTAATGTGATCAGGAGGACACAGGTCAGTATTAGACCTGACGTGGCTAAACAGGCTCATTCACATATCCCATTGGACTCTTTGAAGACTGGTACAAGGGTAGTGAAATGGAGATAATTGGCTCCTGTGTAAAGATCTTCAGCAACAGAAATTATTTGTATTTGGACTCAATCTTTAGGTTTCCTCTCTTCTCTTTGGATTTATGATGGCATTGAGAATTTTGTCAAATATCTAAATAGTCCTAAAGAAGACTTCTAATGCTAGCAGTTTTTCCTCTGCTGAAGGGGCGTGATTCAATTCAATTTTTTATTAGGTGATATTTTCACATTTTTTTATCTTCTGATTAAAATAACTTTTCAGTACTCTACAATTGAAAAAGTACCAAAAAGTAGATGAAAAAGTTCTGTCAAAATTATTTCTGAGTACAGGTAGTCCCCGGTTAACAAACGAGATAGGGACTGTAGGCTCGTTCTTAACTTGAATTCATTATTAAGTCAGAACGCTGGGCCATCTCTGAACCCTTTGCATCCTATGTGCCCCCCTTTGCCTCTAATGTCCCCCTCTCTGCCTGTTTGTCCCCGTGCCTCTCTATGTCCCCTCTCTGTGCCTCTTTTTGTCCCCCACTTTGTTTGTACCCCCTCTGTGCCTCTGTACCCCTATGTGTCTCTTTGCCCCCTCTGTGCCTCTGCTTTGCCCCCTCTGTGCCCCTTTGCCCCCTATGTTCCTCTTTGCCCCATGTTCCTCTTTGTTCCCTCTGTGCCTCTGTGCCTTTCCTGTGCCTCCATTTGTGCTTCCTCTGTGCCTCTTTGCCCCCTCTGTGCCTCTTTGCCTCCTTGCTCCCTTTGTGCCTCTTTGCCCCTATGTTCCTCTTTGCCCCATATGATCCTCTTTGCCCCCTATGCACCTCTTTGCTCCCTCTGTGCCTCTTGTCCGCCTCCATGCCTCCATTTGTGCTTCCTCTGTGCTCCCTCTGTGCCTCTTTGCCCCCTCTATGCCTCTGTTTGTGCTTTCTCTGTGACATTGCTTTGCTCCCTCTTTGCCTCCTCTGTGCCTCTTTGCCCCCTCTGTGCCTCTGCTTTGCCCCCCTCTGGACTCACCTTCCAGCTCGAGTCCAGTGATTTCCCCTCTAGGAACTCCATCTCCAGCTCCCACTAGCCGCGTACAGCTCCGCTTCCTGAATGTCATGTGACATACAATAACCTGTATGTCAGTGTGACATGACATACAGGAAGCAAAGCAATGCTGTATGTGGCTAGAGGGAGCAGGAGGCGGAGAGAGGAGAATGGACAGTGTTGGACTCGTTTGCAGGTGAGTCCAATGCTGTTGCTGCACTTGCTGGCACTTGGGGGAAGTTTGAAGCCGCTTATTCAAACTTTCCCCACGGAGTAATGATATCATCGCGACAGGATCGGGCTGTTCAAATCAGCGGATCATTCATAAGTTGGGCACTTGTAAGTGGCGGACTACCTGCATTATTTATTGATAAGGTTTGAAAATATATCAAATAGGAGAAAACTTAGGAGAAAAAGTGAATTGATTAAGGGCCAATTTTTTTTAGTGGAGGCCCATCACACTTGGAGACTAGATAATTGTTACCTCATATGCCAGTCTCAGGGATGCAAAGCACATTGTTTAGATCTGGAGGTCAAGGAAAGTTTTTCTCTCGTATACACTATGCCACCATGCCACCAACCATGCTTAATGTGTACCAGAGACATTTTAAAAGAAAGATTTGATACTTACCTTGGGCTTCCACCAGCCCCATAAGCACCCCTGAGACCCTCGCCATCCTCACATGTGCCTCCGTTTAGCTGCACTCAGCCTCGGTAACTGGTGAATTCGGCGACAGCGAGGGACTCAGCTGTGCTTATGGGGCTGGAGGAAGCCCTCGGTAAGTATCACATCTTTTTTTAGGATGTCTCTTGTTTCCTTTAAAAGGGTTCTTTGGTGGTAGTAAAAAAACAAAAACCAATACTTACCTGGGACTTCTATTGGCCCCCTGCAGCTGACGTCCTACACCGTCCTCCTGCGATCCTCCATTTACCGCCTCTGGTCCCGGTCTAATCACATGTCTAATTAGACTGGGGCTGTGTGACCGTGTCCGCAAGCGGGAGGGAGCACGCGGGAGCTTACTGCGCAAGCACAGTACAAGAAAACTCCCGATGATGCGCCCAGGAGTGAGCACTATTTATCTAGTTAGATGTATATTAGACCAGGACCAGCAGCGGGGAACCGAGGATTGCAGGAGGACCGCACAGGACATGACAGCTACAGGGGGCCGATAGAAGCCCCAGGTAAGTGTCTGTTTTTGTTTTTTTACCACCGCCAGAGAACCCCTTTAAGATTTTGCAACCAAGCGCACAATGCAGGGAAAAAAAGTGTTGATAAGCAGGAGATTAAAAAAAAAGATGCTTTAGAAAAGAGAAAAAAAAATAATTCTAATAAATATGTTTACTTTTTTACTGTTGGCATAGGTGCTTCCAGAAGACACAGGCATGAAAACCAATTTATTTGATTGTAGACAGATTTTTCAGATTATTGCCTAGACAAATGAGAGCTTTAAGTTACTAGATTGCTCTGATCTGTTCTTATCCCATGCAGGAGTTATGAACCAAACTTCAGGAGGCAGCAAAGATGCAGCACCAATGGGGAGAACATAGGTTAGTTATGCTTATCTATATATATAATTGGCTAAGTGCCTCAACCTTCAAGCAAGAAGAAGAAGTAGCACCCTGCCCCCAGGGCCGGTCCAAGCAAGAGGAAGGGGCCGCCGGTCCAAACAAGAAGAAGAAGTAGCGCCCTGCACCCAGGGGCAGTCCTACACTTGCGAGCTGGAGGGGTAGCGGGCAGGAAGGGAGTATTGGGCACAGCGGCGGGGAGGGGGGTCGTACCCCTCATCCCTCACCTGGGTCCCCCATCCGCACTCCCCCTCTAGCTTAAGTTCAACAGCAGCCACTGCTATTAGTAAGAGGCAGCGGGCGGGGATGTCTCACCGCTTCCGCGTTACAGTGTGCATTCCACTGTCGTCACTTCCTGCAATGCCGTCCACTTACAATACAGTGGGCGACATTACAGGAAGTGACGACAGAGGAACGCACGCCGGAATGCGGAAGAGGTGAGTCATCCCCACCCACTGCCTCTTACTAATAGCAGCGGCGGCTGCTGTTGAGCTTAAGCTGTAGGGGGAGTGCAGATGAAGGACCCAGGTGAGGGAGGGGGGTCCGACTCCCCTCCCCGCCGCTGTGCCCAATACCACCTTTCAGCCCGCTACCCTCTTATGTGGCATATGCTACGCCATGAGTCCGCTAGTTTGGTATATTAAAGGAGTTTGAAAGGCACTCAGAACTTCTTCAACATTTCAGCACAATTTCCAGGTAAGCGAGAGGTGTACCGTAGTTAATTGGTAAGGCACCTGCCTTACCAATTAACTACATCTCTCGCTTACCTGGAAATTGTGCTGAAATGTTGAAGAAGTTCTGGGTGCATTTCAAACTCCTTTAATAGCTCTTCGGATATTCACTTTTCTAAAAATATTTTTGTTTAAATTGTGAATTTATAGTGAAGTCCAAAGAACACATTGTAAATTCAGTGCTGTGATCATGAAACAAAAAAGGGCATGTTCTGTGTAAGCAAACCCCTCACACTTCTCAGTCACTGCCATAGATGTGTCATGGTAAAATAATGTAAACTGACCAAATGTTCTTTACTACGTTAATTATCTAAACATATGGATCTTGATCACCTATCTAACCCATTCAGCCAATATTTTATTCCTTCAACTGAATAAATCTAAAGTAAATACAAGTTTGTGCAATGATCCACTCTATGGAGAGCATATAGATCCACCTGATCCAGGATCTTCGTTGGATAGAGCCATAGATGCTGTATGCACTATAGCTAAATTCCATTTTGAATCCAGATGTTTCATTGGAAATTGGTTATACCAAATCAATAATACTTTGCGCAAACAGGATTAGAAAGAAAAACATATAAACAAACATGAAAATGTTTCAGGTATTCACATCTGCTAATGAAAATGGTTCTTTTGTGGTCCGCTGACAGTTTCATAAATTCTCCCTCAATGATTCCATTATTTCAATGTACTTATTATCTATCCTATGTTTATTATAATCCTTTAGAAGATACCTTTTTGACTTTCATGTGCATTCTGAAAACATTTCTGTGGTTCTCTGAATATTTTGCATGTGAAGATTAAAAGTACTCACATACATTGAATAATTTTACATGACATAGAAAATGAAACAAATGGAAGAATATATGTTGCTGATATTAATCAGGTTTGCAGTACCTGTCAACATTCTATGATAAGTGAAAAAATAATAATAAATATTAAAACAAAGGTTAACCTCCTTAGCGGTCTGGACAAGCTCAGCTCGTCCATTACCGCCGGAGGGTGCCGCTCAGGCCCTGCTGGGCCGATTTTGCTCAAATAAAAAGGAGCACACGCAGCCGGCGAAAGAGGGTCCCCCCAGCCGCCCGAGCCCAGTGCAGCCGGAACAAACAGTTCCGACCAGCGCTAAGGGCTGGATCGGAGGCGGCTGACGTCAGGACGTCAGCTGACGTCCATGACGTCACTCCGCTCGTCGCCATGGCGACAAGGAAAGCGAAACAAGGAAGGCCGCTCATTGCGGCCTTCCTTGTTACTTCTGATCGCTGGAGGCGAACTCAGAACTGTAGATAAATTACAGGTTCTGGCGCTGATCTTGAATTCTACCGGGCTGCAACAGTATTCAAAGGGTTCACTCTCATCCCCACCAAGAAACAAGTAAATAGAAAAAATAGATACCTGCGCCCTTACTATTTTAAAATAAAGTACTTTAATAGAACAATAAAATAGCCCATAAAACGTACTGCATATGACACTTCATGCACACAATCATACAGACCTCAACTGCCACTCAGTAACCAACACTCCTCAAAGGTCTCCTCTGATGGCAATACACCTGTATGTCAATAGTGCACTATTGAGTCATTCCCATACTTTCAACATCAAACGGAATTCCGTATAAGCAGTAAAGCAGCAAAACTTCAACTTTTCCAAAAGCGTTTGTATTGCATTTTAGACACCTAAGCAGCGTTTCCCTTGCGTTCTGAACGCCTCTAAAGATGTAACAATATGTTAACCTAGTCTTCCGTAGAGCAGCACAACTTGATCAGCAGTAACAGGTTTCCAAGCACAATAAAGTCCACAGCACGATGCCTGCGGCTAAGTCTTTCTGTATTGCACGGATTTCCAAAGACACTTGTAATCCGCCACAGCGGGTTGCCTGTATTAGCAGTAAAAATTAGCATAGAGGGATAAAAGTGACTCACAAAACTCCTTAGGGTATCGGGAGTAGGCAGTGGTATTCAAGAGTCCGTGTGATCTTCAGTAAGGCAATGAGTCCCGGCCGGTGACTGTCCAAGATGTTCGTTTGCCAGATAGACCCAAATGCATAAAGGAACTCCGGCGTGGTCTGCCGGAGGTTCAGGTGACGTCGCCTGAACAGCACCAGCTGTTCAGTGTGCTGTATCACCGCTATATAAAAATAAATACTTCACTGTATTACACTTCTGGAGGGTCGAGTACTTGTGGATTGTTGCTGTAGTGTGCCTCCTCTGCCCACATACATCCTGCCAGTGTGCTGCCTCTGCCTACATACATCCTGCCAGTGTGCCTCCTCTGCCCACATACATCCTGCCAGTGTGCCGCCTCTGCCCACATACATCCTGCCAGTGTGCCTCCTCTGCCCACATACAGCCTGCCAGTGTGCCGCCTCTGCCCACATACATCCTTCCAGTGTGCCTCCTCTGCCCACATACAGCCTGCCAGTGTGCCTCCTCTGCCCACATACATCCTGCCAGTGTGCTGCCTGTGCCTACATACATCCTGCCAGTGTGCCTCCTCTGCCCACATACATCCTGCCAGTGTGCCGCCTCTGCCCACATACATCCTGCCAGTGTGCATCCTCTGCCCACATACAGCCTGCCAGTGTGCCGCCTCTGCCCACATATATCCTGCCAGTGTGCCTTCTCTGCCGACATACAGCCTGCCAGTGTGCCTCCTCTGCCCACATGATACATGCCAGTGTGCTGCCTCTGCCCACATACATCCTGCCAGTGTGCCACCTCTGCCCACATACAATTTGCCAGTGTGCCTCCTCTGCCCACATACATTCTACCAGTGTGCCTCCTCTGCCCACATACATCCTGCCAGTGTGCCTCCTCTGCCGACGTACAGCCAGCCAGTGTGCCTCCTCTGCATACATGATACATGCCAATGTGTTGCCTCTGCCCACATGCATCCTGCCAGTGGGCCTCCTCTGCCCACATACATCCTGCCAGTGTGCCGCCTCTGCCCACTTACACACCGCCAGTGTGCCGCCTCTGCCTATACAAAGCCTGCCAGTGTGCCGCCTCTGCCTATACACAGCCTGCCAGTGCCGCCTCTGCCTATACACAGCCTGCCAGTGCTGCCTCTGCCAACATACAACCTGCCAGTGCTATCTCTGCTCATACACAGCATGCTGACACTCTGCTGCTGCCTCTGCCCATACACAGCCTGCCTTTAAAGACAGACAGTTTAGGTGGGAAAGCTCCAAAAGACGCCCCTGCACCATGGATGCAGCAGGTTTAGTATTTTTTTCCTAATTATTTGCCTCTAAACCTAGGTGTATCTTATGGCCCAGAACGTCTTACTGTCCAAAAAATAGGGTACAATCACAAGTGACCAATATCAGCTAATTTGTCTGAACCAACTGGCAGATCAAGTCATAGAACTATTGAGTGCGCCGGTGAGGAGTCAGATGTGGTACACGAAGGTCTGCTGAACATTGAGGAAGGAAGAGGAGGCCTCAGGCCAGCCAGAAAGGTAATGAAAGGCTTCCGCTGAGCTCTGCACATGGTGGCTCTGACGTGGGGTCTGTGGGGGCGGACATACAGGTATATGCACACTGCACTCTGTTGCCGTTGCCTCTGCCCACATACATCCTGCCAGTGTGCCTCCTCTGCCCACATACATCCTGCCAGTGTGCCTCCTCTGCCCACATACATCCGGCCAGTGTGCCTCCTCTGCCCACATACATCCTGCCTGTGTGCCACCTCTGCCCACATACATCCTGCCAGTGTGCCTCCTCTGCCGACATATATCCTGCCAGTGTGCCTCCTCTGCCCACATACATCCTGCCAGTGTGCCTCCTCTGCCCACATACAGCCTACCAGTGTGCCTCCTCTGCCCGCATACATCCTGCCAGTGTGCCTCCTCTGCCCACATACAGACTGCCAGTGTGCCTCCTCTGCCCACATACATCCTGCCAGTGTGCCTTCTCTACCCACATACATCCTGCCAGTGTGCCTCCTCTGCCCACATACAGACTGCCAGACTGCCAGTGTGCCTCCTCTGCCCACATACAGACTGCCAGTGTGCCTCCTCTGCCCACATACATCCTGTCAGTGTGCCTCCTCTACCCACATACATCCTGCCAGTGTGCCTCCTCTTCCCACATACAGACTGCCAGCGTGCCGCCTCTGCCCGCATACATCCTGCAAGTGTGCCTTCTCTGCCCACATACATCCTGCCAGTGTGCCTCCTCTGCCCACATACAGACTGCCAGCGTGCCTCCTCTGCCCACATACATCCTGCCAATGTGCCTCCTCTGCCCACATACAGCCAGCCAGTGTGCCTCCTCTGCCCACACACATCCTGCCAGTGTGCCTCCTCTGCCCACATACAGCCTGCCAGTGTGCCTCCTCTGCCTACATACATCCTGCCAGTGTGCCTCCTCTGCCTACATACAGACTGCCAGTATGCCCCCTCTGCCCACATACATCCTGCCAGTGTGCCTCCTCTGCCTACATACATCCTGCCAGTGTGCCTCCTCTGCCTACATACAGACTGCCAGTATGCCTCCTCTGCCCACATACATCCTGCCAGTGTGCCTCCTCTGCCCACATACATCCTGCCAGTGTGCCTCTTCTGCCGACATACATCCTGCCAGTGTGCCTCCTCTGCCAACATGCAGGCAGCCAGTGTGCCTCCTCTGCCCACATGATACATGCCAGTGTGCCTCGTCTGCCCACATACATCCTGCCAGTGTGCCTCCTCTGCCCACTTACAGCCTGCCAATGTGCTGCCTCTGCCTATACACAGCCTGCCAGTGCCGCCTCTGCCAACACAGCCTGCCAGTGCTATCTCTGCCCATACACAGCGTGCTGACACTCCGCTGCTGCCTCTGCCCATTCACAGCCTGCCTTTGAAGACAGTCAGTTTAGGTGGGAAAGCTCCAAGGGACGCCCCTGCACCATGGATGCACCAGGTTTAGTATTTTGTCCTGATTTTTGGCCTCTAAACCTAGGTGTATCTTATGGTCCGGAGCATCTTACAGTCCAAAAAACAAGGTACAATGACAAGTGACCATTATCAGCTAATTTGTCTGATCCAACTGGCAGATCAAGTCAGAGAACTATTCAGCACATATCGTAGGCTAGGTGTGTACACAGTCATCCGAATGACATTGCTCCAGGACATGCATGCATACATTGTATGATATGGCACTTCCGCATGCTCGTAATATTCAAATGAAATAATAATTTGAAATATTGATGTGTGTGGACAAAGTTGTTTAATAACCTCAGGTTAAAACTGCGGTGCACTTATGGCTGCCTAAGCCTGAGGTAGCATAGTTTTAATGTCAATGCCTCCCGAGCCAGGGACGCAATAGCGCACAGATTTCCGCTGTCTATGGATGTTTCTGATCTATTAGGCACCCCAAGCATTTGTCTCCCATGCACCTCTCTGTGCTGATGTGTAAGCGGGCCTGGGACTCTAAAACTGAAATCATAGCCTTAGGGAGGCAGAGTAGATATGTGTCAGGTCTGTGTCAGAGATGCAAATTGTCCAATCTTCAGTTTTGTCCAGGATAAAGGAGGCATGGAGGCCTGCAAACACGTCTGAATATCTAGCATACAGTGTGAACCTGCTGCCCCAGAGAATTCTCTCTTTCTATGTGCCTGGCTGGAGCTGCTCAGTCAAGAAATTTTAAAGTGCGGCACACAGTGCAATGGCTATGATGCGATGCTCCAGGCCTGTGTGTGGTTGGCTTATGCCCAGAATCATCTTTTCCACTTTCTAAAGACAGCAGAGATTTGTTCATTGATCAGGAGCCATTTTCATTGGCTCTGGATTGCCTGGTCACTGTGAGCCAATCACAGTGATCAGTAAATGCAAAAGTAAAAAAAAAAGGTTCTACAGAGCCTTAAGTCCCAAATCTGTTGAAAAACTTGTTGCTTTTTGCAGGGCAATGAGGTTTGAGCAGCATTGCTCGTTTGTATGCACCAACTTTAACCTAGCATGTGTACGCAGCTTTAAAAAAACTCCCAAGGCAAGTAATAAATAAATAAATGTCTTTTTACTTACCTGGGGCTTCTTCAGCCACCAGAAGTCCTTTGGGTCTCTCACCATAGCTCTGGTGTACCACTGGCCGCCTGTAAGTATTGCCGACACGTCGGCGGGTCAGCACTTCTGCGCATACGTGGGAGCATGCAAGTGTCCGCAAATGAACGTGCCTACTTCATTGTTTGCATACTGCACAGATGCAGTATACGCCCGGTGATGTGGATGTGGGCGCTGGAATAAGGCACAGATAAGTAAAAGATAGATTTATTTATTCGCCTCAGGAGTACCTTAACCCTCCTGGCGGTTGATTTTTTCTGCCAAATAGGCAGAAATCCGGGTTTTTTTTTTTTTTGTTTCATGTAAAGCTACCAGAGTGGCAGCTACATGAAACACCACTAGAGGGCGCATGTGTCCCTCTAGTGCGATCGTCGCCGGCATCAATAGCAAACAGGGGAACGCGTATATAACGCGTTCCCATGTTTGGCTTCTCCTGTCGCCATGGCGACGATCGGAATGACATCATGGACGTCAGCCGACGTCAGACGCCTCTGATCCAGCCCATAGCGCTGCCTGGAACTCATTGCTCCGGGCAGCGCAGGGCTCTGGCGGGGGGGCCCTCTTCCGCCGCTGCGTGCGGGCGATCGACGCAGAGCAGAGGCAATTAAGCTATGCGCACGGCTAGCAAAGTGCTAGCTGCACGCACAGCACTTTAAATGGGGCGAATCGCCCCACCAGGGGCTGAGATATCCTCCTGCGCGGCATAGCCAGAGCTCAGCTCGGGCTTACCGCCAGGAAGGTTAAACATGAGGTTTTCACTAAATCTATCATCTGACTATGGCCTCAATTCACGGAGCATTATCAAACGTTTATCAAACACTTTATCAAACGTTTGATAATTTACCTCATGGGTAAATCTCATTTTAAATTCACTAAGATGTTATATATTTATCGAATGTTTTACCGATAAAACGTTCAACAAATATATAACACCTTAGTGAATTCAAAATGAGATTTTACCCATGAGGTAAATTATCAAACGTTTGATAAAGTGTTTGATAAACGTTTGATAATGCTCCGTGAATTGAGGCCTATGTAGTTTAATAACATATATGCAGTCTATGTAAGGCCGATTTACTTCAGGATATTTTTAAGATTGTGAAAATAATTATGAGAGATCCCAGAAAGTCTTTGGGTAATCCTAAAGGCTTATGTTTGTCTCCAATAATTTTGCACAATCCAAGCTTTAGGGACCACTATCACAAAAAAAAAATACTTATGAGCACATGCAAATAAAAAGTATGTTTCTTACAGATTAAAATGAGCAATAAATTACTTTTCTACTCTGTTGCTGTCACTTAGAGTAGGCAGTAGAAATCTGACAGAACCGACAGGTTGTTTTCTAGTCCATCTCTTCTTGGAGGAAGTCTCAGCAAGGCCTTTATTCTTTATTAACCACTTGAGGACCGCAGGGTTAAACCCCCCTAAAGACCAGACCATTTTTAAACAAATAGGCCACTGCAGCTTTAAGGCCTCACTTTAGGGCCGCACAACTCAGCACACAAGAGCTTTCTGTTGATGGGGTCTGATTGCTCCCCCAATGTTTATTTTTTTTTTACAAATATTTTTAATTATTTACTTATTTATTTTTAAATAAATTCAGTAATCTTTTGTATGCCCCTCCCTCCACCCCTCAGCCTATCATTGCGATCGGCTGTGATAGGCTTCAGCCTATCACAGCAGATTGCTTTTGTGCCTCTGGAGGGGACAGCCGAGTGATACGGCTGTCCCCATACAGCACTGCCTTAGATCGCAGCTCTGTACCTAGTAAATAGAGTTTCACCGCCTAACAGTCTCCTAGCAGCGATTGCTGCTGGGAGACTGAAGGCAGAGCAAAGCTCCGCCATCAGAGCAGAGATGCGCTCACATCGGAAAAGTCCAGCAACACAAACAATAAAAATCAGTGTACTGCTACAGCAAAGCATCAGAAAGTAACAATGCCACTGGAAACAAACTTTAAAACTTCATTGTTTATTTTAGCTTCATGTCAACAAACTAGAGGAAAGTGGGTATTTTGTGCTGAACAACCAGGTATACTTCACCTTTCATTTTTCTAACATTGGTCAGACAAAAATCTGTGACTTTACTGTTTTTCATAGATATCAGACCTGCATTGCTTTCCTCCAGTTATATACATGATGCTCTATAAGTTTTGATGAAAATACCAGTCTCTATGTCTGTCTATCATATGACTTATTTAGAGCAGAACAGTACTGAGTGATTTAGATGCTGCCATTGCTAACTTTTTTTTGTAAAATGCTAGATGCCTGACTTTCATGGCAGTCCTCAACCTGCTTTAACATCACTGATCTTGAGAGCAAGTGTGCACACTGGGGGCTCTGTAACTCTCCAGAAACTATCTGCATTCCCATTGCAGGTATGTTATTGCAGATACAATAAAGAAAAAGATCTGTTTGAAAACTAAGCCACTGGCATTTTTAAAGAGTTGAAAATACATTCCATAATCTCTCAATATAGGACTGCTGCAAGGTGAATCTGTCAAGTCCCACAATATGATGATCCCAGATAACTGATAAAATAGATCTGTGTTCAGCATATGCTAAAACATTTAATGCAACACGTCCAATCACACGGCATCTGCGCTACTATGCACTGCGCTGCAGATCCCATTCATTACAATGAATGGAATCTGCGCTGCGATTCCCAAAAAATGCATGCAGCACGCGATAGCGCAATCGCACTGCTGCGCAGCGCATATGATGAGAACGGTAGAGGGGCTGTCTATGCCCTTCTACCATTCTTGCATGTCGCACACTATATGCACTGCCAAAATGCCCATGGCAGCGCATATAGTCTGAACAAGCCCTTAACCACTTCCCGACCGCCCACTACACAGGGGCGGCGGGGAAGTGGAGCCCTGCAGGACGGCCTCACCCACAGAGGCGGCGGTCCATTTAAGGGCATGGGCGGAGCGATCGCGTCATCCGTGACGCGATCCTCCGCCGGCGCCTGTCACCGCTCGCTCGCCGCAACATCCCGCCGGCTATACGGAAGCGCCGGCGGGATGTTAACCCCGCGATCGCCGCATACAAAGTGTATAATACACTTTGTAATGTTTACAAAGTGTATTATACAGGCTGCCTCCTGCCCTGGTGGTCCCAGTGTCCGAGGGACCACCAGGGCAGGCTGCAGCCACCCTAGTCTGCACCCAAGCACACTGATTTCTCCCCCCCCTGCCCCAGATCGCCCACAGCACCCATCAGACCCCCCCCTGCCCACCCCCCAGACCCCTGTTTGCACCCAATCACCCCCCTAATCACCCATCAATCACTCCCTGTCACTATCTGTCAACGCTATTTTTTTTTTTATCCCCCCCCCTGCTCCCTGCCCCCTCCTGATCACCCCCCACCCCTCAGATTCTCCCCAGACCCCCCCCCCCAGACCACCCCCCCCTGTTTACTGTATGCATCTATCCCCCTGATCACCTGTCAATCACCTGTCAATCACCTGTCAATCACCCGTCAATCACCCATCAATCACCCGTCAATCACCCCCTGTCACTGCCACCCATCAATCAGCCCCTAACCTGCCCCTTGCGGGCAATCTGATCACCCACCCACACCAATAGATCGCCCACAGATCCGACATCAGATCACCTCCCAAATCCATTGTTTACATCTATTCTCTCCTCTAAACACCCACTAATTACCCATCAATCACCCATCAATCACCCCCTATCACCACTTGTCACTTTTACCTATCAGATCAGACCCTAATCTGCCCCTTGCGGGCACCCAATCACCCGCCCACACGCTCAGATTGCCCTCTGACCCCCCCTTATCAATTCACCAGTGCATTAATTACATCTGTTCTTCCCTGTAATAACCCACTGATCACCTGTCAATCACCTGCCAATCACCTATCACCCATCAATCACCCCCTGTCACTGCCACCCATCAATCAGCCCCTAACCTGCCCCTTGCGGGCAATCTGATCACCCACCCACACCATTAGATCGCCTGCAAACCCGCCGTCAGATTACCTCCCAAATGTATCGTTTACATCTGTTATCTTCTCTAAACACCCACTAATTACCCATCAATCACCCCCTATCACCACCTGTCACTGTTACCTATCAGATCAGACCCTAATCTGCCCCTTGCGGGCACCCAATCACCCGCCCACACGCTCAGATTGCCCTCAGACCCCCCCCCCCTTATCAATTCGCCAGTGCATTAATTACATCTGTCCTTCCCTGTAATAACCCACTGATCACCTGTCAATCACCTGCCAATCACCTATCACCCATCAATCACCCCCTGTCACTGCCACCCAACAATCAGCCCCTAACCTGCCCCTTGCGGGCAATCTGATCACCCACCCACACCAATAGATCGCCCGCAGATCCGACATCAGATCACCACCCAAGCGCAGTGTTTCCATCTATTCTCTCCTCTAAACACCCACTAATTACCCATCAATCACCCATCAATCACTCCCTATCACCACCTGTCACTGTTACCTATCAGATCAGACCCTAATCTGCCCCTTGCGGGCACCCAATCGACCGCCTACACGCTCAGATTGCCCTCAGACCCCCCTTATCAATTCGCCAGTGCAATATTTACATCTGTTCTCCCCTGTAATAACCCACTGATTACCTGTCAATCACCTATCAATCACCCATCAATCACCCCCTGTCACTGCCACCCATCAATCACCCCCTGTCACTGCCACCCATCAATCACCCGCTGTCACTGCCACCCATCAATCAGCCCCTAACCTGCCCCTTGCGGGCAAACTGATCACCCACCCACACCAATAGATCGCCCGCAGATCCGACATCAGATCACCACCCAAGCGCAGTGTTTCCATCTATTCTCTACCCTAAACACCCACTAATTACCCATCAATCACCCCCTGTCACTGCTACCTATCAGATTAGACCCCTATCTGCCCCTAGGGCACTCAATCACCCGCCCACACCCTCAGAATGCCCTCAGACCCCAGCCCTGATCACCTCGCCAGTGCATTGCTTGCATCCATTCCCCCCTCTAATCACACCTTGAGACACCCATCAATCACCTCCTGTCACCCCCTAGCACACCTACCCATCAGATCAGGCCCCAATTTGCCCCGTGTGGGCTCCTGATCACTCGGCCAAACCCTCAGACCCTCTTCTGATCACCTCCCCAGTGCATGGATTGCATCTATTTTCCCCTCTAACCACCCCCTGAGACACCCATCAATCACCTCCTGTCACCCCCCTAGCACTCCTATCCATCAGATCAGGCCCAATACAACCTGTCATCTAAAAGGCCACCCTGCTTATGACCGGTTCCACAAAATTCGCCCCCTCATAGACCACCTGTCATCAAAATTTGCAGATGCTTATACCCCTGAACAGTCATTTTGAGACATTTGGTTTCCAGACTACTCACGGTTTTGGGCCTGTAAAATGCCAGGGCGGTATAGGAACCCCACAAGTGACCCCATTTTAGAAAAAAAAGACACCCCAAGGTATTCTGTTAGGTGTATGACGAGTTCATAGAAGATTTAATTTTTTGTCAAAAGTTAGCGGAAATTAATTTTTATTGGTTTTTTTTCACAAAGTGTCATTTTTCACTAACTTGTGACAAAAAATAAAATCTTCTATGAACTCGCCATACACCTAACGGAATACCTTGGGGTGTCTTCTTTCTAAAATGGGGTCACTTGTGGGGTTCCTATACTGCCCTGGCATTTTAGGGGCCCTAAACCGCGAGGAGTAGTCTAGAAAACAAATGCTTCAAAATGACCTGTGAATAGGACGTTGGGCCCCTTAGCGCACCTAGGCTGCAAAAAAGTGTCACACATGTGGTACCGCCGTACTCAGGAAAAGTAGTATAATGTGTTTTGGGGTGTATTTTTACACATACCCATGCTGGGTGGGAGAAATTTCTATGTAAATGGACAATTGTGTGTAAAAAAAATCAAACAATTGTCATTTACAGAGATATTTCTCCCACTTAGCATGGGTATGTGTAAAAATACACCCCAAAACGCATTATACTACTTCTCCTGAGTACAGCGGTACCACATGTGTGGCACTTTTTTACACCCTAAGTACGCTAAGGGGCCCAAAGTCCAATTTAGGATTTCACAGGTCATTTTGCGACATTTGGTTTCAAGACTACTCCTCACGGTTTAGGGCCCCTAAAATGCCAGGGCAGTATAGGAACCCCACAAATGACCCCATTCTAGAAAGAAGACACCCAAAGGTATTCCGTACGGAGTATGGTGAGTTCATAGAAGATTTTATTTTTTGTCACAAGTTAGCGGAAAATGACACTTTGTGAAAAAAAACTATTAAAATCAATTTCCGCTAACTTGTGACAAAAAAATAAAAACGTCTATGAACTCACCATACTCCTAACGGAATACCTTGGGGTGTCTTCTTTCTAAAATGGGGTCATTAGTGGGGTTCCTATACTGCCCTGGCATTTTAGGGGCCCTAAACCGTGAGGAGTAGTCTTGAAACAAAAATGACCTGTGAAATCCTAAAGGTACTCATTGGACTTTGGGCCCCTTAGTGCAGTTAGGGTGCAAAAAAGTGCCACACATGTGGTATCGCCGTACTCGGGAGAAGTAGTACAATGTGTTTTGGGGTGTATATTTACACATACCCATGCTGGGTGGGAGAAATACCTCTGTAAATGACAATCTTTTGATTTTTTTACACACAATTGTCCATTTACAGAGATATTTCTCCCACTCAGCATGGGTATGTGTAAAAATACACCGCAAAACACATTATACTACTTCTCCTGAGTACGGCGATACCACATGTGTGGCACTTTTTTGCACCCTAACTGCGCTAAAGGGCCCAAAGTCCAATGAGTACCTTTAGGATTTCACAGGTCATTTTGAGAAATTTAGTTTCAAGACTACTCCTCACGGTTTAGGGCCCCTAAAATGCCAGGGCAGTATAGGAACCCCACAAATGACCCCATTTTAGAAAGAAGACACCCCAAGGTATTCCGTTAGGAGTATGGTGAGTTCATAGAAGATTTTATTTTTTGTCAAAAGTTAGCGGAAATTGATTTTAATTGTGTTTTTTCACAAAGTGTCATTTTCCGCTAACTTGTGACAAAAAATAAAATCTTCTATGAACTCGCCATACTACTAACGGAATACCTTGGGGTGTCTTCTTTCTAAAATGGGGTCATTTGTGGGGTTCCTATACTGCCCTGGCATTTTAGGGGCCCTAAACCGTGAGGAGTAGTCTTGAAACGAAATTTCTCAAAATGACCTGTGAAATCCTAAAGGTACTCATTGGACTTTGGGCCCTTTAGCGCAGTTAGGGTGCAAAAAAGTGCCACACATGTGGTATCGCCGTACTCAGGAGAAGTAGTATAATGTGTTTTGCGGTGTATTTTTACACATACCCATGCTGAGTGGGAGAAATATCTCTGTAAATGGACAATTGTGTGTAAAAAAAATTAACAAATTGTCATTTACAGAGATATTTCTCCCACCCAGCATGGGTATGTGTAAAAATACACCCCAAAACACATTATACTACTTCTCCTGAGTACGGCAATACCACATGTGTGGCACTTTTTTGCAGCCTAACTGCGCTAAGGGGTCCAAAGTCCAATGAGCACCTTTAGGCTTTACAGGGGTGCTTACAATTTAGCACCCCCCAAAATGTCAGGACAGTAAACACACCCCACAAATGATCCCATTTTGGAAAGTAGACCCTTCAAGGTATTCAGAGAGGGGCACGGTGAGTCCGTGGCAGATTTCATTTTTTTTTGTCGCAAGTTAGAAGAAATGGAAACTTTTTTTTTTTTTTTTTTTCTCACAAAGTGTCATTTTCCGCTTACTTGTGACAAAAAATAATATCTTCTATGAACTCACTATGCCTCTCAGTGAATACTTTGGGATGTCTTCTTTCCAAAATGGGGTCATTTGGGGGGTATTTATACTATCCTGGAATTCTAGCCCCTCATGAAACATGACAGGGGGTCAGAAAAGTCAGAGATGCTTGAAAATGGGAAAATTCACTTTTGGCACCATAGTTTGTAAACGCTATAACTTTTACCCAAACCAATAAATATACACTGAATGGGTTTTTTTTTATCAAAAACATGTTTGTCCACATTTTTCGCGCTGCATGTATACATAAATTTTACTTTATTTGAAAAATGTCAGCACAGAAAGTTAAAAAAATCATTTTTTTGCCAAAATTCATGTCTTTTTTGATGAATATAATAAAAAGTAAAAATCGCAGGAGCAATCAAATAGCATCAAAAGAAAGCTTTATTAGTGACAAGAAAAGGAGCCAAAATTCATTTAGGTGGTAGGTTGTATGAGCGAGCAATAAACCGTGAAAGCTGCAGTGGTCTGAATGGAAAAAAAGTGGCCGGTCCTTAAGGGGTAGAAAGCCCTAGGTCCTCAAGTGGTTAAGGTGGCATACATCTGTAGATTTGGCAGCCGATAGACCATCCTTTGGTGGCATGAAAATTGGTGCCACCGAAAGCATGACTGATCAGCTATGTGACCAATTTCAGGCCACTTTTGACTTCCCACACGCCTCCCTCATGCAGTACGCCGGCAACCACATGGGGCAAGAATGCAGAAGAGGATTGTAGACACAGTGGTGGATACCGGACAGGTAAAGTATGAATGCAGGGGCACCGGGAGGTACAGCTACAATTGGGGGTTGCAAATTAGGGCTGCAATGAGACAAGGTGGCATCACAACAAGGTCCATTCCTGACAGATTTCATTCTGAAAACAATCGGGAATCAGCCAGCAGTTCATGGCAGTAAACAGATCTCTCTCTGATCAGATTCAACCAGAGAGAGAGATCTGTCTATTGGTCAATTGGGCGTGAAATCACTAGATGTATGGGTACCTTTAGTGTACCTATATATAACAGCATTAAGGATCATTTAAACTGTTGCCCTGACCAATGATGCAGTATACTTACATTATTTGTTTAACACCATTTTTAAGATACAGGCATGCCAATATTTACAGCATAAGCTGTTACTCTGTGCTTATACTGATGATAAACAAGCTACAGTCTGTGATGATCCCTGCTTAAAAACAATGTTTTCTCTGCTCTGCTTCTATAGCATTGACTTAACTTTAATCTGATAGCATATCTCTGTTGAAGTGCGAATAGTATCTGCAAACACTGACTACAGGCATATAGCTGCTCTGGGCTGATTTCTGTAATGCATGTAAACATTGGCAGACATAATCTTTTCCAACAAAAGCAACATCAGTAATACAGGTACACTGCATTATTGATTAGAGCATGATTTAAATTATAGGTATAAAAACATCATCACATAAAGTGTACCTGAGACAGACTGGAGACAAAAAAAAGAGATACTTACCTAGGTAGAGGGAAGCCTCTGGATCCTGCAGAGGCTTCATGTCCTCCTGTCTCCAACCTTCAGAACTTATCCAACAAGGTTGCAGGATATGTTATCATGGTTGCACTCCCTGCGGGTTTGAGCAAAGGCCATACTGTGCCTGCATGAGTATGGCAGCATTTGTGCAATAAATCCAAGCCGCTCATTCACAAGCATCTCCATGCTGCTCGCACCATGTTTCGCGTGGACACACGACAGCCATGCTCATAAACGAAGACAAGCATGGCCACAACCTTCCAGAGGGTCCTGAGAAGCAGCTATGGGGAAAGGAGGAGGTTCCAGAGGCTTTCCTCTACCTAGGTAAGTATCTCTTTTGTGTTCCATGCTGCCTCAGGTTCTCTTAAAAGCCATTACCTAGATACAAAGGCTGTCTGGCAAGCAAGGACAGAGTTGGACAGAGCTGTCCATAACAATATGGAACTGAACAACGTTTTTCCATTTCTTATTTTACTAAACAATTCATTATCTAAGAATGTTGAGACATGAAATGTTGCTGTGGAGAGTCTAGTCCTGCTCTGTCTTTCCTTTCATATCAGATTCCCTTTGTACAGCGTTTTCATATACAGGTCCTTCTCAAAAAAATTAGCATATTGTGATAAGGTTCATTATTTTCTGTAATGTACTGATAAACATTAGACTTTCATATATTGAGATTCATTACACACAACTGAAGTAGTTCAAGCCTTTTATTGTTTTAATATTGATGATTTTGGCATACAGCTCATGAAAACCCAAAATTCCTATCTCAAAAAATTAGCATATCATGAAAAGGTTCTCTAAACGAGCTATTAACCTAATCATCTGAATCAACGAATTAACTCTAAACACCTGCAAAAGATTCCTGAGGCTTTTAAAAACTCCCAGCCTGGTTCATTACTCAAAACCGCAATCATGGGTAAGACTACCTACCTGACTGCTGTCCAGAAGGCCATCATTGACACCCTCAAGCATGAGGGTAAGACACAGAAAGAAATTTCTGAATGAATAGGCTGTTCCCAGAGTGCTGTATCAAGGCACCTCAGTGGGAAGTCTGTGGGAAGGAAAAAGTGTGGCAGAAAACGCTGCACAACGAGAAGAGGTGACCGGACCCTGAGGAAGATTGTGGAGAAGGACCGATTCCAGACCTCGGGGGACCTGCGGAAGCAGTGGACTGAGTCTGGAGTATAAACATCCAGAGCCACCGTGTACAGGCGTGTGCAGGAAATGGGCTACAGGTACCGCATTCCCCAGGCCAAGCCACTTTTGAACCAGAAACAGCGGCAGAAGCGCCTGACCTGCGCTACAGAGAAGCAGCACTGGACTGTTGCTCAGTGGTCCAAAGTACTTTTTTCGGATGAAAGCAACTTTTGCATGTCATTCGGAAATCAAGGTGCCAGAGTCTGGAGGAAGACTGGGGAGAGGGAAATGCCAAAAGGCCTGAAGTCCAGTGTCAAGTACCCACAGTCAGTGATGGTCTGGGGTGCCATGTCAGCTGCTGGTGTTGGTCCACTGTGTTTTATCAAGGGCAGGGTCAATGCAGCTAGCTATCAGGAGATTTTGGAGCACTTCATGCTTCTATCTGCTAAAAAGCTTTATTTTTCAGCATGACCTGGCACCTGCTCACAGTGCCAAAACCACTGATAAATGGTTTACTGACCATGGTATTACTGCGCACAATTGGCCTGCCAACTCTCCTGACCTGAACCCCATAGAGAATCTGTGGGATATTGCAAAGAGAAAGTTGAGAGACGCAAGACCCAACCCTCTGGATGAGCTTAAGGCCGCTATTGAAGCATCCTGGGTCTCCATAACACCTTAGCAGTGCCACAGGCTGATTGCTTCCATGCCACGCCACATTGAAGCAGTCATTTCTGCAAAAGGATTCCTGACCAAGTATTGAGAGCATAACTGAACATAATTACTTGAAGGTTGTCTTCTTTTGTTTTAAAAACACTTTTCTTTTATTGGTCGGATGAAATATGCTAATTTTTTGAGATAGGAATTTGGGGTTTTCATGAGCTGTATGCCAAAGTCATCAATATTAAAACAATATACGGCTTGAACTACTTCAGTTGTGTGTAATTAATCTAAAATATATGAAAGTCTAATGTTTATCAGTACATTACAGAAAATAATGAACTTTATCACAATATGCAAATTTTTTTTAGAAGGACCTGTAGTGTTTACATCTTTGCTAAGCAATAATCTGGTTTTAGATGATTATATGTTGGGACATGGTAGGTGGAGTATAGAACACACTTAAGGGTATATTTCCCCTTTCCCTGCTGTTTTATACTTTATTAAGTAGTAAAATATAAATGCTTTGATCATTTTGCATATCCTGTATGGATGTGGAACCATCGACTTTATTGATCAAGTTAAAAAATATACACAAGGGAAAATAGTTTTTGCTTTTGTATTTTTTTTTTTCAAAATCTGAAACCCAGTTTTAAATATGAAAATGGCACTTGCTTCTACAGTAAAAGTGAACAGCTTGCTGAGTTCCAGGTATGAATTTATTGTTTTATTGTGGTTATGCCTCAAGTTGTTCTGTAAATAAAACAGTTTATGTAATAAACTAAGTTGTTCTTTCAGACTCCTTTTCTCCATAGAGTTCTGCTAGTTTTTTGAACTCAGGTCCCCAGTCATCCAGAAAAGTGTAATCCTGGTCAGAAGGTGTTCCTAGCGAATCTAGCGAACTGATGGATCCTTCTTCAGACCGTTCACCTTCATAAGCATATGTCTGTAAAGAGTCATAAGGAGGGACACTCGGGTCACAGTCTGCTGCAGCCAGTTTCTGACTGAGAAATTCCTGGACATTGATAGTGTCAGCGTCCGTCTGATCTTGAAGCTTTGGAGTACACATTACTTCTGGCCTTACATCCCTTCTGTATTTTAAATCCTCAGCAGCAGATGGGTTTCGAAGTGCTGAAATGTCGAAAGCCTCTGTGTCTTCCTCCCCACCACCTTCATCATCATATGTTACAACATTTTCACGAATATCTTCTTCAGCGATGATTAGAGGTTCTTTCTTTCCTCTCCTGAGAGTTATAAAAAGAACCACAATGGCTAAAAAAGAGAGAGAAAAGGCACATTTTAAACATATACATTAAATTAATATGCTGTGCTCATTATTTTTCGCAACTACATAAAGCTGTAATAGCCAGAAGGTGGAATGAATTCAGGCAGATGGGGGTTTCATAGAATGTCCTAAGAAGTGCTTCCCTTTCAAACATATCTCTTGTCAGTAATTTTAGTGGAAATATGTCTTGGAATTTTTGTTGGATCTTCATTTTTACCTTTTCTTTTTCTGCACATAGAAAATGTAACTGCAACATAAGCTATATATGGACAATGATATGAAACAACCTCTCCAATATTTTGAGCCACTATAAAGTGGATGTGTGTGTGTAACAATACTAGGGGATAATATATTTAAACACATTCCATTTTGCCAAAGATTTCATGGAAATGAGGGATATATTGTGAAACATATTTTCTACAATTTACATATTCATTTAAAGACCACTTGTGAGGAAAAAGATTTGAATGGGTTGACGAGGTTGTGGCTGCAGTCAATGAATATTAGGACAGTCAAGAGAAAGATTTTTATGTTCAAAAGTATTATAATCTTAAACATCAATATGTTGAGGTTATATGAGATTTTGGCCCTTATTCCATTCACTTTTTCCCTAAGTTTTCTGCTAGGTGTTATTTTCACACCTTATAAATTAAATGTTTTTTAAGCCACCAGTAAGCAGAAAAATACTCAGAATAATGTTAAGAGTACTTTTTTTTCACCTACTTAATGGTACTTTATCATTTGCAGTGTGCTGAAAAGTTATTTTAGCCACTTGAGCCCAAACCGTTTTTTACCCTAATGGACCAGAGCGATTTTCACCTTTCAGTGCTCATCAATAGCTTAATCACTACTAATCACAATAAAATGATCAATATCTTGTTTTTTTCACTGCCAATTAGGCTTTTTTGGGTTGCTATTTGTTTTCAGTAATTACTTTATTTTCTATGCATTTTAAAGGGAAAAACAAGGAAAAATGAAAAAATACACAATTTCTCCAATTCCATCCCCTATAATTTTAATATAAACACTGCTACTGTACATAAAATCCACTCATTGTATCTGCCTATGTGTCCTGGTTATCACAAGATTTTAAATATGTCCCTAGTACAAAGTATGTTGACAATATATTATTTGGAAATAAAGGTGTATTTTTTCTATGGTGTTTTTTTTCTCACTAATCTCACGTGCACGCACACAGGAACGCACGTGCACATGCGGGAGCACAAAGGTGTACGCACACAGGAACGCACGTGCACGCACACAGGAACGCACGTGCACATGCGGGAGCACAAACATGTACGCACACAGGAACGCACGTGCACGCACACAGGAACGCACGTGCACATGCGGGAGCACAAACATGTACGCACACAGGAACGCACGTGCACGCACACAGGAACGCACGTGCACGCACACAGGATTGCACGTGCACATGCGGGAGCACAAACATGTACGCACACAGGAACGCACGTGCACGCACACAGGAACGCACGCGCACGCACACAGGAACGCACGTGCACATGCAGGAGCACACACGTGTATGTGTGTGAGCGTGCACTTGCACAGCAGCAACAGTACTGTTTGAGTTATAAAAACCTCCTGGAGCCGTTAAGGGGCTCTAGTAGGATGTTTTTATAAGTCTGCTTGTCATTAAGTGGTTAAACAGAAGATGAAAAATTATCTTCTAGGAGAAAACTTGTGTATTGAACAAGGGCCTATGGTATGTTTATAAATAAAAAAAAAATAATACTCAGCTCTGAGTATTTTATGCCCCAAATGATCCACACTAGAATGTGTATGTTTGTCACATTTTAGCTTGTTGTTCATTGTCTAAAGCAAATTATTATTATTATTGATTTATTTAGATCCAGCTTCTTCCGTACATCATCATGTATGCCTGCTTGGATGGCCATACTGTTTGTTTTTGTTTTTTTTAAACCGTGGAGAGAAGGAGCATGAAATATATCCCTGAAGTGACTCTTTAAAAAAAAGTGCAAATTCCTGTATTGCTGAATCAGACTGTGTACTTTAGCTTATTCTATGCTGAAATCTGTTGGAGTGGATTTATTTATCATAGCCACTATTTCTTATAAGGAATTACATCATTAGGCTCCCTGCACACTGCATGCAATTCCGATTCCAATTTTTAATCGTTTTTTTACATGTGATTTTGATTCGCAATCGGGGATCCATTGAAAAGGAAAAGGGCTCCTCCATAGACATCAATGTTATTTCTGCAAATATGGGCTACAAGGTGGTGAAAAGGACTTCCGAGTTTTGATATAGGCTACAAGTGGGTGCCCTTTTGTAGACCATATTATTTTTTTTTTTGGCTTCAAGGTTTTCGGCTACAGTAGGGCACCCCTTTGTAGCCCATATTTTTTATTCGACTACAAGGTTTTTGGCTACAAAAGGGCACCCCTTTGTAGCCCATATTTTTAATCAGCTATAAGGTTTTCGGCTACAGTAGGGTGCCCCTTTGTAGCCCATATTTTTATTTGGCTACAAGGTTTTCGGCTACAGTAGGGCGCACCTTTGTAGCCCATATCTTTATTCAGCTACAAGGTTTTAGGCTACAGTAGGGCGCACCTTTGTAGCCCATATTTTTATTCAGCTACAAGGTTTTTGGCTAGAGTAGGGGACCCCTTTGTAGCCCATTTTTTTATTCAACTACAAGGTTTTAGGCTACAAGGTTTTTGATTCTGCTACAAATCTTTTATAGCCGAGATTTTTGATTCAAGGGTGCAGGGGAGGTTAGGATTAAGCATCACAAGCGGTGGGGAAGGGGGAGATTAGGGTTAGGCACCACCTGGGGGGGTCTTAGGGTTATGCATCACCTGGGGGGTCTTAGGGTTAGGCACCACCTTGGGGGGGGGTCTTAGGATTAGGGACCACCTGGGAGGGTCTTAGGGTTAGGCACCACCAGGGGAGTCTTAGGGTTAGGCACCACCTGGGGAGTCTTAGGGTTAGGCACCAAATGGGGGGTATTAGTGTTAGGCACCACCTAGGGGGTTTGGGTTAGGCACCATCAGGGGAGGGTTCTGTGTGAGAGTAGGGAGCAGTTAGGTCATAATAATCACTTTTCTTAGCTATATCTAGAGCCATTTTATAGCCGAACAAATTTTGCCTATCACAGCATCGTTTTAAATAAACGAAAACTAGCTTTTTCGGCTACACCAGGCGTACTTTGTAGCGAAGTTGGCATATATGGGCTACACCATGTGCCCTTTGTAGCTGAAATTGGCATATGGGCTACACCAGGCGCCCTTTGTAGCCGAAGTTGGCATATATGGGATACACCATGTGCCCTTTGTAGCCGAAGTTGTCATATATGGGCTACACCATGTGCCCTTTGTAGCCGAAGTTGGGATTTAGGCTACACCAGGCGCTGAGCAGATCATTCAGAAACAGCCTTATCAGTCCGCCGACAGCGCGTACACACGCGCATACTGTCGGCTAAAGACCGCCCAGTGGGAGGGACGGCGGACCCGTTGTTGCATTTAGTAGTGCGTGTGTACGCACCGTTAAGAAACTTCAGTTGTTATCTCTGAGCATTCCGACTAATTTAGTCAAAGAGAAATGCTATTTTCTGAAGCACTTATCTCAACCTGTCTCTCGCTGTTTTTTGTTTGTTTAAGGTTTATCTGCCAGGAGATTCAAAGGGTCATTAGCTCTGCTCTGTTTCATCTTTTAAAATGTAGAGTATAATTTGTAAACTGTAAGTATTAGAGAATGATGCAGTGTTATAGAAAAACAACTATATAACTGAAAATAAAAATATAAGACTCTTATCTTTGCTACTAATGTTCTATTAATTATCTGTACTACACATAGAATTCATTATATCATACTTTTTTTTTAATAAATATTTATTGTTTTATTTTGTTAATAAAAACATGTTTTGTGTTTTTCACCCTGCTCCCTCCCTCCCCCTGCCAGCCAATCAGTGTGATCAGGCTTCATCCTATGACAGCCAGTCACTTCTCAGCCGATGACATGGCTGTCCCAGTACAGCGCTGCTGCAGATCGCAGCGCTGTACACTGTAAATAGACGGCGAAACGCTGCCTAACAGTCTCCCGAGCGGCAATCACTGCTCAGAGACTGAAGGAGGGGTGGAGCTCTGCCCCTCATGCAGGAAATGTGCCCGATCTCCTGCAGTAGCCCGCCCCAGGAAAATACGCCAATTGGCGTTAGGTGGTTCTGGGGCTGCTGTCAGTCGTTAGCTAGTTAAAGTGGACCTGAACTTCCTCTTTGCTCTAAAATACAAGCAACAGCATAATAACCCTTAACCCTTTCCACTCTGAGTTTTTTTCCGAAAGGGAGTTGTTTCTGCTCTGAGTTTTTTTTTTTTTTACAGAAATGCACTCTCCCTCTTATTCTCTCTCCCATTCTTACATGGAACGTAACACAGTAACATGGTATATCTTATTTAAAAGAACACATTATAACGTTTAATTTAATTTAATACGTTATTTGGACAGAAAGGGCTAAAGAAAAAAATGTATTTGTTACAGCTGTTAAAAATCCTTCAATAAATCTGCAGTGTGTCTACTCCCTGCTTTCATGGAAGCAGACATATGGGTTACATCCTGTATTTACAGATAAGCTTCTCTGCTGAGGCAGCCAGCTGACACAGCTGAGAGATCAAATTACAGTTGTGATTAGTCACAAATGAGGGGGGATAAGACAGACGAAACTCTCCAAATACATACAGGGTGCATTTATCTATGTTTTCCGTCTGTCCTGTGCATGAGTTCAGGTCTATTTTAAAGAACACTGTTAGGTTTACTAAGACTTTAATGTGAATTTTCAAGAACTTTCTTTTAAAAACACCCATAACAAACCATAGTCTGATATAAAACATTTTGTTGCAACATTTGAAAAAAAAATGAGGCAATATATTATATTACAGCTGGTATTTCTCCTGAACTTCACTTGAATATCGATAGTTGATTTTCTATTTTCCATGTTACATTTACATTCCATTTTCCTATGCATCTCTGGTCAGTTTTATGGCCGAAAACTAACTAAAAAAAGTCCATCTTTGGCTAAAGACAGTGATTAGTCCCGAATCAGGGGGCATTAGACTGGCTAAACTCTCTAAATACATACAGAGTGCATTTCTCTAGGGCAGCGGTGGCGAACCTATGGCACGCGTGCCAGGCCCGGCACGCGTAGCCTAATCTGCTGGCACGCCACCGCTGCTTATGAACTGGCCGCAGCGTCTACTAGACGCCGCCGCACCAGTTCATATCCCGCAGCCCCGCAGTCTCCCGGGAGGCAGAGCAGGGCTACGGCAAGATGGCTGCCGAAGCCCTGTACTGGAGACTATTTGTGTCTCTAGTACAGGGCTTCGGGAGCCATCTTGCCGTAGCCCTGCACTCTGCCTGTCAGCGCGGGAGATGTCCTGCTGCAGGAGGAACGTCCGGGGGGAGATGCGCGCAAGAGCCCAGCCGAGAGAGAAGACTTCTGTCAGGTGACTACCTTATTTTTTTTTTTTCAGGTAAAATGCGGCCCACTGTGTTATTTTCTGGTAAAATGTTTGTCACATTGTGTTTATGTCCTGTGACATGCTGCCCACTGTGTTTGTTTTCTGGTGACATGCTGCCCACTGCGTTTGTTTTCTGGTGACATGCTGCCCACTGTGTTTGTTTTCTGGTGACATGCTGCCCGCTGCGTTTGTTTTCTGGTGACATGCTGCCCGCTGCGTTTGTTTTCTGGTGAAATGCTGCCCGCTGCGTTTGTTTTCTGGTGACATGCTGCCCGCTGCGTTTGTTTTCTGGTGAAATGCTGCCCGCTGCGTTTGTTTTCTGGTGACATGCTGCCCACTGTGTTTGTTTTCTGGTGACATGCTGCCCACTGCGTTTGTTTTCTGGTGACATGCTGCCCACTGCGTTTGTTTTCTGGTGACATGCTGCCCGCTGCGTTTGTTTTCTGGTGACATGCTGCCCACTGCGTTTGTTTTCTGGTGACATGCTGCCCGCTGCATTTGTTATCTGGTGACATGCTGCCCGCTGTGTTTGTTTTCTGGTGAAATGCTGCCCGCTGCGTTTGTTTTCTGGTGACATGCTGCCCGCTGCGTTTGTTTTCTGGTGAAATGCTGCCCGCTGCGTTTGTTTTCTGGTGACATGCTGCCCACTGCGTTTGTTTTCTGGTGACATGCTGCCCACTGCGTTTGTTTTCTGGTGACATGCTGCCCGCTGCATTTGTTTTCTGGTGACATGTAGTTGATTTTCTATTTTCCATGTTACAATTACATTCCATTTTCCTATTCATCTCTGGTCAGTATTATGGCTGAAAACTAATTAAAAATAGTCCATATTTGGGCAAAGACAGTACATTTAAAAAGCCAGAATCATAAAACTAAGATTTCGACAAACCCAGATATTGCATTTTTGAAACTGATTAAATTTGATGAATATAATCAAATAAGTATAACCATTATCCAGATTTATCCAGATGTTGTGAGTTTAATTAACAAATCTGCAAACTTTATTGATTTAAGCATGATATGACCATATGGTGCCATGTTTAATTCCTGATAATTTATCTCCACAGTTAATAATGCTTACTAAATAAAGACCAAATAAAATGATTAATGGAACCATAACTCACCAAGTAGAATGACAACACAAAGCAGAATGGCAATTAAGGCTCCAGTACTGAGTCCAGCTGATGAAAGAAAGGCTTCAGCATGACATGTTCTTACTCGTCCATCTCTTTCACATGCACATACCCTAATAGTAAGGGTGCTGGTACTGCTTAAAGGGGGAGTTCCACCATCCACAACAACAACAGGAAGATAATATAGGTCCTGAGATGTTCTACTAAACCTTCTGCGTCGTGCTAAAATGCTGGCTGTGTTATCTAAAACAAATGAAAGATTGGCATTCAGAGTAGCATATTTCCTCTTACAGTCAGTAAATGGCAGATATTGTAAAGTCAAATGTAAAGTCATGCATTAAAATGTAAAGTCATGCATTTTGGACGTACTAATGGACTAGCACCATACAAAATAAATGGGATACAGTTGGGGACATCAAACTTGGAGAAGGACTTAGGAGTACTCATTGACAACAAGTTAAATAATCGTACTCAATGCCAAGCAGCTGCAGCTAAAGCTAACAAAATTTTGGGATGCATTAAAAGGGAAATAAAAACTCGAGATGCTAGCATAATATTGCCCCTGTTTAACTCTCTAGAAAGGCCACATCTGGAATATGGAATTCAGTTCTGGGCACCACATTACAAAAAAGATATTGCAGTTTTAGAGCAGGTGCAGAGACGAGCAACAAAATTGATACGTGGGATGGAAGGTCTCACTTATCAAGAAAGGTTAGATAAACTAGAGAAAAGACGCCTTAGAGGGGATCTAATTAACATGTATAAATACATCAGAGAGCAATATAATAGCTTGGCGGATGAGCTTTTTGTCCCTAGGCCTTCTCAAAGGACTAGAGGACATGATCTGCGCATGGAGGAAAAACGTTTTAGCCATTTATTTAGGAAAGGGTTCTTTACAGTTAGAGTGATTAAGATGTGGAATGCATTGCCACAGGAAGTCGTTATGGCAAACTCTATACCTGCATTTAAAGGGGGCTTAGATGCTTTCCTTGCGTTGAAAGACATCCATGGCTACAATTACTAGGTAATGCCTAATGATGTTGATCCAGGGATTTTATCTGATTGCCATCTGGAGTCGGGAAGGAAT
Organism: Hyperolius riggenbachi; assembly: GCF_040937935.1. Taxonomy (NCBI): domain Eukaryota; kingdom Metazoa; phylum Chordata; class Amphibia; order Anura; family Hyperoliidae; genus Hyperolius; species Hyperolius riggenbachi. Next base: position 234,124,481 of record NC_090650.1, read on the forward strand.
TTTTCCCTTTAGGGGCTAGTTGGACCATGCCTTGTAAGGGTTTTTTCGCCTTCCTCTGGATCAACAGGGATATGTGAGGGAGCAGGCTGGTGTTGTGCTTTATACTGGTTGAACTCGATGGACGTATGTCTTTTTTCAACCAAAATAACTATGTAATTATGTAACTATGTAAGGTTCAACACAAGGCAAAGTTATTTTTTCTATTTTTGATATAACTAAAAACTTATATACACATATTTTCTTTTTCTTTTTTTTTTTGCCATATGATATAAGACACACTTTTTCTCCCCCAAGAATGGGGAGGAAAAGTAACTGCATCTTATATGCCAAGTACAGGGAGACCCCAACTTAGGAATGCCCTCTTATACGAACTGCTGACCAGCCATGGTGTCGGGGACTCCCTGTATTGTCTCCATGTTTCCTATGCTCCCCTCGTGTCTTCCTCCACTCCCCCTGAATAAATAAAAGCAGCATCAGCAGTCGGCTCACCTAATCCTCTCTCTCACGGCTCCCTTAGTGCCGGTTTCTGCTGATGATGCGATGAGCAGAAGCTGGCACTAGGGGAACAGTGAGAGATAGGAAAGGTCTGTGTTTGCTGCCACTTCTCTTATTTATTTAGGGGGAGTGGAGGAGGACACAAGGGGGAGCAGAGGAGACAGGGGAGACAGAAGTGGACACATGGGGAAAGAAGGGGATGCATGGGGGCAAAAGGGGACACATGGAGACAGAATGGGACAGTAAGTACAATTGTCCTGGCAAGTAAAGGACACTATTGTTATCTCAATACAATAAATAATTTTACAGATCTAACACATTTCTATCAGAGAGTATCCTAAAGGTCGTACACACGCACTACATCCGGCAACGATGGATCCATCAGACCCTCCCGCTGGGCGGACGTTCAGCCGACTGTAGTGCGTATGTATGTCCTGTCGGCAGACTGATAAGGCTGTTTCTGAATGATCCGCCCAGCGGATCGTTCAGAAACAGGCTTATCAGTCCACCGACAGCACGTACACACAATTCTGTCGGCTGAACGTCCCAGCGGGAGGGTCTGACGGACCCATCGTTGCCGATGTAGTGCGTGTGTACGCACCTTAAAGAGACTCTGTAACAAAAATGTCATCCTTTTTTCTACCATCCAACAAGTTCTTAAATCTATTCTAATGTGCTCTGGCTTACTGCAGCACTTTCTACTATCACTGTCTCTGTAATAAATCAATGTATCTTTCCCCTGTCGGACTTGTCACCCTGTGTCTGGAAGGCTGCCAACTCTTCGGTGCTGATCTGTTATGCACACCCCTCTCCAGGCCCCTCTATGCACACTCCAGTGTGTGTGTTATTTACATTAGCCAGCAGCGTCTCTGCTCTCTTATCAGTGACAGAAGAGAGCTGGATAAAAATCATCCTCTGTTAGGGTGTGAAAGGAGCTGGCTGACACATACTGAGGAATTACAGACAGGGCAGAGCTGTCACTAGTATTCAGTGGATGAGAGCTGCAGGGGGACAGAAGGTAAACACACAAGTGATCTTGATCTCTTGAGATTCAAAAGGAAGGCTGTATATAGCCTGCTTGTGTATGGATGTATCTTCTATGTGTGGACATACTGTACATCAACCTACTTCCTGTTTTGGTGGCCATTTTGTTTGTTTATAAACAAACTTTTAAAAACTGTTTTTGACTACTTTTAATGTGGCGGGGAGTGGCAAAATTGTGACAGAGGGTAATAGGAGATGTTCCCTAACGCACTGGTATGTTTACTTTTGTGCAATTTTAACAATACAGATTCTCTTTAAGAAAAAAAACTTATTTTGAAAAGGTGTTCTAATTAATTTACAAACAATAATTTGTTAATGACTTCAAAGAAAGTTGATTAATTATTGGAATGGTTTAAAACACTGCTGTCTAGGGCTTGCACTAATATTTTAAGCTCACAGCAGATGATTCAAGAATGTCTTAATGATGTTCCAGATTGATATTCACTGATGAAAGATCTCTATGCTACTTAAAGGGAACCTAAACTGAGAAGGACATGCATTTTTCCTTTTAAAATAATACCAGTTGCCTGACTCTCTTGCTGTTCCCATGTCTTTAATACTTTTAGTCACAGCCCCTCAACAAGCATGCAGATCAGGTGCTCTGACTAAAGTCAGACTGGATTAGCTGCATGCTTGTTTCAGGTGTGTGATTCAGCAACTACAGTGCCAAAGAGATCAGCAGGACTGCCAGGCAACTAGTATTGTTTAAAAGGAAACATCCATATCCCTCTCAGTTAAGGTTCCCTTTATGGAATTTTAGTATGTGCATCAATAAATATATTAGATTCCAAATGATTTAGTCTTTACCCCGATAGTTTTGTACTGTACAAGCCCATCTTCTGCCATTCTGATTATCTGCTTACAGATCAAAGTTTACCAAATGACCATCTTGCTGTTCAAATACATTTTCTATCAATTGGATCTGAACATTGCTGATTGTATTCATCAGGAACAGAATAAAAAATCTACAGAGACATTCTGTCAAAATGATAAAATCTGCCCAGATATGATTGGCAAAGTCAATATATCTATGACCAGCCTTACACAACCAAAATTACTTGGGTTATGGTCATAGCTGGCAGAAAGAAACTTATCTAACTGGGAAAAAATATATTGCATTGCAGTATTTGAAGAGATAGCTGTTTTTAGCCCTGAACCATCTTAGTGCAGAGCTTTTAATGATCAATATGAATCAAAGGAGGGATAATAGACCTATGGTTACACATGATGAGTGTTCAGTTATAAAGCAAGAGATCAGGGGCAATTTTATCTTTGAGCTGTTTGGAGCAATTTCCACAGCATGGAACTCTCTATTTATGTACAAAATCTTTTTGGACTCCTGCAGGTTAGTGATGTTTATTATGAGACTGGGGTAATGTGAGAGATACATTAGTTTAAGTGTTCAGGTTTATCTTAAATCATCAGTCTAGAGTTATAATATTATACATTACTTGAGTGTTCATAGGGTTATGGGAAGTGTGAGGTTTAGTATTAGGTGTTGTATGGCATTAAGGATAAATTTAGGATACAGATTCATATTATACATATTTAGGGTGTTACGGTTTGTAAGTGGTTATGTTTAGCATTAGGCACAGGGTAGAGAGAGGAGTATTTTTCTTAGGCATATATTAGGGATGACATGGTTGGAAGGTGTTAGGGTTAGGAAACAGAGAATAAATATTATGTTGCCTATAGGCAACACCTAAAATTCAAGCTATCAATATCAGCAACTTACTGTATATGTTCAGCATTTTAAACAAAAAAAGGAAAGTAAAGCATAATTTGTCAGACGTAACAGCTATGCTTTTATTTATTAGGTGCATTGAAAGAAGTAGTTAAAGTAGTTAGAATATCCCTTTTAACTTTTTTTTTTCTTTATAAACATACATGGAAGCAGGTGGGAATTGCTTTATTTTACAGGAGGATAATTTTCCCAACACAGTCAGTAAGATCAGGTTCTTGTACTAGCAGTGTTTTAGTTGTGATCAGTGCTATCAAGTATTGTCTAGCATTTATACTGGTGGAATAATTATATCCAGGCTTTACTGGATTTGCTTATTTACATCATTCAGCTGGGTGTCACTAGAGACAAGTATATGGGGCCCATGCCTTGAAAACTTTGCATGTAGCTCCAATCCTTCCATGGGACTAGAAAGTTTTAATCTGGTGCTTCATATGGGCAGGAAGCAGAGAAGCAATCCTCATTTGCCAAAGTATGTTGTTTGAAGGCACATTCTTCCTAATTATGCTGCTTATGAGGACATAATGCCTAAATATTTGGGAAATGCTCAGTCTAATTATGTTACTTAGTAGATTACTTTGCTTAATAAGTATGTTGTTTGTAGGGGAGAAAACTGCTTGATTATTTTATTTTAGGCAACACTGGCACAGTAATTATGTTGTTTGGGGGAACATGCTAATTGTTGTTTGGGGGTTATGCTTGCTTAATAATAATCAAAGCATCTAGAACTATCTACTTTATTAACCTTACTTGGCCGTTTGTACATTAGGTAGAGCCTGTAGACAGCTTGATACAGAACTTGCCTAGAAAAAGATGAGGGTGCCCCTTGTTTCTAGTTACAACTTTGCTAGATTCACACACATTTATTAACCATGCTCAAAATCTGTCATGGCAATGCCCACTTTTTGCTGAAGCGCCCTAAGCATGCCTTACATGTATCCCTTCTTTGGAGCCAAGAATTGCTCATAATATTTTGGAATCCATACAACACCCCTGTCATTTGGGAAGATGCCTGAAAAAGCAAAAAGTGTTGTACAAAAATAAAAATAGTTAATATTTTTGATTTGCAGTTATGGGTTTTTGCATGAGTCTCCTCCAGGGACTCTGCCTCTCAAATGCATAGTAGGTTTATTTGCTTTTCCCCCAAAAAAAATTGTCACTAGAATACTGTAGGAAATTAGATTGTGACCTTCTTTGGCAGTTGGCTAAATGACGTAAATACGTCATCTTGTCTGCAGAAAATGTGTCAGCAATATGTGATTTAAAGATTTTTTTTCTGCCCAAGTTTATTTTGCTTGTGAAGAGAATGTCCTTGCTTGTGATTGGAGAAGAAAAACAAAAGTTTGCTTTCCTAAAACAGAAAGAATTTGCGATAATTCAGGTTGGAGTGAGCTCGAGATGTCTCCCAGGCACCACTGCTGAATATATGCAAATTACCCTTGTGATTGGAGGAATCCCATTACCAGAGCCCCTCACCTGTTTACTACAGACGCCTTTTACCTTGAAGCAAAATCTAATTCTCTCCTGGAGCCAAAGCTCTTACTCTAACCTCTATACTCCTAATTTAATGGCTACAGGAATGACAGCATTAAATCTGTGTCAAAAGGAATTAAAGGATTTAGTTGTTCTTTAGGTTCAGATGGGACAGATATAGTGTAAAACGGTTGGATGATGGATGTCCATTTCCAGTAGATATTAGATTCAGCCTTATCAGCAATTAAGATGACAATCTGGTTTAGTGGTGGCCACCTTTCCAGGCCTAAAATGTGCAAAAAGTGGCCTTCAATAACTTAAAAATGCCATACTGTCATACAGTTATTTAAAACCACTTCTAAATTAAAAAAGGGGATGAAAATATATACAAAATCATCTCTCTCTCTCTCTCTCTCTCTCTCTCTCTCTCTCTCTCTCTCTCTCTATATATATATATATGTTATATATTTATCTTCACTTTTATACATTTTATGCTTACATTGATATTACTTCAACTAGCCTAAACTTTAATCTATATTAAAACCCAGCTTTGTTTGCTTAGGATTGGTGTTGCTTCCTCCATCTATTAGGAGTGGTGGAGGAACCCGCAGATTCTTCAGGGCAGTGCTACATAACTTCACATGGAGAGAAATTTAAAGGCAGAAACAAATATTTATTTATTTATGTATTTATTTTTTATGTCATGAGGCTTTGCAAAATGAATAACATCAAAAAGCAAACCTGAAGAAGATTGCATTACAGTAAAGTTGCGACAAATCTGCATACTATGAAACTTTACCACTTCAACAGGTTGCTGCCACTAACAACACTTTGCTAATCCCAGATGAGTCCCAGAAGTTTCAGAAGTTTCCTGTTTCAGAAGTGCCTTGCACCGTAGACTATTTCAGCTTTCTGAGGCTCACTTGCACAACTGCTTGTGAAGTCAGTGGGGGTGGGGGCTTAAAGGTCTTGCATGAGAGGCATTTGATACAGGGTTGACATGAGTAATAGTAGGTGGCTACAAGCTCAATAACATGGCTCTCTTGATACACCCAACGTTTGTTTGCATGTTGTTTTGCAATTGTTTCCTTTTTTTTTCCTGTAGTTACGGATATTGGATATTCATGTACCGTGTATTTGTTTTCCTTAAAGAAGTGAATACCTCAGGACCTTACTTTTCTTAAAGGGGACTTCCAGATTCCCCCTACTATCACCCACCTCCTTCTTTGTGGAGCATGATGGAGGTGCTGAAGACCGTTTTGTCTTTCAACATTTAAGAAAAGGCATTTGCAAGAGGGGAGAATGTATTATGTCCTAGCTAGGTTCTAGCCAACCCTTCATGACTGAAGGCATGTGGCCTGGTCTGGTAAAGGAAGGAGGAGCTTTACATTTGCTGCCCTGCTTCCAGGCAGAATGCTTTCATGAGCCACAAGTTTCTAGTTTATTGTTCTTAAATGTACCTGAGACCAGAATAACAAAAGGGTATTTACTTACATGGGGCTTCTTCCAGCCCCCTGTAGTCTGTAAGATCCCTTGGCATCGTCCTGGCCCACTCTGCTTTGCTGCGGTCACCTCCATGACTGAATGAGTTGAGGATACTGTGCATGCACTGTCCTGGCTGTGCACCTTCTTGATCATGCTCCAAAGGTTCATGCTCATGTGCAGAATGTTGCTGGCAAGAGGAGCACGATCAAAGAGGTGCATGACACAGAACAGCACATGTGCAGTAGTCAGTAACCCAGCCCAGGCACAGACATTAATTTGACTGACAGTAGGCAGCACAGCAGAGTGGATTGGGAGGAGACTGAAGGAGCTGACAAACTACAAGGCACTGGAAGAAGCCCCAGGTAGATAAAAGTCCTCTTGTTCCCCTGTCTCAAGTTCTCTTTAAATAAATGTGAACTGTCAGCTTAATTTTTAAATGTTACCTTACTCAAGATGTACCAGGAAATCCCTATTTTATTTAACTGACCTTAAAAGATCATAAAATTAAAGTTAAAAAAAAAATAACATAAGGATAAGATAAAGTGTGGGGTTCCCCCCCAAATTCCCAAAATTTAGGCATACCCTTATCCAGGCATACAAAGAACACCTGCTCCCCCTTATTTCGCCAAGTCATTAATAACTTGCACTCACATTTACAGGTATAAAGATTTGGAGAAATGTACGATTCACTGCTGAAAAGTACTTTGAGTTGACAAATTACATTACTGTAATTCATCTGTATTGAGGGTGAGAATCTGATAGTTTTTATTTTTTCTTTTTTCTTTAGAGGTTTGCTGAATGGTGGCAACACCTAGTTCCATACATTTTTAAGCACCCACTATGACTTCCCTAGGTGACATCATTAACTCCCCCAAAAATGAAAATATTGTCCATGGACCCACTAGAATTCCCTGAGTCTGATAATATTTAACAAGTAAAGTCATGGGGAAACCAGCCTCCATTAATGGATTATTATGTTGACTGTAAATTGTCAGGGACAAAAGTTTACTAATGTAAAAAAAAAAGGCAAGAAAAACACTCTTAGCACTGGGATATGAGACCATACTACATTATTTTTTTAAAGCTTTAGTTCTAAATTGAAATATGAGAAAAAATAATCCATTTTGCCACTGATTTCAATCTGTCCAGGCTGTTGAGCAACAGTGATGGACATGTTTGACTGTAGGGTGACTGATCACTTTATAGATGTGAAGGAAAACTGAGTGATATAAAACGACAGATAGCTTCCATCACTGACAAAAAATGGAACAATTTTATCCACTTCCTTAGAAGTGTATGTGATGATACTCAAAACAGACAGCAAGAGCTACTAACGTTTTTCAAATGAGCACACATTCACTAGTCCAGACCTTCATAACATGCTCTTATGTTTTAAATTAGCAATGTAAACACTATGTTTTTTACAATTTATTAGCCATGATCAGGAACATTGGATGGATGAAAATTCATTACATGTTCTTTAAGCACGTCTTCTAAACAGACAGAGTGAGCCAACGGGAAATTCAGAATGAATCTGGAGGTTCAGAGTAACTGCATGTTTCCTGTTGATCACAAGCCCCTTCTAGGGAATTGGGTGTATATTCCCTCAATATCAATACATCTTACACGTACAGGCAGTGGGGTAGCAATAGCCATAGCAGCCATAGCAACTGCTATGGGCCCCTGGAGTACAGAGGGCCCAGGTTGTACTTGATGTGTTTACTATTAACTTTCCTTTGCTTCTCCACCCTCTGACTTTGTCTCTTAGCTCAAGGACTATCCACAGTGTACATTGCACAGGAATGTAAACTCATATACATAGGGTAGGGGCAGGTGGCATTGCTTTAGAGTGCCTAGTTCTGAGGGCACCATAAACATTTTGCTATGGGGCTCCATATTTCTAACTATACGCCACTGTGCACACACAGCACACTAGGGTCCATATGCAATTAACTTTTTCTCCTGAGTTTTTTTCCTTGGAGATAAAGTTTTTTATTTTATTTAGAATAACTTTTCAGCACTTTGCAATTGAAAACACTACCCAAAAGTAGGTCAACAAGTACTATGAAAATTATTTTGAGTATTTTCTTGCTTGCTGGTGGTTTAAAGGGCGTTTTATTGACATATTTAAAAATATCACCTAGGAGAAAACTGGGGAGAAAAAAGTCAATTGCATATGGGTCTTAAGGTTTGTTGAACTTTACTCAAAGTATGTAAGATATGTATCGCATGTAGCACAACTTGTTCTAAATATACAGTACGCACATAGCTCATATTGGGTGTGTTACTCAATGCATATTATAATAGCAATGTGCACATTGTGTACTTAATGTGCACACTTTGTGCCCACATACAGTTTACCAGTATTTAGTAAGTGTACCCCGTTATGATTTGTGAAATACCATAAACACAATTATGATACCAGTTACTAGTTTACCAGTTTAAAGGAGTGGTGCAAAAATAAGTTCAACAACAAATAACACAAGGATATACGCACTAAACTATTTTCCTGTAGGTTAGTCTCCAAAGCCTATGTTAAATTATTACAATCTTCTTAAAGTGTACCAGAGATCTCAAGATAAAAAGATGTTATACTCCCTCGGGGCTTTCTCCAGCCCCATGAGCACCGATGCGTTCCTCGCCGTCCTCCTGCGTGCCTCTGTTCGGCCGCAATTAGTCCCGGTAGTCTGGCTCAGTCACACCAGTCAGCTCTTTTGCCCATGCGCGGCCCCTCCGAGGTGAGTATAAAATCTTTTATCCTGAGATCTCAGGTTTACTTTAAGCAATGACATTTATTGTACCAACATACAGTACAAAGGAAGAGTAATTTAAATGACAGTCTAAATACCTTCATTGTTTCTTATGGTAAAGTTTGGATTTGGTGTGTGACCCTCTTCAAGAGAAAAATAAAATCTTTGGCCATTTGCTGTATCATCTCTATCTATGGCTGTAAGTGTATTAATAACCTAGTAGACAAAACAAAAAATGGAATTAACACAGATTAACAGGCACTGCAGCAAACACATTAATTGCAAGGTTAGAGGTCATTGAAAGCAGAGCAATCAGCAAATGACATAAAATAAATTGACCTTTTTATAGGTTGATTATTATTATTGATTAATATAGTACCAGCATCTTCCGTGGTGCTGTAGAACAGAATACAGGATATAACAATGCAAAATAAACATTATACTGGTTAACAGTACAAGCAAATTGTGGATTACAGCTGATGCACTGAACAAGTCAACTACAGATTTTTAAATAGGTGGACAATATGCACACACATTACACAACATTCTGAGACAAAATGGGAAGAGAGCCATGGCAGAAAGACCATACTGCCTAAAAATTTAAAGGATTGGACAATAGGTATAGGGAAGCTGTGCATGAGATGGCAACAATGGTGGTCAGTTGCCAAAATGTCTTAGGTAAGAGTGTTTGCTTGCCTGAAGAGGTGAGTTTTCAGGTTGTGCCTAAAAAAGGTAAGTGTGGGTGAGTGGCGGATGTGTTGAGGGAGGGTGTTTCAGAGGAGTATAGAGGATCAAGAGAAGTCTTGTAAGCAGGAGTGAGAAGAGGCAACCAGAGAGAAAGACAGGAGAATATTGTGTTAGAAGAGCAGAGATTGTGCATGGGATGTTATCTGGAAATTAGTTTATTTAGATATGAAGGAAGGCTAGGTTGTAAAGAGCTTTGTAGGCAAGAGTAAGGGTTTTAAATTGTATCCTTTGTGTAACTGGCAGCTAGTGAAGGAACCGGGGATAGGGCTGAAGCAGGAAGAGAGGTGGATGAGTCCTGCAGCAGAGTTCATGATGGACTGTAGCCGGGCTAAATGGTTAGCGGGGAGTCCACAGAGCAGAAAGTTGCAAAAGTCTAGTCCTGAAATTATCAGTGCATGAGTCACAAGTTTGGTATTAACGAAGACTTGATCTTCATATCAACCCGGCCCCGTGCCCTGCCAGGTTTAGATTTTTCACTCAAGTTCATGACACCAGGTAATTCCCTGTTATGTTTACCTAATGGTTTCCATCCCTTTATTATATCCTTTAGGGCCCCAATTCCCATCTTCAGGGAATCTCCCTTGCCCAAGGATCAGTAGTTATTGAAGCAAAACATTTTTTTTCGCATTTTGTATTTCACCCTTGCATGTTTTTTTTCTATTAATTTCCAGACGCATATAGAATATGACCACTATCAAGTGAGTGTTCCTTTAATTTTTCTTACCTTGGCTATAAGTCAGTGGGAAATTAAAATTCAGACCCTTTATTAGCGTCTCTCCATGATGTTTTCTCCATATAAAATAATGTTAATAGTGTTTATGTCTCTCTGCTGGTGTATGCTCTACTTTGTTCAATATTAACTTTTTAACTGATGCGCATGAGTTATTATGTATGAGTTAACATATTGCAGCTGCACTACATACTCAGAATACTGTGATCCAGCATGCTATCACATGATTTTGAGCTTTACCACATTTGGTGGCAGAAGTCCTCTATTTGCTATTTCTCCTGCCTCCCCACATTACCCTCTAGTGAGTGATACACAATCCTACACTGCCTATACTTTTTATTACTTGTCATTCATGTACAGCATATTTGATACTGACTTTGTGCTTCACTTCAACACTGCAAAGTCCTCTCCTGCCTCTCTACAACTCAGGTGAACAAAGAAAAATTCTGCGCTGCTGGTTAAATGGCATGTACCTAAATGTTGCTACAACAGGTGTTAGCTCAAGGTACAAGTCTTTATGCTGGGTGGTTCCAGATAGACAAGAAAATGGAAAAAGAAAGAGCACTCAAATGGTGCATTAAACCTTTAATCAATTTTCAAATGCTAAAAATTGCATTTACATAAGTAAAAGTGTTAATCGCATGTCTGATGGATTCTGATGGGTCCTCTCAGCTCTCAAAGCTTGGGCATTTCAAGTTATGGACAATTTAAACCTTGCCATCTGCTGCACACATCACCTGAGGAAGGAGTGGAGCACTCCTGAAATGCGTAGTAGCAAAAGCACGGCATGCAAGGGATGTTGCAGCTGTTTTAGTGGTTAAAACCAACCATTCATGATTTTGACAACAGTAAATCAGGTATTTCGGTGGGTAAACTTCCAGAAGAAATTACTTCCTCAGATACTTTTAAATTAATTTTTGTCTCCTTAAATTATGGAAAATATTGCTAGAGACAGTAATAGTTACTACATAAGCATAACACAAAATGTTAGAGTATCTCCCCATTAAGGATAAGCAAATTTGACCAAACCAGTTTTGCATACACATTTTTCGAATTAGTGAATTGGTCAATCAAAATTAGAAGTGTGCACACACCCTAAGTCTCTAGAGGACTTGTATGCCTAGCAAGCAAGTCTACATGGAAGTCTAAATGGTTGACTGCACACCAATGAAAATTCTGTAATGAAATCCTAGAATGAATACATACAACGTCGTGTGCCAGTGCACATGCGCGACCCCTCTGTGAACCCGTCTCACTCGCGTGCAAGTCACCATAAGTGTTCTGAACAAAGCTTACGGCAAAGTGCGTATGAGTGAGACAGGTGCGCAGGGGGGAGCCGTCCATATACAAAGCATATACACAGAAAGAATCATACTAGCATAGCACCATTGAAGAGCTAATACTTTGGTTTAGGGAGGGTCTCTAGTAGGCCCCTCTTGTCAAAAGGCGTTGTTGCAGTCACAGTGTCAGTTTTAATAATTTTTTTATTTGAAGGGATAAAAAACTTGCCCTATGTGAGTAGCCTATTGTGCCATACAGCACAACTTTTTTTCCCACGTGATTTATTTCCTATAATAATGCTGACACAAATAGGCATCTGCATTGTCTATTAAAACTATCATCACATGCATTAGCAGGCCTTTTTAAGGGAAGCGGGAAATTTGGGAACCTATTATCGGCAGATAGTTTTATTTGCCCATTTTTACCGGTTATTACAACATTTAAAATATTTTCCAAGTACGATGTATGGCAACAATATTTTATTTGGAAATAAAGGTATTTTTTTCCCCCTTTTTGCATCTATCACTAATTACGATCCCATGTTTACAAAAATAACATTATTGTGGCTCTGTACAATTAACAAGCATCATTGCATTCCAATTTTTCTCGAGGCGTGTTTAGCTTTCAGGGACAATAAAGGATGATTGGCATATTCAGCAGTGATGCACTGGGAGACATCTCAGAGCTAACTTCAACCTGAATATTCGCAAATACCTTCTGTTTTAGCCCCTTACACACACACCTTCGCAAATACCTTTTTAGCCCCTTACACACTCCTAAAGGTGGCCATACACTGGTCGATTTGCCATCAGATTCGACCAACAGATAGATCCCTCTCTGATCGAATCTGATCAGAGAGGGATTGTATGGCCACCTTACTGCAAACAGATTGTGAATCGATTTCAGCCTGAAACTGATCACAATCTGTGGAGCTGCCGCTGCTGCCGCCCCCCCCCCCCCCCCCCCCCGCATACATTACCTGATCCGGCCGTCGCGAGTCCCCTGGTCCGCTGTCTTCTTCTCCACTCCAGTCCGTTCCTGCAGCTACTGAACTTCCTGTCCAGGGGTAGTTTAAACAGTAGAGCTTGCTCTACTGTTTAAAATTCCTCCCGGGACAGGAAGTTCTGTGTAGCTGCAGGAATGGTCCGGAGCGGAGAAGAAGACAGCAGAGACCAGGGGACTCGCGCCGGCCGGAGCCGGTAATGTATACCAGCTGTATTGCGTCTGTCGTCGGGCATTCGAACGCCGCTATCGACGCACTCCCGACCCGCCGGCGATCAAGAAAAATCTTCTGCATGTACGGAAATCGATCGTTCTGTCAGCGGTGTGCGCGGCGATTTCACAGCCGATTCGATCACTGTGATCTGTAAATCGGCGGAAAAATCGTTAGGTGTATGGGCCCCTTTAGCATTCTGGGTTACCATGAGCTTGCTGGGCAATCAGCTACTTCACCTGCAGACTCATTGAGAATAAGAATGTGTGGGGATTCCCACAGCCAATGCTAAATCTCCCAACACACATCTTTGAAGGCTATACTGTATTTAGTTAGCATGGAGACTAAATTAATAGGTAACCGAGACACTGAATGCAGCTGCACAGATGTGCATGTGCTCTAACAGAAAGTGCATCTTTTTTTTAAGTATAAAGCTAGGAAATCAGAATAAATTATTAACCTTGTTAAAGTTCAATTCTTGGTCGGAGTTTCTCTTTAAGCTGTAAGCAGCAACTGTTGTAAGCCACAGCAATTTTACTGGTAGGAGTCAGTGGATTTTTTTCTTCATGATATTGAAATTAACTCTCTCAGCGTACGCCAATAGTATTAAAAGAAATAGTGCGTACTATGTGATCCCTGTACAGGGTCATGGCAGGTAATTATATTTATAGATAAAGATAAAGGTTTTAGAAAATAAATGTAAAGCAAATGCTTTATCTAAACATGCACTGTCAGAAAGCTGAATATACGTTCACATTTAAAAATAGTACTTCATTTTCAATGAAAAACTCACTAAAATGCGCACTGCAGGAAGCATTTTTACATGACAGCAGAGGCAATGACCTCCTAAAGTATATGCAGGTCCCATGCATTCAGGGAAAGTACAGCAGTCGCTACCTAAGTTATGACCACCTTTCCAGGAAGTACTATTTATACCCCAGAGAAGCCCACATCTCTGACCTTGCTATTAGAATTTCTCAACTTTTACCTTGCAAAATATATTATTACACAAGATGGGCTTGATTCACAAAATGGTGCTAACTGTTAGCACAGCTATTAGCATGGCTTTTCTCACGTTTTAGCGTGTTTTTGCGCTAAAAAACGTTTATTGTGCACAAAAATGTGCGTTCGTGCATAAACGCAAATTTTCCTCGCATTTGCACGATAACGCAAAAGCGACCGTTAATGTGCGAAAAATTTGCATTCACGCACAAACGTGAATTTTTGTGCGCGATAACGTTATCACGTGAAATTTTGCGCGAAACACTTTTCACAGCGTGCTAACAGTTAGCACCATTTTGTGAATTAAGCCCGATGTGTGATGTCTCTGACTCGTAGTTTTGTGTTGTAGACTAAAAGAGTTTTCCATTTTGAGAATTGAAATACAAAATTGAATCTATCATTAATTTACATAGCTGTATAATCTTTGTAGTGTTGTACAATAGTGCTTAAGATAATGGGAGTAAATCATACATATGACAATTATCACAAATTAGTCTTTAATACATATACAGCAGCTGGAAAAAGTAGCAGAGGTAGCCCTGCCCTTGTAAGCTTGCATTCTAGGGTAATAGGAGAGGAACCACAAGGTGGGACTGAGAGTAAGTTGTATATCTTACTATCAGTGAGTTTGACATTCTGCAAGAGATGGACATTGGTCATGGTGTACCTTTATTTAAAAGGAACTCTATCAAACCAAGTGTTGTAAAATGACAATCCTGAATAATAAAACCCCTCTGTCCCTGCGTCATTCTCCTGTCCCTGTGTCTGCATGTTTTAGCTATTGTGCATGTGTAGCCATTGGGACAACAGAAGGATGGGGCCAGGGGGACGGGCAACCGTTGGTGCGCGTGGCGGGGAACGTGGCCATGAGCGCATGGCGGGCAGTGCAGCCGGGTGCACGCGGGGTTGTGTCACAGCCCTAGCACTCATTATTTAACGGGTGGGCTACATAGCTAGTGTACAAATAATGTCTAGGTAGCTGTGTAAACATTTTCCTACTTTTCATGTTAGATATCAGAGGCAAAAGCTTGAATTCATTGTGTGTAGATTTTATCTACATTTGGAATGTCTCATTTGCAAGTGTATGAATATCTGCAGTCTGACATGCTAAGAACAGTGTAATATTGAAGCAGAGTTATATAAAAACATGTATCAGGTTTGACACACAATTACAAATGTTTATGTTGCACATAAGATACATTTCCTCTGCTCTATGTGAGAGCTGTCTCTGATTGAGCTCTCTGCACACACAGAATTAAAGTGGACCTGAACTCTTACACAGGACTGAAGAAATACATAGAGAAATGCACCTTGGATGCATTTAGAGGGTTTAGCCTGTTTAATTCTCCTCATTTGTCTAATCCCAATTTGTAATCTGATATCTCCCCTGTGTCCCATGACTGCCTATGGCAGAGATGGCAGATAAAGCCATTTGAAAGTACAGGAGGTTAACAATATGTCTGCTTCCATAAATCAGGAAGTAGAAACAGTGCAGAATTATTTTAGGATTTGTATCATGTGGAACAAAGAAATGTTTTTTATTATTTAAGGTTATTATGCTGTTGCATATCTTTTAGAGCAGAGAGGACATTCTGATTTCAGGTCTGCTTTAACAGATGCACTGTGAGGGAATCCCCCCTCCCCTCATGGCTCACTCTGGCATCAGGTTAGAGCAGATTGCTGTCAGAAAAGTGTGAAAGGAATTAGATAACAGTAAACAAAGAGATAAGGATTCAAATGTATACACCAGCACTCAGCAGCACTCCCCAAACATGTCCTATTTCAACTGAAAAAAAAAAAAAACATATTAATAGTGTTCCTTTAACTTATACTGTATCCTTACCGAAAATGTTAGTTTTAAGGCTGCATTTATATGACTCAAGAGTTGTAAACAGATGTTTAGTGGGAGGGAACTCCAGAGGAGGATAGAGGCAGGGCCGGGCCGAGGCATAGGCTGGAGAGGCTCCAGTCTCAGGGCGCAGTGTAGGAGGTGGCGCACAATTCATTCAGCTGTCATTCCTAATTGTGTTTGAAGCAGAAAGAAATAAGAAAAGGGGATACATAGCAGCGACTGCAAGCCAAATAACTAGATATTAAGGTGTTGGGGAGGTTGTGGGCCCTGTGGCCCTCTTAGTCTAATAGCAATCTGTGTGTGACAGCTGAGGTGGGGGGGATGGAGGGGCGCACTTTGGTGTCTCAGCCTTGGGTGCTGGAGGACCTTGTTCCAGCTCTGGATAGAGGTCATTAAAAGTCCTAAATATGTGAAGGTGAGGAGGTGATTTTAGTTCAGGATACATGAAGGTAATTTTCCCACAATAGGTTGCAGCGGGGGTGGTACTTGGAAATGAGTTAAGAGATTTACAGATAAAAGAAATATTATTAAATATTACAGATAAAACATTATAAGGAGTTTTGTAGGTAATAATTAGAAGTCTGAGCTGTTCAATTTGCAACTAGTGGAGGACTCGGCAGAAGGGAGTTGCACTTGAAGATGAGAGGAGAGGAGGATGAACTGCACAGCTGAATACAGTATGGACTGAAGTGGTGCCAGTCTATAAGATGTAACACAAAGCAGAATGTTACAATAATTGAGGTGGCATTTAATAAGGGCATGGACTAGCATTTTAGTCAGGTCACATGAATAAATAAAGGCAAATGAGGACAAGGGGCAGTACAGAAGTGAGGTCAGAGAAATTGAGATATGTGTTATGTGTCAGAGGGCTAATGCACAACAAAAATTGCTAGGGTAATCGCAAAAGCTAAGCGTTTTTAGAAGTGATTATTCTAAGCGATTCCAGGCATGTGCCTGGTGATTTTCTAATTATGCCTAGTAATTTTTGGACCATTTTGGTGTAGAGATGTTTTATTTTTTTGTACAGTTTGAGCTGGAAGTAAACAGCTTTTGCAAAAAAAAAAAAAAGTAAATAAAATGGAAAATTGCTCTGTTATAGCAAATTTTAAAGCGATTTTCCACTTTTTGTGAATGAATGAATGAATGAATCAAATTGTAAAGCACATATGGCCCTTATTCAATACACCTATTCTCCTAAGTTTTCTACTAGGTGATATTTTCACACCTTATCAATAAATTGCCCTTAAAGGTACCCTTAGCAGTGCCATAAAAATGAAATCTGGATTTACCTGGGGCTTCTACTAGGTGATATTTTCACACCTTATCAATAAATTGCTCTTAAAGGTACCCTTAGCAGTGCCATAAAAATGAAATCTGGATTTACCTGGGGCTTACTCCAGCTCCCCCCCCCCATAGCCGGGTTACTGGATCCACCAGCAGGACCCCAGAAGGGAGCAAGCAGATGTCGGGGGACCTTGTGGGTTTGCGGGGGGGGGGGGGGTCTGGAGGAAGCCCCAGGTTAGTCCAGATGTCAGTTTTATGGCACTACACAGGGTCCCCTTAAGCCACCAGCAAGCAAGAACATATTCAGAATGTTTTTGACAGTACTTTTTCACCTACTGTTGGTACGTTTTCATTTGCAAAGAGCTGAATAGTTTTTTTTAACATTAGATGAAAATGATCTCCAAGGAGAAAACTGAGGAGCAAAAGTGAATTGAATAGGGTCCATACATGCTTTACAATATGATTGCACATATCTATGCCTTCCTACCAGCATTTATGTGGTCAGCATATGCAAGGCATTGCATCTTTGCTAGATAAACCTTTACTCTTTTTAGAAATGTAATCTGTCACCAGTTCTACACATTGGCATAGTATTATAAAACAAAACTGACACACTAACAACCAATATGAATGCATGTTAAGTGATAGTGAACAATATTTAATTGATGTTAATTTTGACAGCTGTCTCTGATAGGCTTACATAAGCATTTAAATTCATCCTTTCTTTATCTTAAAATAAGACACATTTAAACAGTTCAACTATTTGGTTGTTCAATGCAACAAGATTTAAGTCCAATGATCCAGTTTACAACAGCAGTAATAAAGCAAGAGTGAAGCAAGAGTTAAAGAGAGTCTGAAGCCTTAAAATGTAACTCTTTTTTAGTTCAGAATGAACTTCAGCCTTAAGAGCAAAGATGAATCACACATTACTGCTGCCGTACAAGGTCTTTATGCCCCCCCACCCCACCCGAAATCCTCCAGTACTTCCTGAAGGAGCCAGAGCTTTGTCCTGTAGCTCTGCCTCCTGACAAGTCAATCACTGCCGATCGCCACGTCTCCCCGCCCCTCTTAGTGAAAAAAGACTAAGAGGGGTGGGGAGAGGTGGAGATCGGCTGTGATTGAATTGACTAGAGGCAGAGCTACAGCACAAAGCTCTGCCTCCCCCGGGCAGCAAAATCTGCGACATCGAAAGTCGTAGAATCTTGCCCTGGGATTTGGGGGGATTAATACCTCATACGGATGCAGCGAATCATCTTTGCTCTTAAGGATGAAGAGCATTCTGAAAAAAAAGAGGTAATTTTTTAGGTTTCAGACTCTCTTTAAACAGGAATCGAAAGGAAGCGGCAAGGTTTGATCACTCACTCAAATGAAACAAGAATTATCATAAGCTTATATCCATTAGCACACTTTTGCCCCAATTTATTTTGCACCTTTTATTCCACATCCGTTCCTTCAGAGTCTGTTTATAAAGTAGTTGATATAAGAATCACAATCTATAGTCATGTGCACTCTCCATGCAACCTGGATGCCTCCTATACACCATATTATGTTTGTGGTCTATAGAGTCTTTTTCCCGAGCTCACCTCCTACAGGAACTGCCATTCATTGAACGATTCAGACAAACTTTGTATTGCCTCTACCCCCATGGTTTTAAGTATCTGTCAAAGGGAGAGCTATCTAGCATTGCTAAAATAAGTCTCAGTTCCCACTGACTCAAAAAGTGTGTTCCAGTGATGTCCCAGCTTTGCAGTTCCTTTTGTAGTATGTTCCTTGTTTCCAAGTGCTCTCCAAAGCTTCCCCATTAGTTTGTACCCCACATAGGGTTATCCAGTCTACTAGTTTTTCTTCTTCCTGCTTTCCAGTGCTCTCCAGAGCGTGTCACAGTTTTTTGATATGCTCTTCAAAGTGTTTCCAAGATAAGTAGGACCTCTTATACATTGAACCAAGTTTATAATGCACTCAGTAATGTGTGCCCAACGTTACAATCCCCCTCCTTGGACAGTCTCTAAGATACAAAGTCTGACATTGAAACGTGCCTCTGTGTCAGCAGTTAGATAAATCAGTACTTACTCATCTGCATCAATAATTTATTGAGAACTTCCAGTCTAGATATCCCTTCTGGATGTAATGTTTAAGTCACATAAAGCAGTGGGAAGGAGGTAAAATGATTTCAAAGGGAGAAGTAAATTGAAACATGCTACCCTGCTAAACTCTGCAGAGGATGGGGGTGGGGATTAAAGTGGAAGTCCAGAAAGTAGACAGATGGCACTAAAATCTTTTCATTCTGACGGAGATCTTAAAGAGAAACCATAACCAAGAATTGAACATCATCCCAATCAGTAGCTGATACCCCCTTTTCCTACAGGGAATCTTTTCCTAACAAGCAAGCTCATCCATTTCATCTTACTTCAGTAATGTAGACTATTTTAGCTTACAGGGACAACAAAGGATGATTTGCATATTTAGCAGTGATGCATTGTGGGAGACATCATATGCTCGCTCCAATCTGAATAATCACAAATTCCTTCTGTTTTAAGAAGGCACACTTCTGTTTTGCATAACATTTAGTGAGAGGGCTTTTTGGTCCTTTGTAGCCCCTTACACACTCCTAAGTGTTCTGGTTCGCCATGAGCTTGCTGGGTAGTCTGTAACTAATCTTTTAGAATGACATTGCTTGCTTGCTATAAAAGCATTTTCCATGCAGACCCACCCCATATGTTTTTGCCATCTTACAGTAAGTGACTTCATATTTCATTTCAAGGTAAGAAATGCTGCAAATGCTGCCACTGCAAATTATACAGATCAGGGACATTGAATAAAGGCAAATGTTTTACTATTAGCACCCCATATATAACTGAACCCAACAGAAGTCTGCTTATAGACTGTACTATTTACTGACAAGGACTTGTCATGATGTGCAACCCATAACACACAATCTCGCTTAGCTATCAATCAGTTTGTGGTGCTAATCATATGGTGCTGTCCAGACAAGTCAACATGGAAAGTGTTACTGCTATAAATGGAGTTGTGGCCCGAGGATAAGGCTTGTTAAGGCTTCTGCGCTTAGTGCTCTAACTATAAAATGTGACAGCATTCAAATGTCACTGAAATGAATGTCTACAGGTGCTAAGGAGCAAAAAGCAATATATTTTGCTTACAACTACAGATTCAAATGACAAGAAGCATATTGAATGTATTTTCTGTTAGATTAAACAACTTCAGTGCAAGTGTCAGATTCTTTCCATTTTCCCTAAGGAATGTATATTCCTTCTGTTCCGTCAGCACTATATACCATATTAGAGTACGTACACCGCTTTCTAACACCGTCCTCATCTCCAAATATGATAATTGGATCATCTGTTCCAAATTTTGCTTTCTTAGACTGGTTGCTTAATGTGTTTTACTGAGTCATGCAAGTCATCTCAGTAACATCCTGCTAATTCTGTAAATAATCTCGGCATTTTATTTTATGCTACACATGTGCCATTTCCTTACTTTAAAGTATAGCTGATAAGGTATCCAAAACAACTGATTTTGTGATGTAAACCTTATAAAGATACCAAGTAAACGTGTCTGTATATAACATTTGTAAACAGTGACATAGATACAAATTATGGTCCCCCCGGGCAACCCATTGTACACATTCTTTCCCTTGGTGGCCCACACAGCCTTGAGGCCCATCTTGCAAGAGCCATAAATCAAGTGTGGACATCATTATCTTCATACCCATAATGAGTATGGCCACAAAAACACACAATCTGAAGAATGGCCCACTTTATTGGAGGTAGCCAAGTAGTAGTTTGGCCCCACTTACAGCTCTGGGCCCCCCTGCAGTTGAAGGAGCTGCTCCCCACATGGTAGGATATTATGCAATTTGGGATCTGTGTAGATAAGCTTAGGATGGCTTGGCTTTTAAAGCACACCTGAAGTGAGAGGGTTACAGAGGTGACATATTTATTTCCAGCAGTGTAGCTTAGGAACTCTAGGCCCCAATGCAAGTTTTACATTGGACCCCACTAGCGCTTTATACATAACATTTGATATGGAGCAACAAAACCTGCCATGGAAACCTGCAGTGTTAGAGAGGTGTGATTGTGATCCCTCACACCCAGGCTCTCGCTTTTTCAGGTGGCTCCATTCAGGCCAGAGATATCGATCCATCTACACCAGGACCTCAAGGCACAGGAACAGCTTCCTTCCCTCAGCGGTCAAATCACTGAACTCTCTCGACTAACTCCTGTCTCCCACTACCATCAACACCTTTCCCTCTCCTTAGACCGATCTCCCACTACTAGACGGAATCGTCCTTTTAAGCATGTCTTCACTGCTAAAACCCCACTTTTTCCTGTGGAAATGTTTTTGGTATGTTATTACTGTATTGCTTTTTGCTTGATGTATGCTACCCTGTTATCTTTGCTATCTCTATTGTGGGTCCTTTCCTGTTTTTAAGCCCTGTTTTGTGCCAAGACCAATTCTAGGCATGACCCAGTCGTGCTTGGCAAAAATAAATAATTCTGATTCTGGAAAGGAGTACAGGCTATTATTTGTCATAAATAATCAAAGCACATATAGAGGGGATCATTACCAGCTTAGCACTAATAAAGTACTAATAAAGGGGTTTAAAGAGGGTCCCTCTGGTCCAGGGGCCCTGGTGTGGTCGCTACTTCAACATGCCCTGTTGCCACATCACTGTTTATTTCCTTTTAAACAATGCAAAATGCCTGGCTGCCCTGCTAATCATCTGCCTCTAATACTTTTAGCTGTTGTCCCTGAAGAAACATTTTACCCCTTTACTGCCAAGCACGTACTAGGTACAAACAACAAAATGTATCTGTAATCCGGTGGACACGTGTAGCATGTCGCACCACTCAATAAGAGGAGAGAGTCAGGTAATATATGTACCGTATCAAAACAAAAAATGAACCCTCATCTCTACATGTGCTTAACAATATTTTACTTTATTGGCATACAAAAATTCCCAGCATGGTATTATGCATTACCCTTCCCCCCTCACATGTATTATGCATTACCTTTCCCCTTTTAGGGAGAAGGGTAATGCATATTACCATGCTGGGAATTTTTGTATGCCAACAAAGTAAAATATTGTTAAGCACATGTAGAGATGAGGGTTCATTTTTTGTTTTGATACGTACTAGGTACATTTAACTGCCAGCAATGTACTTCAAACGTTATTGGCAGTTTAGTCCTATGGGATTCCGAGAAGCAGCAGGGAGGGGGGCTGGCATCATACCTCCCTCCACATGGGCCGCCCTCCTCTACCTTCGTGCATGGCTGGAGCAGCGTCGGAGTGTAATTACTCACCCGATCGCTGGCTCTATGCCCGTGTCCCACCCTGGCAGCCATCCTCTCTCTCCCCTCTACTTTGTGTATGACGCATAGTAACTAAGCATCATACAGATAACCGGAGAGAGGAGCCTGCTGCCGGAGGGGACATCGTGTGTAGCCAGCAACCGCACGGCTCCACTCTGGCCATGCAGGGGGGGCCACAGGAGGAGGCTCCATGTAGAGGGAGAGAAGATGATGTCAGCCCACCTCCCCAAAGTGGCACCCATACCTGCTACATATACTGGGGGCTCCTATAGCTACTACCTATGTAGTGGGAACTATACCTACTACCTATATCTACTACCAATATTGGGGGTACCTATAACTACTACCTATACTGGGACACCTATACCTGTTACCTACTGTATACTGGGGCACCTATTCCTGGCTACCTATACTGGCTGCACCTATATCTGGCTACCTGTACTGGATGCACCTACACCTGGCTACCTATAATGGCTGCATCTATACCTGGCTACCTGTATTGGTGACACCTATACATGGCTACCTATACTGGCTTCACCTATACCTGGCTACCTGGACTAAATCTACATGGACAGCAGGGAGGGGGGTAGGAGAGAGAAAGGGAGAAAAAACCTGCGGGGGAATGATATCACCTAATAGACTGACTGACTAGACCATACAGGTCTGTCAGCAGTCAGGCAATTTCCCTCTTGAAGCTGTGAATTCAGGCTGCGTGATCCTTTCCGTCGGGCTGGTGGGATCAGCGGTCCTCTGAGGTTGGTGGCTGGCTGAGGATCGATGTTGGTGTAACCAATCCTCGCTCTACTCAGACTAGTGGTTGCCGATCAAGGCAGGTGGTCACAGCACTGAGAAGCACGTCAGCTGTTGCTCAACTCAGCATTTGTATATTCCAGAGGGAGAGGTGTCTGCCTGTTGCAGAGGCGTAGCTAGGGTTGTAAATGCCCGGGGACAAAGTCAGTATTTGCGCCCCCCCTTGTGAGCGCAGCTCACGTGATAACTGCTGTGATAGCACTTATCACACTTTTGAGAATCCAGCCCTATGAGTGCTTTCTGAGTGCTTTTCTATCCATCAGAGCTATGAGTGTTTTTTTTAAATGCTCCCATTAACTTGCATTAAAATTGCAGTGCAATTGCTGCGATTGCTATTTTTTGAAAAATGGCGATCATGGCAATTTTTCTGCGATTTTAATGCAAGTCTATGGGAGCATTTTAAAAAAAGAACGCTCAGAAAGCTCTGATGGTCAGCAAAGCACTCAAAAAGTGCTCATAGTGTGTCTACAGCCTTCAAAGGAAACCTGAGATAAAGTAAGTACAGTATAGCCCCCTGTAATCCATCTGCTTGATCTCTGCCCTACAGATCCTCTCCGTTCTCCCGCAGTGGAGTCTGCGACCCAGCCGAGTCGCGTGCACTGCGCATCTGCAGTCCCACGCGGGAAATGCACACACTCCAATCGACACCCCATGGCTGGCTGCATTCTGCACAAGAGATGTTATAGTCTTAGCGAATTGTATATGTGCAGAACGCTCCTGATTACAGGAGTGTGATTAGTTACAGCAGGGCTGCACATGCGCAGGGAAATGCGACTGGGCCAGTTGGGAAATTTACCGTGCCAAACTACAAGAGAATGCCGATCCACCAGATGAACTACATGGGGCTGGAGGAAGCTCCTTGGCTGTGTACAGAGTAGAAGGTGATCGGATAGGATGTAGAGTGTATAGAGGCAGAGCAAAAGCATTAGAGGGCCAGACCATGACAGCAGAGGGGACCCCAGCAAAAACAGATGGGGACAGGTAAGAAGCCACCCAGATATGTCTACTTCCATACTTGTTTAAATGGAGGGAGGGGACACAGTGAACAACATAATTTGCTACTCACAGCCTGCAGCCTTTTTCTCCCCATTCAGGATCCACCACCACACACCTTCAGACACCCTGGAGGCAATCGCTATTCCCAGGAAAAACTTTTCAGGGGGAGGGAGAGAGTCTAACTGTGCGGCGCCTGCATGCTGGGGTTCTCTTCCAAATATCAGACCCGGCGTAAGCCACACCGCAAGACCTCCCCATCCACTTTTCTTTCCTGGCTGGGTTCATGGGGTTTGCTGACGTCACAGGACTTCGGGGCCGGGCAAAGCGACGCGGCTGGCTTCTGCCCGCTGTCTTGGAAGCCGCTTCCACTTGGAGCTGAATTCACTGGTGGCACTCAGGACAGCCTGCATGCTCGATGCTGCAGGCTTTCTTCAGCCTCACACTGCCCCGCTCGCATCCGGCGGCGCTCCACACTCGCATCAGTGCACCCGACCTGGCTGTCCCTCCCTGCCTGGTCGCTCCTCCTCACTCCTGTCACCCAGCCAGTAATGGAATAGATGGGGCTGGCTCTCTGCCGCTCTGCGCAGCGTTCCATTGCTATGGACGCTGCGTGGGCCTGCGTTGCAGCGACGTGTGACGTCACTGGGGACGTCACTGACCCAATAGGGAGATGGAGACCCCGGCCCGGTGAGCTTAGTACTGAGACAAAAATACATTAAAAAAAAGGACACACCACACGGCTGGGCGCCCTTAGGGACCCAGCGCCCGGGGGCACCTGTCCTACCCCGACCCCCCCAAGCTACGCGTCTGGCCTGTTGTGTATGTACTGCAATGTGCCATGCCCATATGGCCCATATAAATGGCAGCTGAGCTAATGGCTGTGCTTATCTGAGAGTGCAGTGTAAGAATGATATACGGTAGAGACAGTGTTTGAAAAACAATAAAAGGGTTTATTATAATCACAACGCATTTCTAGAGAACCTGTGTCCTTTCATCAGGTGCAAAAAACAGCTACTTTTTCATGCCACCCGGCAGGTGCTAGGTCGTGCTGAAAAATGAAATCTTCATCTCCATAAAGCTTTTCAGCAGATGGAAGCATGAAGTGCTCCAAAATCTCCTGATAGCTAGCTGCATTGACCCTGCCCTTGATAAAACACAGTGGACCAACACTAGCAGCTGACATGGCACCCCAGACCATCACTGACTGTGGGTACTTGACACTGGACTTCAGGCATTTTGGCATTTCCCTCTCCCCAGTCTTCCTCCAGACTCTGGCACCTTGAATTCCGAATGACATGCAAAAGTTGCTTTCATCCGAAAAAAGTACCTTTGGACCACTGAGCAACAGTCCAGTGCTGCTTCTCTGTAGCCCAGGTCAGGCGCTTCTGCCACTGTTTCTGGTTCAAAAGTGGCTTGACCTGGGGAATGCGGCACCTGTAGCCCATTTCTTACACACGCCTGTACATGGGGGCTCTGGATGTTTCTACTCCAGACTCAGTCCACTGCTTCTGCAGGTCCCCCAAGGTCTGGAATAGGTCCTTCTCCACAATCTCCCTCAGGGTCCGGTCACCTCTTCTCGTTGTGCAGCGTTTTCTGCCACACTTTTTCCTTCCCACAGACTTCCCACTGAGGTGCATTGATACAGCACTCTGGGAACAGCCTATTTGTTCAGAAATTTCTTTCTATGTCTTACCCTCTTGCTTGAGGGTGTCAAAGATGGCCTTCTGGACAGCAGTCAGGTCAGCAGTCTTACCCATGATTGCGGTTTTGAGTAATGAACCAGGCTGGAAGTTTTTAAAAGCCTCTGGAATCTTTTGCAGGTGTTTAGAGTTAATTAGTTGATTCAGATGATTAGGTTAATAGCTAGTTTAGAGAACCTTTTCATGATATGCAAATTTTTTGAGATAGGAATTTTGAGTTTTCATGAGCTGTATGCCAAAATCATCAATATTAAAACAATAAAAGGCTTGAACTACTTCAGTTGTGTGTAATGAATTTAGAATATATGAAAGTCTAATGTTTATCAGTACATTACAGAAAATAATGAACTTTATCACAATATGCTAATTTTTTGAGAAGGACCTGTATATATATATATATATATATATATATATATGTATATATATATATATATATATATATATATATATACCGTATTTTTCGGACTATAAGACACACTTTTTCTCCCCCAAAAGTGGGGGGGAAAAGTCAGCGCATCTAATAGTCCAAAGGTACAGACACCATAAATGCCCCCTCCGTCCTACTTTGCAACCGTGTGTCACGGAGTCTCCCCTTGGTGTCCCCGTATGCCATCTGCCCTCCTGTGTACTTAGTCTCCTCCTTTTTCTCACCACACGGCCCCCCCTGTCCCCTTCTGGTATGGTATATCCCTGGTACCATCAAAGATGTCTCCTGGACCTTTATGCAGCCATCCAGTCCCCGTGCTGCAGCTCCAGCTGATTCTGCCGTATCACAGCCTCCATGCAGCCAATCGGGGTAGCGCCATTTAACGATGTCTTCGG
The DNA here is from genome assembly GCF_040937935.1 of Hyperolius riggenbachi. NCBI lineage: Eukaryota > Metazoa > Chordata > Amphibia > Anura > Hyperoliidae > Hyperolius > Hyperolius riggenbachi. The sequence goes on from NC_090650.1 coordinate 234,151,237, forward strand.
GACCTCCGGGCAGCGCCATCCAGTCCCCCTCACCATGGCTCCAGCTGATACTGCCCTGCCATGTGGCCAATAGGTGGGAAGATGTGCAAGCCAATCACGGGGGAGCCGATAGTCTTTGATATCATCTAATAGACTGACTGACTAGACCATACAGGTCTGTCAGTAGTCAGGCATTGTCCCTCTTGAAGCTGTGAATTCAGGCTGCGTGATCCTCTCCGTCGGGCTGGTGGGATCAGCGGTCCTCTGAGGTTGGTGGCTGGCTGAGGAGCGATGTTGGTGTAACCAATCCTTGCTCTACTCAGACTAGTGGTTGCCGATCAAGGCAGGTGGTCACAGCACTGAGAAGCACTTCAGCTGTTGCTCAACTCAGCATTTGTATATTCCAGAGGGAGAGGTGTCTGCCTGTTGTGTATGTACTGCAATGTGCCATGCCCATATGGCCCATATAAATGGCAGCTGAGCTAATGGCTGTGCTTATCTGAGAGTGCAGTGTAAGAATGATATACGGTGGAGACAGTGTTTGAAAAACAATAAAAGGGTTTATTATAATCACAACGCATTTCTAGAGAACCTGTGTCCTTTCATCAGGTGCAAAAAACAGCTACTTTTTCATGCCACCCGGCAGGAGAAAGTGTCTGCGGAGAACACTGCAGAGTTATAGTCTATGTCCGCTTATATTATTATTATTATTATTATTATTATTAAGAAGAAGAAGAAGAATACTAACACTAAAAATAATAATAATATTATTATGTATTTTATATAGCACTGACATCTTCTGCAGCACGTTACAGAGTACATAGTCATGTCACTGACTGTCCTCATAGGGACTCACAGTCTAATCCTGCCATAGTCATAGTCTAATGTCCCAAACATGTAAAACAGTGTTACAGATGATGAAAGCGGACCTAAGGGTGCCCATGTGTTCAGGCCTTTATAGAACTTTTTTCTGCAGATTGTAATTTGTCATGCGAGGGGGCCAGTAGGTTTTCCCAGTATGGGGCTCAGAAATTCTGAAGGCGGCCCTGCACAACTGACACCTTTCTCAGATACACTCAGTGTTCATATGGACCCCCCTGCAAAACAAAAGCACATTTAATATTTTTTTCAGACTGAATTTGTGTATATGTTGTTGTATGTGCCTGCTGCTCGCATTTAAAGTAAACTTAAAGAGACTCTCTACTGTCTGATTTGTACAATAAAAAACATACCAATCAAGTCACTGTGATCTCCTGGATCCCTCTCAGCCTCCATGCAGCCAATCGGGGTAGCACCATTTAACGATGTCTTCGGGACCTCCGGGCAGCGCCATCCAGTCCCCCTCACCATGGCTCCAGCTGATACTGCCCTGCCATGTGGCCAATAGGTGGGAAGATGTGCAAGCCAATCATGGGGGAGCCGATGGTCTCGGAGGCAGGACAATGGCTCCATCATGGACCAAACACCGCACTTGCTCAGTAGCAGCGAGTGCAGTGATTGGCCCACTGGCGGAGCCATTGTCCCGCCTCCAAGACTATCGGCTCCCCCGTGATTGGCTTGCAGTGCTTCCCACCTATTGGCCACATGGCAGGGCAGTATCAGCTGGAGCCGTGGTGAGGAGGACTGGATGGCGCTGCCCGGAGGTCCCGAAGACATCGTTAAACGGCGCTCCCCCGATGGGCCACATGGAGGCTGTGATACGGCAGGATCAGTTGGAGCTGCAGCGTGTGGACTGGATGGCTGCATAAAGGTCCGGGAGACATCATCACCAGTGATTGGCTTACAGCGCTCCCCCCAATTGGCCGCGTGGCACCTGAAGGCTCCTTCTTAGAAACCGGTATCCTGCAGTTTCTCTGGATGCTAGTGGTAAGCCCTGCCCTGATTGTGGTGCGGTGGAACGACCTGACCGCTACTGACATAACATGGAGCTAGGGGAGGCTGAGCCAAAGCCACATCAGCGACCGGCAGTTCCCGATGTCCTGTTTAGTGAGCAGCAGTAAGTCTTCTGCTGCTGTGTGGCTGTGGTGTTGGGGACAAGAGTACTGTCTTTATCCTTCCAGCATGTCTGGCCTGACTCCAGATCTGTTTGAGCAGTGGTGAGGGGGATGGGATGGCTATATCGAGGTCCCGGGTGTCTACACCTGGGACATCCTTTATTCTGCCAAGTACAGTATATAAAACATTACCAGAAGGGCATGGGGGCAGGCGCTGAGTCAAAGGAGGACACTGGGGACACAGGAGGTGAGGGGGGCAGATGGCACATGGGACACAGGGCAGAGGGGGCTAAGGGGGTTGATGGCACAGAGGGGACACACACAGGAGGACCGATGGCGCAGAGGGGTGACAGGAGGGCACAGGGTGGCAGATGGCACACTGGTGACACCAGACAGGGGACAGAGGAGTTCACAGGGAGGCAGAGGACACCAGAGACACAGAGAAGGAGATGGCGGCAAAGGAGGACAGAGAGGACATGGTGACAAACGGTAGTAGGACAAGGAGCAAAGGAGGACACGGGGGACAGAGGGAGTCATCAGGGAGACAGAGGAGATACAGAGGGACAGAGGAGGACATGTGTGGGGCAAAGGAGGACCCAGTAAGGAACAAGGCATGACAAGAAATACAAAGAAGACACAGGGTGGGCATAATAGCTGGGGGGGGGGGGATGGAGAGGAGAAGATCCACAAGATGCCCCTGCACCATGGATGCACCAGGTTTAGTATATATTTTTTTCTCCTGGTTTTTGTCCTCTAAACCTAGGTGCGTCTTAGGGTCAGGAGCGTCTTATAGTCCGAAAAATACGGTACATATAATGTTACAGTATACTACAAGTTTTTTATTGCATAGTGAATTTTCTGCACTCCAGTCAGGGATTCTCACAGTATCTCAGCATGGGCAGCTCCCTCCCCCTCAGACAAGCTGAAATTGAGAGCAGAGACCTGTCTTTGAGGGATAAACAAAGCACAATCACGGAGCCTGCAGGGGGCATGGAGGGGGCATGCATAACCTCTCTCTATCACAGCAGAGGCAGTGCATTCCTCTCTGGGTCGACAAAGCTTGACAAAGATTAGATATATTACAGAGACAGTGCAACTAGAAAAGGCTGCAGTAATCCACACCACATTAGAACAGGTTTAGGAATTTATAGGATGGAAGAAATAAGGCTGAACATTTTGTTACAGAGTCTCTTTAAGTGTCCTTATGCACAGTAGGAATAAAATTAATTCTCGTGTGAGCCGTCAGTTGTTGTTCTCCTGCGCATAAATGTAGGCAAGCCTTTAGGGCTCATTTATTTTTACACACACGTGTTAATGTGCTTTATCAAAGACACAGCTTGATGCCTTGTACATTCTTATAGTTTGATGCATTTTGCTGTGTTCATGATGACAGCCACCAGTCAGTTCTATGGTGAAAAGCGATTGTCATGCATATTGAGTGTGGGTTAGCAATAAAAACATGTTGTGCTTAATTTGTAAATGTGTGAGGTATTGAGAATATAACATATTTTCTCCTCTACCAACTTAGACTTGTTTTCAATGCAAACACACAATACAGCTGTGATTTAACATTCAGCCAGAAGAAGAGTGAAAATAACTAATATATATTTGCATCTATGGAGGAGATAAGCATATGCAAATGTTTGAAAGTGTTCTTTTAATTCAAAGTATAGAATAGTTGCAGATACTAATTTCTGTTTTGCAAAACATTTTGGTAAATGGGCTTTTTGGTCCTTTTCAGCCTCTTACACAATCCTAGGTGTTCTGGTTCACCATGAGCTTGCTGAGCAATAGAGATGGCCCGAACAGTTCGCCGGCGAACGGTTCCCGGCGAACTTCCGTGGGTTCGTGATCGCGGAGAACCGCAAACTATTCTGGAAGTTCGGTTCACCCCCATAATGCACCATTAGGGTCAACTTTGACCCTCTACATCACAGTCAGCAGGCACATTGTAGCCAATCAGGCTACACTCCCTCCTGGAGCCACTCCCCCCCTTATAAAAGGCAGGCATCACCGGCCATTTTACTTGCTAGTGTGCCTGCAGTAAATAAAGAAGGGACAGTTGCTGCTGCTGCTGCTGCAGACTCTCATGGGGAAAGATTAGTAAGGCTCTTGTAGGCGTCTTAGCTTGCTCCTTGCTGATTCTTATTGCAAAAATAGCACCCCACAACAGCTCTTTTGAGAGCTAATCTTGTTCTTGTGATCTATTTTTTTTTCTGTGTGTCCCACTGACACTTGTGTTGCATAGACAGCCTTAATAATTCATACTGTGTGTGCCACTGCTAGGCCCTGCACATTCAGTGACTACCTGTGTGTGTGACAGGTGCACATTGTAATACCCAGTACTGCATATACCTACCTACCTGTTGCTCACAGTGCACCCACCTACCTACGTGAGCTGAGTGCACGCAATGTCACTGTGCCTGTCCGGTACCTGTCTGTGTGTGACACGTGCACATTGTAATACCCATTACTGCATATACCTACCTACTTGTTGTTCACAGTGCACCCACCTACCTACGTGAGTTGAGCGCACGCAGTGTCACTGTGCCTGTCCGCTACCTGTCTGTGTGTGACAGGTGCACATTGTAATATCCATCACTGCATATACCTACCTACCTGTTGTTCACAGTGCACCCACCTACCTATGTGATTTGAGCGCACGCAGTTTCACTGTGCCTGTCCGCTACCTGTCTGTGTGTGACAGGTGTACATTGTCATACCCATTACTGCATATACCTACCTACCTACCGCACCCGCTGGCCCTTAAATGTCGCACCTGGTGTGACGATAACGGTGCATTGGGTGCCCCCGAAGCAGCACATTAATGCGCCATTTCAGGGGCACCCGATGCACCATTATTGTCGCACCAGGTGTGACATTTAAGGGCCAGCGGGTGCGACGTATCGTTGCACTGCACTCTAATATAGGCATACCTGCGCGCACAGTGAGCGGGGCTGTATCCAATGTGTCGGCACAAACCACCTAATGCCGTGGTTTGCGCACACTAAGTCTTAGGGCACACTGACTGGCTTAGCGCCGGTTAGTGAATCAAGCCCAATGTGATTTCTGCCCTTAAAACGCTGCTTTGCGTCAAATCCAGATTTTTCCCCGGGACTTTTGGTGTCTATCCCACTCTGCCATGCCCCCCTCTAGGTGTTAGACCCCTTGAAATATATTTTCCATCACTTTCCTGGCCAGCATAAGTGTTTCTAGTTTTTAAAGTTCGCCTCCCCATTGAAGTCTATTGCGGTTCGCGGAAGTTCGCGCGAACCGAACTTTTGCGGAAATTCGCGAACTGAAAATCGGAGGTTCGAGCCATCTCTACTGAGCAATCTATAACTCTATAGTTAAAGAGGCACTGTAGTGACATATACAGTAGTAGAGTGTAGTAAATTATTCCGGATACCCACATTTATAGTAATTTCCTGGTTTTAGCTTCAGAATTTATAATATATCTATATATAGCTGTATACTGTATATATATGTAGGCACACCATCCCAGTGGGTACGTGAATTAAGACTGCCTGTAAATTTGGGAACATAGTTAGGGCCGGTAGTAAAATATAGTTTTTTAATACCGATATTTTACTATTAAAACATAAAATATTGATATTAAATAACAATATTTGACTATGGCCAAGAGAACCCCCGGAAGTGCTCGCAACAATGATCCGCGGTGACCACAGCTAACTGAAAGTTGGCCGTGCTTCCTCTGGAGCTGCTGCTGGACCTGCACCCCCATGTGAAAAGAGATCCTTTGAAGTGAGGTTTTCCCTGGCATAGCAGCCAGCTCCTCCAGGAAGTGCAGCATGACTCTTTAAAGTGAATTTTCCTCCTTTCCAGTGCTTCTTGCTTTTAAACCAGTGGTAAATACCAGTGGACACATTTAACCCCTCTCCTTGCTCTAGTTACTTATAAAGAGGCAAAAATGTCTTTTTGTTTACTGACTTTTCTGCACTGAACTTGAAATAATTAATGCAATTCAAAGAGATTACTGCTTTTTCACTACTTTCTCATTACTTTCTCACCAGCACATGCCATTCTTCTGCTAATTAAAAAAAAAAGTACAAATCAGCATTCATAACAGCTTTATACGTAAAAGAAAAAAAAAAAAAAACAAAGCTCTGCCATTGTATTTTAATTATCTATATGGGTTGATTTTGGGTTGATGGGCTAATATTTTAACTAATGAACTGTTTTGTAAATGTTTGTATGCTCTGCATGAATGATATAGATTCTTGCCTACATTTATAATAACTGGAGTGTCAGACCATGTTTAGCTTCCGCGCACTTTTACAATGTGCTTCTGTGCACTTCCTAATTTCCAAAACAGGAAGTGAGTGCAAGAGTCGCTTCCTGTTTGGCAGAAGGGGATTACCACGTTTTAACCCCCAAAGGCCTATTTTTGGCTGTGTGGCCCCCAGGCCACACTGCACCTCTGCCGCCAATTGTCAGTGTGAAACCAGCATGAGGGATCCACTGTTCAGAGAGATTCATTGATAAGCTTGGACACAAACAGTCACAGGTCATGTACAACAGCACCAAATTCTCTGTTTATAGAATCCAATTATTTCATTCCTCCTTCAGCTGCTGCTAAACCCTTCCCCCCTATTCCTTCTGATGGACTGTTCTTAAATGACTATGATGGATATTTAGCATAGTGATGTGTGAGTACATCAGAAGTTGGAATAAATCAGAATTCCTGATAAAAAGTGAGGACCATTAGGACATTATTAAAATGTCTGTTAATTTATGATAGTGGCCCTTTAAATCGGAATATGGATTGTTGAAAGTTTTCAAATAGAAGCTGGTTGATATGATACAGGAACTGTTGACCGCCGCACTGCGATGCGGACCACCTGAGCGCAGAGTCTAAGTGACCACGGGTCTTCACCCACAACCCCTTGAGGGGGAAGCAGGACCACAACCCCTTGAGGGGGAAGTGGGAACTTTGCTGCCTAGCGCCCACCAGGTTGCGTTCAGAATAATCCCACAGTGGTTTGGAGAACAGGGGACACTCTGCTTAGCGGAGTTGGTAGTCAGCGTATTCCAGTAACAGGCTATAGGTCGAGGCAGGCGGCAATCAACATAGGTTGGGGTCACAAGCCAGAGTTCGGGGCAGGCGGAGATCAGATTATAATCAAGGTCACAAGCCGAGGTCAGGACAGGTGGAGATCAAAGCGAGGTCACAAGCCGGGGTCACAAGCCGGGGTCACAACAGGAATCAAAACAGGATATATATGAAAGGTACTAGCACAATCGCCAAACTGTCAGAACCAACAGCACTGCCATAGAGAGCAGTGCTGTTTATATAGTGTAGCAAATTGAGCTTGGCGCCGAAATTAATGCCTGCGCATGCGCTATGCACGTAACTGTTTGTGCATGCGCGCGCAACTGTTAGCGCATATGCGCGTACAGCGTAACACCGTACGTTGTGAATGAACCGAACGGACTACAAAGCTCAGCGCACTTGCGCGCGCGTGCGTAAGAACACACGCACGGGAACACCGAAGGAGTCCACCGCGGTGAGTATGACACTGGTGTTATGGAATCTCATCAGATTTGTCTATGCAGTCATTTTGCCTTGTGTTGTTCTTGTAAGTATGGTAAGCATGTTATTTCAACACATGGTTAATTTTCCGTAAACATGACTATTCTATTAACAGCCTAAACCCCAGCAAGGTTGTACATGAAAAATGAATCATTTCAGCATTACTGTTTGTCAACTCTGTTGCCTAAGAACGAGCCACAGGAATCCTCATAGAAACCTATGACTCTCACACCAGTTCAGTCCAGGTAAATATCACTGCATAACGTATATGAACGTAGCTTTCGGCAAACCCACTAAAGATTTCATTTTCCAGACTTTGACATGTCCATTGCCAAGCATTTCTCTCTTGATCTACAAGCTTTTAAAAGTTTCTGCCTTTTTGAACCGACTATTAACCATACAAAATTTATTTCTTTGCCAATAAATGTGTCTGGACCTTGAGTTTTATGGCTGATATTGATTGTTAGATTTCTGCAGTGCATGGATTTCTGCAAAGGCCTTGAGACACAATGATAGAGCAGCAGCCTTGCAGCAGGCTAGAAGTGTCTTATTTGCATTTCATAAACCAACAGCACAGAATACCTGTTAACTCTGTCTAAATTGACATGGTTAAAAAAAATAAAAAATAAAAAATCTTGGTATTCTATTAGATGTCAACAGATAACTGAAACTGAATGCCACTACTGCTTGCTTTGTATTGCTTGATACAGTAGAAAGTCAATGCAAATGTTAGTTGTGCACCATTCCCACCTTTATCCACCCTCTGCCACTCCTACACATATCAAGCTGAGAATAATAAATTGTTGCTTAATTGATAAAACAATCACATTTCAATTAAAAAGGTATGAATTTTGAATAGAATTTCATCAGATTGATTATTTTATGGAACCTAGCATATCTTTTACTGAAAACATCAATATGGCCGGATTTGGTGGAAGGCCCCCAAGGCCAGTGCCTAAGCCGCCAGACAAAGCAGGGGTTTTGCCTGTTTGTTAAACAGGCAAGTCTGAAGTAAGCATCCCAGTGGCAATCAGTAATAGCCGTGGTTCCTGGCCACACCTCTGCACAACACACTTGCAGCCACGGGCTCTCTGCTCCGCCCCCTACCTACACAAGGTCCCAGCTATCACACACCTACGAGCAGTGCCGTATGCTTACGCTAGTAGCGTCGGCATGCGGTACGGCATTACATTAGTGTACAGGCCAGGGTTAGCAGCGTTACACCACAGCTGTGGAAAAGAGCTGAGATTGGCACTCACATTGACACAAGGAATGCAGGGGGGGATGGGTCCTGCTTCGACTACTGTGTTCCGTCCAGGGTTCTAGTCCTGGGAAAAGAAGTGAATGGATTCACCCCAACCCTGACCCCCCCACCATGAAAAAAATTATATATATATATATATATATATATATATATATATATATATACTGTATATGTTACAAATAAGTTCGATGTTAAGTGTAACTACACTACACTAGTACTACAAGGCCCAGGCACCCCATGCACAGCACTACAAGGCCCAGACACGTCACACACAGCACTACAAGGCCCAGACACGTCACACACATCACTACAAGGCCCAGACACGTCACACATAGCACTACCAGGCCCAGACACGTCATACACAGCACTACAAGCCCCAGACATGTCACACACAGCACTACAAGGCCCAGACACATCACACACAGCACTACAAGGCCCAGACACGTCACACACAGCACTACAAGCCCCAGACACATCACACAGCACTTCAAGGCCCAGACATGTCACACACTGCACTACAGTCTCAGACAAATCAAACACAGCAGCAGCACTACAATCTCAGACAAATCAAACACAGCACTACAAGGCCCAGAGACACTACACACAGCAGTACAAGGCCCAGACATACTACACACAGCACTACAAGGTCCAGACACGTCACACACAGCAATACAAGGACCAGACACACCACACACAGCACTACAAGTCCCAGACACCCCACGCAAAGCACTACAAGACCCAGACACACCACACACAGCACTACAAGCCCCAGACTCACCACACACAGCACTACAAGACCCAGACACACCACACACAGCACTACAAGGCCCAGACATGTCACACACAGCACTACAAGGCCCAGACACACCACAAACATCACTACAAGACTCAGACACACCACACACAGCACTACAAGCCCCAGACACACCACACACAGCACAGCACCTTGTAGTGCTCTGTGTGGGGTGTCTGGGACTTGTAGGGCTTGATTCACAAAACAGTGCTAACTGTTAGAACGCTGTGAAAAGTGCTGAATGAAAAATTTCGTGTGATAATGGTTTCACACGCAAAAATTCACATTCGCACGTTAACATGAATTTTTCGCAAGTTAATGGTCGCGTTGCACGCGGAAACGGGTTCTTTCACATGAAAACATGCTAAAACGCACAAAAAGCCATGCTAATAGCCATGCTAACAGTTAGCACCGTTTTGTGAATCAAGCCCTACAAGTCCCAGACATCCCACACAGAGCACTACAAGGCCCAGACACAGCCAGGGCTGGGCTGAGCGACAAACAAGACAGACTGGAAGACAAGATAGAGGAGCCAGGCGCTGGAATGTAGGAGGTGACTGTGACAGGACTTGCAGAGCTTAATAGAGAGACAGAAGTTTAGGAGGAGAGACTGATGGAGACAGAGAGTGGTAACAGAAAGAGAGAGAATGCCTATAAGTAACAGAGCATGAGGCAGGGTGTATTACCCACCAGTCCATTGTCCTTGACTCTCTCTCTCTGCTCTGATGCTCTCTGACACTTTGCTGGGCTGGCTCTGCCATCTCTGACCCTGCAATACATGCTGGCTGTGGCTGTCTCTCGCTGTCTATTCTCTTCTCTCCCTTTTGGTTAGCGTGTGTCTGTGCGGGGCTGAGTGTCATGCTCCAGTGATCACTGTTTACCCTTTGGATGCCCTGACTTGGATTTGGCACAGGAGCTGTGACAGATGGGAGGAATCAACCTTGGCTGCACAGGGAGGAAGGAAGATGATTTCCCCTATGTCTCCAGCAGCAGGTTCATGAGGCAAGAAGAGCAGCAGAGAAGCTACATTGGCTTAGCCTGGCACAAGGAAGTAGCTGAGGGAAGGCTGCGGGGGTGCTGTGAGGAATCTGATATCCCTCTCTCTCAGTGACACTCGAGTGCTGCGCTCTGGCAGCACTAATATAGGGACATCACGGCACTGGTTCCTACTGAGCCTTATGGGAAATCTGGCCCTGACGGCAAGCATGTGTCCTGCTAGGGTGGACGAAGTCCGCCCTCTAGAAAAAGTAGGTGGATGTCGTCCACTCGTGTTCACGCAGGACTTGATCACTGGCTCTGTCCTGTGAAAGTTGTACAGTGCTCTGGCTGAACTCCAGCCATGCCAATTCACGGGGAAAAAGAGAGAGAGCAGAGTCCAGGCCAGCAACATATGCAGATACATTTATATGTAACAGCCGTGCACTTACATTAACTATGTGAGTGAAGCATTCGAAGACACTAGATTTGCTCCTCTGACATAGTTTATGTAAGTGTATAACTGTTGCAAATAAATGTATGTGGATGCAGAGAAAGCAGCAGCAGCATTTGGGACAGCTCTGGCACACATTACAGTGAGTCTGTAAGATGGAGTGTGTGTGGGGGAGTGGGCCAACAGATTTCATTGCCTGTGGGGCAAGAAACACTATCTATCTATCTATCTATCTATCTATCTATCTATCTATCTATCTATCTATCTATCTATCTATCTATCTATCTATCTATCTAAACAGTATCACTCATAGTGTACAGGGGATCCCAGGCACAGAAAGCATCCACACAACAGCCAGGGCCTGATTTACCATAAGGCACTGTAGGCACATGCCTACAGGCGCCTGATGATGAAAAGGCGGCTCACTTCCCTCTCTGAGAGCCTCCCTCCTCCTTCCCTATGCAGAGTCCTGATGAGAGTGTAAATGAGAGGTTACTCACCCTGCTCTCAGCATTCCACTGATGAGACCTCCCTTCAGTGGGGGGGGGGGGGGTGCACCACTAGCTACTTAATATTGAGGGTACCTCTGGCTACCTAATGCTAAGGGATACCTGTAGCTACCTATGACAGACAAGGGAAGTAGGGAGAAGTGACAGCTGAGACAGCCAACACACTTGCTGTGTGGTTTGGCAGGGGTTTCTAGGTTCATGAAGGGCCAAGTCTAGGGTGCCAGGACATCTGTGCCTATAGGCTCCTGTGATGTAAATTCTGGGCCTGCATGTTGCATCTAGCAGATGTTTGCTCAAGTGTAGTGTAGTTGCTGAATTGCATGTGAGCAAGAGTCCATGTGGTACAAAATAGCTTTGGTGACAATCCGTTCTGTGTCTGGCTGGGATCCCCTGTACATTATGTGAGTGATACTGGCTGCTGCTCATGTAATGTTGTAGTTAAGTTTTGTGGATTGGCTGGATGGTGCTTGAACTTCTTACTTTTTCTACAGCACTTTATGCGTGGACGTTTGTGTGCCGTAGTATACAGGATCTTCTCAAAAAATTAGCATATTGTGATAAAGTTCATTATTTTCTGTAATGTACTGATAAACATTAGACTTTCATATATTTTAGATTCAAATACACACAACTGAAGTAGCTCAAGCCTTTTATTGTTATAATATTGATAATTTTGGCATACAGCTCATGAAAACCCACATTTCCTATCTCAAAAAATTAGCATATTTCATCCGATCAATAAAAGAAAAGTGTTTTTAAAATAAAAAAAAGTCAAGTTCAAATAATTATGTTGAGTTATGCACTCAATACTTGGTCGGGAATCCTTTTGCAGAAATGACTGCTTCAATGCGGCGTGGCATGGAGGCAATCAGCCTGTGGCACTGCTCAGGTGTTATGGCGGCCCAGGATGCTTCGGTAGTGGCCTTAAGCTCATCCAGAGTGTTGGGTCTTGCGTCTCTCAACTTTCTCTTCACAATATCCCACAGATTCTCTATGGGATTCAGGTCAGGAGAGTTGGCAGGCCAATTGAGCACAGTAATACCATGGTCAGTAAACCATTTACCAGCGGTTTTGGCACTGTGAGCAGGTGCCAGGTCGTGCTGAAAATGAAATCTTCATCTCCATAAAGCTTTTCAGCAGAAAACACTTTTCTTTTATTGGTCGGATGAAATATGCAAATTTTTTGAGATAGGAAAGTTGGGTTTTCATGAGCTGTATGCCAAAATCATCAATATTAAAACAATAAAAGGCTTGAACTACTTCAGTTGTGTGTATTTGAATCTAAAATATATGAAAGTCTAATGTTTATCAGTATATTACAGAAAATAATGAACTTTATCACAATATGCTAATTTATTTAGACGATCCTGTACATAGCTAAAATGTATGTTTTTGGAAAAAGGTATTTGTATGCCCGGGGGGGGGGGGGAGTGGGTTACAGTTGGTGATAATCGCCCTTGGGCACCAAAAAGTACAAATCCGGCCCTGAACATCAAACAGTGTATTGTAGCGTTTAGAAGCAAACTAATAAATGCATTAATTAGAGGATACATATGCAGAAATCAAGGTCAGGCAGGAGGAGCAGATGCATCACAATAGGCCATTGGATTTTAGTCACATGGAAAACAACACTGCTCAATTCCCATAAATGATATGAGAATAGATAAGCTTGAAGCAACTAGGCCAGAATGTCTTGTTTTATGATGAAGGTCATACACACTGCTTGATATTCTGTATGTCAAGTTCATATTCATTATCAAAGTCAACAAAAGCAACATTAACATGCAATCATATTTATTACCAGGGTTCAGTAATAAAACTGCTTCCATGCATAACATTATCAGCACAAAATGAGATGACTCTATGATTTAACCACTTAAACCCCCGCGGTACGAATTTCTCCGTCCCTTTTTTCCCCCCTAAAAAACCAGGGACGGAGAAATCCGTACCTTTCGCGCTACCGCCGCTGTCCGCGCTCCCGCCGCTCGTGCACGCGCACCCGCCGCTCGTGCACGCCGCCGCCTGCTCGCACGGAGATCAATGAACGGGAAAATCCATTCCCGTTCGTTGATCTAAGCCCCCGCAATGATCCCGCTGCTTCTATTAGAAACAGCGCGATCATAGTGATTCTCCCAGCCTCCTACTGCTTCCTGTAAGCGTCCGGAAGGACGCTTACAGGTCGCATGTAAACAAACACACTGTGGCCATCTTGTGGCCAAATAGTATACTACACCCTAAAAGCATTTTACATAAACAAACATTACATTTACACAATAAATTAACTCATTACCTCCCACACTCCCCAATTTTTTATTTTTTTTTTGTAATTAAAAAAAAAATACAATAAAAAAAAAACATAAATAGTTACCTTAGGGACTGAACTTTTTAAATATTTATGTCAAGAGGGTATAACACTGTTACTTTATAAACTGCGGGCTTGTAATTAGGGATGGATGCAAAACTGAAAAAAATGCACCTTTATTTCCAAATAAAATATTGTCGCCAAACATTGTGATAGGGACATAATTTAAATGGTTTTATAACCGGGACAAATGGTTAAATACATTTCATGGGTTTTAATTACAGTAGCATGCTTTATTTAAAAACTATAATGGCCGAAAACTGAAAAGTAATAATTTTTTCCCACATTTTTTCCTATTTTCCCATTAAAACACATTTAGAATAAAATAATTCTTGGCATAATGTCCCACCTAAAGAAAGCCTAATTGGTGGCGAAAAAAACAAGATATAGTTCATTTCATTGGGATAAGTAATAATAAAGTTATAGACGAATTAATGGAAGGAGCGCTGAAAGGTGAAAATTGCTCTGGTGTTCAAGGGGTAAAACCCCTCAGTGGTGAAGTGGTTAAAAGTAAAAAGTGACTATTAAAAGTCAAAAATGACCATATGCAGTTCAATTCAGTTAGTAAAAATAAACATATATATGGTGTGTGTATATATACAGTATATATATATATATATATATATATATATATATATATATATATATGTATGTATGTATATATATATATATATATATATATATATATATATATATATATATATATATATATATATATATATATATATATATATATATATATATATATATTCTGCATTAATGTGGCTTTAGTGATTGTTTCTCACCATTTGTGTAACCAAGTACAATGGCTTTTGTCCCAAAGGGTCCCTGAACAGGGACGATAGAAAGGGTTTCTGTGACGTGCCTCAATCCCTGCATGTGGTCATGCTTAGTCTCTGCAGCGCTATGGGGAATCACAACACATTCACTACTGGGAGGTCAAGCAATAAAAGGACCTAATTACTAAGGATGAGCAAGCTAGAATTTCAAGTTCGATCTTGCAATGAACTGAACATTTTAAGCAGATCAGCCATAAAACTCACCATGTGGCTGCTTTATCGCCAAACCATTATATGCACAGGCCAGGGGGCGGGTAACACTTAGTGGAAAATCACGGAATAGCCATCTGCTTGGTAAATAATTTCATTCCAGCATGCACAATGAGCCCCAGAAGCCAATGAGCACTGATCCTACCACAGGCATTTATAAATGCAAAGAGAGGGAACAGTGTTTAACTTCTGCTGTGCTAGGAACTAGCTAGAGAGACAGAATTACAGACTACCCAGCAAGCTCACTGTGAACTATAACTCCTAGGAATGTGTAAGGGGTTACAAAGGACCAAAAAGCCCTCTTACTAAAATGTTAGTCAAAACAAAAGTTTGCCTTCTCAAAACATAAGGTATTTATGATAATTCATGTTAGAGTTAGCATTTAATGTCTCCCACGATGCATCACTGCTGAATATTTAAGTCATCCTTTACTGTTCCTGTAAGCTAACCACACCTCTGGAATGCAACGATGTGTCAGCAATTCCGTGTGTTTCAAGTCTTACTCCATAGAGCCACATTAATCCATGCAATGCACTAATGAGGATCAACCAATCCAAAACAGTCTGTATGCATGTTGGATTATTCTGGCTCTGTACAATTAACAAGCTGACACATCATTGCATTCCAGCGGTTCTGGAGGTGTGGTTAGCTTACAGGGACAACAAAGGATGATTTGCATATTCAACAGTGATGCATTGCGGAAGACATTAAATTCTCACTCTAACCTGAGTTATCCCAAATACCTTCTGTTTTAAGAAGGGAAACTTTTTTTCTAGAGAGACACATGGGCCCATATGCAATTCACTTTTTCACCTGAGTTTTGACCTTAGAGATAATTTTTCATGTTCTATTTAAAATAACTTTCCAGCACCTTTCAACTAAAAAAGTACCAAAACATAAATAAAAAAGTACTAGCAAAATTATTTTGAGTATTTTCTTGCTTTCTGGTGATTTAAAATGGATTTTATCGACAATTTTAAAAATATCACCTAGGAGAAAACTCAGGTGAAAAAGTGAATTGCATATGGGCCATAGGGCTCTATTCATAAAATTTTTGCGGTAAAAATAATCTTGGAGGAAAAATACTGCATCAGTATTTTAGACTTTTGTGTGCTAATTCATAAAAATGTTTACACTTGCGATAAAAGGTCGAGGAATTCCTGACCTAAACTAGCGGTGCTGCCTGAGTTGAATTTCTCTGTGCAGAGACAGAGTTACAATAAATGAGGCATCCCCAACTTCCCTTTAGATGTGCATTTTTTTTTTTTTTAAAAAACTGCCTCTCCTTGCCCTGAATCTTCTCTGAATCTGTCTATCAGTCTTTCTAAACAATCTATTTAATTACCACAGCTTAGAAGAACTTCAAGAAATGTTACACATGCAGGCTTTCTGATGTGAAATTTATCTGAAAACAGGTACCCAAGAGGTTAAAACACACAGCCTGGAAAGCCTTTTTTGTTCCCTCCTCTCTGCTGGTGCCTGGGAGGTCTGTCTCCATTAACTTGGCTGTTATCCGCTGGCTTACCTCCTTTTATAAACAGCCAGTATTCTTCATCCTAGTTCCGCTTGCTCTAATCTTTATGAATTGACATGTAGTGACGTGTTGAGATAATCACCGCATGAGGCGGTCATTTCCTGCACTGCTCAGGAATTGTAGCTTAGCTTTTCATGCGGAAACAGCTTTTATGAATTGACACTTTGCTAAATGGTCGGTAAAGTCAGCTGTTTTGAGCATTACTGCATGCGGGAATTCTTTATGAATAGAGGCCATAGAAGGACAGTAATATATATTGTACTGGAGGGACATATAGCTTAGCTTAGCTGTATTGTGTGGCTATTGCTACACCTGTTTAGGATTGTTTGTGTAGAACCTTGGGTGTCTAGGAACATTAATTGTTGTACTTTTACTGTAACTGACCTAACTTTACTGTAACTGACCTGACTTTACTGTACCTGACCTGACTCACAGCACTGTCATTCATATTGTCCAAGTCAACAAAAACTATTGTTATACTGTGTGCAGTGCCACTGCCCATCCTTTCATAATAATAAGCTTAATTTCTTCGACTGTGTCATAAACCACTCACCTGTTTAATTTTGTGTTGCGTTACAAATTAAACTTGCCTTCTGTATTTCTAATATATATCTTCACTGTCTCACTTGGAGGGTTTTGCAGACACAAAATCACTGCAAGTGATTACCAGTGCGCCATTCAATAAAATATTAAAAAACATCAGAAAGAGTCAGCACATTCCAACCTGACAACAGCCCAAAACACACAGCAAAATTGACCATACAATGGAGTAATTTTGATAAAACTTCTCATAAATGACTTATATTTCTCCTAATTACTAAAAATAACCTTTCAGCACATTTACAAGCAAGATAATCACTCAAAGTAAATTGTTCCTGATTAACTTCATTTCATTATTACTTTTCATACCTTAATTATATTATTTGCTTTGCTCTTTGAGAGCTTAAAAATATAACATAGATAAGGTGAAAACAGGTGAAAAAGCTTTGTAAACCAATCTGACCGAGCTTAAACAGTTTTATAAAGAATTGTGGGTAAATATTGCATAACTGCTCAACTCCTTATGGGCCGTAATGAGATCCCAAATAATTGTTTGTCTATAGATGTTGAATACTGTATATGCTAGCATATAAGCCAATTTTTTCAAGCACAACAAATTTGCTGAAAAGTTACCCCCTTGGCTTATATGCGAGTCAGTGGAGCAGAACGGATGACGGAGCAGGTTTTGTTACTGGCGGAGGAGCATAAGGGTCCTGCACTAGTAACCCTGCTCTTGCCAACTGGCTCTCAGCTGTGTCTGTGGCCACCATCCTCTGCAACATGATGTGCAGAGTGCACTGATCAAGACTACCTGTGTCCCCTGGCTTGTGGAGTGGAGGGTGCAAGAAACATGTCAGCAGTGCAACGGTTGGGGATTCTTTCTGTGTGGCAATCGCTGTGTCTCATATCTATGATGTCATCTGGTAGAGTCTTGAGACACAACTGTATCATCCTTGGGGCACATTTGGCTATGGGGAGGGGGCTATACTGAGGAGAGGGCTTATACGCGAGTCAATCAGTTTTCCTGGTTTCTTGGTGAATGGTGGGTAACTCGGCTTATACACGGGTCAGCTTATATGCGAGTATATACGGTATATGAATGTAACAATAACTTTTTACTGTTTGATATAAGCTGCTTCCTTATGATCATTCATTTAATTATTTGTTATGTATGCTTTTTTTCTTAAGTTGTAAGCCATCTGCCTCTGTAACCTGGGTGGTTTCTCCTGCTTAATCATTAAATGGCACAGCGTATCCTGTACTGGGCTAAAGTCGCGTTGCAGTGTACGCATAGACTCCATAGTATCCGTGCATAAAAAATACGTGTTCACAGTGAACATGTGTAAGAAAATACATGTTCCACATTCGGAAGTTGTCATGTGATTGGATCCGCATTTGCAGAGTGACGCAGGACTTTCCCTGAGCTGCAATTGGATAATGCAGCAGAGACAGGCACCGTAGTTGGAACATGGCAGTGTATTGTGTGGCGTGTGTTCCATATACAGAGGTGGTCTACAGTTCTGTTTGAACCGCCCCAAGTGCTATTTTTGCCTGGTTAGTCCCTCGTTCCCATATGGGGTGAACAGTGCCAGATATCAGGTATGTTGTGTGTTTTTGAATATAGGTAGAACTGTGTTGTACTGGTTCACCTCATTTGGTGTTGAAGGGGTGGAGCTACATAGGGACAGGTTCCACCTGGGTATATAAGGATGCAGGTGAGCATTGGGGGACATGCGGTCTAGAGAAAACCCTACGAACAAAACAATCGTCGACCTCCTCCATATCTCTTGCTGTAATCTGCAAAGGAACCTGAAGCGAGGAAAATTATTTAAAATAAACACATGACGTAGCTGCAAATGAATATTAGATACTAACCTCACCATCAGTTCCTCTCAGAGGCTCACAATTTTCTTATTACAGTGATCCCTTCCAGTTCTCACAATATTTTGTCAGAACTGAAATACACCAGTTGCTGTCAGTTATATATCAGCAGCTGTCAGTTACAACTGAATGTGAAAGGTAATGTCCATGTTTCCCTATGGCTCAAGTGGGCGATATTACAGTTTAACAGTGTGCTGACCAGGAAGCTGTTAGGGGTAATGGCCATTTTTAAAATGGAGGACGGACAATGTCATTTGCAGCTACGTCATGTGTTTATTTTGAATAATTTTACTCGCTTCAGATTCCCTTTAAGCCTGATAAGTACAGGTCCTTCTCAAAAAATTAGCATATTGTGATAAAGTTCATTATTTTCTGTAATGTACTGATAAACATTAGACTTTCATATATTTTAGATTCATTACACACAACTGAAGTAGTTCAAGCCTTTTATTGTTTTAATATTGATAATTTTGGCATACAGCCCATGAATACCCCAAATTCCTATCTCAAAAAATTAGCATATTTCATCCGACCAATAAAAGAAAAGTGTTTTTAAAACAAAAAAAGTCAACCTTCAAATAATTATGTTCAGTTATGCACTCAATACTTTGTTCGGGAATCCTTTTGCAGAAATGACTGCTTCAATGTGGCGTGGCATGGAGGCAATCAGCCTCTGGCACTGCTCAGGTGTTATGGAGGCCCAGGATGCTTTGATAGCGGCCTTAAGCTCATCCAGAGTGTTGGGTCTTGCGTCTCTCAACTTTCTCTTCACAATATCCCACAGATTCTCTATGGGGTTCAGGTCAGGAGAGTTGGCAGGCCAATTGAGCACAGTAATACCATGGTCAGTAAACCATTTACCATTGGTTTTGGCACTGTGAGCAGGTGCCAGGTCGTGCTGAAAAATGAAATCTTCATCTCCATAAAGCTTTTTAGCAGATGGAAGCATGAAGTGCTCCAATATCTCCTGATAGCTAGCTGCATTGACCCTGCCCTTGATAAAACACAGTGGACCAACACCAGCAGCTGACATGGCACCCCAGACCATCACTGACTGTGGGTACTTGACACTGGACTTCATGCATTTTGGCATTTCCCTCTCCTCAATCTTCCTCCAGACTCTGGCACCTTGATTTCCAAATAACAGGCAAAAGTTGCTTTCATCCAAAAAAGTACTTTGGACCACTGAGCAACAGTCCAGTGCTGCTTCTCTGTAGCCCAGGTCAGGCGCTTCTGCCGCTGTTTCTGGTTCAAAAGTGGCTTGACCTGGGGAATGCGGCACCTGTAGCCCATTTCCAGCACACGCCTGTACACGGTGGGTCTGGATGTTTCTACTCCAGACTCAGTCCACTGCTTCCGCAGGTCCCCCAAGGTCTGGAATAGGTCCTTCTCCACAATCTTCTCAGGGTCCGGTTACCTCTTCTCGTTGTGCAGCGTTTTCTGCCACACTTTTTCCTTCCCACAAACTTCTTACTGAGGTGCCTTGATACAGCACTCTGGGAGCAGCCTATTTGTTCAGAAATGTCTTTCTGTGTCTTACCCTCTAGCTTGAGGGTGTCAATGATGGCCTTCTGGACAGCAGTCAGGTCAGCAGTCTTACCCATGATTGCGGTTTTGAGTAATGAACCAGGCTGGGAGTTTTTAAAAGCCTCAGGAATCTTTTGCAGGTGTTTAGAGTTAATTAGTTGATTCAGATGATTAGGTTAATAGCTCCTTTTCATGATATGCTAATTTTTTGAGATAGGAATTTTGGGTTTTCATGAGCTGTATGCCAAAATCATCAATATTAAAACAATAAAAGGCTTGAACTACTTCAGTTGTGTGTAATGAATCTAAAATATATGAAAGTCTATTGTTTATCAGTACATTACAGAAAATAATGAACTTTATAACAATATGCAAATTTTTTGAGAAGGACCTGTATATATTTATCCACTGTTTTTTGCAACATGCCGTTTTAACATAAGAGGGTGCATTAAAAGTGTTGGAGATTTGCATGGGTGTTTCTGGACTCTTTTGATCTCCTGGTGTAAATATTGCATAGCTTAAATGCGGAATTTAATTAGGGAAGTAGTTAATTGTTTTAACTACTGATAAATTCTTCATTCATTAGAGAAATTTTCATGAAAAATTTCTTTAATTTTCTGTGAAAACGCAAAAATTTATATTTTTTACAGAATTATTTTGTCACGAAAATGCAAAAAAAACAGTATTTTCCTGTGAAAATTTGATAAAAACTTTACAAATATTAAAACCTTTTTTTTGCAAATATTTTCACTCAAGAATCGAATTTAACATATTTTTTGTGAAAATGAACGCAAAAAGAATATAAGCATCTTCGTATATATATATATATATATATATATATATATATATATATATATATATATATATATATATATATACACATATATATATAATATTTTTTCTGAGCTAGGGGGGCCTTTCTAAACTCACACGTTGAATGTTCACCAGGTGAGATTCTTCTAATGCATCTGCAAATATTCTCTGTGTGGTTTTGTCTTCAAATAAATGCGTTTGGATAAATAATGTTCTGCTTTCTTCTCTTCCCAATACTGCTTTGATGTCTAGCTGTGGTGAGATGATATAGAAAAAATACAGGTTGCTGTGAACTGCATTCACACATATGCTTAACACTTTCATTTTTTTGTACTTCACATAGTACAGAAAGATAATCCTCAGAGGAGTAAATGCAAAATTTCTGATGCTACAATAAAGAAAAGAAGAATAGAGCATCCGCACATCAGAAGTTAAGCATATAGTGTTTATAAAAAATCAGATAGGGATTGCAAAAAATATGTCTGTGTTTAGAAAAAAGAAAGAAAAGTAAATTCACCTTTGTAAAGAAAGCTTAAAAGGACAACAGAAAAAGGCAAAACAAAGTGATGTTACCTTTCATATTTATTTATGTTTTTAGTTGTTTCACAGGGTTTCTTATTTCTGCCATTGCTTGGGGGGGTCACTGCAAGTTTGATCATTTTAATTGATTAACTATATAAATGGCATATGAAATTTCTGTTTAATTCCTAGTTCGAAGACACTTCGCAGAATTCTCCTTTAAAGAGAAACTCCGACCAAGAATTGAACTTTATCCCAATCAGTGGCTGATACCCCCTTTTACATGAAAAATCTATTCCTTTTCACAAACAGACCATCAGGGGGCACTGTATGACTGATATTGTGGTGAAACCACTCCCACAAAGAAATTCTGAGTACGTACTCTTGGCAGTTTCCTGTCTGAGAACCTTGCTGCATTGTGGGAAATAGCTGTTTACAGCTGTTTCCAACTGCCAAAAAAGCATGCAGCAGCTACATCACCCGCCAACAGTAAAAATGATACCATGTGATAAATGTCAGAATGTAAATCAGGGATTTAAAAGATTTTACAATGGGCAAACACTGACTAAATCATTTATACATGCACTGTTTTTATTACATTATTTTCACTGGAGTTCCTGTTTAAGCATGTGCCTCTGTATTTCCAGCATTGCATGCATTCCACAGTACACTGTGAACTACTTTTCCATTATTTAAAGTGTACCAAAGATGGTGGTACAGAGAGGCAGATGGGACACAGAGGCATGTTCCCTGCTGCACGACATGCTACTGTGTCCTCCAAACCGCTCTCTGCCCATCAACCCCCCCCCCCCCCGACACCGCCACGCTATCACCCCTCAAAATTGGAGGCACGCAGCTTGTCGCCAATCTTGAGGGGAACGGAGGAGAGTTAATCCCTGCTAAACACCCACTGGTGGACTTCCCCAGCTGCCATTGGGCAACTCTGCCTCTCCATGGCGGCTCCCCCTGAGACACACAAAGCAGCTCTTCCAGTATTGTGAACCCAGGTATCATGAAACCAAAACTATTGTATTTCTGGCCACAGAAGGGGTACAGAGCAGCAGAGATTGCAGCTACCTGATCGGCCCGGACCCCAGGTCAGGTAGCATTGTTTTTTTAAGTTCGAATCCCCACCTCAGGTTCCCTTTAAATATAATACAGATCACACAGGGTCACTATCCATTACTTTTGCAAATGATACAAAATGCACTACAACATTTTTTTTTTGCCTAGTGCTCTGTCATGAGTGCTAGAAATCTTGACCTGAATTCCTGAAATATCACTGTCATAGCATTAAAGATCCATACAGACATACTTGGAGACTTGAGTACTTCTGTGGGCTTCCGAGGAGACCCAAAGGCCTCTTCAACACTAATTAACCTGACGGTAATCCCGAGCTGAGCTCGGGCTGAGATATTGGAGCTCAGAGCGGTAAGCCCGAGTCCAAACTGCCACACGCTTTTGTTTTCATGGGTTCCGCGCATGAACTGCACTTGTCAGTGACTCAGCGGGACTCAGGCTCCCCCCCCCCCCCCCCCCGGCCACCGGGATCCCCTTTACCTTCATCCTTCATCCGGCAAATCCGGACAGCCGAGCGGAGGTACGCAGAGTTTAGCCTGTCTAATCCTCATTTGTCTCTAATCACAAATTATAATTTAATCTCTCCCCTGTGATTTGTACTACTCTCAGCCTACTGCCTGCACCAATGTCTGCCTGGATTTTGACTACTCTCAGCCTGCCGCCTGCACCGACATCTGCCTGGATTTTGACTACTCTCAGCCTGCCGCCTGCACCGACCTCTGCCTGGATTTTGACTACTTTTTGCCTGCCGCCTGCACCTGCCTCTGCCTGGATTTTGAGTACTCTCTGCCTGCCTTATTTGTACAGTTTCACAATTTTTTAAGTTTATTCATTAATGTATTTAATTCAACAAATTTGTGTTCTAGTCTTTTATTTATATGCAGAATGTCTACCAGGCTTTTATTCTGACATATTTTGGTGAGTTATGACTTAAGAATTGGAGGCCTAAAAGTCTTTAAAAAATTTACCGCTTTTGACTCATAATTCCAGACAGAAATGCACCGCCAGGGAGGTTAAAGTTGGACGCTGGCACAGGGGGCCTGACAGTGGAACGAGGTGCTAGGATAGGAATGGGAAAGCTTTAAACGATATGTTACATTTGTCCTTTCAAGCTAAATTATTTAAAATATCTGTTTCTTTAAGAAGACAAAATTATATTCAGCTTCGCTTTTTAGTAAGAAGGCTTTCCAGTCTCATTTAGCCCCTTATACTCTCCTAGTGGTTCTGGGTCACCATGTGCTCTCTGGGTTCTCTGTAGGGATGGCCCGAACCTCCAATTTTAGGTTTGCGAACTTCCGCAAAAGTTTGGTTCGCGCAAACCTTCGCTAACCGCAATAGACTTCAATGGGGAGGCAAACTTTGAAAACTAGAAACACTTATGCTGGCCAGAAAAGTGATGGAAAAGATGTTTCCAGGGGTCTAACATCTGAGTTTTTGCATGGATGAGTGGGATAGACGTCAAAAGTCCCGGGGAAAAATATGGATTTGACGCAAAGCAGCATTTTAAGGGCTGAAATCAAATTGCATGCTAAAATGGAGGCCTAAATGCTTTCAAACATCTTGCATGTGTATATGCAGGGAGTGTAATTAGAGTACTGCTTCACACTGACCCACCAAACTCACTGTGTAATGCACCGCAAACAGCTGTTTGTGCAGTAACGGCCGTGCTGGACTGGTGCGCACCATAGCGAGAGTTCAGACCATAGTGGTTTTCAAGCCCATATGGTCACCAGGCTGAGGTAGCTCAATGACAGAACAACAGTGATTGTCTAGCTGATTGAATTTAGTCTGTCCACAATGAAGCAACAACCTTGTTATCTTTGGTGTGAGACACTCATATAGCCGGCGGTCATTGCTTCATTGTGATACGCAAGCCCCTTCACCGCGGCAAGGTAACGATCATGAAGGGGAGTTGACACATGTACTGAACATGCCTTTTGTTTTGTAGTTGCAGCCGCAGTGCAGCCAGAAAAATTAGGCAGGCATGTACACGCACCAGAAAAATGATTATAGCGGCCGCTGCTAGCAGCGGCCTTAAAAATTCAGGAATTCACCTGGAGTCCTGGTGGACCCTGTTGGTGGTGGTGGAGAAGACAGTCAAGCAGCCTGCAGGCAGAGATGCTGTGTGGGGACTGACTTAGTCTTGGGGCAGGCAGTCACACGGCGTGCAGGCAGAGATGCTGTGTGTGGGGACTGACTTAGTCTTCAAGCAGGCCTGAGCGTGCTTTGCAGATGAGGCATCCGTGGTCAGATGGACCCTTGACCCAACGCTGTGTGCCAGAGATGTCACCACATGCCTTTCAACATCACGGTACAGTTTAGGTATCGCCTTTTTGAGAAAAAATTGCGGCCTGGTATCTTCCACTGTGGTGTGTGGCTTTGCTTTTGTGCGCTGCTTTTCCTCAGGTGGTCATCCCATTGCAGTTTGTGCTTTGTAATAATGTGCCTTTGTAAGGTAGTTGTCCCTACGCGGGTCTTGGTCTTTCCACAGCTCAATTTTTGGTGGCAGAGAGTACAGATGGCATTGCTCTCATCTGAGGCAGACACACAAAACATTTCCACACAGCTGAGCCCTGGGGTGATGGCACTTTGGTGGTGGCGGCCGACTGAGTGTTAAGTGGGGTGCCAGAATCAGAGCAGGAGGAGGAAGATATGTCACGCTTTCATGCGGAAGCTGAGAAAGATGAGGTGTTCAGTGTTAAATAGTCAACTACGTCCTGACAATATTGGGGATTGATGGCACGTGCCTTCTTCTGAACACTGTACTTTGGTCGAGGGCCACACGAAATCATGACAGCACGAACTCGAACAGACCTGCTAGGTGGCCTGCCTCTGGCTCTGCCTTTTGTTTTGTTCTTATTGGGGGGGATGAAGTGAAAGGTATGCACTGACTTGACTAATACAATGTACGGTTACACAGGTGCAGTGACACAGGTATGCAGTGACTGCTGGTACAACAATGTGCGGTTACACAGGTGCAGTGAACAGGTTGCAGTGACTGGTATTACAAATGTGCAGCTGCCTGTCACACACACACACAGACTGCAATGACAGGTGCAATGACTGGTGGTATTAACAATGCCTGCGCTCACGTAGGTATAGGTAGGTAGGTGCACTGAACAGTGAACAGGTGCAGTGATTGGGATTACAAATGTGCAGCTGCCTGTCACACACATAGGTAGTCACTGAATGTGCTTGGCCTGACAGTGGCACAGTAGGAATTAATGTGCCAAAGGCCAGCTGCGACTGACTGACAGGGCTGTGTATAATGCAAGTGGGCCACAAAAAAAATAGATCACAAGAACAACATTAGCTCTCAATAGAGCTGTTGAGGGGTGCTTTTTTTTTTAGCAATAAGAATCAGCAAAGAGCAAGCTAACAAGCCTACAAGAGCCTAACTAAGCTTTCCCTATGAGAATCTGCAGCAGCTCTCCCTTCTCTAATTACTGCAGGCACATGAGTGAGTCCAATGCCTGACACTGCCTGCCTTTTATAAGGGGGGGGGGGAGGGCCTCCAGGAGGGAGTGTAGCCTGATTGGCTACAATGTGTTGCTGACTGTGATGTAGAGGGTCAAAGTCTATGGAAGTTCGCCGAGAACCATTCGCCAGTGAACAGTTCGGGCCATCTCTAGTTCTCTGTAATTCTTGCTCTAATAGTGATTAGAATAAACTATTTTTTTGTTTGTTTGTTTTTCTAGGTAAACATGGAATGAGGTGAACATCAAGCCCGAGGCACGCCACTGGCAATAGAGACAGTCCCATTTTTTTTCTCCTCTAAAACTCACCTTCTTCCCTCAGTGAGGTCAGATATAAGCATTAGGAAAAAGGCAGTTGTTACCTAGCCAACAAACTATTTAAAAATACAATGCTTGGGGGTTTCTCCAAGTACCTTATAAAGAACAACTGGCTCTACATCAAGGTTATAACCTTGAGAACCTGCAACATTGCACATATAAGTAAATGCTTCAGGAGATCTGTACATGACAATAAAACCAGTCTGCTACTATTGCGCTTGTGTGAAAATTGTATTTCCTATTCTCATATCATATATTATATAGTATATCAATGCAGTGTTTTGTTCATTTTGTCTTTGTATTTTAATCTCTGTTTATGTTGAGTGGTAAAATATATAATGAAATAAAAAGCAATGTGACTGCACTCTCTTAAAGGACATTGTTTTATATTCCATTTAAATGTTAAACCCTTTATATATTCATGCACATCCGAGCCTCACATCTCGTCCTCTGTATATTTCAGTTAACCATCTCTGTAGCCATATGAAATGCTGATATCTGTGAACATGCGAGTCTGCTAGAGAAGATTTCTTTTTTCATGTTCATGTTAGCAACAACATGCAAGCTGTCCTAGAAGCAACAATCCATGCCGCAGCAAGCTTTTTCATTAGGACTTCTTTTTACCTATTTAGGTATCATATAAAGAATTAGAGAAATCTTTCTTCAATATCTTAATACGGTATAACTGGGACATAAGCATATTGATTAATATGAGATGTTGCCAAGCAGATAAAGATCCAATACGGCTGGTTTGCATTTCTAACAAGCACATTAGAAGCCCCTTCCCTTTATTTCACATACAGCTTGAAAACAGATGGTATCATGTAGAGACCCACACATAGATTCAAATGAAAAAAGGCTATAAAATGTTCTACTATAAGCGAGTTTCTCTTTAAGCTAATTGATGTGTACAGATCTAACTTCCTATCTGATAGCTTAGTGAGCAGAATGCCCATATATATATTTTTTGTCTTCTGCAGTAAAAAAAAAAGGCATTTCATATTTGATCATAGTGTTGTTTGAAATCAGGATATTGAGTTCAGAAACTTGAGTTATCCTGAACACTACACTTCAGCACCTGAACAAGTGGAAAGGTCATGGGGAGCTCACTTACTTGTACTTCACAGAGCTTCATGTGATTCTGATGCTTCCTCCTTCCGGCTTGAAAGAAGCATCATAGCCACATGAAACATGCTGTGCAGTGCAAGTAAGTGAACTCTCCATGACCCTGACCACTTGCTCAGGCACTGAGGTGTGCTGTTCAGGATATTTCAAGTTTCAGAATTCAATATCCCAAATTCAAACACCAACACTATTGGATCATGTGATCTGTAGCAGGAGAACAGAATGAGTTATCAGGACATTTTTAGGTGGGGCTAATGCTCCCGTTTGGCCCATATTAATCATGCTGTATCAAGTAAAATGGTTTGGGGAACAAACATAGCTCTCCACAGCCTTTACCTCTGATTGACTTTTACAGTCATTGTTTTTACATCAGTTAATCAAGGAGCTTACATACCAATAAAAAAGTTACTCCTGAATAAAAAATAATTTCCAACAATTTTGTGATGTAAAATACAAATAATACAGAAATGGGGACATCGAAAGCCCGATATAGTGTAGTAAGTACTGGCATAGGATGGATATTTTGAAGTAAGTAGAATAATACTAACAAACCAGGGTTAACTTCTAGACAATCCCTGTACGTGCAGGTGGGAAGATTAGACCTGTCCCCACTCAGAATTAAGAAGTCGCTCTCTGTAGATTGGAAAAAGGGGGTATAGCACCCCTCCACCAGGGGTTGACACAGGAATTGTATACAGTAAACAGAGGAGCCAAAAGAATAAAATAGGCTAAAAATTTTAAAAATGCTAAGGAGGCAGTGGTGGACTTACCTTCTTGAAGCAGAAACAAAGCTGTTAGTTTTAAACACACAAACATTTATTGACATACTCCAAAACAGTGTTGCAACACATTTCACATGCATGAACCTGCTTCATCAGGGACAGGCAGTAAACAAGGTGTATATAACTGTAAAATCAGAGACAAATGGCTATATCAGACTAATATCATCATAGACAAAAAAACGCAATGGTAATTATAACAATAGTTGTGTGTTGTATTAGTTTGGCATTTGCAGAAATATAACTTTTGTTGTGTGAATACTTCATCCTACTACCAATTACTGAATCTGAGAGAGCCTAAGCGCTTGAATCCTATGGGAGAAAAGTGCTATAGAAATGTTATTGTATTGTATTATCGTATAGATGCTATATGGGTATAGGTAAGTGGGGGGTACATAGGAATACAAAGTATCCCCCACTTTCCTATACCCATATAGCATCCAAGCCTAATTACCTACCAAGACAGCATTATATACACAAAACTATTGTTATCATTACCATTGTATATATATATATATATATATATATATATATATATATATATATATACAGCATTGTGTTTTTTTTGTCTATGATGATATTAGTCTGATATAGCCATTTGTCTCTGATTTTACAGTTATATACTCATTGTTTACTGCCAGATGAAGTTCATGCCCGTGAAACACATTACAACACTGTTTTGGAGTATGTCAATAAATGTATGTGTATTTAAAACTGACAGTTTTGTGTCTGCTTCAAGGAGGTAAGCCCACCACTGCTTCCTTAGCATTTTTAATAATTTTAGCCTATTTTATTCTTTTAGCGCCTCTGTTTGCTGTATGAAATACAAATAAAACTAAGTGTAATTATTTTTAAACCAGGCAAACCCTACTTTAATTGAAACTAGAACAGCATAGTGTATTATTGAAAAGCAAATATTGAAACTGAGAATTATGAAAAAAAATGTTTGACTAGTACTCATTTTTAAACTGATGGCAGTAAAATGACTAGGAATAGAAATGACCTGTGGTTGTATTTTTGAAAATAAAATGTTTTCTCATTCTTGCAAGATAAAGAATTTCAACTGGTCAGCACTTTAGGTCTTGCTTGTTGAATTTTTCATGTTTCAAGCAGTTAAAAAAATAAAAAAGAGTTTAACTTGCCTGGGGCTTCTATTGTCCCCCTGCAGACATCCTGTGCCCACACCGGGACATAACGTTCCTCCACCGTGGCTCACTTTCATTATCGCTGACTTTTATGTCGCCGGACACAGTACCTGCGCCCATCTTCGTTTGCGCTCCCATCACAGAGAGCATCCTGCGCAGGCACAGTATGAGATAACCTTTTACTGCACCTGTGCAGGATTCTCCTGGCGATGGGAGCATGAACAGGACATGTGCATCCAGGGCCATGCAGGGCCAGTGGCCAGCAACAGGCTCAGTCTCTGACAGGGCCAGATTACTGGCAAGGCCACATAGGCCATGGCTTAGGGTGCCAGAAATCCAGCGCTGCTTGAGGCGGCTGAGGTATAGAAAAGTGTGCACAGGCACCCAGAGACTGCTAACAATGATGGCCGCCCGTCAGTCCTTTTCATTCATGCCTTCCTGCACTCTATCTCCCTCTGACTCCTCTCTGCTTGCCTCTCCCCCTCCCTTTTGAAACACACACTCACTGTAGTCCATTCCGTCTGTGGTCTCCCTGCATTAAAAGTTCGATCAGGGATTGGCTAGCAGCATGCAGGCAGGACTCATGATGCTGCTGGAAGATGGAGCTAGATCCGCTCATTATTCACTCAGTCATATCATCCCTGTGGTCAATCTAGTACTGTTGTAAGTTCATAGCTGCCCACAGTGCTTTTCAAGCAATTTGAAGCCTGTTTATGTTCAGTGGGTGGTAAGAGGGGAAACAGATGTACTAGTAGCACACTGCACGACGCATCGCATAATCAGCTGATCGCACAGAGGTCTCGAAGTGCCACTGGGGATGACATATACTGTAGTTGGTCAGAAACCCTAGAGAGCATAAGCAGAGAATGAGTCCTCTGAGCACAGATTAGGAGGGTAACGGCAGCTACTTGAACACATGCTAGCCTCCCTTCTGAGGTTCCTTGCCAGATGCCAAATGATGGGTGAGGGAGAGAGAGAAGGAAGCAGCTTTCTCCAGTGTAGTAAAAAGAGGCTGCATGCTGCAGGATCCCATGCCTGGCTGACAAAAGCTTCTGCTGCTAATCTGTAAGTACCTTGTCTTGAGCCCAACCCAACTCAGGAAGCAGCATTAGGTGGTGGCTCATTTGTTTATCCCACTCTAGAGGTACCACAGCTCCCACCCTCCATAGTACTACAGCTCCCAGCCTGCTACTCTGCTCCATAGAGGCACCACAGCTCTCAGCAGGCTCATTCTCTTACATAGAGGCACCACATCTCCAAGCATGCCCCTTCTCACCCTTATAATATTGCAAACCCTCTGGCGGACACCTCTTGATTGCCCTCCAAAGTAAAGTGTTGTCCTCAGGGCCCTTGCAGAGTATTCATATTTACCTGTCCAGCCAGCACACTGCTCTGTGTGCTTGTCTTCATCTTCGCAGGTGCCTCATCTCTGTGACCTGACGACACATGAGAATGAAGCACACAGACTGAGGAGCCTGCTGGCTGGACAGGCGAATATGATTTGCTGTGAATTATGCTGACCAGGCGTCCTCTTTTGCCCAGACAGGTCCACTTTTTCTGACCTGTCCGGGCTGTCCTCCCAGGTTTTTGAAATGTCCGGGTGAAGAGAGCCGAACACGAGTGAGCTGAGCAATTAGCCACTTCATTGCGGCTCTTTAGTGAGCCGGACTTCCCATCACTAACCTAACCACTATTCTGGGCTAGAGACGAGTCTCTGCTAGAGAGTCTCTGGCAGGCTGCTCCTCTGGCTGCTTCTGTGAGTCATGAGTCGACTCATGAGTCAAAGATTTCTGCCCTACAATCTTTGACTCATGAGTCGACTCATGGGAGCAGCCAGAGGAGCAGCCTGTCAGAGACTCTCTGCAACACCTGGAACCAGAGAGAGGCAGAGGGCGGAGGCAGAGAACATGGGCGAGGAGGGAATCAGGAGGTGGGACTGGGAACACTCGGAGGAGCAGAGCAGGAGAAGGGTTGTCTATGGAGGGGTGAGTGCTAAATGAGCTCAGAACATCCTCTCTGCCCTAAAAGATAGACAACAGCATGATAACCGTTATTAAATAAAGTCGACCTGAACTCATAACATGCTTTCTGCTCTAAAAGATCCACAACTACACAACAGCATAATGCCCTTTATTAAAGTGGACCTGAACTCAGAACTTGCTTTCTGCTCTAAAAGATCCACAATTACACAACAGCATAATGCCCTTTATTAAAGTGGACCTGAACTCAGAACATGCTTTCTGCTCTAAAAGATACCTCTGCCAGAGGTAACGGTTCGTGCAATTATGCGTCGGAGGAAACTGTTGTTGCATTTCATTCCTCAAGTTAACGGTTGCTGCATTTATCATTTTGACAGTCATTGTTGTCTGATTGCATTTTGTGGTCTGCCGGCCCTCCACCATGTGGTCTGGAAAAAAAAAACAGCCCTCCATGCCCGCAAAGTTGAACAGCACACTGCTAAGGTCTTGTATATTTGGCCCCACCCATGACCACGCCCACATGCTGTTGTGATCGTCCTCTTTTTTGGAAATCAAAATATGGTCACCCTACTGTGAATACTCTGCCTTGGGGGCTCGACAGGTTGCTCTGGAGAAACCCCAGTATTAAATGGTGGAGGACATGCTGGAAGCTGTGGTTCCTCTGTCAGTTCTAACTTTTCTAGTTCTAGTCTCCTTTTATATACACACACGGTTCCAGTGCTGGGTTCCTCCCTAGTCAAAATGGTTTCTTCAGTGCATAAGTGCAACTGTGGGCGAGTTTATCTGTACTGAGGATGGGTAATTTAGGTCCACATATGCCCAGTAAAATGAAGTGCCTGAAGGTAAAAATCTGTACACATGCACCTTAGCTCTACTTACTTGCCCATGGCCACATGCTCACACAGTAAAGAAGCCTCTTCTGCTGGGGGGAGGGGGTGAAGATGCTGTTCATTGGAGGGCAGCTGGTAACAACAGGCCTTGGGGGGAAAAATGAACAAATCCGGCCCTGGTCGCTGAAAACAACAGTGAGCCGTGGCGGGGGACCGGAGGATTGTTTTGTCCTGGCGTGAGTACAGGACGACTGCAGGGGGCTGGTAGAAGCACCAGGTAAGTAAAACTCTTTTTTTAAACACTTACAGGTGTCCTTTAAGTCCATTTTAATTAAACTTGAGTCCATTAAACAAATCCATATTCCTGGATTATATTTATATATTTTTTCTTTGCATGATAATGTTTCAACTTGCATTTGGAAACATTAACAAACACGTTCACACAGAGAGAGCACTCTAAGAAATATTTCTGAACCCATGCAGTGACTTCACACACACACACACACACACACACACACACACACACACACACACACACACACACACACACACACACACACACACACACACACACACACACACACACACACACACATCATTTATATTGCGATTTTCTCCTGGCAGACTCAAAGCACCAGAGCTGCAGCCACTAGGGAGTGTTCTATAGACAGTAGCAGTGTTAGGAAGTCTTGCCCACGGTCTCCTCCTCTCTGAATAGGTGCCGGCTTACTAAACAGGAAGACTTGCACTGTAGTATACTGTCTGTTTTTAATACATGTGAGGCCTTGAAGATCAAGTCCATTTAATACTGGCTTTCACTCTTTCCCCTAGAATATAGAATCACATAAGGACAGAATCTGCCCAGGATATGTCATGGGCGGGGGCTATTGAAGATATGTAACTCTTGGCTAGTTCCTGACATTGTAGCCTGAAATGGTGTCACAGTTTCTTTGCTGGATAGTAAAAATCCCCTTAATCAGAGCATACAAGACCAAAATTCATCCAAGTAAGTGCAACTGGCACATGGGTGTACATGGCTCACTACCTGATCTGATCTATTCCCATGGAAAAGCTACTTGTAGAACAGATTCCTGAAAGACTTAAAATGACCTGTTATTACTCCAGTAAATGCTCTAGAGGGCTGCAAGTTTTCAAAGTGACAATTTTCTTGGAATGCGAATACCAACTAATTTCTACATATGTCAGATGTGCCCTAGTAGTGGTTCCCTGTGGCCAAGGGTCCACAACATTATCAATGCAATCATTTAACCTGCATATCAAAAAAATCGAAAACCTTGCTTCTGGGCCTGCAACCAAAAAAAGGTCAAACAAACAAAACACAGACTATAGCTATCTAGCCTACATACCATTATTATTAATACTTTTAAGTATTTTTATTGCACTAACATCCTCCACAGTGCGGCACAGAGTATATTGCCTTGTCATATAGCTGTCCCTCAGAGGAGCTCACAATCTAATCCCTACCATAGTCAAATGTCTATGGATGTATTGTGTAATGTAAGTCTAGGGTCATTTAGAGGGAAGCCAATTAACTTATCTGTATGCTTTTAGGATGTGAGAGAAAACTGGAGTGCTTGAAGGAAACCCACACAGACAAAGGGAGAACATACACACTCTGTGCAGATAGTGCCCTGGCTGGGATTTGAACCGGGGACCCAGCGCTGCATTAACACCACAATAATACGTTTGAAGATCAATGATGTTAATTACATGCTGCAGTACCTCACTTCCAGAAGCTCTAGAAGAAGCCCTGGATATAGCAAAAAGTTGCTTTGGGTGCCCAAAGAGTCTTAGGGCTAGAAGTAACATAGCTAAGGTTTTGCTTGCTTGTTATAGTGTATGAAGAGTTCCCAACATATACTACAGAAATGAATTCTTGTAAAAATCTCTGTGGACTTGTTAAGTCAGTTCATGTATGTTGTTTTTACTGTGTTGTTCTATAAACTGTTCTAATAAAATACATTTTAAACTAAAGTACAATTAATAAATAAATAAATAACCCCTTCAGACCCCTGTTTTATTTTCATATATTATTCTTATATATTGTTCAGTCCAGCAGGTTTTCAGAGCTGTACTATAATAACAAATAAAACCACAAATCACAGAAGTTAAGAAAATGTTTAAAGTAAGATTTTTTTTTGCGATTTTTACGTAATTGGAAAACTGCACCTGCTGCTTATCCTGCCTCACAGTGAGAGGATAGATCAGTGGTACAGAGCTGCAGCATGATCACTGTGATTGGATATTAGGTTTTTTTTGCCCATGCTGTGTTTTGTGATCCAATTGCAATCACTAATGGATCAATTAAACTACTGGAAATGGGGGTGACCATTTCTATTAATGCTATATGTTTGTGTCGTGATTCTGCTGCATTTTGGGTGTGATTGATTGAAGCTCAATTGCAGTAGTGGAAATTAGGAAGAAATACGATTGCATCACAGCACGATTGCGATCCCATTTCCTAGTGAAAAATAGCTTTCAAAGTGACTATGTCTCTAGGTGCTACTTTCTCACTTCCAAGTGCTGTTTGTTAGTTTCCTAATAATTCTTGCCATTAGGTTGAGTACAGTGCTCATTTTTCAATGTAATAAAGTTCTGTACCTGTATGGAGCTGCTGCTTTAAACAGGCAGTAAAAGAATTCTAGAACTATATGGGTTCTGTGGCCCATATGCAATTTCACTTTTTCTCCTAGGTAATATTCTCACACCTCATCAATAAAATGCCTTTTAAGACACAAGCAAGCAATACAACACGTTATTTAATAATTTTGACTGACTTTTCGCATCTGTTTTTAGTACTTTTTAAGTTGCAGAGTTCTGAAAAGTTATTTTCAAAAGAAGATTAAACATATTCTTAGGAGGTAAGTCAGTAGAAAAAAAAGGGAATTGCATATGGACCCTTAATCACTTCAAGTTTTCTCCTGGGATATACTTTTTCATCTTTTGTTTAAATAACTTTTCAGTACTCTACAATTGATATAGTACTAAAATGTAAGTAAAAAAGTACTGTCAAAATGATCCTGATCATTTACTTGATAGGCAGGTGAACTGAATAAGGGCCAGGGGAAGATACGTTAGCTCATGCAAAATGGCAGCTCAATGGTAGCTGAAACCTCCCATTTACATAAAAGTAAAACTCTAGTTTTGTAGCTAAAAATGTATGCTAAATATCAAGTCCCCTTTGGACTTAATGGTCCCATTA
The DNA here is from genome assembly GCF_040937935.1 of Hyperolius riggenbachi. Classification (NCBI taxonomy): domain Eukaryota; kingdom Metazoa; phylum Chordata; class Amphibia; order Anura; family Hyperoliidae; genus Hyperolius; species Hyperolius riggenbachi. Next base: position 234,186,939 of record NC_090650.1, read on the forward strand.
TTTGACCTTAAAGTTTTTGAAGAACATATGTGAGCCAGCAAAAATAATATGCATTTATTAAAAATTGGCTGATATTAGTTGGCAACAATGTGAAATCTTTGCAAAGAGTCACACCTCATAGAAAACAATCAAGGCTGAGTTTGCCAGATCAGTTCTGTTTTCTAATCACATTCTGGCTGTGATGGTCTTAGCAAGTTATATCAAACTGTTACGCATACTCAAAGGTTAAAAAAAAACCAAAAAATAAATAAAAAAGGACTATTCTGCACTGCCTCAAACTGCTTTAAAATTTGAGTACTGAATATCTTGAAAGACAATCTAGAGGAGAAAGGATAGGATGAAATCACTGTCACAGATGTCTTCAGGGGCACAGCAGCCATGCAAAACAGCTGTCGTCACGCTTACAGAATCACTCTTACCAAGCAGTTCCGATACTTTACTATGCACTCAAATCTCTGTCATAGACTCGTCTTAAGGGGTACAGCAGCCATGCAAAACAGCTGTCGTCACGCTTACAGAATCACTCTTACCAAGCAGTTCACTCTGCACTCAAATCTCTGGCCCATATGCAATTCACTTTTTCTCCTGAGTTTTCTCCTAGGTGATATTTTTACAGCTTGTCATAAAATACCTATTAAGTCACCAGCAAGCAAGAAAATACTCAAAATAATACTTTTTGACCAACTTTTAGGAACTTTTTCATTTTGTAAAATGCTGTATAGTTTACAGAGAAGGTGAAAACTATCTCCTAGGAGAAAACTCAGGTGAAGAAAAATGAATTGCATATGGACCTCTCTCATAGACTTATCTTGAGGTTCACAGCAGCCGCCACTCTTACAGAAACACTACAGCAAAGTAGTTCCAGCACTGCACTCAGTTTCACAAAATTGCAATGATCTCTAGAGTAAAGTTGTTACTTTTATGATACAGATAATACCCAATTTTGAAAGGAAAAAAGAATGTGTCTTGAGCCCTGTTTTATGATTCAATGAGTCATAATTCAACTTACAGAAAATATTCTTTACTGGTAGACTAATACTAAAAAGATTCCACTGATGAGACTTTAGAGATGCCGAGAGACTAATATTAGTAAGCCAATTCAAATATCCAGAAAAAGCCTTGAGCATTTAATGTAAACAGCTTGAAAAACGTGGTTAATGTGCTTTACATTCTAAAGACTTAATAAGCATTAGACACAGCTTATCTTATTTTGTCTTTTCAGGGAGCTCACAAGTACAATGTCTAGCACAGAGTGTCATTCAGTGGCTGAATGCCAATGCTGGCATTCACCACAATGCCTGCCATAATTGCATTTTAAGGCAAGCTTTATTTAGACCATGCAGTATCAAAAAAACCTGCTAAGCATCCAACCGGTTTTGTGCAGATAATTGCACTTCATCAAGGATTCTTCAGACAGCAAATTAAATTAATGGGATTTCTGTACAGACGATCACTGTTTGGCACTGTTGGAAATGTACTCTTGTAGAAAGTATCTTCATTATCTCCATAAGCAGCAATCATCAATAGCAGGACCAGATGCAACGGCAGATCACAGATGAACAAACCAATTCACACAAAGATTACGTCTGTCTGAATCACCCTTATGTGTCTCACAGAGCGCTACAGTGATATCGATATTCCATATCTGTTTATATAGTTTAAAATGTGCAAACAATTCATCAGATCAAGACACATTCAGATACTCTCTATATTTATCTCTCTTTAAGTGCTATGAAAAGAATACAACATTATCCTGACATTTTTTGTATTATTAAGCAAACAATTTGCTTAACTTACATGCATATATAGAAGCTGCAACCTTGGATTCATTAATTACGTACACAGGCAATCCCCTACTTACAAACAACTCGAGTTACAACATTTCTTGAGATACCAACAAAGTTGTCTTTAGGTACAACATATACAATACTCTTTTTTATTACACATTTTTGTTGTTAAATGTTCCAATATTGCAAAATGTTGTAGTTTAAAATACTTTAAAAGTGTATGGAAAATAACAAAAACACAACAACAACAAAAAAACATAGTTTAAACTATACCATATTTTTGGACCATAAGTCTTTCCTGACCATAAGATGCCCTTAGAATTGGAGGATAAAACCAGGGGGAAAAATATACTAAACCTGGCACATCCATGGTGCAGGGGCATTTAATGGGACACCAAACCTCAGATAAATACCAAAAATCAGTTTTATTAAGCCAAGATGCTAAAAACGCAAGAACTATGTGGTGATGACAAAATAATTACACATCAATGTACTTGGAATTGGCCAGTAATAGATAAAAAGGGCAGACAGCATGACAGCAGTATAAACCACAACAAGAGGGGTAAAGTGCAAATGAAAAACAATAAAGGTACTCCTGAAAGATCAGAATGAAAGTGCCAGGTGTGAGAGGATGAGGTAGTAAAACAGTAAAAAAAAGTGTTTTGTATTAAGGTAGATAGAAAATGTGCTGTTGGCCACCATGAGCGTGGAGAGCTGGGATGAAAGCCAGCACTAAAATCTGACATGAGACAGATGCTCACACACTTCACAGACACATCACTGGTCCAGCTCAGCTCCCACCCTCTTACTGTTCTCTCACTGCTGCCAGTGTGGAGGCTGTTGTGAGGAGAGGTTTTCATCGGGCATCCTGTCTGTGAGGAGGAACTGGACACGCTCCCCACCGCTGTGGACACATGGGTGGAAGTCAGGAATCAGGATTGTGAAAGTCTTTTCCAACAGACATTCACCTCAGTGCCTCCCTGAAGACACACAGGTGGAAGTTCAAGCAAGTCGGGGCAGTTTGCAGGTCACAGACGCTCGGCACCTCACTATAGCGATGGAGGAACTGGCCATGGAGGTGGAGATAAGCGTAAGGCCAGAGCAGAGTGTATGCATGGCAGAAAGCAACATTCTCAGTTGCCACATGGATTTCTTTAGTAGGGGCGGGACACCTGGCGCGGACCTACTGTGTTATTCCGTCCATAAGACGCATTGACTTTTTTTCCCCACATATGGTCCAAAAAATATGGTATATACAAATCTAGAGTTGTCCGAAAGTAATTAATGTATCCACCTTTTAGCATCTTCACCACAAGACTCAACTTAAATACACATTCAACTTGCAAAAAATTTCCAGGAATGGAACCTGTTTGTAAGTAGGGGATCGCCTGTACAAAGAATGACAACTTATTGCACTACTAGCTACAGTAACATCATGTATGCCATTATCTTCATGCAACTGTTCACTTTTTAATGTTACAGCCTTCTTTCTGGAATCAGATGTAAAGAACCCATAGTGAAGCCTTCAATTTAAATTTAGGCACAGGATATAAATTCAAGCATAGATATCCTAATTAAAGCCATCCTTTCCATAGTTTCACCTAACATTGTATATAATTCAAAGAGCTGGTAGCATTAAATTAGTAAAAATCTGAGTTATTATGCATTGAGACATGACAGTAAAATGAGTAGTATTAATGACTTACAAGGATTATGCGGGCCGTTACCTTTTTACCTGTAACCTAGAACTTGTACACCTGCATAATGAAGTATGACCTTCATTATTTAAAGCCTAGAATCAGAAAGGTTCCACGTGTGTGTGTGTGTGTGTGTGTGTGTGTGTGTGTGTGTGTGTGTGTGTGTGTGTGTGTGTGTGTGTGTGTGTGTTTTAGTGTGTGTGTGTGTGTGTGTGTTTTAGTGTGTGTGTGTGTGTGTGCTTGTTTTAGTGTGTGTTTTATTGAATCTTTGCCCATACTATACATTTTATAGTATGAAAAAATAACCTCTACTCTAAAACAGATGAACATTTTACAGAAACATGAACTGATCACATCACCAATTAAAATAACCTTGACCTTAATAGATCTATACACGTGTGGTGTATTGTTGTAGATAAATAAATACAATTCCCTGCATCCCAACAAGATGCTAATCTTAATGAGACTAATAAGGTATTTTTTAGGGGAAAAGAAGGTTGGTGATATAAAGTGAAATTAAGTTTATTGCATTTACAGAAAGTGTGCAATAATTGTTTAAATACATTTAGACAGTTGCATAAATTTGTCATTTTGTTTATTCCAACTAGTTTTAGGAACTCAAATGGGCTTGGAAAGCTCAGTGACCCCTGATCTACATACACAGGTGAATCCAACTATGAGAAAGAGTATTTAAGGGAGTCACCTTCTCTTTTAATTTTCTCTGAAGAGTAGCAACATTGGGGTCTCAAAACAACTCTCAAATGAACTGAAGACAAAGATTATTCCCCATCATGGTTTAAGGGAAGGATACAGAAAGCTGTCTCAGAGATTTCAGCTGTCTGTTTCCACAGTTAGGAACATATTGAGGAAATGGAAGACCACAGGCTCAGTTCAAGTTAAGGCATGAAGTGGCAGACCAAGAAAAATCTCAGATAAACAGAAGCAACGAATGGTGAGAACAGTCAGAGTCAACCCACAGACCAGCACCAAAGACCTACAATATCATCTTGCTGCAGATGGAGTCACTGTGCATCGTTCAACCATTCAGTGCACTTTACACAAGGAGATTCTGTATGCGAGAGTAATGCAGAGGAAGCCTTTTCTCCGTCCACAGCACAAACAGAGCCGCATGAGGTATGCTAATGAACATTTGGACAAGCCAGCTTCATTTTGGAATAAGGTGCTGTGGACCAATTAAATTAAAATTGAGTTATTTGGGCATAACAAGGGACATTATGCATGGAGGAAAACCAACAAAGCATTCCAAGAAAAACATCTGCTACCTACAGTAAAATATGGTGATGGTTCCATCATGCTGTGGGGCTGTGTGGCCAGTGCAGGGACTGGGTATCTTGTCAAAGTTGAGGGACGCATGGATTCCACTCAGTATCAGTATCAGATTCTGGAGACCAATGTCTAGGAATCAGTGACACAGCTGAAGCTGCACTGGGGCTGGATCTTTCAACAAGACAATGACCCTAAACATTGCTCAAAATCCACTAAGGCATTCATGCAGAGGAACAATTACAATGTTCTGGAATGGCCACCTCAGTCCCCAGACCTGAATATTATTGAAAATCTGTGGTGTGAGTTTAAGAGAGCTGTCCAAGCTCAGAAGCCATCAAACCTAAATGAACTAGAGATGTTTTATAAAGAGGAATGGTCCAAAATACCTTCAACCAGAATCCAGACTCTCATTGGGACCTACAGGAAGTGTTTAGAGGCTGTAAATTCTGCAAAAGTAGGATCTACTAAATATTGATTTCATTTCTTTTTTGTGGTGCCCAAATTTATGCACTTGCCTAATTTTGTTTACAACAACAACAACAAATAACATTTGTAAAGCGCTTTTCTCCCGTGGGACTCAAAGCGCATAAGCATGGCTCCGACCATCGTGGTACAGAGGAAGAATTTTATAAATCTGGAAATGCCAGGCTAAACAGGTGGCTTTTCAGTCTGGATTTGAATAGCTCCAGGGATGGTGCTGTCTTTACTGGGTGTGGTAGGGAGTTCCAAAGAGTAGGGGCAGCATGACAGAAGGCTCTGTCTCCAGATTTTTTGAGGTGCACTCTGGGAGTGACCAAGTTTATAGAACTTGCTGATCTGAGGTTGTGAGAGGTGTGGTGCAGCTTCAGCAAGTCCTTCATGTATCCAGGGCCCAGATTGTGCAGGGATTTGAATGTCAGCAGTCCAAACAGTTTAAATAATTATTGCACACTTTTTGTAAATCCAATAAACTTAATTTCACTTCTCAAATATCACTGTGTGTGTCTCCTATATGATATATTTAAAAAGGTATAAAACCCTGACATGATATTCAATAAAAACATGTTTTCCTACTTTTTATATGCCATACAGTTTTCATATTTGCTTTTGTGCATAAGTATTATTATTCATTTAGACATTATACGTTCCCAAAGTACACTTTTTTTGCTCTGAAAGCTGACTTTACATTTTATTCATAACTGCTTTATTCATCTTCTAATGTAAGAAGACATGCTTTCTGATTGTCTCACTGTCTTCAGGATAGTTTGCAGTGCCAGAGAATTGTTTGTTTACATTTCTCACTTGATACAATTAAACACAAGATAACATTATCTCTAGTTTGTATTTGTCCAGCTTTCCCTGCTGGGGAGCTTCTAAGGCCTGGGTTTAACCCTTTGAATGCTGTTCTAGTAAAAAAAAATGCTGGTTGTATATAATATGCTGTAAATAATCTATTAGAGCAAAGAAGAAATGCTGGGTTTCATTCCGCTTTAACTGAGATTTTTTTATTATAACAACCAACGATTTACAGGAAAATCATGACGATTTACAAGGTTGCCCAAATTTTCGCATCCCACCGTACGTTAGCCAGCATTATCACATGGCAGAGCTGAATTAGAATCAGAAAGTAAGGTTTTTACCATCAAAGATAAACTTTTTAGCGCAGTGAACAGGTTCTGTCTAATTCATTTTGGATTCCCTATTTGTGGCTACTGAATCATATGGTAGGATTTCAGTGCACTTTAACTATTTTATTACACTGAATATGGAATATCTTGCAATAGTTGCAGTAGGCATATTATTGCTTTCAGAGATAAATAGAAAACCCTCCTTATATGCAGATCTTCAATAGTGTGATCCTCAAATAACATCCAATTTTATGTTCAGTTAAACAGCTCAAACTGTTTTTCTGTCAATTGCATCCAAACCACAGCTTTTTGTTCAATATGTTAACAAGTGATCCCCCCAAACTTTATAGAGCCAATATACGTTAAACATGAAAGTTAAAATACACTTTTTGTTTTCAAAGTGTGGCTCTCCCCTCCCAAGTCTTTTAACCCCTTATATCACTTTCAGACTGGTGAGTAATGTCAGGCCCTTTTTCATTATTGCTATAGGTATTCTTGTGAATGTTAAAAGAGCATTAGCAAAAAAAAAAAAGCCACTCCCAACTAGAAGCTGTTGCACAGATAGTAGCATTTATTTGCTAGTGTGCACTGCAGTGCCCAGAAGAAACACCTGAAAACATGGGGACAACATACACACTCCACCTAGATTGCATACTGGCCCAAATTTGAAATGGGGACCCTATCACTGTAAGGTAAGAAAGTTATCCAATGCACCCCTGTGCCATATTTGACTGTGACATTAATGTGACATCAGTTTTGCAAACTAATTTCCCTTTGGGGAAATCCCCATCTTGCCCCAGAGAAAGCCAAACAGCCAAAAGATGCTGCATGTGACATTTGCAGGACACAATGCCTTTCAAAGATCGAGCACAGACACTGATTTGAATGCAGTCACTGAACCCTGTGTCTTAATTTTTACTGGCACAACCTCATCATTTTCCCAGCAGTGGGAAAGATGAGGACATATCATAAAAAGCTTCAAGGCATAAATGACAAACATTATTTCAATTCAAAGTTCATAATTTATGAAATTTTATTGAGTTCCCATTTAGAAGGGTACTTTGTTTAGAAAAAAAAAAAAATAAGTTACCTGTCCTGCTCTTGCATTTTCACAGACGACTATATCTTCATTTCCGATGTACGGGGCATTGTCATTAACATCCAAAACTTTGACACCAACTGACACATAGCTCATTAGCGTAGGTTTTTCTGCAAAATATGCAATGATAAACATTAATGGAAAGGAATGAATGGGTATAACAAGTGTATTCAAATATTTGGAATGCATGAACTGATCATTTAAAAGAAAACAGTACTGTTGTTGTGTGTCTGAGGTAGGTTATTATATGTAGAACAGCAAACAATAGAGTTCTGTTTGTAAACTGTGGGGCCTGAGCAGTCCTCCAGTAGCTGGTTGTAGCTAGGAAGGCCAGCATCTAAAGTAAACAATAAACAAAGTAGATAGAACAGCATTCCTAAGACAAGTTGAGGAGAACATTTCTGGTTAATGGTCCCCAGGGGATTCTGTAGCCAATTTATTTAGAGGCTTGCAAGTGCTCCAGGCCAATTTATTTTAGCACATTTTTTTCTTGCTTCTAATTAGTACTGCTGTAATGTGTATTGATGGTCGCTTGTCACTAAGGGCAGTGTGAGACAATAATAGAGGACTTCTGCTTTCGGTTTCTATATTTTCTATATTTGTTGCTGGCAGAGAGAGAAAGATCAAAGCATTCCAAGAATTAACAGCACGAGTTCTGCCAACTGTGGTCAAAAGCAGTGCACCTATTTCAAATGAGGTTCAATAAGGTTTTTAATAGCATGCAGATGTGTGTAAAGCAAAATGTGCAGCACTTCCAAATATTATGCACATTTATTCATTGCAATTGTTAAACTCATTATTTGTTCCTTGCTCAGCGCTACTTTACATTAGAACCATGGGAAGCATATGCTGAGTCTTCTGAAAGCATTAGGCTTTGATGAAAATCCACATGTGAGCATCCCATGCAGCACTTCTCCTGCTAAGGCCCAGAGGATTTTCCCTCCGGTCCTGGACTGGACGGCCCTTCCTTGCCACAACCCAGCAACCCAGGTTCCTTAAATGCAAGAAAACAACAAGATGCATTGGATCTAGAGGATGATACCTAAGGAGTTTCTTTATGATCCCACAACTCAGAGGATTCTGTTTTATTAGGTAGCTCAGTTAACTTTGTTGTCATAAGGAGGGACTTGTATGACAGCCTCGTACTTGTATTACTTGGCCTACCTAACCAGCCCAAAATCGCATGATCATGTATCTTGTACCCTGTTCGTCTTGTATAGCTTTGTCCTATGGTGTATAACCTTGTTACAGCTGTCATCCTTGTATCATTGTATATATTTATTGTCCAGCGCTGCGTAATATGTTGGAGCTTTACAAATACAAATAATAATAATAATTATAGTTATTGTTGGGACTAGTTTTACACCCTTTTGGAAGAAACTTGTAGCTAATACCCACAACTCTCCTATACTTCCTTTTGTCCTATTGTTATTTTTAGGATTGTGGTGCAAGGTAGCCTGACAGTTGTTAATCCCTTCCCCCTTTTTTGCCATTGAAAAGGTACTTTAGGTGTTGCTTATATCATTCTCTTGCTACAAAATGCCTAATCTGCAGGCCATGCTGACGTTCCACTGTGGAGTATGGGCATTTGAGTATGCCACCCCCACCAACATGATGTCACAGCAGCATTACTGACTAAGTATTTCAGGCTGCGAAGTCTTATACTGGGGATACACGGTACGTTTCTGTACCGTGTATCGATCAGCTTATCCGGCCAGCTGATAATATTCAGCTGGTCCGATCATGCCACTCGACCCCCGCCTGCTTGATTCCCGCATGTGGACAATGGCAGGGAATCGAGCGCTGATAAGGAAGCACCGGCGGGGGCGAGCGGTAATCGATCCGCGCGCACGCGCGGACGAGCAGGGACACAGCTGGGGTCGATCCAGCGGCTAATCGAGCCACCGGTCGACCCGTGTATCCACAGCATTAGCCTGTAAGCCCACACTCTGTTTCTCTCTTTGGTTTAGTATATATATTGTGTGAATTCTCCTTTTGTGTCTTTTTTCCCTACCCTTATACCCACCTTCCTTACTCCCTCCCTCACCCCAATCCCTCACTATTATGTGTTGGTTGTATTTCATCAATGTATAACAGAGAAAAAAAGTGATGGTATATGTTTTATGATACATAACATAACACAGTTTGATTTGGGAGCCCAGGTGTTCTAAATGTTTTATGTGCTACATTATGCTTTTACCAATTTCTGCTCTTTTACTTAATGATGGCTGGCCAAAGCCCCTGTTGCCCACAACACTGGCTTCCATAGAGGGTTTTTCACAATGTTAAGGGACTAAATTCACCCTTTAAAAGGTGCCAAGCACTTGATGAGTACCGTAGGCTTAAAGGGGATATACTATTCTTTCAGGAGATAAACTATAAAAAGGGAAGGGATCCAAAATATTGGCATGAACATTATCCTTTACACTATTACTAATCCTGCTAAAAGGGCTGGTCTAGCCTTCATTCTGCACAAAAGACTGGGTTTTGATCTGCAGTCAATATACAGAGATGTGGATGGCAGGATTTTAATTATAAAGGGAACAATTGGGAATGTCCTATTTTCACTGGTTAACATGTATGACCCGAATGATAATCAGATTTCTTTCTTCCACAAGCTGGAAGATATTTTGCTAGTAGCGCTTAATAGCACTCAGTACAGGTACTGAACAGGCATGGAGTCACATCTGAGCACGACCAAAGTTGTGGCATGTCAGGGTTCTCTGCTGGCGGGTAACATCACCAGGTGTCAAGCACGTCCACCTGAAAGAGGCCTTTCAAAGAGATAAACATATTTATGTCACCACTTTATAAGGGTCCATGGAGTTCACCACTTTGGTAATGGAGAAGCCTGTAGGAAACAGTAGAGACCAACAGTGCTTCTTTTAAAAACTCGATTTTGCCACTTTTGCTATTATCAGCTTTTTTTATTAGAACAAAAACAAAAAAAGGAGCTTAGCTGTACTTGCCCACAGTTTAAGCTAATGTGTTTAATTTTTGAAGGAAAACGCGTGGGTAGAACTAATGGCTCTAATTTATAGGCTAACAATCTGTTGCTTCTAATTTTGGTTTTAAAGTGAAACAGAGACGAAGCACCCTCATGTATTTTACCATATATTTCAGTGGGACCATAGAGAAAACACCTACCCTGCTCTCTGTTTCATTCTTCAATGCTCAGCCTGCTTCTAATCCGCCATGATAAAATCCCCGTCTGAGCTAAAATGACTCAGCTATAATGATTCCTGAGTAAAGCAAGACTGAATGCTCAGTCAGGGATTTTATCAGGGCTGATTAGAAGCAGGCTGAGCAGTGAAGAATGAAACAGAGAGCAGGGTAGGTGTTTTCTCTATGGTCCCACTGATATATATGGTAAAATACATGAGGGTGCTTCGTCTCTGGTTCACTTTAGGCAATACCAGTTGCATGGCTATCCTGCTGATCCTCTGCCTTTAAGGCTTTGTTTACATCTAAAATTGAAATAGCTGACGTCAGCGATTTTCGTTTTGTGCGCTTTTTTTCTCCTTCCGGCGCTTACCTGCGGGCTTCGATTTTGTGTAGAGCGCTTTTGCAGAGTGATTTGTTTTTTCACTTCCTGACGCAAATCAGGAAGTAAACTCTTTGACCTGGAATTTAATAAATAAAGTGTATTTATTCATCAATCGATTTTTGTGAGCTTTTCCTATACCTTCCATTATAGCAAAATCGTCCTAAAAATGGTACAAGCAGCTCTTTGCTGAGTGGATTGGAAACAAACTGCTCAGATGTGAACTCTCTCATAGGGAAGGAATTATTGCACATGCGCTTTCAGGGTGATTTTGCAAATCGCCGGCGCTTACAAAATAGTGAAAATGCCCTAGTTGTAAACAAGCCCTAATACTTTTAGTCATAGACCCCGAACAAACACACAGCAGATCAGGTGTTTCTGACATTTTTGTCAAATCTGACAAAATTAGCTGCATGCTTGTTTCTGGTATGACTCCACTGCAGCCAAATAGATCAGTAGGGTTGCTAGGTAACTAGTATTGTTTAAGAGGAATAAATATAGCAACCTCTATACACCTTTTGCGTCACGTTACCTTTAAAGGGCCTTATAATTACCTTAGGAGTGTTATGGTACTACAGTACTTCAGTTTTCAAGGACAAATCACCAGGAAGCAAAATCTGTACGTTTTCTTTTTAGTATATAAATGTTATGTTATAAAAGTGGCATTATGGGTATAAAAAGAGTAGAACAAAAAGTGGATATCTTCTTTCAGATTCCCACTCTTTACAAATAAGCCATATTGGACTCAAGCTGTTACACGGGAGCCAAGGAAATTATTTTAAAACGAAATGATTCTAGTAACCTATTATTTTAAAGTATAGTAAAGCCACAGTATGAAACCTTTGTAGTGACATTTTGTATTGCTTTTTGTGTTCTATTGTGGTGAAGTGCAAAATTTGTAATTGAATTGAATCAAATGGAGCTGTGTGTGTCTAATGTGCTACTAGCTGGGCTTTTTTTCAGGGGACCACACTAAAATACAATGTTATAAATGGGTACACTGATCATAATGTTTAAAGAAAATCTTCCTGTTGCATTAAAGTGCCTTTCAAGTTAAGTATATTTTCTGCTTGTTTATAATCTGCTGATAAAGATTGAAAAAAAAATGCCCACTGCCTTTATTCTCTTGCTCTCATGTGAAACAAGCATGCAATGCCTCACCTGGAATAACATTGATAAACAGTTATTTTGCAGGCAGGACATTCCCATTCAACTGTTTTTCAAGTTATGGGTAATCTATTCAAAATTTTCAATCACACACTCAAATAAGAAAAACTTATTTCCACAGCCTTATGCTGGCCACGTCCAGGTAAACTGATAAGGCAGGTGGTCAGAAATGTCTAAATGTGTTCAATTTCAAAACAATAATTAAAATGATTAGTTATAAAAAAAATTAAAGCAGACCTTAACTGCTTGCCGACCGCGTCACAACAATTGGCGTGGCCACGGCGGCAGCCCTAGGACTGCCTAATACCCATTGGCGTAAAGTTCTGGGGCAGCAGTTTGAAGGAGATCACGCACAGGAGACTATTAGTAAAACCGCCGTCTAATTACATAGTACAGTGCTGCGATCTGCAGCAGCGCTGTACTGGGGACAGACGTGTGACATGGCTGTCCCCTCCAGGGGATCAGAGGTGATCGACTGTCATAGGCTGAAGCCTATGACAGCTGATCACAGTGATTGGCTGGCAGGGGGAGGGAGGGCGGGCCTAGGGTGATACAAATAAAAAAATAGTACAATGTATTAAAAAATAATGAACAATAATATTTATAAAAAGAATAAACACACAGGGAGAGACCAGACCCCACCAACAGAGAGCTCTGTTGGTGGGGAGAAAAGGAGGGGGGGGGATCACTTGTGTGTTGTGTTGTGCGGCCATGCAGCTTGGTCTTAAAGCTGCAGTGGCCCATTTTACTTAAAATGGCCTGGTCACTAGGGGGTTTAACACTGCAGTCCTCAAGAGGTTAAAGTGAACCTCCAGACTAAAAATCTACTCAGTAGCACTAAAAAGGCTTAGTGTTTTTTTTTAACAGGTGCTTTGCACAGCATCAGAACATTGTTTTTCATATCCAAGCCTAATTTTTAGCTGCTTAGAAGCTAAGCTCCGCCCCATTAAAGAACTCTGTTGGTGGGGAGAAAAGGGGGGAAGAATCACTTTTGTGCTGTGTTGTGCAGCTTGGCCTTAAAGCTGCAGTGGCCAAGTTAATGAAAAATTCCCTGGTCTTTAGGGGGGTTTAACACTGCGGTCCTCAAGAGGTTAAATGCTAGAAACCCTAAATTTGGAGGATATGTTAAGGAGATCAATTGAGAATAAGAGGAAGAACAATTTTTCAAAAAGACCTTATAGTTTTTGAGAAAATTGATTTTAAAGTTTAGAAGGAAAAAAGTATACTTTTAAATGCGGTAAACGTCACTTTTAGTAGCAAACCTAACGGTAGTGTAATTTTACATGTATCAAAAGAAAGAGCAATGAATTTCCTGATGTGGTTTTTAGGGGGTCCATACGCAGTATGTATGGACCTCCTGGAAACCGCTCCGCAGCCGCAGCACTTTGGCCAGGGACTGCTATACAGCCGCAATTTGGCTGTATGAAGATCCCTGGCATTTTTTCCTATTTTCCCCAATTTTTTTTTTTTTTTTTATGTTTAGAGTGTGGGAATTTTTAAAAAAAAATTATGTGGGGTCCGCCCTCCTGAAACTTTTTAACCCCTTGTCCCCCATGCACGCTGGGATAGCCAGAATGTGGAGCTCCGACCGATTGGGGCTTCCCACCCTGACTATACCAGCTGCAAAAAAAGGTCCCTTAATGCCGATTTTTGTTCCGAGGTATCTGTTGCGGGGCCCCCCAGGTTTATTTTGCCCTGGGGCTTCATTGTTGCTAAAACCGGCCCTGAAAGGCAGTATAAGAAGGACATTAATGGGAGTGCTAAAAATGATAGGTTACTGTATATGGAGGTTTTCTAATTGTGGGGAAACTTTGATAAGGGAGGGAGCCATAACAAAGGGCCTACAATGGAAATGAAGCATGGGGACATTAATTTGTTTTGCCATCTGCTATAAAATTGCTCTCTTTTGAGACCACGCCCCATGCATAATGTATTTATATATATATATATATATATATATATATATATATATATATATATATACATATATAGCGCCGACATATTACACAACGCTGTACAGAGTACATTGTCTTGTCACTAACTGTCCCTCAGAGGGGCTCACAATCTAGTCCCCAGTGGTGTAGCTAAGGAGATATGGGCCCCGGTGCAAGTTTCACATTGGGCCCCCCAAGCACTCTATACATAACAAATGATCCAGTTTGCTAAAACCTGCCAAGTACAACCAAAGTGTCAGAGGTGCAGGAAGAGGATCGGGAACAGTTTATTAATGATTACTATTATTCAAAGCATCTGTAGAAGTAATTATTACAATACAATAATAATACAATAACATTTCTATAGCGCTTTTCTCCCATAGGACTCAAAGCGCTTAGGCTATCTCAGATTCAGTAATTGGTAGTAGCACAGGACCAATCTGGAGCTAACACTGTGGTTGAGGGAAGGCCCTACGGGCCCCTCTGGTATAAGGGCCCCGATGCGGTTGCAACCTCTGCAACCCCTATTGGTACACCACTGCTAGTCCCTACCTTAGTCATATGTCTGTATTGTGTAGTGTATGTATTGTAGTCTAGAGCCAATTTTAGGGGGAAGCAAATTTACTTATCTATGTTTTTGGGATGTGGGATGAAACCGGAGTGCTTAGAGGAAACCCATGCAGACACTGAGAGAACATACAAACTCCTTGCAGATGTTGACCTGGCTGGGAGTCAAAAACGAGACTCTGCGCTGCAAGGTGAGTGCACTAACCACTAAGCCACCTTGCTGCACATAATAAAATAATCAATGTCCTTTACTGTTAACCTAGGTATTGCTTATTATTAATATTAAAATATTTACATTTTTGTTCTGGTACAAGGAGAAATATTGTCTTTTTCATTTTGTTTTTCTCTTTTTTCCCTTTAAAATGCAAATAAGATGTAATAATTTCTGAAAGAAACAGCCCACAAAGAAAGCTCTCTTTGTCTCGAAAATAACTTCAGTGTAAAAATAAGTGATCAAGTTACTGCTGATTAAATAGGGAGATAGAAAACATCAGCAGATGTGAAATAGTTGTCCATTGTAAAATGTTTTTTCACCCTGATTTACTTCCTTACATTTATCACTGATGACAACATCTTTACTGCTGTCAAGATGCATCACTGTGGAGCATTTGCATGTTGTTTGTAGTGAACAGTACCTAGACTCTCAGAGTTCTCTGGGGCAGAAAGCAGCGACAGCATAACCTAGGCTAAACATCACTGGGAGAAGGGACATGTGCAGGGGGAACGTTACCAGTGCCGGACGTGCTGCTGCATGTGGCATCCCCCAATCCTTTGCCCTCACACCAGCATAACACAAACCTGCCCGATCCATAGCCACCCACACTTCTGTGCACATTGCAGGTGGCAGCGGCTACAGACTCGGTACAGAGTAGAGCAGCAGCAGACTCATTATACACCTCTCCAAGCTTCCAGAGCTGAATCTTCACTTCCCTTCCATCAGCCACTGTGAGCTTCTCTCTCACATGTGCAGAGTAGAGCAGCAGCAGACTCATCACACACCTCTCCACACTTCCAGGTCTGAATCTTCACTTCCCCTCCATCAGCCACTGTGAGCTTCTCTCTCACATTGACCCTGCGGTAGCGTGCCATTGTGTCACATGTGAGGGACACCGGCTGGTGGGAGAGAAGCTCACAGCAGCTGACAAAGCGAAGATTTGTGCTGGAATCTTGGGGATTGGAGTGTTGAATCTGCTCTGTTGTCCAGAGAAGTGGGATGAGATAGAGCACACAAGGCTATCTAAACTAAAAGGGGAGGGGGTGGGGGAATGGGGCACACATACTTTACTAAAGAGGGAAGAGGGTAAATGGCAGCTGGCAACCACCAGGCGCGGACTGGCCCGGGAGGACGGGTGGCGATTGCCCCCCGGGCCGCCCGAATCCTCAGTAATTAGGGCCGGTGGGCGGGACAGGTGCAGGTCCGCACCACAGCGAGTGACAGTAGAGGCTGTTAATCTGCCGCGGCTGCTCACTTCAAAGCCAGCCCTCTGCTCTGCTCTGCCCTACCTGGCCCGCCCCCTGTAACAGACAGCCTTACTTTTCGGGCAGAGGATGAATTATAGTGTTGTCCGGATCATGAACGATTCGGATCTTTGATCCAAATCTATTTTGTGAGTCAAATAATCAGAATCATCAAAATGAGTGATTCGGATCGCAGAGGGGGCGGGGCCAGGAGCGACACGCCCCTCCTCTTAGCGGGCAGCAGGGTCCTGGAAGCAGAGCAGAGAAGGATCGCTCTGTTGAAGGGGAGGCAGCCTTGCACAGCCACAGGTAGATGAGAGAGAGGGTACATCGGTGCCACTGCCAGATATGTGTAGAGCACACATACTGGCTGAAATGTGCTGCTCATTATAGGCTGTTCCGTAGTTGTGCACAGTGAACAAATTGGAAACTTTTGGCACAGCTCAGTAACGTTACAGGCAGCATGCTGGGCTAGGACAGGGCAGGCACTGTGATTGCTGTGTAATATGATCCTCCTGCACTGCTCTAAACAGCTACACTTTACTTCTGGGAATGCTTTGGGGAATGGGAGTTGGGAGTATACAGATGAACATATAGGTGAAATATATGTAAAGCATATGATTTCAGCATGTGGGTATCGTGTACAAACAAACATTTCTGCTCTCTGCTCGTCCCTCCTTCCTTCTCTGTCCACTCCCTGCCCTCTGTCCATCTTCTCCCCTTCTCTGTGTGTCCACCCCCCTCCCATTCTCCTGTCCTGCTAGTCATTTCACCCCCGAATGCTTCCCTTGTAAAATAATCCGAGATTCGGATCAAAGAACCGGATCTTTTCAATGATCCGATTCAAATCATCCGGATCATTGAAAAGATCCGAACTTCGCATCTCTAATGAATTAAGATGCACACGGCCACGGTCCACCGGTCTGCCTCCTTCCTCCTCCTTCTAATCCAATCAGGGCTGAGGCGGCCGTGGCGTGCCCTGGTCAGTGCTCTGCATGCTGATATTTGGTCGGGACTTGACCCCGCCCCCGGCCTGAAGCCATTGCCACTCAGCACACTCCTCTGCTGAGGCAACCTGTGTGTGTGCCTGTTAGAGTGAGCCTTCTGCTGAGCTGACTGGAGGAGTCAGAGAGATCTAGTCCTGGCTGGGAGAAGGAGATGCCAACTAGCTAAGCTGTGGAGGAGGCAGGAGGAGAGGAGGTCGGGTTCAGGTCGCCAGAGCAAGTTTTTATTCATGTGGCTTTTGTACTTGTCACTCACTTTGCTGCTTGCTGGCTTTTTTTTTGCTGAGTTGCTGTGAATTCGCTGCCCAGTGCCTCCTGAGTTTTTTTGTGGTAATCACCATCACATAATGCTCTTCAATGTGACTGCTCTGCACAGACTGCGCTGATAGTGATCTTTCTGCAGCACACGCGGTTCAGCTACTGTCTCTGGCTCGGCCTGACCTGAAGTGCAGTGAAGTGAGCTTATCCTGGCCAGGTCCGATTTAGTCCCCCTCTCCCCCTCTGATACAGTGGGAATAGAGACAGCTGCTGAAGTGCAGCTGTGAAGTGAGAAGAGGCTTATGGCCATTTGCTAGCAGCTTCTTAGCAGCTGGCAGAAGTTAGTAAAACAGCACCCCATGTAACCTGTAGCCAGGTTTCCAGAAACAGCAAGGATCTTCTATGAAAACCAGAGGCAGGCAGCTTGTAAGGTATATATGCACTCTACACAGCCACTACAAACACCCACACCACTTGCACACTACATACACACGCACCCATTACAAAAACACACACACTATATATACACACGTCAGGGCTGCTTAACTTTGTGCCTGAAACACCGTAAAGTTACTTCCACATCCACACATGCGGTAACCATCGGCTGCAACAGCCGAGACCAACCATATCAGGCAATGATTGTTACTTGTGTACAGCAGCCAACGATGGATATTGCTCAGGCATAGTGGGTCGTTAAAGGACATCAAAAATAAAAAAATCCACTTACCGTTTCCTCCAGCCCCTGCTAGTCATCCTGTGCCCTCATCGCAGCTCTGCTTCCTGCTGGTGGCCCAGGGTCCCCACCAGTGCAAGATTTCCACTGCACCTGCGCGAGCGGATCTCATTGTCGCGCTGACGTCATGCGAACTGTACTACGCAGGCGCAGTAGTTCTGTGCCTGCGCAGAACAGCCTGTATGTCGTCAGCGCGACCAGTGAGCCACACGCTGGAGACAAGGAAGATGCAGACGAGGTCGGCATCCGCACCTGAGGGGACCAGGAGCCATCGGAGCTGCGGTGAGGGCACAGGTCGGCTGCCAGGGACTGGAGGAAGCCCCAGGTAAGTGGGTTTCTTTTAGTTCCTCGGACCTTCCCTTCAAGGATACGTCCTGTTGAATCTTTAATGGCCCCTGGACGGATCCTTAACCACCCCTGATGCCTGAGCATTACCGATCACAATGTTATTATCACCCTGGCGACCAATTGAAGCTGCTCCATCATATATGATCGTTGGCCCTCCGCCCCGCTCTATAGCAACAGAACACATTGCTAGCCTCAAGACTAGGGATGTGTCTGTACAGCATTGTTCCTCAAACTGTCACCCGAAGGATCGTTTCCTGATCCCCGATGGGAGACAATTCGTGCACGTGTGTACGTAGCTAAAGGAAGGGCCCACACTCTTATTCATGTTGTGCATTTTGTGCACATTTTAATGTACGCGTTGCCTACAATAGACTGCCTGCACCTGCTGGCAGTTTATGAGGATGGTACATGCTGTGCAATTTTATGTGTCGGGGAGTTTTATAATATAATCACTATAATTGATTGGTAATGATCGATCGTGCAATTGGAAAAGATTGTCTGCCAGATTAGATAGTTAGTTGATTGTGATTTGTAGTGTGAACCAGGCCTTAAGGTGGCCACGCACCATACAATTTTTTAAATATCTGTTCAATTTAAGAATTGCAATCAATATTTCTGACTGATTGTAACATTTCAAAAATCTGACCAATGTACCACACACTTATGTTTTTCCCAAATTATGATAAAAATGATTGGAAACTGAGAAAATTGCTTCGGTGTGTATATTAATAAATTGACAATCTAACACACACCATACAATCTTTCGAGAAATTGAAGAAAAATATCTGGCATTCCGGATAGATAAAAATAAAAAAAACGGGAGGCGCATGCGCGGCGGTGACGAGATGGCCGCTTAGACTCTCTGCTCCGATCTGCCCCGCTCCTCTTTCTCGCCGCAATTAGCTCCCACTCCGCCCTTACAGCGCGGCTCCACCGGACACGGACACAGGAAGCTTCCGAGCACAGATGGCCACGAAAAGCAGCCAGAGAACAGCATCACAGGCCGGCTCCATGGACCGTTTCGTCCGCCCGCCGCAGTCACAAGATGGCGCCGACTGCGCCACAACCACAGTCGCCACCCACCTCTCCCAGCCCACACAGCAGGCCCCATCTCACCCAGACCTGGGCTCCACATCCATGAGCCACATACCGCTGACCGCTGCCACTCTTGAAATAGCTCTGGACAAGCATTACAGAGCCCTCCACGACTCATTGCAACAGATGATCCTATCCGCAGTGAAGGACCTCAGAGGTGACATTACTTCCCTGAACGAACGTTCCACAGCTCTGGAAGATAGGATGGACTCTATTTCCCTAAAACAACACGATATGGAGGACGAGCAACGCCTCATTCAAACCGACCTCAAGGCAATTAGGTCTGCGCAGGAGGACTTTGAAAACCGTGAGCGACGTCAGAATATTCGCATCAAAGGTATGTCCATGACTGTCACAGCCGACAAGCTCCCCACACATCTGCTAGATCTCTACAGATCACTAGTACCTGAACTTACTGATGAAATGTGGCGAATGGACAGGGCCCACCGCTCACTAGGTGAACGCAGACCTACAGCCCAACGCCCTAAAGATGTCATAGTACGACTCCATTACTATGAGGCAAAAGAGGCCCTCCTAAAAGCCATCCGAAATACCTCCACAGTTTCCTTTAAAGGAGATGAACTCTCAATTTATAATGACCTTTCACTCATTACTCTGGCTAAGAGAAGGGCCTTTAAGCCGATTACTCAACTTCTAAGAGATGCAAAAATCCAGTACCAATGGGGTTTCCCCTTCCGCCTTACTGTCAATAGAAATGGCGCACGCTTCACGGTATCGGATTTAGATGATGCACCAATGTTCCTCAAGCAAATGGGCCTTCGCCTCCCTCCGTCCCATTACACCCAGCAGAGCCTAACCCTCTCCCCGAGTTCACCCCCAAGAAAGATACGTCACATGGCCGACCATTCCAGAGGCACCCTGAGAAGCCTGACCTTCCCGGAAACACCTGAGGACATGGAAGCCCTTCCTACCTGATCTTACTGCCTTCATAACAGATCTTCATAACTCCATCGTCTTAGAGTCTCAGCTTGTTCCTGCTCCAGACTACACGCAAATATATATTTATCTATAATTGTCTATTTTTACTATGCTTTCTTCCTTCTTAGGTCAAAAGACGTTTAGCCATCTGTGCTCTAGTTAGTTGTTAACTTAACGTTAGTCCTTATAGACTGTTCATATATATGGAGGATCGTTGGGGGAGATCTGGGCGGCCCTTTTGGCTCACCCGCATGTACCTCCGTAGAGTCGCCACATTGTCCCACCGTTCTTCTCAGGGACCATGTTTTTTTTGGCGACTCTTCCCCTGGCAACTTTTTTTAGTTGCCCTGCTTTGCTGCCACAATTTTTGCAGTGGCTACACCTTCATCATTGTTTACCTATTGCTGTCGAGTACAACTTATCTTCCCTGGTTCCCCACTTCCCCCTCCCCAACCTTACTCGCTGACTGTTCACACCACAGCCGTCCTGGCCTTCTATACACTTACATCTTCAACATGAATAATGGTTAATCTTTATACGCTTAATACTAAGGGCCTAAATATCCCCCAAAAAAGGAAGTCCTTACTAAAAGACCTCAGAAGACTAGATAGTGACTTGGTTTTCCTGCAGGAAACCCACCTAACATCCAGGTGTACTACACGTCTTACTAACAAACTCTACCCCAATGTCCACCTGGCCTCCGGTCCGAAAAAACGTGCTGGTGTGGCAATTCTGTACAAGAAAGACCTACCTTTTCAGGTTGACAAAACCATCGCGGACCCACAAGGTCACTTTCTAATTTTGGTGGGCACTCTGGCAGGAAAGCCTGTCACTCTAGCTAACACTTATGTCCCCAATACACACCAGATTGACTTCTTATCCTCTTTCCTCACAAAACTGAGCAAAGCAGTGAAAGGTTCTCTCCTGTTGGGTGGTGACTTCAACTTGGCTTACTCCTCTACAAGGGACAGAAGCAAATTATCCTCTACCCTTTCCCAGGCCTCACACGACAGAAATTCACGTAAATTTAGGATACTTCTTAGAAAATACAAACTGTTTGACCTTTGGCGCATAGCTAACCCCACAAGCACAGAATATACCTTCTACTCTCCTCCTCATGCTTCCCATTCCAGACTAGATTACTTTTTTGCTAATACACCAGTTTTACCCATTTTAATCAACTCATCTATTATTCCTACAGCTTGGTCTGACCACCAAGCGGTTACAGTTGATCTAGACTGGCTATCCTCCCCACACAAACCCACCCATTGGAGGCTAAATGAGTCACTTTTCAGGGATAAAGCGCTAATCAACAAATGTTCTGATGAACTTCAATCATTCTTTGACACCAATTTAGACTCAGTCTCCTCTTACGGCCTGCTGTGGGAATCTCACAAGGCTTTTATAAGAGGGTTCTTCATTGCAGAAAGCTCCAAACGTAAGCGCTTCTCTACTGAAAAACTGACACATCTAAACTCCTCCCTCGTTAAGGCTTTTTCCGCTTATAAAAGTTCCCCCACTCAAGACAATTTCTCCAACATCCAACGAATCAAGCTTGACATCAGAGCCCTCCAATCATCCCAGTTAGAAAAAAGCTTGAAATGGACAAGGCAGCTCTTTTTTGAAAGAGGTAACAAACCACACACTATTCTTGCCCGTAAACTCAACCCTAGGGGGTCTTACCAGGCGGTCCACTCACTAAAAGACTCACAAAACACCTTACATCATGACCCCTTAAAAATAGCCCAAATATTCACAGGTTTTTATGAACAGCTTTACAACCTACCAGACCCCTCCTCCTCTCCAAATTATAACACAAGAGTCCTCTCCTTCCTCACAGATCTTAACCTCCCAAAACTCACAGATCAAGAACGCCTTTTACTTAACTCTCCATTCACCACAGAAGAGATATCCAAGGTACTCAAATCTCTTCCCTCCTCTAAATCCCCTGGCCCAGATGGTCTCCCTTACTCTTACTACAAAAACTTCTCCGATATCCTGGTCCCACACCTTGTAACTCTAGCTAATAAGATTATGAAAGATGACTTCCCCCCCTCCTCTATGCTTTCCTCTCTCCTCACTGTCATCCCAAAAGAAGGAAAAGATCCTCACCTACCCCAAAGCTACCGTCCCATCTCCCTCCTCAACTCCGACCTAAAAATATTGACGAAAACCTTGGCTAACCGCCTCAACCCCATTCTTACCAGAATTATCGATAATGACCAAGTTGGCTTTATCATGGGAAGGCAAGCAGGAGACAACACCCGCCGGGCAATAGACCTCATCTCACTAATGAATAAATCAAAGCACCCTTCTCTGCTCCTCAGTTTGGATGCAGAGAAGGCCTTTGACAGATTGTATTGGCCTTATCTATTCCACGTCTTATCTCACCAAGGCTTCACAGGCCCTGTCCTCTCCATGATAAAGTTCATCTACTCATCCCCCACAGCTTCACTCAAACTACCTTTTGCCTCTTCATCTCCCTTTCATATCCGAAATGGCACTAGACAAGGCTGCCCACTCTCTCCCCTGTTATTTGCCTTAAGTATTGAGCCCTTAGCCACAGCCATTAGACAAAACTCTGACATCAAAGGGATTTCCCTTGGCAAACAGGAATACAAGATCTCTTTATTTGCTGATGACATATTACTAACTCTCACTCACCCACTCACTACGTTACCAGCCTTGCATAGTGTACTGAAAACTTTTGAACTTATCTCAGGCTTTAAACTCAACCAAGATAAGACGGAAGCCCTCCCTATAAAAATCCCTCCCAATCTACTCTCATCTCTCCAATCTTCTTTCCCTTATAAATGGCAAACTCACTCTCTGAAATATCTGGGTATCCATCTCACCCCTACGTACAACACACTATATAAACATAACTTCCCCTCTCTCATACAAAAAATACTACAAGATCTCCATAAATGGACCGCCTATAAGATCTCCTGGTTGGGCCGCATTTACGCACTTAAAATGAACATTCTCCCTCGCCTCCTTTATCTATTTGAGACCCTCCCAGTTACAGTTCCCAACTCCCAACTATCAAGCTTACAATCCGCCTTCTTCAAATTTATCTGGAACCACAAACACCCTAGGGTTCTTAGGTCGACCCTCCTTGCCCCCAGAGACCAGGGCGGCCTGGGCGGCCCTCACCTGCGATATTACTACCAAGCTTCGCACCTCCGCCAACTACCCGAGTGGTCCAATTTTAAAGTCTTTACTAAATGGGGCCTCATCGAAGCAACTAGCATCCTCCCTATATCCTTAGCATCTCTTATTTGGACCCACCCCCAACCCAAAGTTTCCCAACAAGATTTTCTCCCCACCATCAAATTTACACTCCGCATCTGGGGATCTACTGTCCACTTAGCCAAGTTGAGGTCATCACCCTCCCCTCTATGTCCGATCCTAGGCAACCCACATTTCTTACCAAGTCTATCTAGGCCTTTTATGACTGAATGGTTTAGCTTGGGATACTTCAACCTTAAAGATTGGCTTAACCCACTCACAGGTAAAGCTTTACATAAATCCCATTTAGAAGATAAAATTACATTCACACCCCAACTTCTCATGCAATACAAACAGATATCCCACTATCTCCAATCTCTAGTGAAAAACCTTCAAACAACTCCTACATTGTCCCCTTTTGAGAGATTATGTAATAGGTCAGCTCAACAGAAGGGTCTGATCTCTCAGATCTACTCTATCCTACACACAAAATCGGGTTCAACAATTCCCAACCATTCTTACATGGCCAAATGGGATAGCCTTCTATCAACTTCTATCTCAATAGAAGACTGGTACGATATTTGGGATAACGCGAAACATTCCTCACAATGTATCCAAATTCGAGAAAATATATATAAAATACTTTTCCATTGGTATCTTACACCTGACAAATTAGCAAGGATTTACCCAGGCTCATCGGACCTCTGCTGGAGGGGCTGTAATTACAAAGGTACTATCGAACACGTCTATTGGTCCTGTCCTCGGATTTCCCCCCTTTGGTCGGATATCCAAAAACTTATTAAGTCATCCACTAATATTACAGTCCCCTTGGACCCCTTATATATGATCCTGGGCAAATCACCACAAAACAATACTAATAAATATACCAACCGACTAATAACCCATATTCTAACTGCCACCAGACTATCCATTGCTTCCAATTGGAAGAACATAGCCCCCCCAACACTATCAGAAGTTATCCACAAAATTAATTGGACAAAAAATTTGGAACAACTTACGGCTTCACTCAGAGACACAGAATTGAACTTTCACAAAATTTGGGATTCCTGGCCGTACTCCTCTCCCATCTATCAACCCCCCTGAAGTATACCCATCTCTTCTACCCTTCATTAGCTTACTATTGAACTGACCTAACAAGCCATATTCCCACCATTGGACATCCACCCTTGCTAGATTTAGCTAGGCCCTTCCCAAATAGCTCTTGTCTCCCATACATAATACAGGCCATCAGGGCAGTGGTGTGACTCCTCTTTCTCACTTCTATATCTCGAAGCTTACTATCTCTTCCCCCCCCCCCCCTCTCTTCCCTATACCCCCCCCCCCCCACTTCTCAGAATGTGGCTTGAAACTTTTCAGTTATCCATTTATCATGGACTCCAGACACTTGCCACGTCTCCAGCTGGAACTTTCCGTCTTCGAATCAAGATTTAATCCTCCTTGATTTATTCTGCTGTTTCTCCAAAAGCTTCAAGGTTGGACATTGATTGGGACTTCTCTAGATCTACCTCTGGGACTCAACCTAAAGCCCCACTCGTCCTTCCTTTTGTATCCCCATATTCGTTGTACTATTATCTTGACTGTTAACTCTGTGAAACCAGTTCCTGTTATTTCCTATTATTCTCAAAATAAAAACAAGTATGATAAAAAAAAAAAAAAAAAAAAAACGGGAAATCCTATCAGATTTTTCAGTCGAATAAAAAAAAAAAGCTTTCAATTTTTTCAGGAGATCCGATTGTTTTTATCGAATTGCTGTAAAATCAGATAATTTCATTGTATCGTGTGTGGCCACCTTTAGGCAGAGGCCAGGGGGAAGGCAAGTGTGAGGCAGAGGAGGCGGGAAAGGTTAGTGTAGGCAGACAAGGGGTAGAATTTGCAAACATATCTAGCTACCCAATAACAATATATAGGCCAGGACACTAATAGCTACCGAATACTACCTGGGTAAGGGCAATCATTCAAGGCTTCCTAATAATTTGGGGCAACCACAGGACACCTAATACTTTAAACTGGGAGATCCAGGGGCACATGGCTACTTTTAATATTTTATCCTGTGGCCACCTAGCTAATGTATCTGGATGAACATGGCTACTAAAGTTTTGTAGAAAGCACACACATGACATGGCTTTTTTTTTCTTACCTCAAATGGCTACTTAAATATTTAATTTAGAAGTATAATGGCTTTGAAATTCTGGTGTATGGGGGCCAAAAAGCTTTCTGATGGTGGCAGTGTGGCCTAGAGTTAAAAGACAGACTGCCTTACATGGGGCTGCCGAGACCTGAAAGGGCCTCTACGATTTGTTTTCCCCCCAGGCCAAAAGGTCCCAGTCCTCCCCTGGCAACCACCAACCTATACTTAAAAGGGAATCAAGTGTATTTTGTGGACAAATGCTACACATCATGCATATTTTGTAGGCAAACACTGCGCACCACGTGAATTTTGTGGCCAAATGCTGTCTGTGCATCATGTGTAGTTTGTGGCCAAATGCTGCACCAGCACATGTGCAGTAATGTGCGGCTTGGCGGATAGGGTTACATACCAACACACAGCAATCTGTATTGAAATAGAGGAAGGGTTTATTATACTAAAGCCAGGATAAGTCACATAAAAATTGTATGGAGGTATGGAGATGCGTTCAAAGACAAAAAGAATGTTACATTGTACCTTAGCAGAATCACACTTGCACTTATTTCAGAAATATATAGTAGAATCTAGAAATGTCACATAATTCTGCATGCTTTCCATATCACTTTGCAATTACATTTCCTTGTAAAGCTTTAGAAATAGCTCAGACAGATACCAGCTAAGCTATATAAAGCAGTGGCAGGATAGTGTAGTGCAAAGATAGAAAATGTAGATTTTTATAAATAGTAACACTTATCATTATTTTACTTGAGTATGTTAATTTAACAAGAAAAGGACATATTCCCCCACTGAGGAGTAATAAAAGAGCATGTCTAGTGGTACATAAGGCAGTAGCAATGAAGATTGTTAAAACCTGTTTAGAGTATAGAGAACCTGATGCAATGTGAAACAACAGATCATGTATTTTGAAGAAGAGATGGTTAACTCTACCATTTTTAATATATATATATATTTTGTAAACCTGTGCTTGAAGCTGAGATTTAAGGAAGATGTGATTTATGCTTCTAAATAAGCTCCATGTTGCTACCTGATCAATAAGTACATTATAATGTATTATCAGTGCTTTACTTCCTAGAGAGGTCTGAGGGCCATCTAAAGGTCTACTTTTTTCAAATACTTATACACTATTATACACTATTACAGCCTTCACACTATACACCACCCTTAAAGGGCATCTGAACTAAGAAGAATAGGGAGGCTGACATATTTATTTCCTTCTAAATAATAGCAGTTGCCTGGCAGCCCTGCTGATCCACTTTGCTGCAGTAGTGTCTGAATAACACCAGAAACAAGCATGCAGATAATCTTGGCAGATCTGACAATGTCAGAAACACCCGATCTGCTGCATGCTTGTTCAGGGTCTATGGCTAAAAGTATCAGAGGCAGATGATCAGCAGGATAGCCTGGCAAACTGGTATTGCTTAAAAGGAATATAATAAGGCAGCCTCCATATCCTGCGTGCTTGTGTAAGCCAGGTCCAGGGGCGGACTGACAACTCATGGGGCCCCCGGGCAATAGGAGATTATATGGGGCCCCCATACCAGTGTTTCCTACCTTTCACATTATATTTTTACAGACATATATATATATATATATATATATATATATATATATATATATATATATATATATATATATATATATATATATATATAATAATTTACTGACAACAGTATAATTTAATATTGTGATATGTTATACTTACAAAAAAACCTAAAATGGGTGTGGTCATGCAACAGAATGTGGGCGTGGTCATGGGTGGGGCAAAATATACATGACATTAGTAGTGTTGTAAAAGGTCTGCCGGGGAAGTTTGAACTCTGCCATAGTGCTTCCCCCCAAAATACATGTAATCTGACAACATTTCACCAAAAATCCATACAATTTGGCAGAGGATCCTCCAAAATACAGATAATCTGGCAGTCGTTCCCCCAAAATAGACGTTATCTGGCAGCAGCGGTTCCCCCAAATACACATAATTTGGCAGCGGCTCCCCTAAATATGCGTAATGTGGCAGCGGATCACCAAAAATACATGTAGCAGCAGTGGTTCCCCCAAAATACACAGAATCTGGAAGCAGCAATTCCCCCATTATACACAATCTGGCAGCGGTTCCCCAAAAATACACATAATCTGGCAGCTGTTTCCCAAAATACACTTAATCTGGCAGCAGCAGTTCCCCAAAAATAGTTAATCTGGCAGCAGTTCCCCCAAAATAGGTGCCCCCAGTATAGGTAATCAGGTCAAAAGGTATCCCCAGTGGAAGTAGCCAGGTCTATAGGTTTTCCCAGTGCTGGTATCCAGGTCTATAGGTTTTCCCAGTGCAGGTAGCCAGGTCTATAGGTGTCCCCAGAATAGATAACCAGGTCTATAGATTTCCCCGGTTAAGAGAGCCCGGTCTATAGGTGTCCCCAGAATAGGTAGCCAGGACTATAGGTGTCCCCAGTACAGATAGCCAGGTCTGTAGGTGTCTCCTGTATAGATAGCCAGGTCTTTAGGTGTCCCCAGTATATGTAGCCAGGTGTATAGGTGTTCCCAGTATAGCCAGATCTATAGGTGTCCCCAATATATGTAGCCAGGTGGATAGGTGTCTCCAATATATGTAGTCAGGCCTATAGGTGCCCTCAGTATATGTAGCTAGGTCTATAAGTGCCCCCAGTATATGTAGCTAGGTCTACAAGTGCCCCCAGTATATGTAGCCAGGTTTCCAGGTGTCTCCAGGAGGGGAGGCAGCCAGTGAAAGAGGGCGATGGGCATAGCAGTGGAGAAGGGGTGGGGGAAGTCTCCCTTGGGGCCCCCCTTCCTGGCTCTCCCCTCCGGAATGTGTAAGTGTCGCACAGCGTGGCTGATCTGTGTGCCGCAAGTCTGGTCTACTCAAGACCAGACTAGCGGCGCACAGATCAGCGCCTCCTCCGGTGGCTGTACGCGGTAAGTCCCCACCCTCTGTCAGCCGCTGTGTGTCACTTACACATTCCAGAGGGGTGAGCCAGGAAGGGGGGCCCCGAGGTGAGGGAAGGGGGGATGACTTCCCCCCTTCTCCGCTGCTAGGCCCATCACCCTCTTTCACTGGCTGCCTCCCCTCCTGCTCAGGGTTCTCTGGCAGGCGGCGGGCCCCCCTGACCACGGGCCCTCGGTCCGTGCCCAACTGCCCGAATGGTCATTCCACCCTTAGCCAGGTCTTAACTTTACTGTGTGTTATTTCCTGTTGCTCTGAGGTTTCTAAATCACTAGGGCAAGGCACTGTAGCTCTAAATCCCTCATCTTAGTGCTGCCATTATCTAGTAATCGCTAGGCAAATGGAAGCATACAGCCTGCAGTGCAAGCTGTTGCACTTTTGGAGCTGTGGCTGGAGGCTGTTGTAGCTGCATGTAGCTTAATTGAGTGGGACAGTGAAACCGTGCACATCACACTGCTGAGATTGCAGTCTGCACACATATTTTTCAAACAAATGCACAGAGGTCACGGAGTGCAATAGCTATCAATGCCACTTTTGATGGCTCTATGCCTCTTTAGCAATAGGGGCATACTTTTTTATAACGTAGTTTCAGAATAGTCACAAGAAGCTTTTTCCTTATGACATACATAACTTCAAGACCAAGCCTAAAAAATATAAATATGTCTGAGCTTCAACCAGCCAATTAAAAGGGCGAAGAACTTCTTTAGCACTTTGTAGAAATACATGTTTCCTGTGTAACTCATTGTCCATCACATCAAAGCTTTGACCATGCAAATTAATTTTAGATAATAAAGAAAAACGATATATCATTTAGCTATCTGGAATTGTACCTGCTTCAAAAGCTGTTACTGTAATGTTATACCAGGGAACTTCCTCTCGATCTAGCTTTTTTGCTGTCCTGATTGCTCCATTATTTGTGTCAATTTCAAAAATGCTTTCTTCTTCTGAGTTATCAATTGAATATCTGTAACACAATTAAAAACAAGAAATAATATCTTCATGACATATTGTACACATAATTACCTCTATCTCTCTCTATTTCTCTCTCTCTCTCTTTCTCTGTCTCTCTCGCTTAAAGACTCAGGATGCTGGACATGGTATATCTTTAAAAAGGAGCTGTCAGCCATACTATCTTAGAAAAAAACAAAACACATATATAAGTAGATAAATATTTGCCCTGCTTACATAACATATGTATTGCACTGCCTACATTTAGATTTTAGTGATTTTTCTATAGTAAAACAAGAGCAAATCCTTCTTTAGATTTTCCACTTTGACTCTGTCTTGAAGCCAATCCTGACATCATTTCCTCGCTTACTCTGTCTGTGTATGCTTTGCCTGCCCTCCCCCCAGTCTTCAGACACTCCAACCCAGCTCTGCAATAGAAAGTGCATTGTCATTGTGTGGCTGCAGAGCTGATTTATTTTTTTTCTCAGCTTCTCAGCATAAGAAATATAGGGCAATCAGAGATAAACAGAGGTATGAGAGGGGGAAATGGAAGGGAAAGAAGCTTCAGTCAATCAGGCTGCATTAGTTATGTCTGAGGGGAAGGTAAAGAAGAAAAAAAAACAGCATCCCCTGGAACTTCCTTTGTGCGGCAGATATACCAAATAAGAGCCAGGGAAACTGGAGAATGATCCTTTCTGGAGAATAATAGTAAAAGTGATTTTTAACTTTTGGATTGCCTGGCTAGCATCCTTATTACTTGTTTACCAGATAAAAATAAAGAATTGTTTTTTTTTAATTTTATGCCTGACAGTTACGCTTGAAAGAAGCAAGAATATGGTTGTAATAAACAAAGACCCTGCCCAATGGGTAAGGGGTCCGTTTGAAGAGTCCTGTACTGATTTGAAAAAAGTAGACAAGATTATTTGATTCTCTTCATATTGGAATGACTGGATAGCACCTGGCCTTAGATTCTTGAATACCTGGATGAATGAGCTGGTTTTGTCTGCAGGCTCTGTGCCCAGCGGCGGTTAGTGCTGTGCTTAGAAAAAGGGGAGAGAATTTGCCATGTCCCTCTCTTCCCTGTAAGGCACATACTAATTGCTGACATGCATATGTGGCTGGTAACCAGTGTTTGGGGGGCCCACACACACTAGCCAGGCCTTTTCCTGTTCATTAATTAACCCTGTGTCCAGGTACAGATACTCATTTCACTCTGCTAAAGATTTATTTATGTTGATATTTGTTTCAGCTGTATATTATGTAGTTATATTTTTAGGCCACACATGCACGACAAGTTATTATTATTACTGCTTTATAAAACACCAACATATTCTGTGAAAACAAGAATACAAAGAAATGAATATGGGGTACACGATAATACAGACAAATGGAGTACACCAATATACAAAATGCATAATTAGTGACAAAACACAGCATCAAAACAAAATATAGAATTGGTAATGACAGTGACAAAAGTAACATGATGAATAAAATGTATAATGAATTCCAAGACACAAAAGGGGGAGAGAGCTGCCCTTGTGAGCTTACAATCTAAATGGACAAGTTAAAAGCTATCAGGAATTATTGAATTATCTTGGTTCATTTATGAACAGTTTTGCACAGATTAATTTAAGTAAACAGAGCAGCCCCTGCCTCCACCCCCGGTAAGTAAATGCCTGCT
Organism: Hyperolius riggenbachi; assembly: GCF_040937935.1. Classification (NCBI taxonomy): domain Eukaryota; kingdom Metazoa; phylum Chordata; class Amphibia; order Anura; family Hyperoliidae; genus Hyperolius; species Hyperolius riggenbachi. The sequence continues at coordinate 234,218,443 of NC_090650.1, forward strand.
GCACACCCCAAAACCCACTTGGTTTATGAACCTCCCTTTACCTCCTTGGCGGTAACCCCAAACGTAGTTCGGGGTAAGCCGCACAGGAGGTTTTCTCCGGCCCTGCTGGGCCGATTTGTTTAATTTTTTTTTTTGCTGCACGCAGCTAGCACTTTGCTAGCTGCGTCAGCACACCGATCGCCGCCGCCCCGCGCTCGATCGCCGCTATCTGACGCGCCGCGCGCCCCCCCAGACCCCGTGCGCTGCCTGGCCAATCAGTGCCAGGCAGCGCTGAGGGGTGGTTCAGGACTCCCAATGACGTCCCGACGTCGGTGACATCAGTGACGTCATCCCGCCCCGTCGCCATGGCGATGGGGGAAGCCCTCCAGGAAACCCCATTCTTTGAACGGGATTTCCTGTTCGGAGATCGCTGAAGGCGATCGAAGCGGGCGGAGGGGATGCCGCTGAGCAGCGGCTATCATGTAGCGAGCCCTGGGCTTGCTACATGATATAAGAAAAAAAAAACTGCTGCGCTGCCTCCTGGCAGAATTTTTTATACCGCCAGGGGGATTAAGGAGAGGTTTGTTTGACAAGTTTTTAAAAAATAGTGCATAGTTTGCTTTAACTCCATTGCAGCTAAATGCACAGCCGCCTGTTCTTTTTGGGCTTGTGTTAAAGTCAATGGGGAGCGAGAAAATTGCATATTAAACACTGTGCTATGCAATTTTCTTGTGGTTTTCCTATTTTAGTTTACACTAGCAAAAAATATGAAAAGTGTAAATGTAAATGAACGATAAAAAGGAATGATTACATAAAAAATTGTGCTTAAACTCCACAGAAATATGCTTTAGCATAAGGAGAGAAAGTTGAGATCACATATTAGTGCATTTGCATCACAAATTGAAGTGGAAAACAAGCCAAACAGCGAGAATCCTACCACTTCAATTTGTGATGCAAATGCACTAATATGTGATCTCAACTTTCTCTCCTTATGCTAAAGCATATTTCTGTGGAGTTTAAGCACAATTTTTTATGTAATCATAAAAAATGATAATAGGTAAAACGAGCCACGGCCAAAGGAGGGGGCTGTCAGGATGTCGCTCTAGCGTCACTGCCACCTGATGCACACCATTCACCTGGCGTCATGGGCTGACCGCCCGTGTAAGTACCTGATGCACCAGGTACTTACACGGGCGGTCAGTCCTTTGGCCGTGGCTCGTTTTACCTATTAAGTCGGCAGTCACCTTCTCTAGGAAAGTTTCTGTTCCCTCTCACTAGTTGCTACTACAAGACCTTAGATCGGCGGCTACCCGCTGCACTGCGTGATGAAGAAACAGGAGAGTGCTTTCCAAAATGGCGCAGATAAAGGAAGTACTACTTCCTTCAGAAGTTTGCCTTTTAGTAAGGAGGATTTTTGATCCCTTTCAGCCCCTTATACACTCCAGGGAGTTCTGGTTCACCATGAGCTTGTTGGGAAATCTGTAGTACGTGATCTAGACATACAATAGAGAGGTACTCCCGACTTGAGGATATTGTTGATCCATATTGCTGAGCGAGGAGTATTTGTTTAGAAATTACACTGTCATTTCAGTTACATAAAATTCATGTATACCCTATTTAGAAAAAAATTCTACAATGAAAAAGTAAGACAGAACAAGAAATTGTAGAAATAGTTTAGAGTAATGAGATTATAGCCCTAAGGTTTGGAGAAAAGAATGTCCTGCAATGTAGACATTCATTTTCTCTGTAATGTAATGGGAAAACAATGTTATTACAGAGCTCAATGCTTTACTAGGGAATGGGATTTTCTTCTGTTTTTAATTGTGTACTTATTCTTTTAGTTAATAGGTATCTAGTTATAGCTGTAGGTTAATCTACTATTGTTCTCACATGAGTTAAGGAAGGGATATCTGTTGTCGGGTTTTCCTGATCAGGTCTTTTCTACTGCACAGGCGTGAGATGTCTACACATGCATGGAAGAGTGAACCTGATCGGGCTCAACTATTTCCACTAGAGCCCGAGCAGAAAGCCGCTAATGCACCTGCGCAGGCAGGCCACTACTGTTGTGATTATTTTTAAGTGTTCATGGCTGCCAGCGCTGGAGCAAGATGGAACAGGAGGACGGGTGAAGTCTCATAAGATTCCAGAGGCTTCCCTCTCCCGATGTAAGTATATGGTTTTTTTATATACATTTAAAGTCATGGGCTTTCTTTAAGGACGCATTAGAAAAAAAGTTAAAAACTTTAGTTTAAAACTAATATTTCCCTTACCCACATTTCTCTAAATTATAAAACAGTTATAAGTATGTAAGAGTAGACTTGTTGTCATTGTCATTTGTTCTCTGCTTAATATTTATAAAAATGCTGTCTGGCAGTGGCTCCAGTTATTTTAAAGCCAATGAAAACTTTTTTTTTCTGCTTTTCTGCTCGTTGACTTTCCCACCTTATGTAAAAAAATATTGCTGTTCTTATAAGAATTGCTATTCAACAGTTTTGAGCTTTTATTCACTTCCTTAACACTTCCTTACACAATTCAGTTTTCCCCAGTTTAATCAATGCAAAATAAAAACAAGACATATCTAGCAAATGTGGTTGAGTTAATTGCTATTCACTAGATACATACCTAACCATGAAGTGAATTGTTGCAATTCAAATTGCATTCTTTATCTAAACTCCAGTTTCATAATACAGCATTTTTGTTTTACCATCAAAATATAATCAATAAAAAATGGAATTAAAACATTTAAAGAACATATTTATATGCAGTTTTGGCCAACTAGACAACAGTTATATTATGGAATGCTGGTATTGAAATACATGATTTATGAAGAAGTCTTTGCCACTGAACTGATGGCAGGACTAAATGGCTTCAATTGCCCTTGGTTCTTTCAGTTGATATATGAAACCTTGAGAAAAAAATAGAATGAGGACAGAAACTGTCTCACAAAGCAAAATGTAAAAATAAATACACATTACAGACACCTGCTAGCATAGACAACACGTTTATTTTACCTTGAAAATGTCATTATAAACTCTATAAAAATCATAAGATGACATTTTATAAGAATAAAACTTTCTTTGTTTTAACTCACTGTAATGTTAAACTTTTATTTAATGTACTCATTCTAACTTAACTTGCTGCATTACTCTAGAAAACAAATGCAGGAAAGTAAAAAAAAGAAATAAATACAAAAGAAAGGATAAAAAGAAAAAATCACATTTTACTAGGACATACTCAATGCTGCAGCTGTAATTAGCACAGTTTATTGGTGCTATTTATGTTAATGTCAATATATTCTTTTCTAGGCATGGAGATTTAAATGCAGTTTGCTTCTATTATCAACTACGTTTGATTTAGACCATCTGCTCAATCTTCTTTGACACATTGGCCAAATATTTTCTAAATAGAGTATCAAACCCCATTATAACTTAAAATAATTTAACTAAATTTACTAAACAGAAAAAAAAAAGGGGGGGAAACAAAAACTTTTCCTTTATGTCTTCACCTGCAGCTACAGACCATCACAAATGTTCTAGTTTTTAGGTGATTCAAGTGTAGTAGGAAGATGTGGTATATGTTCAAAAATTATTTGCTGCATTTCAATTGGCTGTTTCCTCAGGCAGTGCTAATCCAGCAGCACAGATGTACAATTGAATTTAGAGCAGATATTGTCTGAAACAAGATTACATTTGGATTATGCTAGGTTGTGCATCTCTCGATGAGGAATCAATCATTTGTCTAACCAAGCATTTAAAATCCTGCTTGGCCATCCTAAATGCATGCTTATTTGGGACTACAAATATTCAAATGCAATAAAGCTGTATGACTCAAACATTCAAAAATGAGCTGCTACTGCCAAGTAAACATGGGATTCATAAGACTCCAATTTTTACAGAGCGTTCTACATTTACAATGAAGCTACAAAAGTCCATAAACATCAGAGCTTTCAAAGTCTATAGACATCAGATGGTGATTAATTTCTGTACTAAGATCTCCGTGGCCATAGTGTCCACTGTATGCATAGAATAAAAGCATTTCAATTTATTCCTAAAATTTTTATTGAAGCCAATAATTTGAAACATTGACGTATTTTAACATGCTGCATTCTTTCCTTGCCTATATTTCAGTCCCTCTTAAATACTCAAAACATGTTAGAAAGCTAATTGCATTACACCTCAATGTATCCTTGATGGTGGTGGGATTATTCCGTTGCAAGCTCTTTTTCGAGAGAGTGAATGGTGTGGATTGGTTCATGTACTTGGTATAGTACCAATTAACATGTCAGTGCTATTTAAGCTTAAAATCAAAATAATTGTAACTAATTTGAAATGGCAGTGCTGTTTCACAGTTACGGGTTACCAAGAAAACAAATAAGGAAGACAAGTGGAATGAAATGTTATGTTATTTAAGGAAGTGAGCATAAACCAAATTTTGCATTTCATAAGTGAGTTTGAATGTTTTTTATAGATTATTTGGACACTTGCTCTGAAAGGACCACTATTGCAAAAATCATACAATTTTAAAAGCACATAAACACATGCAAATAAGAAGTAAGTTTCCTCCAGAGTAAAATATGCAATCAATGTCTTTTCTCCTATGTTGCTGTTACTTACAGTAGGTAGTAGAAATCTGACAGAAGCAACAGGTTTTGGACTGGCCCATCTTCTCACGGGGAGTTGTCTCAGGGCTTTCTTTATTTATAAAAGCACTTAGTGAATGGCAGTTGCTCTGTTAAACTATCAAAAATGTGTGCAGTGAGCAGGGCGGTCAGGTCCCCTTCTTTATATAAATACTTTCCAGGGAGTGTCTTTATAAAGAATAGAGGACATGTTGAGAATCCCCCATCAAGAGATGGAGTAGCCCAGATCCTGTCAGTTCTGATTTCAACTACCTACTGTAAGTGACAGCAACAGAGGAGAAAAATAATTTATGGCTCATTTTACTGTGGAAGGAACACACATCTTACTTGTATCTGTTTACATGCATTTTAAATGTTACTTTTTTGCCACCATGGTCCTTGAAATAGTATTATGATCTCAATTTATGTGATTAATTTTTGAAAAATGTAAACAATATCAAGTTATATTTTGTTTCATTCCTGCCTTTCCCTAGTCAACATTTAAACTCATCCAGCAAGTGTGCACTGCAATTTATTGCCAATTTCTCCTGCTGAAAGCTATTATAGAGATTTTACTATTTTACTGAGCTACTTAGCCCCCTATGGAATTCCGCTTTGGTGATATTGCTGACACTACTTTGTTTTAGAATGAATGCCTCCATTCTAAATTAGTTACATTGCAACATCATCACATCATCAAATAATGCAGACACTAAATACAATGTATTATGTGCAGATTAGGAATTATTTGTCCTTAGCAATTTTGTCCTTGCATGTATCCCTGAAGACACATCAATACATCAACATATGCTTCCTAAATACTGGATGCAGTGCATTATCTCAGTGTTTAATGCAAACTTATCTTACAATAATGTGTGGTTGAAAATGGCTTTAACTCTTGCTTAGATAATTATATTCACATTCTGTTCCAAGAGGATGATTATTAGAAAGTAACTTAGTACAATCCATTCATATCTTCACAAAGTGCAACAAATAATTACAGACATCAAAAGACATAATAAAACTCAAAGAAATGCTTTGCTGATATATAAAAAAGAGATGTGGAGGCTTTGTTCATATAAGTAATTATATTATAAGATTGTATTTCAACCATGCTTAAAGATATAACATCTGAAATCTGAATACTTTTGTTGATTCATCCACTTATTATGCATTGGCTCTAATACTGTGCGGTAATTCACTAACCATAAAAAGCATAATACATGTAATAGGCTATATTGCCACAATATAGGTTGGGGATACCAAAGGAAAACAGGCTCACCAGTCAAGACTGTTGCCAAACACTGCTTCTCTGTGCCTTCTCCCCTTCACCGCATGTCCATGGTTAATGATGCCATATATGTGTTGCACATAGCTGATCTAAGCTTTTTTTCAGCCAACTTGATGCATGTTGTTTTAATGAGTACATGTCCATTATAATTTTACATCTGAAAATTCTAGGTCATTCTCACGTTTTGTAATTTTATTTTATAGAAAAACAGCTATAAATAAAACATCAACAAAGTTCATTTAAGTAAATTAGTAAAATTAGTTTATTTTTTTAATGTACGTAAGCCGACAGCTGCAATAGATCACAGGTGGCTGGACCTTAAGCACAGTCTGCAGCCTACTCACACTCATCTCCTACCTTCACCAGGAGGTGGCATGCTACTCCAGTTCATCATGGGGAGGGGGGTCTATCACTAAGACTCACAGTCATCAGAGAGACATGGTGGCAATAAGAATTGCAATTAGTTCTCTCCCCATGATAGATTGTGTACCTGTGGTAGTGTGGGATTCTCGGTGAGAAGTGTAGGTTGTTAGGCCTTCAGGAAGAGTGAGCTGTTGGTGAAGACCTTGCAATCCATGGTATGTTGCAGCAGTCATTTTACATTTGTTTTGAATCGCATACACTTAATGTTTTGTGATTTGAATAAACTTGTATAACTAAATTCTATGAAATCTATTGTCTGTAAGGTAAAGAACTGTTTTAATAACTTCCACAGTGCTGAAAAATCTTTGCTAATGACACCTTAAAGGGGAACTGAAGAGAGGTATATGGAGGCTGCCATATTTATTTCCTTTTTAAGCAATACCAGTTGCCTGGCAACCCTGCTTATCCTCTGCCTCTAATACTATTAGCCATAGCCCCTGAACAAGCATGCAGCAGATCAGGTGTTTTAGACTTTAAAGTCAGAGTTGACAAGATTAGCTGCATGCTTGTTTCCGGTGTTATTCAGATACTACTGCAGAGAAATACACCAGCAGGGCTGCCAGACAACTGGTATTGATTAAAAGGAAATAAATATGGCATCCTCCATATACCTCTTACTTCAGTTCCCCTTTAAGGTAATAGAAACCAAGCTTAAGAAAAATAACCCAAATAAAAGTCTGAGTTATTTCCTTTTTAATCAATACCAGTTGCCTGGCAGCCTGGCTGATCCTCTGCCTCTAATACTATTAGCCATAGCCCCTGAACAAGCATGCAACAGATCAGGTGTTTTAGACTTTAAAGTCAGATTTGACAAGACTAGCTGCATGCTTGTTTCTGGTGTTATTCAGATACTACTGCAGAGAAATACACCAGCAGGGCTGCCAGACAACTGGTATTGATTAAAAGGAAATAAATATAGCATCCTCCGTATACCTCTTACTTCAGTTCCCCTTTAAGGTAATAGAAACCAAGCTTAAGAAAAATAACCCAAATAAAAGTCTGAGTTATTCTTGTGATTTGGATTAAACTGGTAAAAACGCAATATGGGCATAGGTTTGGCCAGAAAAAGTAGTAAGAAGTTTCACTCACACACGGTATGTATTTTTCATACAATTGCAAGTGTTGCCCCATGTTTGTTTGTCTAAAGTCTTGAGGCGTGCTAACCAGGGTGCTAAGTAGGTTAGCACCGGTTTTCTCAATCAGATCTCACATTTCAACTGAGTTTAGACGTGCTAAGGGCCAGTGCTAAAGTTAGCACCGTTTTGTATATCGAGCCCTAGGGCTCTTACCAAGAGTACAAGCGCCTAATATGTATGACAAGACTCAGTTTCAGCTTCCCCTTGGAACCTGATCATGTATACGAGCTAACAGGTAGTTTGCTGAACTGAGTTCTGTTTTAGGGAATTTGTTCTTTGAACTAAGAAGTGTCAAAGGTAAGGCTAAACAAACAGAGGAGAAGCAGTTTTGTGTGACTCTGTTCGATAGTTAAGGCTCACACATGAGTACATATTTTCCATCCACGTTTCATTTGGGTGCAGGGAATAGCTGGAAGACAGCTTTCCCTGTGCTAGGTAATCTCTGGAAGTATAAAAAATATATTCCTTTACTGAATATCTAATTTCTTCCTTTGTGCGTGTAATTTGGGGTCCAGCTATTTCTTTTATCATGGCACTCAAATCTGGCACAGCGCAGGTGCCAAGTGGGTGCCAAAATGATCTGCTTTGCTGTAAACAAGTCAGATTGATTTTGCCTGACAGGAAACAGGACCCAATCCCTCAGGTGAAATCACTGGGCTGAGGCTGTACAGACATGCAGTTACCTACAGATTGACAATACTTTCTGTTGCAATGCGGGGGGGGGGGGGGTGACATGGCAGGTGGGATAAGTGGGGAGCACACAGCTATTGGCCTACAGGGTGATGATGGGTTCTGTTGCACATTGAGGGGGAATGGGCAGATGGCCGACGGAGTGGTGCAGAGGTGACAACACTTGGTGAGCAGTGAGCACAAAGCTATTGGCTATTGCTCAGCCTTTTTGATCTATCTGACGGGGGCTGCTGTACCCATGCCAGATTATCTGGGAAATGGTCATTATCAGCCGCCTTTAGCCGAATTTTAAGTCTAACATGTGAATGGGCCTTTACATAGACTGTAGGCAGCAAAATGTTATGGTTTCTTTACTGTATAGCTCTGTATGGGATATGGCATCACATGTATCTTGGCTCCTTGCAGTTCTTCTGTCCTGTGAGCTGGGGCAATTTTGATTTTAACATATACAAAATTATTATGTGATAAAGCAGGCAGGATATTTACATGGGCAACAAGGATTTGTAAGAAAGATTTTAATGTTATGCCAGATTGTAATCTCTCTTTCAAGATGAACTCCAGAAAGATAGCTGAATGCATGTTGCATTCTACATACATTTTTCTGCATACCGATTTCTGTGTTTCCCCGCAAATGTTTGTACAAAAATTCATAAGCTGCTATCAAGCATTGCATGGGAAACGAACACATGCTGCAAAAATCTGCAGCATGCAATCCATATTTTTATCTGCACTGCACGGAAATTGCAAATTCACATTCAATGGCAATTACTCCATTGACATGCATTGGTTTCAATTTCAATGCGAATGATTACATGATCACAATTCCCACTTAGTGGAAACGAGCCCTAGAAGAGGATTATTTTATCTTTGCAAAAGTGCTGTCTTTAAAGCGGATCCGAGATGAAAAACTAACTCTAACAATTAACATGTCTATATATCTTATCTAAAGTTTAGATGGTTTACACAGCAAATCTAGCTGCAAAAAGTTTTAATAGAATATGATTATTTATTCCACAGGTGTCGAACTCCAGGCCTGGAGGGCCAGATCCATGCCAGTGTTTAGGATGGACTGAGAAAGAAAGGAATGTGTTCTACCTGATGGACCACACGTTTCCTGATTCAGACCCATCAATTCATTTGAGCTGTATCAAAAATGTGTGAGGATCTCGGCCCTCGTAGGACCGGTTTGACATACCTGATTTATTCCTGTGATACAATGACAGCAGCCATGTTGTTTGTAAACATTACACAGAAGCAGGCTGATCTGTATCTTGAGCCATCCACCTAATCCCCTCTCCTCCTCCCTTCTTCCCTCTGCCTCTGAAATCAATGGCTATTGGCTAGTAACACCTCCCCCTCCTCCTGAGCTCCCATGAGCCCTTGCTACTGCCAAGGCTCTCTGAAAACCCGTGGGCGTGGCTTTTTTAGTTTATAGGGAATTAGAGTATTAAAACAAAAACAAAAAAGTATTTGGCTTGAGGAATACCCTATAAACAATAGGAAAGGAACACAATTATGCAATGTGTAAAAGTTCACTTAGGATCCACTTTAAGCTCTTAATATCTTGCTAGCATAGGAAATGTAATATTCTGGGACTTTGCTCTGCCTCTGCCTAGTAGTAGAGTATAAATTATGCTCTTCAAGCCTATTAATAAGACAAGGCAAAGTGAACATTCTGCGGGTCTTCCATTGCAGTCATATTAGATGAATTGTACTCTTATTTAAAGCTAGTCCTTTAGCCTGTGAAATAACGGGCGCTAGAGAGCAGTCGTATGCTCTCTAGCCAATCAAGTTGATCCTCTTTCATAGGCATAACTCTATGAGAGGGGATCGCGATCAGAGACGCTCCAGGGGACAGCCAAGTCACAGGGCTGTTTCTTTTTTTTTTCAGTCTGCTAGCGGCGATAGCATACTGTTGACGGACCTCTGCTCCATCACTCAAGCGGGGATGCATGCGCAGCGGCACACGCGATCGATCCCTGCTAATCTCTGCCCACCAATCTTGATGCCTTTTGGCGGTCCTGGGGCTGCCACCTTCCCGATGCCTATCAGCATTAAATGGTCAGGAAGGGGTTAATAAGTCAGATCCATTGTGATTTTTCCAATTTACTTCGTCTTTAGTAGATGTTATCATATTCCTTGTGTTTCTGACCAAATTACATAGTTTATTCAGATTTGTTTTCTTTTTTTTTTACCTTCTCTAATTTTGTTTGCTGTACACAGCTGCAGTAACCCAAATATGTTTTCTATTTTTTTTTTTTTTTGCTAAAACAAGAAATCTGTTGTTTGATATGTTTATACAAACGTAATAAAAAATTCTCATTTGTTATTTTTGTCTTCTCAATAAGATGGCTAAATTAGCTCTCTTAAATTTAGAGCTTTTGTCTTTTTTGGTGTATGCATATTTTTTATATCTTAGATTAAATTAGATCATGATTTCATTGCTGTTTTCCAGACTTCCCAATTAGGAAAAGTTGTAGTAAACTCTGCCTAAACAGAATCAAAACAACATCAATTTTAGCTATGGCTTCTCCAACAGTCCATAAAGTTGTATTGCAGCAAGTTTACTCATGTTTTGCCTTTCACAGTATTTGCTGTGATATCGCTACAGTAGTTTTCAAAATAAACAAATGTAAGTGCTTTTTTCTTCTGGTAACATTTAGAGAAATACAAATTAAATTTTTTGCATATTCTAGATAAAATATGAAGTGTTTACGTGTGTGTGTGTGTGTGTGTGTGTGTGTATCTATATATATATATATATATATAGATATATATCTATATATATCTATATATATATATATATATATATATATATATATATATATATATATACAGTGGTGTGAAAAACTATTTGCCCCCTTCCTGATTTCTTATTCTTTTGCATGTTTGTCACACCTAAATGTTTCTGCTCATCAAAAACCGTTAACTATTAGCCAAAGATAACATAATTGAACACAAAATGCAGTTTTAAATGATGTTTTTTATTATGTAGTGAGAAAAAAAACTCAAAACCTACATGGCCCTGTGTGAAAAAGAAATTGCCCCCTGAACCTAATAACTGGTTGGGCCACCCTTAGCAGCAGTAATTGCAATCAAGCGTTTGCGATAACTTGCAACAAGTCTTTTACAGCACTCTGGAGGAATTTTGGCCCACTCATCTTTGCAGAATTGTTGTAATTCAGCTTTATTTGAGGGTTTTCTAGCATGAACCGCCTTTTTAAGGTCATGCCACGACATCTCAATAGGTTTCAGGTCAGGACTTTGACTAGGCCTCTCCAAAGTCTTCATTTAGTTTTTCTTCAGCCATTCAGAGGTGGATTTGCTGGTGTGTTTTGGGTCATTGTCCTGCTGCAGCACCCAAGATCGCTTCAGCTTGAGTTGACGAACAGATGGTCGGACATTCTCCTTCAGGATTTTTTGGCAGACAGTAGAATTCATGGTTCCATCTATCACAGCAAGCCTTCCAGGTCCTGAAGCAGCAAAACAACCCCAGACCATCACACTACCACCACCATATTTTACTGTTGGTATGATGTACTTTTGCTGAAATGCTGTGTTACTTCTACGCCAGATGTAACGGGACACGCACCTTCCAAAAAGTTAAACTTTTATCTCGTCGGTCCACAAGGTATTTTCCCAAAAGTCTTGGCAATCATTGAGATGTTTTTTTAGCAAAATTGAGCCAAGCCTTAATGTTCTTTTTGCTTAAAAGTGGTTTGCGCCTTGGATATCTTCCATGCAGGCGGTCTCTTTCTTATGGTGGAGTCGTGAACACTGACCTTAATTGAGGCAAGTGAGGCCTGCAGTTCTTTAGATGTTGTCCTGGGGTCTTTTGTGGCCTCTCGGATGAGTTTTCTCTGCGCTCTTGGGGTAATTTTGGTTGGCCGGCCACTCCTGGGAAGGTTCATCACTGTTCCATGTGTTTGCCATTTGTGGATAATGGCTCTCACTGTGGTTTGCTGGAGTCCCAAAGCTTTAGAAATGGCTTTATAACCTTTACCAGACTGATAGATTTCAATTACAGTACTTTTGTTCTCATTTGTTCCTGAATTTCTTTGGATCTTGGCATGATGTCTAGCTTTTGAGGTGCTTTTGGTCTACTTCTCTGTGTCAGATAGCTCCTATTTAAGTGATTTCTTGATTGAAACAGGTGTGGCAGTAATCAGGCCTGGGGGTGACTATAGAAATTGAACTCAGGTGTAATAAACCACCTTTAAGTTATTTTTTAACAAGGGGGGGCAATCACTTTTTCACACAGGGCCATGTAGATTTGGAGTTTTTTTTTCTCACTAAATAATAAAAACCATCATTTAAAACTGCATTTTGTGTTCAATTAGGTTATCTTTGATTAATAGTTAACGGTTTTTGATGAGCAGAAACATTTAAGTGTGACAAACATGCAAAAGAATAAGAAATCAGGAAGGGGGCAAATACTTTTTCACACCACTGTATATACGTGTGTGTGTGTGTATGCTTGTGTTTGTCAACAATGACATTCTGCAGAACACAAACTGAAAGAAATACTTTCTCAGTATATAAGTCAAAAACTGTCATGGTGAAGGGAAGGGTGTAGTAGACCATGGAGAGAGAGAAGGCAGGATCCTAACTGCCACTTTTCCTGTATTTCTGCTGGGACTTCAATATCATTGTTTCCATATCTCTGCTTGGATTTCCACAGGTTTACATAAACAATATGGATCTTACTTTGTCAGGTGCTGGGCTCCCCATCTGGGGAGACACAGTACTGCAGAGGATACAGGGACTACTCCACAAGTTTCACAAGCTCCACTGTCACACCAGTAAGTAAATGACAGCTGGTAGTGTGGGGAAAGCGCAGAATGGATACCTAGAAAGTGCCAGGGACTCACATGACAGAAGCTGTGGAACCATTGGGAAGTTGAGCTTCACTCTGAAGAAGCAGAGGAGCACCAGAAAGTGGTAAACATATCCCTCAGATATGAAATGGAGGCTATATAGAATAGGATAAAAAGGAATAACCAGAGAGTGTGGGGAGTTCCGGGAAAAGAGCAAGGTGAAGACAAAATACTTTCCTCATAATCTATATTTAACTGTTTGCTGGCCCATCCAGAAGCTACAAAGATTAAATTCAAACAAGCACAGAAGGAGGAAGTACCAGGAGAGGAAGGAGGAAGAATCAGGAGGATGTTCAGAGGGGTGGGAGTGCTGTGGCCAGAGGTGGCACCCAAAATGAGTTAACCCCTTCTACCATAGCATGCATCCACCAATGCTCAGTTTTGCCAAGGGAAAAAATGAATTTTGCCTGCTCATCCTTGATAAATACACATGAATCTATGTGTATGCACATGCACACACCACTAATATTTTTTATATTATATCCACAAAAAATATATTTTTTATATTTAAGCAGAACATATTAGAAAATTGCTAAGAAGATTTGTGTATTTGCAAGGGAAGTTGTTGTTTTAATTGAACAGCCCTTTCAAAGAAAATTTAAATTTGCTATCATTATTTCCTCAAATCAAATAATTTAAAAGAACTACATTATTTTTCATTCTTTTTTGTAGCTGTATGAACACACATTATTGTTAAGTAATTCCTACATGTAAAAAAAATGAATGCTAACAGAAATGGCAATTACATGTTCAAATCATAGTCATTATTGTTCATATAGATCTTAAAAGAAAAATGGTCCCTGTGGACATGAGTGATAAGGTGAAAGAATATGTGCAATCAGTGATTAGTTCAATCCAGAAGTTAGAACCTTCACTTCAAGGAAGAGTATAGTCAACATGCCTAGGTACTGATATTTAATCAAGAACAATTGAAGAGACATTTCAACATCTTGCTGTGCTGATTACCCTTTCATTCTAGCTGTCCAGCATACTCTGAGAAGCAAAGAAACATCTTTTAAACAGCTACATCCAAGGAAAAAAATCATTGGATTCATACATGTTAAAAGCTTTTCAAACTGTATTTCTTAGTTGTAATTTAAAACAAAGATTTAGCTTGCTAAGAACAGCAGCGGTGTTTTGGCTTCTTTTCTGAACATTACTAAAGCTGTGTTTCAACTTTGATCTCTTTCTAGCAGCTTTTCTAATGAGGACAGGTGTTGAAGATAACTGGCCCAGGAGGAAAAGATTCTTCCTGGCTTTACTTTTGTTTTACAAAAGAAAAAATCATTGATGAGCGGTGAGCATTTATGAAATGGTTTAACTTTTCTTTCCAAACTAGAGTATATAGCTAAAACTTCAATACATATGGCAATACTTAAAAGAATTATATGAAAGTATTTTTGCACTTGGTAAGTAGTGGAGTCATTCATAAGGAGTGGAGAATGATTAGTGATGAAAAACTTTTTAAGTCTGTGCATTCAGAAAACAGTTGCACCTAAAAAAATATCCATTTAATTTCTCATAGCTATTCTTAAATTATTTTAGGATAGAAATGATAGCAATTAGTGCAAATATATAGAAGACACGGCACTCAGGAGCTGTAGTAGCAAACAAGCTGTTTTGGGGCAGACGATACACTACATGTTTTGGGCAGAGCCCTTCCCCAAGCTCCGCCCAAAACATGTAGTGTATCGTCTGCTCCAATACAGCTTGTTTGCTACTACAGCTCCTGAGTGTCGTGTCTTCTTTCGATATTACTTGTGGTCTTTGCAGGAGTGGTGTACCTGCATGACACTGAGCACCAGCTGACCGATCTGCTATCGGTTATGCCTAAAGGTGGGGAGTCCTTCTACTGCTATCAATTACATCAGCTGCTGTGAAAAAAATGCACACGTTTTCCGGCACTAAAACACACTTGGGGTTTGATTCACTATGCGGTGCTAACCTACTTAGCACGTCTAAAGTCTTTAGGCGTGCTAACCAGGGTGCTAAGTAGGTTAGCACCGGTTTTCTCAATCAGATCGCACGCTAAGTACCGCGCGCAAAGTCCTATGTACGCGCTAAGACCCATAGGCTTTAGTGGGCACTTCGCATGGAGTGCCCTGCGCTCTGTGCAGTGCGCGCGCAAAGTCTGGTACTTTGCGCGCGATCACTACTTCTCACATTTAAACTCAGTTTAGATGTGATAAGGGACAGTGCTAACAGTTAGCACTGCTTTGTGAATTGAGCCCATGGTGTACAGAAAAAGTACGAAGAAAAACTTGTGCAGAAAACTGAAAAATAAGTGTGTTTCCTGCCTAAAACATTGTTAATATGGACCATAAAGTTTTAACATACATATTTTTCTCTCACTGAATGATATTTACTAAGATGTTTACTTTCTGTATGTAAACGGTTATTAAAAATCCATACTCATTACTTTTTTTTCAAAAGTTATACTGTATATATTTATATGATATAATAAAAGTTTATGTTTGGTGTCATAAATATCATAATTATAAAAGTACAATGGGAAGAATATTATGATCACTCCACTCTCTATAACCATCTATATCTATATGACCTATATATGACTATACAGGAACTTCTTAAAAAATTAGCATATTGTGATAAAGTTCATTATTTTCTGTAATGTACTGATAAACATTAGACTTTCATATATTTTAGATTCAAATACACACAACTGAAGTAGTTCAAGCCTTTTATTGTTTTAATATTGATGATTTTGGCATACAGCTCATGAAAACCCAAATTTCCTATCTCAAAAAATTTGCATATTTCATCCGACCAATGAAAGAAAAGTGTTTTTAAAACAAAAAAAGTCAACCTTCAAATAATTATGTTGAGTTATGCACTCAATGCTTGTTCGGGAATCCTTTTTGCAGAAATGACTGCTTCAATGCGGCCTGGCATGGAGGCAATCAGCCTGTGGCACTGCTCAGGTGTTATGGAGGCCCAGGATGCTTCGATAGCGGCCTTAAGCTCATCCAGCGTGTTGGGTCTTGCGTCTCTCAACTTTCTCTTCACAATATCCCAAAGATTTTCCATGGGGTTCAGGTCAGGAGAGTTGGCAGGCCAATTGAGCACAGTAATACCATGGTCAGTAAACCATTTACCAGTGGTTTTGGCACTGTGAACACGTGCCAGGTCGTGCTGAAAAATGAAATCCTCATCTCCATAAAGCTTTTCAGCAGATGGAAGCATGAAGCGCTCCAAAATCTCCTGATAGCTAGGTGCATTGACCCTGCCCTTGATAAAACACAGTGGACCAACACCAGCAGCTGACATGGCACCCCAGACCATCACTGACTGTGGGTACTTGACACTGGACTTCAGGCATTTTGGCATTTCCCTCTCCCCAGTCTTCCTCCAGACTCTAGCACCTTGATTTCCGAATGACATGTAAAAGTTGCTTTCATCTGAAAAAAGTACTTTGGACCACTGAGCAACAGTCCAGTGCTGCTTCTCTGTAGACCAGGTCAGGCGCTTCTGCCGCTGTTTCTGGTTCAAAAGTGGGTTCATGCTTCCATCTGCTGAAAAGCTTTATGGAGATGAAGATTTCATTTTTCAGCACGACATGGCACCTGCTCACAGTGCCAAAACCACTGGTAAATGGTTTACTGACCATGGTATTACTGTGCTCAATTGGCCTGCCAACTCTCCTGACCTGAACCCCATAGAGAATCTGTGGGATATTGTGAAGAGAAAGTTGAGAGATGCAAGACCCAACACGCTGGATGAGCTTAAGGCTGCTATCGAAGCATCCTGGGCCTCCATAACACCTGAGCGGTGCCACAGGCTGATTGCCTCCATGCCACACCACATTCAAGCAGTCATTTCTGCAAAAGGATTCCTGACCAAGTATTGAGTGCATAACTGAACATAATTATTTGAAGGTTGACTTTTTTTTTGTTTGAAAAACACTTTTCTTTTATTGGTTGGATGAAATATGCTAATTTTTTGAGATAGGAATTTTGGGTTTTCATGAGCTGTATGCCAAAATCATCAATATTAAAACAATAAAAGGCTTGAACTACTTCAGTTGTGTGTATTTGAATCTAAAATATATGAAAGTCTAATGTTTATCAGTACATTACAGAAAATAATGAATTTTATTACAATATGCTAATTTTTTTTAGAAGATCCTGTATATCTCTACACCAATCTATATGATCATGTATCTAAACAGTGGCCTCTAATATCTCTGTACAACATGGTAAGATCACATTAATTCCATTGCTTGTAACATGCTAAAAAAGTGGGTACCACGATGATTTAAACTCTGTAATAAAGTGTGTTTGAACTGAGCAGGCCACCGGGCCAAATCCTCTCCACTCACCCACTTCTTACCTGTACTGGCTGCAAGCTATGTTTGACTAGTGATTAAAGCAGGGCTGCCCAATAGGTCGATCGCGATCTACCGGTAGATCGCGACCGCCTGCTTGGTAGATCGCGGCCTCGTGGCCGCGTCCCATTGAATTTTGCAGCCAGCAGCTTACGCGTCCTGTTGGACTATGCTGCTGGCTGCTATTATCTTGCGGGGAGGAGAGGGGCGCGGCAGAGAGGCCAGGGGCGGCGACGCAGTGTCATGGCTGAGGGGCGGTGACGCAGTGTCATGGCAGATGGGCGGCGCTGGAGACAATACTTCCGCCTCCATTCACGCTGCCCGCCGGAGCTTCCCTCAGCCGCCGAACTGCATATCTGCCCTCCAGGCAGCCGCGGCTGAGGTAGTGAAGCCAGGACGCCACCGCTGGAGCTGGAGGGAGGTAAGTTCCGTGCACCCAGGCTCCTATACCCAGCTAACCTACACTAAGGGCACCCAGCTTACCTACACTTAGGACACCCAGCTAACCTACGCTGAAGGCACCCAGCTAACCTACACTAAGGGCACCCAGCTAACCTACACTAAGGGCACCCAGCTAACCTACACTAAGGGCACCCAGCTAACCTACACTAAGGGCACCCAGCTAACCTACACTGAGGCATCCAGCTAACCTACACTGAGGCACCCAGCTAACCTACACTGAGGCACCCAGCTAACCTACACTGAGGCACCCAGCTAACCTACACTGAGGCACCCAGCTAACCTACACTGAGGCACCCAGCTAACCTACCTACACTAAGGGCACCCAGCTAACCTACACAGGGCACCCAGCTAACCTACCCTGGAGGCACCCTGCTAACCTACACTGGAGGCACCCAGCTAACCTACACTGGAGGCACCCAGCTAACCTACACTGGAGGCACCCAGCTAACCTACACTGGAGGCACCCAGCTAACCTACACTGGAGGCACCGACACCTAGCTAACCTACACTGGAGGCACCGACACCTAGCTAACCTACACTGGAGGCACCGACACCTAGCTAACCTACACTGGAGGCACAGACACCTAGCTAACCTACACTGGAGGCACAGACACCTAGCTAACCTACACTGGAGGCACAGACACCTAGCTAACCTACACTGGAGGCACAGACACCTAGCTAACCTACACTGGAGGCACAGACACCTAGCTAACCTACACTGGAGGCACAGACACCTAGCTAACCTACACTGGAGGCACAGACACCTAGCTAACCTACACTGGAGGCACAGACACCTAGCTAACCTACACTGAAGGCACAGACACCTAGCTAACCTATACTGAAGGGACCTATACCTAAGTACCTTTGCAGGGGAGTTCCAGGGAGGGGGGGGGCGGTTGCCTTTGAAACGTCGGTAGATCTCCTGGCCTCAGCGAATTTAAAAGTAGCTTGCGAGCCGAAAAAGTGTGGGCACCCCTGGATTAAAGGTACAGCTCACCAACCTAGTAAGATTCCTGTTATTTGTCTCTATGAACATGATGTCAATGGAGATACTTTCATTTTGGTATTCAATGTATGGTTTGTAGGTCAGACAACTAGTTTCATCTAGTGCCAACATGTTTCTTATCTTCTATCAATTAGATAGTATAGTATATCTTCTTACCTTACTAAGTTGCTTGCAGCATCTGGATCATATGCAGTAACCATTCCCACAATGGTTCCAATATTTGAGTTTTCAAGAACATCCATTTCATAGAAAGACTTTGTAAACAAAGGTGGTTCATCCACATCCCCAACATTGACCTTCAGGAGTGTTGTGTCTTTAAATGGCCCCAGGTGAGAAAATCTTGAATCCAAGTGAGTATTTACACCTTCTATATTTAATAAATAAATCTTCTTTTTTTCATAGTTTAATGGCTAAAACAGAAACACATATAATTAGATGTACAATCAAATTCATTTTACATAATTTTAAAATGCAGAAATCAGAAAAAAATGTATTACTTGGTACATATTAAAGAGAGTCTGTAACAAAATTTTCACCCTTAGTTCTTCTATCCTATAAGTTCCTTTGCCTGTTCTAATGTGCTCTGGCTTACTGCAGCCTTTCCTAATTGCACAGTGGCTGTGTTATCTCTGTTATATGATCTAATCTGTTTTCTTCTGTCGGCTCTGTCGGGTTAAGGCTGGAATGTGTGGAATGTGCAGGGCTGCTTGTGATTGGATAGAAGTTATACACACCCTCTGCAGGCCCCCTGCACACTCTGTATGACTCACACACTCTGCTTATGTGAGCCTATCACAAGCTGGTTAGTTTGTTTGTAAACACTGCCTAAAACTGTTAATTACAAGCCAGGATTGCAGCAGAGAGTGGCAGAAGTAGCACAGAGGGGCCCAGGAGAACATAATGAATAGAATGGTATGCTTTTTGCTGTAAAAAATGTTAGAGTACAGATTCTCTTTAACCACTTCACCACTGAGGGGTTTTACCCCCTGAGCACCAGAGCAATTTTCACCTTTCAGCGCTCCTTCCATTCATTCGTCTATAACTTTATTATTACTTATCGCAATGAAATGAACTATATCTTGTTTTTTTCGCCACCAATTAGGCTTTCTTTAGGTGGGACATTATGCCAAGAATTATTTTTTTCTAAATGTGTTTTAATGGGAAAATAGGAAAAATGTGGGGAAAAAAATAATTATTTTTCAGTTTTCAGCCATTATAGTTTTTAAATAATGCATGCTACTGTAATTAAAACCCATGAAACGTATTTGCCCTTTTGTCCCGGTTATTAAACCATTTAAATTATGTCCCTATCACAATGTTTGGCGCCAATATTTTATTTGGAAATAAAGGTGCATTTTTTTCAGTTTTGCGTCCATCCCTAATTACAAGCCCATAGTTTATAAAGTAACAGTGTTATACCCTCTTGACATAAATATTTAAAAAGTTCAGTCCCTAAGGTAACTATTTATGTATTTTTTTTAATTGTAAATTTTTTATTTTTTTTTTAATTACAAAAAAAAAAATGGGGAGTGTGGGAGGTAATGAGTTAATTTTATGTGTAAAAGTCATTTATTTGTATGTGAAAAATGTGTAGGGTGTAGTTTACTATTTGGCCACAAGATGGCCACAGTAACTTTTTGTTTTAATGCGAGAATAAGGAGGCTGGACACGTGAGTTTTTTCTCACAATGATCGCGCTGCCCATAGGAGAGCAGCTGATCATTGCGGGGCTTAGATCAACGAACGGGAATGGATTTTCCCGTTCATTGATCTCTGGGCGAGCGGGCGGCGGCGTGTTTACTAGCGGCGGGCGGCGTGTTTACGAGCGGGAGCGCGGGCAGCGTCGGGAACGCGGAAAGTACGTGTTTCTCCGTCCCTGGTTTTTAAAGGATGGAAAAAGGGGCGGAGAAATACGTACGGGCGGGGGTAAAGTGGTTAAGCTATTTGTTTCAATCCAAAATTCTGATTTCTATTTTTTTTTCAAATATGACTGTGGAATTTCAATAGATCTGCCAGATGTCATGATTTTATGGTTTTACGGGCAATTTGCATTGTTTGAAAGGAAATACAGTATTGCTGATCCTCTGTATCTAATCCTTTGAGCCACAGACTCTGAACAGGCAATAAGATCAGGTGTTTTCCTGATAAATATCTGTCTGTATTAGCTACATCCTTGTTTCAGATGTGTAAGATACTACTAAAGCCAGTGACATCAGCAGGACCACTAGGCAGTGCCAGCATTCTCTGCCCCCTTAAAGTGGATCTGAGATAAACTTTTACTCATTGCATTATCGTGTTCCTTTCATATAGTTTATAGGGCATTCCTCAAGCCAAATACTTTTTTTGTTTTGTTTTAATACTCTTATTCCATATAAACTAAACAAGCCTCGCCCACAGCTTTTCAGAGAGCCTCGGCAATCAGTCCAAGGTAGCAAGGGCTTATGGGAGCTCAGTCTGGGCAGGAGGAGGAGAAGGCTACTAGCCATTGATTTCAGAGGCAGAGGAGAGGAGGGAGGAGGAGGGGAGTGAAATTTTCCACAGGCTGAGGGCTGGAGATGCTATCAGCTTGCCTCAGTGTAGTGGGACAAAGAGAACATGGTTGCCCTCATTGTATCACAGCAATAAATAAGCATAAACTTTTGAAGCTGTTTGCAGCTAGATTTGTTGTGTAAACTATCTAAACTTTAGATAAGATATATAGACAAGTTACTTGTTATAGTTACTTTTTCATCTCGGATTCGCTTTAAGGACCAGAGACCGCTGTCACCAGAAACTGCATAACGAGGAATCACTACACATAGCCACCACTAGCATTTCCAGGCCGCACACCTGGAGCCTCAGGCCACCCAATCTGCCCTCTCTATGATGGCAGAGCTCTGTGATCTGGTCAGGAGCCAATAAAAGCCAATGAAAGTGTGATCAATGTAAGCCAATGGGAGTTGTTTACATTTTTGACAGGGTCAGGAGCCAATGAAATCATCTCCTGACCAGCTCACAGGGCTCTACCATCATAGAGATGGCAGGGCAAGTGAGCTGCGATGGGGAGACAGTGACAAGATTGGCAGGAGCGACAAAAGTGGCAAGAACGTGCAGCGGCGGAGATGCGAAATCTACACTCCGGCAGGTATTAGAGCATCAATACAGGGCGTAGATTTCAATCACCGACATCCGGAAGCGGTTAAAAAGGAAATAAATATTCGAGCCTCCATATGTCTCTCACTTCAGTTATAATTTAATCATGCACTTGAAGGTAAATAGTTTCAGAGAGTGAAGGATGGGTTTTGGAAGGGAATTCTAGAGGCGAGGAGAGGCTCATGAGAAGTCATGTAGATGTAAATGGGAGTATTTGTATTGCACTGTAACCATATTTGCCACAGATCACCAATTTAAAAAGCACCACTAAGTAGATATAATGAAAGTCCTAATATTATATCTCAAAATAATGGCCCCAATGAGAACAAACAGCCATTTTAAACAGCCATAGATATTTATGGGATGAGAATTTTCTCATGAAAACCTGATCTCCATTAAACCAAACCTTTACTCACTTTTCTAAATATGATGTTGTAAAAGTGGTTATACAGATTTCAAGAGGTAAAACAAAAATGGTGATCAATGTTTGTAAATAGGTCTTTCTGTGTCTACTCAACCACATTTTCTGCAGCAACAGCAACACGACACAAAGCAAAGCAACAGAATACTGTACAATTTATTAAAAGGCGGGGCCTAGATGCGGAAGACGCTACGCTTCATACAAACGTGGTAGGCGTGATCCCGGGCGAGGAGGACACGGAGACCGAGCGCGCGGCGGTCAGGAATCCTTAGATGTGAAGGGACGTGCATGCCAGCCGGCCAAAAATACGGGGGGGGAGCCCGTGTGGAAAAACTCCGTGCCATAGACATATCAAGAAGATTGTAAGTGCAATTGTGTTTTATACGATTTTATTAAAAATACAGTATTACGCTATTTTGAGGCGTTTTTTATTGAGGTGCATATAAAGAAGAATTGGAACACTGGAAGTGAAGGGGAATCGATCGTGAGTGGTGGGGGACGACCTGTAACGGTCCCAAAGGCGGCATCTGACCTGACAGTGGGTCTTAGCACACGGTGAGTGTTATCTCACTGGGGTGTGGTGACGGCTATCTCTATCTATGTGCCTGATGTGATTACTGGTGGAGCAGGAAGAAGTCCAGTGTAGATGTGATCAAGAGACTTTGTTCATCCAGTGGAATTGTGTGGACTTTATTGTAGTGAATTATATCATGCATATTGCTTACTGTGTATTATTCATGTAAGGGAACACATTGAGTATTCAGCTGTGTACTGTGAAAGATCGTGAGCGACAGCCTCTTATTTAATATAACTGTATAATTTATGCTTGATGAGAAAAAGATTTTATGCTTTATTCAGATAATCCGGATATAACAATAGATTATGGCTGAGTACATAGAAGTAATACAATTTGTATACAGGTGCAGCACAGACAAATGCTTCCCTAGCGTACAGTTGCAGGCCCCATTGATATTTCCCAAGCGTTTTCAGGCTCATAACAGCTACACGTTTCATTGTCTTGCGCCACAAAGAAGTGGGATGAGCAAACAGCAGTGGCAGATTTAATAGTTTAAACCAGGGTTATTTTGATGTTGTAGTCTATTAATGTCTGTTCAGCACAAAGTAAAATATGCATGTATTGACTGATGAGTTGTTCCTAACCTTGGGAGTTTCATTAGGCTTTTTTACTTGGCTCATATTTTACAGATCAGCAGGCTTGTAGCCCTGTAGAACATATCAATGAATGACCTTCATGTATTGTTTAGCATGTTATTCCCGTAGTGTTGAGGCTTCACATTAAGCAGATGTCATTGTCAATTGGCACGCAAATGTATTTGAAACCACTGTAGCTGGTAATTAACACATCTCTGAAAGTAAGTAATCATTTAGTAAAAATGTAGGTTGTTTGTCAAACAAAGCATTAGCATGTCTATCTTGTTCTGTATCTTATTAGTAATGGCAATGGGTTATTATATAGATAATTGGCCACACAACAGTGACAGTGTGCAAGATATATTTTTCTGCAAATGCAGCTTTTTTTTTTTTATTTCAGCTGTCAGCATGTTCTGGCTTCATAGCACACTTCATGGGAGAACAATATACATAAAATAGCAATCATGCCAGCTGATGTGACAGATTGAAATTACATCAGCCCCTATTGACTTATATAAAATATGTATAAAATACATCTGAGAGAGAATGAGGCTACAACCTGTCAACCTCCACATATATTGTAATTAGAGATGGCCCGAACCTCCGATTTTCGGTTCGCGAACTGCGAACGCGAACTTCCGCAAAAGTTTGGTTTGCGCAAATTTTCGCGAACTGCAATAAACTTCAGTGGGGAGGCGAACTTTGAAAACTAGAAACACTTATGCTGGCCACAAAAGTGATGGAAAAGATGTTTCAAGGGATCTAACACCTGGAAGGGGGCATGGATGAGTGGGATAGACGCCAAAAGTCCCGGGGAAAAATCTGGATTTGACACAAAGCAGCGTTTTAAGGGCAGAAATCACATTGAATGCTAAATTGCAGGCCTAAAGTGCTTTAAAACATCTTGCATGTGTATATATCAATCAGGGAGTGTAATTAGAGCATTGCTTCACACTGAAACACCAAACTCACTGTGTAACGCACTGCAAACAGCTGTTTGTGTAGTGACGGCTGTGCTCGACTGGTGCGCACCATGGCGAGAGTGCAGGCCGTGGCTGTTTTCAAGCCCATATGGTCGCCGGGCTGTGGTAGATCAATGATAGAACAACAGTGCCTGTCCAGCTGATCAAATTTGGTCTGTCCACAATGAAGCAACAACCTTATTTCTTTGGTGTGCCACCCCCCGAGAAACTCATATAGACATCGGTCATTGCTTCATTGTGATACGCAAGCCCCTTGACCGCGGAAAGATAATGATCACGAAGGGGAATTGGCACATGTACATGCCTTTTGATTTGTTGTTGAAGCTGCAGTGCAGCTAGAAAAATTAGGCAGGCATGTACACGCACCAAAAAAACTATTATAGCGGCCGCTGCTAGCAGCGGCCTTAAAAATTCAGGAATCCACCTGGAGTCCTGGACCCTGTTGGTGGTGGGGGAGAAGGCAGTCAAGTGGCCTGCAGGCAGAGGTGTGTGGGGAGCTACTCAGTCTTGGGGCAGGCAGTCACACGGCGTGCAGGCAGAGATGCTGTGTGTGGGGACTGACTTAGTCTTCGGGCGGGCAGTAGCCCTCCAGGATCCATGCCTCATTCATTTTGATAAAGGTGAGGTACTGAACACTTTTGTGACTTAGGCGACTTCTCTTCTCAATGACAATGCCTCCAGCTGCGCAGAAAGTCCTTTCTGACAGGATGCTTGAGGCAGGGCAAGACAGAAGTTGGATGGCAAATTGGGACAGCTCTGGCCACAGGTCAAGCCTGTGCACCCAGTAGTCCAAGGGTTCATCGCTGCTCACACTGTCTACATCCACACTTAAGGCCAGGTAGTCGGCTACCTGCCGGACCAGGCGTTGGTGGAGGGTGGATCTAGAAGGGCTAAGGCGAGGCATTAAACTAAAGAATATCCGCATGTTTGACATCACCATGAGATCGCTGGGGCGTCCTGTCCTTGCCTGCGCAGACATGGTAGAAGGATTACTGGTAGTGGTACCTTTATTGCGTTGTGCTGTGACATCACCCTTCAACGCATTGTAAAGCATAGTTGCCAGCTTCTTCTGCATGTGCTGCATCCTTTCTGCCTTCAGGTGAGTTGGTAACATGTCCGCCACTTTGTGTCTATCCCGAGGGTCTAGTAGCGTGGCCACCCAGTACAGCTCATTCCCCTGGAGTTTTGTATACGGGGGTCCCTCAACAGGCTGGACAGCATGAAAGACGCCATCTGCACAAAGTTGGATCCAGACATACTATCCATCTTCTCTTGCTCTTCCTCAGTGACGTCAGGTAAGTCCTCCTCCTCCCCCCAGCCACGAACAATACCACGGGAATGTTGAGCAGCACAAGCCCCCTGCAACGCCTGCTGCGGTTGTTCTTCTGCCGCCGCCGCCTCCTCCTCCTCCTCCAAAGAAACACCTTCCTCATCATCCAAGTCTGACTCCTCTTCCCCACACGACTCTTCCTCCTCCCCCCTCTGTGCTGCCGCAGGTGTTGAGGAAACATCTGGTTCTGATGAGAATTGATCCTACAACGCTTCCTCCCATAACTGTTCCTGTTCACGCTCCTCCACAGCTTTATCCACCACTCTACGCACGGCACGCTCCAGGAAGTAAGCATACAGGATCAAGTCGCTGATGGTGCCTTCACTGCGACTCACCAGGTTGGTCACCTGCTCAAATGGCCGCATGAGCCTGCATGCATTTCGCATCAGTGTCCAGTTGTTGAGCCAGAACATCCCCATCTCCCAAGACTGTGTCCTTCTACTGTAGTTGTAGAGGTACTGGGTGACGGATTTCTCCTGTTCTAGCAGGCGAGAGAGCATAAGGAGGGTTGAATTCCAACTTGTTTCTCCGCTGAATGTCCACAAAGCGTGTCATGGCCGTGTAAGACCGCCTGAAATGCCCACACAACTTCCTGGCCTGCTTCAGGATGTCCTCTAAGCCTGGGTACTTTGACACAAATCTTTGAATGACTAGATTCAGCACACGTGCCATGCAGGGTACATGTGTCAGCTTTCCCAAATTCAAAGCGGAAATGAGATTGCTGCCATTGTCACACACCATGTTGCCGATCTCCAGCTGGTGCGGGGTCAGCCTCTGATCCACCTGTTTGTTAAGAGCAGCCAGAAGAGCTGCTCCAGTGTGACTCTCCACTTTGAGGCAAGACATGTCTAAGATGGCGTGACACCATCATACCTGGCATGCAGCATAGGCCCTGAGGAGCTGGGGCTGTCTAGCTGGAGAGGAGATCGCAGCACCAGTAGAGTTGAACTGCCTACAGTCAGTGCACCTGAAGGAGGAAGAGGAGAAGGATGGTGGCTTTTCTTTTGTGTGCTGCTTTCCTCTGGTGCTCTTCCCATTGCAGTTTGTGCCTTTTCTCCATGTACCTTCGTAAGGCAGTTGTCCGTACGTGGGTGTTGGCCTTTCCAAGGCTCAATTTTTGGAGGCAGAAAGAACAGATGGCATTGCTCTGCTCTACGGCAGACACACTAAAACATTTCCAAACTGCTGAGCCCCCTGGGGTGTGGGCACTATGGTGGCCTCAGCAGCTGATGTTGAAGGGCATGTTGGCTGGCTGGCCAAAGGTGGCAATACATGGCGCCGGACACTGCCACCAGCTGTTTCTGATGACGAGCTCCTTCTGCTTCTTTCAGGAACTCGTCTCCTCCTACTCCTCTCTTACTCCCCCTCTGAACTGTCCCCCTGTTCATCTCCTCTATTGGGAACATACGTGGCATCCGTATCATCGTCATCATCATAATCATCCTGCCAGCTTCGCTTGCCTCAGACTCCTCCAAAACTGCACCAACTGCAGGTACTTCATCATCCTCCTCCTCACACGTTACGTCCATAGTGTCACCTAACTCCGACATATGAGGTGGTGTAACTTGCTTAACACCTTCATCTGGTTGTAACAATAATGGCTGTGCATCAGTGATTTCCCCATCAAATAACTCCTGCAAACTGTCAAATGGAATGGATGTGGTGCTAGTAGTAGTGCTGGTGGCTGTGGAAGATGAGGTGTTCTGTGTTAAATAGTCAACCACGTCCTGACAATCTTGGGAGTTGATGGGACGTGCCTTCTTCTGAGCACTGTACTTTGGTCCAGGGCCGCACGAAATCACATCAGCATGACCTCGCACAGACCTGCCGGGTGGCCTTCCTCTGGGTCTGCCTCTACCTCTGCCTCTACCTGTTTTGTCCTTTTTGTCCATATCGGGGGGGGATGAAGTGAAAGGTATGCACTGACTTGACTAATACAATGTGCAGTCACACAGGTGCAGTTAACAGGTATGCACGGAGTGGTATATCACACTGCGTGCACTCACGTAGGTAAGTGGGTGCACTGAACACAACAGGTAGGTATATGCAGTGATGGGTATTACAAATTTGCACCTGTCACACACATGTACCGTGAACAGGTACAGTGACAGGTGGTATTAAATATCACACTGCGTGCCCTCATGTAGGTAGGTGGGTGCACTGAAGTGAACAACAGGTAGGTATATGCAATGATGGGTATTACAATGTGCACCTGTCACACACAGACAGGTACTGGACAGGCACAGTGACACTGCGTGCGCTCACGTAGGTAGGTGGGTGCACTGAAGGGAACAACAGGTAGTAGGTATATGCAGTGATGGGTATTACAATGTGCACCTGTCACACACAGACAGGTACCGGACAGGCACAGTGACACTGCGTGCGCTCACGTAGGTAGGTGGGTGCACTTAAGGGAACAACAGGTAGTAGGTATATGCAGTGATGGGTATTACAATATGCACCTGTCACACACAGACAGGTACCGGACAGGCACAGTGACACTGCGTGTGCTCACGTAGGTAGGTGGGTGCACTGAAGGGAACAACAGGTAGTAGGTATATGCAGTGATGGGTATTACAATGTGCACCTGGCACAGTAGTAATTATACCACCAAGGGGCCAAAGGTCAGCTGCGACTGACTGACAGGGCTGTATATAATGCAAGTGGGCCACACACACATAAAAAAAAATAGATCACAAGAACAAGATTAGCTCTTAAAAGAGCTGTTGAGGGGTGCTTTTTTAGCAATACCAATCATCCAGGAGCAAGCTAACAAGCCTACAAGAACCTAACTAAGCTTTCCCTATGAGAGAGTCTGCAGCAGCTCTTCCTTCTCTAATTACTGCAGGCACACGAGTGAGTCCAATGCCTGACACTGCCTGCCTTTTATAAGGGGGGGGCTCCAGGAGGGAGTGTAGCCTAATTGGCTACAATTTGCCTGCTGACTGTGATGTAGAGGGTCAAAGTTGGTCCTCATGATGCACTATGGGGGCAAACCGAACTTCCAGAAAAGTTCGCGGTTCTCCGCGATCGTGAACCACGGAAGTTCGCCTGGAGCCATTCGTCGGCGAACCGTTCGGGCCATCTCTAATTGTAATAAGACTTATAAATGCCAGGTGACAAAACTAGGTGACAACAAAGCCATATCGTAGGTTACAGGAATTTATCATTGCTTTGGCTTACAGCTTCAATTCTACAAAAGTACATTAACACCCATGTTCATCAACTTAGAAAACACATTTGTGCATACTTATAAGCAGGTGTATGCTTTTACTCTGAGCTGTTGAAATCACTAGTATTTCTCATAATGTATAGCTGTAAACCTGGGAGTCAACATAATGTTTCTAGAAAAGTCATAAAAAAAAAAATCTTGTGACCTACAACAATAAGACACTGGACCTAATGCTATAAAAAGAGAGACACACAGGTTACCTTCTTTTATTTCTTTTACTCTGTCGGGACCCAGAAACCTTTCCGTAATAAACTGACATTTTCTTCTCTCTCTTTTTAAACATTGTTGTTTGGAATTGGATTAAAGCACACCTGAACTGAGAGGGATATGGAGACTGGCATATGTATTTGCTTTTAAACAATGCTAATTGCTTGGCTGTTCTGCTGATCCTCTGTTTTAATGCTGGGAATACACCATGAGTTTTATTTTGGCAGATAGATGGCTCGATAGATAATTTCCGACAGGTCCAAACTGATTACAATATTTTTTCTGATCGATTATCTCATTGAAGTGAATGGAAATCAATCAGAAAAACGGTCTGAAAATTGATCAGGACATCGATCAGAAAATCGATCAGGCAGTAAGTCTGCTGAAAAAACTCCAGCATTATACTCATAGCCATGGACCCTGAACAAGCATGCTGGTGTTTCTGACTGAAGTCTGACTGGAGTTGCTGCATGCTTGTTTCGGGTGTTTGATTCAGACAATTCTGCAGCCAAAGAGATTATCAAGACTGCCGGTCAACTGGTATTGTAAAGGAAATAAATATGGCAGCCACCATATCCCTCTCAGCTCAGGTGTACTTTAAAGTCTTATCAGTTATTTGGTATGGTTTGGTCAAAACCTAATGACAGATGTTTAAATGAAATTTAGCAATCTCTGTGATCTATTCCATACTGCCCTTGGCTTAGTTGTCCTAAATCCACAGCAGGTAGAAGCAAAAAACTGTGAAAACCGTTTGTGGTAGCAAGTACATTTTGATCACCTGACTTACAGCCACCCCCAGGAGTGAGAAAACAGCATGCAGCACGTTAAATTCACAAATCACCAGGGTCAGTGCAAAATTATTTTAGGTATGTGTCCTTCTTTTACACATACATCCTTCTCTTAATATAATTACTTCTCAAAAACAGTCACTGTAATACTTTGCTTTTTTGGAGAATCCCAAATAAATATCTCTGTTATTAATTAACGGCTTATTGGCTGGTCTATTGTTTACCGGAACGGTGCATCCACCTGCACCCCTCCTTTTAAGCGGATTTTAACTATTTTATACTTGTTGGCGCCTCTGTCATTTTTGTTTTGTCACTGTAATACTGTTCAATCTATTTGGGAAGGTATTATAAAAATTATACAGGTATTACACAAATATTTTTTGGGAGGTATTATGCAAATAAGGTGAGAAAAACAACCCGTGAGAAAAACTTGTGAGAAAAGCTTAGTGTATCAAGTCCTAGAAATAAAGCTGCATTAAGCTGAAAGGCTTCTATAAATAATTTCTGCATAAGGGCGTCCAGTTAGCATGTCCATATCTTGGTGCAATTCAATACAATAAAGACCAGTTCTCACCTGCTTACCTGTATTGCACATCCTGCTATAAAGGACACTAGCGGTAGGAATATTGATAAAAAGGGGGGGGCTTTTGAGTGCCCCCAATGGCTTAGAGGTGCTATTGCAATTTCATGTGACCAATACTCCTACTTTTAATGACAATGAGAAACAGTGCTTGTTTAGCCAGCGAGAAACATCTTCATATGTAGAAGCTTTCCAGAGGCGCCAATAGAATAAAAGTCACTGAAACGAGCTTAAAACCGATGGGGCAGTGGTGGGCCTATCCCATCCATGCAGACAAAGCAAACAAAGGAAGGACATCAACAGTCAAACAACAATTTATTTATACTCCACAGTAAAAATAGGCAACGCGTTTCACGGGCTCAATCCCGCTTCATCAGGCCAATCAAAAAGGAGCATACAGCTGAAAACAAAGTGTCAGAGGGCATAGTGTAAGGCAGGTTTTGTGAGTATCACTCATGTTCAAAAACAATTCAATGTCAAAACATAACTATATGAACATCAAAACATATTCAGAGGTACTTATTATGCAACACTCTTAAGTCATGAGCTAAATGAGCTGCCCATTGCAGTACCACTAATCTGATGATAGAATTTGGTTATGGAAAGAAAAAACGTTATTTTCCAGAATGAATTCAGTGCAATGCAATAAGAATTGTTGTTGAATAACGGGCATGGATGGAATCGTGGAAAGGAAGTATTGAATAGCTGAAAGTCCAAATTGGTGTGGGATGTTGGTATAGAGAGAGGATATGTCACAGGTGAGCCAGTGAAGATCAGGGGACCAATTTATGTCGGACAGGAGCTGTATGAGATGTTGAGAATCTCTAAGATAGGAGGGTAGATTTCGGACCAGGGGCTGTAGGTGTTGGTCTAGAAATGTGATAAATTGCTGCTCATGGAATCTATCCCTGCTATTATCGGCCTACCAGGTGGTTTTTGGAGATTCTTATGTATCTTGGGTAAGTAATAAAAAAATGTCTAGTACTATTATACTTTGATTGACCTCGTCCTCACCCTGGTAATAATACATATGTTTGCCCTATATTCTATAGATAATAATATGTATATATATATTTTTTACTTTATATTTTTGTTCTGTATTTTTACTCCATATTTTTACTCTATATATTTTTACTCATTGTCCTTTTAGCTGCAAGTACGTTTTTACCTCTCTTGGTGACATGTTTGCCCTCCCCCGTCTTTCTTTAAATTTAGACCCAATACTGAATCAACAGGTAGCTCCCATTTATTATTATATACCACTTGATCCCATTAAGGAACATATTCATTTACATGCATTTATTTCACCTGATCAAATGTACCTCTATTTATAACTGTTGCATGAAAAGCAAAAGGAATACAGTGGTCAGTAGAGCTAATAGGCTAAATCCGGAGTTTTCTACATGAAAATGTTCTGCATAAAATCACTTTGCATAGAATTGCATGATTTAAGAGTGTTGCATAATAAGTACCTCTGAATATGTTTTGATGTTCATATAGTTATGTTTTGACATTGAATTGTTTTTGAACATGAGTGATACTCACAAAACCTGCCTTACACTATGTCCTCTGACACTTTGTTTTCAGCTGTATGCTCCTTTTTGATTGGCCTGATGAAGCGGGATTGAGCCCGTGAAACCGTTGCCTATTTTTACTGTGGGGTATAAATAAATTGTTGTTTGACTGTTGATGCCACAGTCCTTCCTTTGATTGCTTTGTCTGCATGGATGGGATAGGCCCACCACTGCCCCATCGGTTTTAAGCTCGTTTCAGTGACTTTTATTCTATTGGCGCCTCAGGAAAGCTTCTACATATTGCTAAGTCCACCCTTAGTGGAGGGTTGTACCCATCTTCTTCCCATCTACAGAGAGCGACTTTTAATCCTGAGTGGGGTCAGGTTAATCTCCCCACCTGCCTTCACAGTGGTTGCCTAATGGTAACCCTGGTTTGTGAGTATTAAATTGTTATATTACTCATTATTAATTATCATCTATACAATATCACACAATTGGGCTCTTGGTGTCCCCCCTCCCTTTATCGAGAAACATCTTCAGTTCTTATAAGTGAAATTTATTCCTAGACAGTATATACTTACTGGTATTTAACATGCTTAAACCAAACAGATGAGCTAACTGACACTAATGTGCAGCAATTTATTGTGTAAGTGCCTGGCTGAAGGTGTGTGCTGACAAAATATCTAGGCAAGGCATAAAAAAAAACATTTTGTGTTAATGACAGATTGTGTTCAAGGTCCTCTTCCCTGTTTAGGGATTGTAGATCCAGTTTAACATATATGGCTCTCTGTCCAAACTGTGCAGTGCAACTTGCCATCCTCAGAAAAGTGTCGTTCGCACCCTATACCAGCCCGCTTGGTCCATGGTATGAGGGGACTCCGGGGGAGAGGGGCAGCCAAGCCTCCCCCTCTCCCCCAGAGCCCATGTCCAATCCATGGGCAAGGGGCTCTTCCCCACCTCTGGTGCCCCAGGCACTGGGGGAGTTCATGGTGGCATCTGGGAGTCCCCTTTAAGAAGGGAACCCCCCAGATGCCTGTCCCCCTCCAAGGAAAAATTAGTATAGGGGTACAATGTACCCCTTATCCATTTCCACAAAGGGTTAAATGAAATAAAAACACAATGACAAAACAAGTATTTTAATATTCTTAATTAACAAGAAATACTTACATTTACCTTTAAAAAAATGTTTCCACATAAAGATCCTCGAAAAAGGTCCCACGGCAATATCCTCTATCTTGCGATCTTAAATTACATCTTGATTGAAGATCTCCGCCGGCCGCCGCCACACACGCCGCCCCCACTGCACTGCTCTCAGCTATAATGATATAATAACGATTTTGAGCGCGTGATTGCTCAAATTGACTTGGAATCACGGGTTACCTGTGATTCCAAGGTCGTGGTGAGCATCCCAAGTGCTACAGAGGATTCACATTGGTCCTCTGCTATCCAGTTTGAACCATATTCTTCTGCCAGGATTACTGGTGCTTGTGTCTGAGCCCAGCAGTGATGCTAGTAGTGCAGAAGACCTGAATGGCTGTTGAAGACACAGATGACAGGTGAGTAGATCTAGAAGGAATAGATGGGGAAAACAGCCTAGTGAGAATGGACGCTGTCTGTTCTCACAAGCTTGCACTGATTCTGTGAGACTCCGCAGTGTAAGTGAGCTCTAGAAAAATATTTTTTGCATTCCGCTCCCCCTCCCATGGCACTCTACTTTAAGTGGAAAACATATAGGATCCATTTACACATCCACTTGTGGGGCACAAACCAAAATGCTATTTTATCTCTATTTTATCGCTTACCTAGATGTTTTGGAGTCAATACAAACTTTCAGGCAGGTACTTAAACAATTAACATCTGTAAAGGTACATACACACCTACCAACTATCTGTCCAACTATCTGCCAAACTTGTCTGTTAAGCCCCAGTCACATGCTTAACAGCGGTCTTTTATGCAGCACAATTCTCAAACAGCTTTTGTTGTAAAACAAGTTGAAACAACTAAAAAAAGTATTTTGCTATTGTTCAAAAAGCTGATAAGTCTGATAAGAAGTCAATCCAACAGTTGGATTGACTTCTTATCAGTCTTATCAGCTGTTTGAACAATAGCAAAATACTTTTTTTAGTTGTTTCAACTTGCTTCACAACAAAAATTGTATGGGGCTTAACACACAAGTTTGGCAGATAGTTGGAAAGATAGTTGGTAGGTGTGTATGAACCTTTAAATGTTAAAATGCCTAGTATCAATTAACTAGGTTGTTTAAATAAAGTAAACTGATTGCCTGCATTTATAAAATACCTAGATATCTCTTCACTAATATAAACTGAAGATATTAGGCTGAAGGATAGATGAAAT
This sequence comes from Hyperolius riggenbachi, assembly GCF_040937935.1. Taxonomy (NCBI): domain Eukaryota; kingdom Metazoa; phylum Chordata; class Amphibia; order Anura; family Hyperoliidae; genus Hyperolius; species Hyperolius riggenbachi. The sequence continues at coordinate 234,252,963 of NC_090650.1, forward strand.
GTCTTCTACAACAAGTGGAAGCTACTTTATAGTTCTTCAGGTATACCGTGACCTGGATAAATGAAACCGTTACAGAAATACCAGGAAGTTGAGTTTGCTATTTTGAAGCAAATGAAAAATAAAAAAATAGTTGTCAATCATGTACTGCAATCATCTCTAAAACTTGAAAATTAAACTGTAATTGAATCTAATTGAATATGGGACATATTTAATTAATGTGACTAAAATAAATGTATTCCAATCACAAAGCCTTTATAACCGTGCTCTAATTTGTATTCATAGTATACAATGAACTTTACACGTCTGCTCTTGTATTACAACATAAACATGGCTACATGATGGAAATTGATTAATGAAAAGAAAGAAATTAGATTATCATTTTGCTTGATTTCATTAGAGCGATTTAGTTTGAATGGCAAATAATCAATTATTACATTATGCTTTGACTTAAACTTCAAGCTATTGCCTCAAGCAAAATAATGCAAACAAATAAGATGAATAGCTAAATAAGAGAATGCATTGGGCTCTCAATTCACGGTAAGACAATAGTCCCAGACATGTGTATGTATTTTATACTGTGGATATTTTAAGCAATAATTTAGCTCACTTGTTAATGGTATGAAGACTTTTCACATGCATGCATTATACACTATAAAGGAAATCTGAAGCAAAAATAAACTTATGATATAATGCATTGAATGTGTAGTACAGATAACAAATAGAACATTTGTAGCAAAGAAAAAAAGTATCATGTTGTTTTCTATTACAACTTACAAGTAGAGTTAAAAGACTGGAGTTGTTATCTACGTAAAAGATCTTCTCTGACCTGTTGGACCAACTTGTTTTCTGAATAGCTTAAACATTCAAGAAACAGTGAGAGACAGCTATGATAAGGTTTTACTACAGGAAAATTAAAACGGTCATTAGCTCTGCTGTGTTTTACATGTGGTTTCTAAACTGCAAATATCACAGACTGATGCAATGGAATAAAAGCTATATAACTAAAAATAAAAATATGAGACTTTTTTCTTTGCTACAAATGTTCTATTAATATTCCAGGCTACACTTACAATTTACTATCTCATACGTTTATTTTCACTTCAGTGTCACTTAAACAAGTCAGACAGACACAAACACAGAACATTTATATTGCGCTTTTCTCAGGGCAGACTCAAAGTCCCAGAGCTGCAGGCCAATAGGGTTCACTCAGTAGGCAGTAGCAGTGTTAGGGAGTCTTGCCCAAGATTTCCTACTGAACTGATACAGGATTACTGAACAAGAAGAGCTGGAAGATTGGATGATTCCATCAAAACTGGTAACAATAATAATTATAAGCTATAATAATAATTCCCAAGCGGTTCACTGTATTTATGTGTGTCCTCCTCCTGCTCCACTCTGCTGTGACTGACCACCTTGATTGGATGACTCATGTGGCAGGATGGCGCATACACCGAGCGGAACGGCACGTGTGATGTCCACAGAGATGGTGCATGCATAACTGACATAGTGTATGCCACCAACTAGTATAATAATAATAGCTGTTGTTGTTATATAAATCCACTTGTTGTTCTGGGGGCAATATTTCTATGCCCCGCAGAACTTCATCTGAAGTCCCAGGGGTGTAGATTTTATCTTTTGCTGCTTACGAGCATTGTGTGGGCTCGCCCCCATCGTGCATCGCTAGATGACAAATTAGTGAATAGGAACATATGTTCTCATTCACCAGTCTAAGTGCCTGATTAACCAATGATCTCTGCTGTAATTAAAGTGTAAAAAATAAGAACAGTCCTAACTTCCTTTTACGGATCTGTGATTCAGCTTTCTATGTGGGAAGGTGCAATCTATTGGAAAGATGTTAAAGTGCAGTACAAAAAAAATCCTACACAGATAAAAAAAATACCATTAGCCCCTTATCTGTCTCTCCCTCATCCCAATAGTTTATATATGTACGTCATGGGTGAATATTATTATTATTTTGCAAATTAGGGATGGTTATTATCTATAAAATGCAATGAGAAAACCAAAAACACAAAATGAAAATATACACCTTTATTGCTAGTAATGTATTGTCGCCATACATTGTCCTAGGAACATCATTTCAATGTTGTGATAACCAGGACAAATAGGCAAATAAAATGTGAGGATTTTATATACAGTAACATTGTTAACTATAAAATGGCAAATGGCAAATTAATGGGAGTAGCGCTAAAAGGTGGAAATGGCTCTGGTCCATAGGGGGAACACAGCCTGTAGTGGAAGTGGTTAAAGAAGCGGGGTTAAGCCACTGTAAAATATTCATTTCCAGCATGAAGCATTCAATTATTTTTCTGCCATGGGGCATTTATTTCAAGGACATGCAGCCATTTTTATGGTGAAGGACTGCAATTGTGAGGGTATTGTGTGTGTTCCTTCATAAAAATTACTTTGAAAATGTTAAAATAAAGAAGGGGTAAGGGATATTAACCTCCGCGGTGGTGCATTTATGTCTGGAATTATGAGTCTAAAAGTGGTACATTTTTTTAAAGAATTTTAGGCCTCCAATTCTTCAGTCATAACTCACCAAAATTTGTCAGAATAAAGCCTGGTAGACATTCTGCATATAAATAAAAGACTAGAACACAAATGTGCTGCAATAATTACATTTATCAATAACCTGAAAAAATAGGAAAATTGTACAAATAAGGCAGCAGATTATTATACAGTATGTACATGTATCCCTAATACACCTCCAGCATATAGTAAATTTTAAAGCAGGGAACGGCACAGAGTCCAACATCACAACCAGGGCAGTAGAAGCGTGATTTCTTTCTGACGTTTTTCCCTTTATCGTCAGTCTTAGAGCAGCAAGCAACAAATGTCCTGGTTGGTGTATTTTTTTGGGGAGTGGGCGCCCCACTCTGGCATCTGCTGTGGTTTTATATTTCAGGCAGATGCACTCACACATCTTGTAGATAAGGTCTGCATGAGCTACTGGCCTGTCACTGTGCTGCTTGTAGAGGATGTACGCATTCCACAGGCTTTGCTCCAGGAGATGGTGGAAGATCTTTAGTAGTACTTTTTCTGTTGTTTTCGTACTTCAGGGTAATACGTAATTGCCTGGTCAGCTCTGTCCACACCACCCATCATGAAATTATAGTCCACCACGACCTGAGGTTTTTGAATGTCTTTTCCACCTCTTTTTCTGGCGGAGATAGTTGAGGTGTCATAGACTGTGCTAAGGAGACAGACATATTTTTTGTCATGCCAGCAGAGAGCCAGCATTTTCCTCTTTTGCCAAGCAACTATGTCCCCAGTTTTCAGCTTCTGCTTGGCAAATGCTGATGGCATTTCCCGCGTTAGGCCTAATGGTGCCATTGGCATCAGTCCTATTTTGTATGAGGAACTCAAACAGTTCAGGGGAGTTGTAAAAATTGTCAGTGGTGACACAATAGCCTTTTGTTCAGCAAAGGCTCAACCAGGACAGATGATGTCGCCACTCCGTAGTTGTTGAACCTGGGGTTGAACTTGGTGCCTTTGCTGGTATACAGTATAGTATTCTAGATGTATCCGGTTTCTGATTCACAGAGCATGTAAGATTTTACTCCAAAGCGGGCCCGCTTAGATGCTATGTACTGTACCCAACTCAGCCTCCCCTTATAGGCCATCAGACTCTTGTCTACACTTATGTCCCTCTGTGGTACATAAGTGCTCCGGAAGTTCTCAACAACAAGCAGATACACCTCCCCAATTTATTTTTCAGGTTTGGTGCAGGGTGGGAGGACTCCTCAAAGGTGTCATTGTTGGCGAAGTGCAAAAACTTCATGATTAGGCTAAACCAATATTCGGACTTCACCGTTCTGAAGAAAGGGGTTGCAATCATTTTATTGGTGGTCCAATACAATTTCTGCAGGGGCTTCTGCACCACTCTCTGCAGAGTAATTAGGTCTAGAAAGAGCCAAATGTCTTGTTTAGTGATCAGCACCCATGTCCTGCTCCTAGAAAATCTCCCTTGTGGTGCAGCGCGTTGTTGGGTGGCATAGCAGTTAATCCCCTCCACTATTTTTTCAATAACCGCATCCATAAAGAGGAGTTGCAGGTAGTCCAGTGGGTTATGTTCACAGTCTACCTACAGGTGCCATGCTCTCCAGTAAAAGGGAAATGTGGGGGTGGTGGCTGAGCCGGAGTTAGGTCTATGGGGCACCAAATGCAGACATCACTTACCTCAGTGGTGATGAAATCACTGTTGCTGTCGTTACATGGGTCAGATTACAGATCTCCAGGTGCGTTGCTGTCACTCGAGTCCAACAAGATCGCTGTCCTCAAACTCCACCAGAGCTTCCGGTGTGAGATGCCTTCTGGAGGCTGACACTATAGCAGATGATAGGCAGGCAGGGGTCAGTGCAGGTGGCAGGCAGAGAGAAGTTGAAATCCCGGAAGAAGTTGATACAGGTAGAAGGCAGAGTAGTCAAAATCCAGGCAAAAATCAGCAACCATAAAGCAATCAAAGTCCAGGCAAAAATCAGTGCAGGCAGAAGGCAGAGAGAATAGTCAAAATCCAGGTAAAAATCGGGTAGGCAGAAAAGCAGATCAGCAAGTCACACAGATCACATAGATCACAGCTACTTAGCTCAGCCACAGCCAGGAAGCAAATGGCAACATGATGTCACACCGCACCACCGCTCCACCATCCTTATTGGGCACCAGTTCCCCGGAAGAATTGCAGAGGTAATGGGGAACCCGGTGGCTGTGGGGGAGACGCTTTGGTCCCGCTCAACAGGGATGATCACGTGCGTGAACCAGTAAAACAGTGAGTGCGGCAATAGCAGCCAGCCCGAACTGAGCTCGGGCATACCACTCTCAGCTCCTAGAACGGAGTCCAAGCTCAGTTTGGGATTGCTGCCAGGTGTGTTAATGCATTTTTACCTTTTGAATGGCCGGGAAAGGAAGGGCAGTAAATGCAGAATCACCCTCTCCTAAGTTAGGCCTGACCACATTCTCTGAAACACTGGGTACCTTACAACGGAGCAGGTAATTATAGCGCTAATAGATTTGGGTGCGGGTATCTTTTCAATGTTAAATATCGGTTTTGTAATTTTTTTTTCAACTTTGCACAAGTTTGGGCGTCGTTACAAAATATCAAAATTTTATCAAAAACGATAAAGTACGATCGATTTATAGAGGTTTGTGAAACTAAATCTACACTTTGATTGTCTGATATTGTGTATGTTTATTACGATATTTCACTAATATATTGATAGACTGTATGTGGATTATATTGATATATGTGACATTATGATAAAAAAGTATGTGTAATGATGTAATTACAATAATAGGTCATTGCATGCACTGTCACAAATATATCGATATATGTGGATTATATCCATATATGTGACATTACAATAAAAAAATGTGTGTAATGATTCAATTACGATAATAGGTCATTATATGTAATTATTTATTTAAGATAATATGTGTTATTATGATATTATCCTTTCTATGTGTAAAAAGGTGTTTATGCAAGGGAAGTGGATAGGGTTATCCACCACCAGGGGAGTTTTACGGTTAGGCACCATGGGGTGGTTAGGGTTAGGCACCACCAGGGGAGTTTTAGGGTTAGGCACCACCAGGGGTATGGTTAGGGTTAGGCACCCCCCGGGGGGTCTAGGGGTTAGGGATAGGTACAGGGAGGGTTCTGTGTCAGAGTAGGGTTAGGTATACTTAGGGTTAGGCACCACTATGGGGGGTTAGGGTTAGGCACCACCAGGGGGGGTGGTTAGGGTTAGGCACCACCAAGGGAGGGTTCTGTGTGAGAGTAGCGTTGGGTTAAGCTGTATTGTTGAATTACAGTACGATATTTAATGTTATTATATTTTCGTTTTCAACTCACATCTGTTTTAAAATGGTAATAATAATCGGAATTAATAATTTTACATTAAAAAATACCATAAAACTATCAATATTTCTAAATTATGACATTTATTTTTTTTTTGCTGATAAATCGTGCCTAAATTTGACTGCGACTTTTTTAAATGTACGCCCTTACAAGTATGGTGGTGAAACCTACCTCTGAGCAACTTTGTCCCAAGATGTCATTCATGCTATGTAGGATTGTTTCTAGTACACACAATTTTAAACAAGAACTGCATAAGGCTTTCCACAGGAAAATAAAATAAGCTTTCAGATTTGCATGTTTACATTTTTCTATACTACGTTGTGTTTTTTAAAGAGTAGCATGAAGCATATTGGGTAGGAATACACTGATATTTCAATGTTAATGGTAGAAGGTAAAAGCACAAATGCACATGAAAGCATGTGCATGATGCACACAAAAGTGGAGAAGAATACATGCGTTAAAGGCATGTTAAAATGTTAGAGAGCCCTTGATTTACTGATAGTGTAGCTTATTAAAAAAAAAAAAGCTGTACTGGCTTATAAAAAAAAACCTGTATTCTGTACAATGACTTCAAGTTAATTTGATTTCCAAGCCTGTCATTAAACTTGTAATTTATGATTGTGAAGCATGGACATTGACCTTTTGGATAGATTAAGACTCTTTGAAAGAAAGATAAAATGACAAGATACAGAACATTTATATCATGTTTTTCTCCTGGTGGACTCAAAGCACCACAGCTGCAGCCACTAGGGCACGCTATAGGGCAGTAGCAGTGTTAAGGAGTCTTGCCCAGGGTCTCCTCACTAAATAGATGCTGGCTGGCTTACTGGAAGAGCTAAGATTCATACCCAGGTCTCCTGTATCAGAAGCCTTAACCAGTACACTATCCAGCCATCGCTAATGAGCTTAATGATATAACATGCATGAAAACATAGTTCATTTGATGCCTAGAGATTACAATGATAGACAAACTCTCATTTAATTGATGGCCACCATGATGGCCAAATGACCAAGAGGCTATCCCTTTAAATGATGTAAAAACGATATGTAAAAAGAACTTAAAAGACTTGAGCCCTTATTCAATTAGGTTTTTTTTTGCTAAGTTTTCTCCTAGGAGATCATTTTTCATCTTCTGTTTACAGTATCTTATTAGCACTCTTCAACTGAAAAAGTTTCAAAAAGTATGTAATAAGGACTGCCAAATATTATTCTGAGTAATTTCGAGGTTTATGTTTTTATCAAAATGCCTAATGAGGAAAAAATTCATCCATAAAAATCATTTTGCAAAAGCTTTTTCCTACATATATATCATATGGGCAAAAAAAGCCCTCACGAGTTTAAACTCCTATTTAGTTCCGTTTGCACAATTATTTTGCCTCATTTTTGTTTTTTTATTAATTGTCAACATAATTAAAGTTTGTTTGACTGTAAACAGTTCTTTCTATAGCTTTACTCTGGGCCAGGTTAGAGAACACAATTTAAAGCTTTCTATTGCAGAATGTTCAGTCACAATAGCCCAAAGCAGTACACATTTCCATAATGTATTCTCTTTCCACAAAAACAAGAAGTTACTGAATGTGAAAATACGGGCTAAGGCTGGTACTTGAAATCAACAGAATTATAGTTCAGTCAGCATTGTTAACATTTGTTCAGTGAGTTCAATACGATTAAAAAATCCAAATTCTAAAGGGTAAAAAAGTGGTTTGGTTGAACTTGCTGTTCCCGTTTTAATGATGCTTTAAAATTACAGTTACAATATCATAAGTCACAACATTTAACATTGTAAAAGCTGATGAGTATAATTACCAGGCCAGAAAAAGAAAAATGAATGCAAAAATCTTGTACATTCACACCTTCCCTATTTGTACTTTAGAAACTTTACATAATTTTCAGCAAGCCATTTACCTGCTCTACGATTAGCTTTATACATTACATCGTTACCACCTCTGTATTTTTTCCTGCCCCCAGAGAGCCTAAGCGTTTTGAGTCCTATGGGAGAAAAGCGCTATAGAAATGTTATTGTACTGTATTGTATTAAATATGTAACCATGTACTGGAAAAATCGGGGGGTGAGATGGTATGTCACCGTCAAAAATAAACTCAGATACATGGGGAGCCCAAATATTCTAGTACAAATAGGTATCTTAATGATTAAAGAAGAAGAGGGGTGCTCACTTTAGGCTACTTGCACACTAAGACTAAGACTAAGGTCGCATAACGTGCACCTAACGAGACGCCTGGTGCTCTTCGTTGTGGACATCAGAGTGAGCCGCGTTGTGCAGCTCACTCTGGCGTCCGTGATGCGTACTCTTGTGCACATGCGGCATCACGTGGTCCCGCCGGCCAATCACCTCACAGAGCGGCCGCTCCAGGAAGTAAACACTGCACATCACAACGTGCAGTGAATATTAATTAGCCATGTGCCTGGCCGCTCTCCGCTCCTCCCCAACATGACTGCGCATGTGCAGACAGTCTAACGCGGCTTAAGCCGCTCTAACGCCGTAGCATGCTGCACTTTCTTAAGAACGTGCAGCGTTACATGTAACGCAACGTGGGCTGCGTGAACAGCCCACTTGTGTTACATTGCTGTGTGTTGGGGAGCGTTACAGGCTGCACTAACGTGCGCCTGTAACGTCTTAGTGTGTAAGCAGCCTTAAGGTAGGTGCTCAAAGCTTGGCTGCATTATTGTTTCCGGCACAAATACTTGCCCTGAAGAAGTGTTTCTGGCATGTTGCTATTGTTTAACACAAGCTTTTTTACACTCCTTCTTTTAATGTTATTGATTTTTAACCTAATTTTCACCTCACACCTCTTTTCCCCATTTGCGTGTACACTAAATACACACAGTAACTTTGACTGGCTACTCACTAGGCAATAATCTAAGCAACTCTTCAGTGCAGTGGGGGATGTAAAATAAGTGCTTGTTCCCACTGTTTGCATTTCAATTCAATTTTCAGAATGTATGCATTTTGCCAATCACAGGCAAAAATTTAATAGTGTAAATCATGGTACTCTATTACCACTTGTGCAATTTTATTTTCTATGATCAACAAGTACTGCCTGCATACTTTATTCTAGTACATTTGATTTTTTTTTTATACAGTATAATTGAATGAGATGCCAAAAAAAAACTCACAAGAAAAAGTGCAACTGCATATTATTTACCAGGGTCTTTCCTGCAGTACAAATGTTAGTGGAAAGTTAAGTGCAAAATGCTACTTGCAACCTAATTTAGAGGTCCACTTAACACAGCTCTGCCAGTTATACCATGTAAGTAAGGGAACAACTAGGCTTAATGTACTAGGGCTCAAGAACAGCAGGGAAAGTATTAGTTTACAAATGTTTACAAGCCTTCTCTAGTTGGTAGTATGCCATAACAAATGTTTTCTAAAAGTTTAATTAAGAAATGATCATGTCATTGTATTTACTGAATTTCCCAGTTTATAGAGTGCCCCCTTTTAGCAGCCCATATGTAATATTCCTTTATAGTGACCATTCTGAAGTACCTTTACAATGGCTTCTATATAACAGCTCCTTATATTGCTCTCTGGTGGTCTAGGGACTCTTGACCTAAACACAGGGATTGCAAGAATGCTGAGGGGAATAGTATCTCACCTCTCAACCATCATGTAGCAGTCACACTGCTTCCAATGTATTCCAACAAACTTGGTTTCCAGGAAGCCAGGCACACACATAACTGGAGACCACTGCAGTGGAACAGTTAGGCATGATCCTTGCTGGCTAGGAAAGAGGCCAGATATCACTTAACCATGCCTTTCTGTTACAATTCTCTGTATAGGAGGGGCTGGGGGAATGAAACAGCAAGGAAGGATTCCATGAGCTGTCCTTTATTGATCCCTAAGACAATAAGTACAGGCACATCTAAGCACTCACTTTGTGTTCATGAATTTATTGCACTGTGGGTGTGCATTCTTTTAACACTCAGTTAAAATAAGGCTGAAGGGTAAAAAGAAGAAGGCTCAGAGAGAGGAGGGAGGTAAAAATGAAAAATTAATACAAAGAAAAGTAACATTATCTTTCAAAAGACAGTGAAAGTTGCAAACATGAATAGACCTTATTCCTATCCTTTCTTACTTATTGCGTCCTATGTCTTGAAATTAAATGGGGTTTCAAATTGAAGCAAGGAAGTTAAGCAGTAGAGCACATGAATTCCAGTGGGCAGAGTAAAGTAGACTAGGAAAAAGAAAGAAGATCCAGCGGCAACTGTGAAGGAAGAAATATTCAGTACACCAAATTTTGCGTTAGTGAACGTGGTTCATGGTATGGGGGGCTCTGGCAGAGAGGGGTGGCCAAGCCTCCTCCTCCCTCAGAGCCCTTAGCCAATCTATGGACAAGGGACTCTTCTCCACCTCCAGTGCCCCAGGAGGAGGTAGGGGCTGCTGACACCCTAGGGAGGGTTCATGGTGGAATCTGGGAGTCCCCTTTGGGAAAGGGGGCCCCAAATCCTTGTCCCCTCCCAGGAGAAATGAGTATAGGGGTACAAAGTACCCCTTACCCATTTCCACAGAGGGTTAAATGAAATAAAAACACAACTATGAGAAATGTCCTTTATTATTCTTAATTTACCATAAATACTTACCTATACCTTTAAAAAAAGTGTTCCCATGCCAATATCCTGGGAAAAATTCCATGCCAATATACTCAAATGATCTTGATTGAAGCACTCCGTGCATCCACCACCACACACGCCGCTCTGAAAAATGTCCTTTTTCCTCTTGTTCCCAATGTCCTCCTTAACATACCATGCACATTTGGTGTTTCTACCATGTTTGGGGGGCTTTGCTATTAAGCAGCAAAGTCGGTGGCCATTGACCCATTTCTCACACTCAGCACAAGAACTTTAAAATCGATTTTCTCAAAACTATAAGGTCTTTTTTTATTTTTTTTATTTTTTTCCACTGTCCTCCTTAACATACCCTGAAAATTTGGTGTTTCTAGCACTAATGGGGGCTTTGCTATTAACCGATAAATTCAGCGGCAAGTGACTTTAACCCTCCTGGTGGTTTAATTATTTCCGCCAGGAGGCAGCGCAGCCTAGGGCTCGCTACATGATAGCCGCTGCTCAGCAGCATCCCCCCGCCCGCTTCGATCGCCTTCGGCGATCTCCGATCAGGAAATCCCAAAGAATGGGATTTCCTGGAGGGCTTCCCCCGTCGCCATGTCGTGACGTCATTGGGAGTCCCAGGCCACCCTTCGGCGCTGCCGGGCACTGATTGGCCAGGCAGCGCACGGGGTCGGGGGGGGGGGTGCGCGGCACGACGGATAGTGGCGATTGAGCGCAGGGCAGCGGCGATCGGTGTGTTGACGCAGCTAGTAAAGTGCTAGCTGCGTCCAGCAAAAAAAATTAAGTAAATCGGCCCAGTAGGGCCTGAGAAAACCTCCTGCGCGGCTTTACCACCAGGAAGGTTAATGTAAAAAATGCAAACAAGAATTTTTTTACAAAGAAAAATGTCCTTTAAATGCAAATGTCGAACAGCTTAAGTTCGCCAGGAACTGTCCACCAGGGAACTGTTCAGGCCATCTCTAATATTCAGCTACTGGAAATGAGTAAGGAAGATGCAGTAGATGACATGGAGCATCAGTTGAGATTCTAACTTTATTTGTTGCTAAGTTTCAGGAGAAGAGATATACCATTACTAACTTCCTATGCTGAATGGTGACATGGAGAGGCATACAAATCCCAAAGAGGTGTTAATGCCTTTCTACACTATCTAATCAATAAGTATTTTTTCTGAAGTTAAAAACGTATATATGTCTTATGTATAAAACTCACATATATCCAAAACAATTGTCAGACTATTTTTAGAGATCTAATTGTGCATTGAAATAGCACATAGTATTCAAATTATCTTGTCAAGGTAACCATCTGTAAATGAAATTAGCAATGCTACAATTTCCTATTTAACCAAAATAAAGAACAGGAAGGAAAGACTAAATTTAGCAAATGCATTATGATTGCAAAAGTTCAGCCCAACATGTGTTTTGGCGTTAATTAATATTTAGGAATACGGGCATATGGCAGATTTCATTTACTTTGCAATTACTCACATACAGTATAGCATAGCTTGAGGATAGCACTAATTAAATTATGTGTTCTATTTCTAGCTCTGTACAATATCTTCATTAAATTGTTCCTCTCAGGTGTAATAAAGCAATGTGTTAATAACTGTGTAAGAAATGTGTAAGTTTAGAAAATAACATAGTAAAATAAAGGCTAATTTTAATTATGATACTAATAATTATAATGACATACCTTATGAAAGGATATGTGCAGTGTAGGGCACTGAGAATTCACTGTGACTCCTCTAAATATTCAATCATTTTCAAGGGAAAGGGAAAAAATGTAATTCCTCTGCACATGAATGGATGTTTAAAGTGAATCTGGTGCAACGTCACTGCCCTTTGCTGCACATCTCCGTTAGTAAACGAACCTTCATTTTTTTTCTTTAAGCTTTTTGAGCTGTCTTAATGTTCTGCCAACTGTCAGCTGGAATGTGTGAACTTCCTGGAGCTATGGAATACTCCTAAAGAGACTGCAAGGGTTATTAAGACTCAGCAGGGTAGTGACATGCTAAATCATAATTTAATCAGAATAGATGATAACCTGGGCAGTTGAGTTGCAGATCAAATTTTACACTGATAAACGCATGGATATACCATAGCATTAGCATTATATAACAGGATGACCTGATGTATTGATGAAAGCGTTCTTCAACTTGCCTTTATCAACTTCAAAATTGTAATCACTTGTAATGACTTTAAAAAAAATAAAAATAAAAAATGGGATGCTGATAAATGTGAATAGTAGAAAAAGGCAAAGTGAATAATTCTCCCTTTGTAACATGGAAGTAAAACTGCAGACATTCTAATGTCTAATGCTATTCTGGTGATAAGTAGCATTCACATGCAAGATACTTATCACCTGTCTATTGCACGGGCATTACCGATAAATCCTTTTTCTGCTTTCACTCATGCAATGGCTGAGGGTAAAGTAGCATTACTCAGGCAAAACCTGAACCATGCTCCCATGTCCCAGGTAAAGGTAATGGGAAGTGTGGTTTTGTGCTGTGGTTCTGTGCTTCACCACCACAGCACTGCTGCCTCACCTTCTGGCCTTTCCAACATGTCCGATCTGATTTCCAATCAATTTCGGATCATTTTCTGATCGATTTCCGATAGAGGTGAACGTACAAAAAAAAAAAGGAAATCAATCTGAAAATGATTGGGAATTGATTGGAAATCAGAGCCTCTTCTGAAGTTGGATGCTTCAAGCAATGCATTAAGACTTTAGGGCGGATCTTTCCCTCAGTCATCCTTGTGTCCTCCTGCTTCTTCTCCTCATGTAAGCACTTTATTCATTATGCAGCTTTTCATTCCTTATTGATGCCAGCTTTAATTGCACTAATTTTTACACAGATTTGCAGAAGTATTACTTTACAGTGGTCCTATGCGTCACACACTTTATTCATTAACCAATCCTCATACATTTGACCACTGCTCTCCTGCCTATTTTTTTTCATTTTTCAATTTTTTCAATGTTTTCTATCTTGCTGCTAGCGTGAACTTTACCCTGCTGCTTATAGGAATCTGGTGAATCCAATTTTTTCATGTGTAATTTAACTGTTTGCTGTTTATTTCTTTATTGCTATACATCTAGATATTTTTTATAATATATTATCTCTTGGAGAACACCTGGCTTTTTGGCCTGTGGTACTTATATTTAATTATTGTTTATACTATTGTTATCTAAGATTTGAACTTTATTGCTGTCACTCTAGTTGATCTCGCACATCACCTGGTGGTGACGTTTTAATTGTATGTGGAATCATTGTTCAATGAAGATTTACTGATTTATTTTTCAATTATCCTTTGGTCAGTTTGGTGCTGCTTTTAGGGGTACTCTCTTCTCCTTTTTGTTTGTCTAGACCAGGGGTGCCCACACTTTTTCAGCCCGCGAGCTACTTTAAAGTTTGCCGAGGCCAGGAGATCTACTGCCATTCTAAAATGCACCCGCGTGCACCCCCCCTTCAGAAAAGTAGTTAGGTATAGGTCCCTTAAGTGTAGGTTAGCTGGGTGTATGTGTCCTTAGTATAGGTTAGCCGGGTATATGGGCCCTTAGTAAAGGTTATCCAGGTATATGTGCCCTTAGTATAGGTTAGCTGGATATAGGAGCCCTTAGTATAGGTTAGCCAGGTAAAGGACCCCTTAGTATAGGTTAGCCAGGTATATGTGCCCTTAGTATAGGTTAGCTGGGTATAGGATCCCTTACTATAGGTTAGCTGGGTGTATGTGCCCTTAGTATAGGTTAACTGGGTGTACGTGCCCTTAGTAAAGGTTAGCTGGGTGTATGTGCCCTTAGTATAGGTTAGCTGGGTGTATGTGCCCTTAGTAAAGGTTAGCTGGGTGTATGTGCCCTTAGTATAGGTTAGCTGGGTATAGGAGCCCTTAGTATAGGTTAGCCAGGTATATGTGCCCTTAGTATAGGTTAGCTGGGTATAGGAGCCCTTAGTATAGGTTAGCCAGGTATATGTGCCCTTAGTATAGGTTAGCTGGGTATAGGAGCCCTTAGTATAGGTTAGCCAGGTATATGTGCCCTTAGTATAGGTTAGCTGGGTATAGGAGCCCTTAGTATAGGTTAGCCAGGTATATGTGCCCTTAGTAAATGTTAGCTGGGTATAGGAGCCCTTAGTATAGGTTAGCCAGGTATATGAGCCTGGGTACACGCAACTTACCTCCCTCCAGCTCCAGTGGTGGCCTCCTGCTCTTCACCCCCCTCAGCCGCAGCTGCCTGTAAAGCAGATAAGCCATTTCTGTGGCTGAGGGAAGCTCCGGCAGGCTGCGCACGTTGAGGAGAAAGTTTTGCTTCCAGCGCCACGCCCCCAGCCATGACAATGCGTCATGGCAGAGCCGCCCCTGGCCTCTCAGCCGTGCCTGTCTCCCCATGACATCAGCGGCCAGCAGTAGAATCTGATAGGACACGGCTGCGTTCTAGAGCTGCTGGCCGCAAAATTCAATGGGACGCGGCCATGAGGCCGCGATCTACCACTCAGGTGGTCGCGATCTTCCGGTAGATCGTGATCGACCTATTGGGCAGCCCTGGTCTAGACATTCTATTACCCTTAGCACATTCTAAACCTGATACTAGTATCTTTATATATGGTTGACATTGTGCTGGTCCAAATTTGTCTGTTACATTACGGAAATCAGATTGCACATGTTGAAAATAATTGATCTGACAGTCAATCTGCCAGAAAATCTCATAGTGTGTACCTAGCATAAGTCAGGATTCATTTTCAAGCATAAAGGACAGACTAATGTCACAAATGAGAGAATCCTCAGAGTTGCCAGAGGAATTTAGAAAAATAAAGTTAAAGTGTTTAAAGTAAATAAAGTAAAGTGTTTCTAGCTTAACAGTCCCCTCCTCACACCCTCCTACAGATGGTTAGGGTAATTTGAAGGATAAGAGTTGTGACATTACTATTGATTTCTCTGAAAATATATACACAAACCATTTATATTGCACTTTTCTCCTGGCGGACTCAAAGCGCCAGAGCTGCAGCCAATAGAATGCGCTCTATAGGCAGTAGCAGTGTTAGGGAGACTTGCCCAAGGTCTCCAACTGAATAAGTGCTGACTTACTGAACAGGCACAGCCAAGATTCAAACCCAGGTCTCCTGTGTCAGAGGCAGAGCCCTTAACCAGTACACTATCCAGCCAGTGTTTTATTGTGATGTTCAAGTAGTATCTGACTATAGTAACTTGTTTAATAACTTTGCCTCTCTTGTTTACCCTAATTCATACATTTTGCTATACTTACATGCACATATTTGTGATGGCTTTTATTATGCACCCTTATTTTTTCCTCTATCCCCTGATTTGTCACCTTATCTTGTTGCTACATTGTACGTCTTACAAGGAAGTAGTGATGCACCTCTTCTGCTTAATGAATGATGTGCCACGGCCAGACCTGGCAGCACCCCAGGTTATTCTTCCAAGTATATCCAAGAAGCCGGCACCATCTGTATCAAATGCTCTTTTATTTATTTATATAAAAGAGCATTTGATACAGATGGTGCCGGCTTCTTGGATATACATTGTACGTCTTATAATGTTCAATTTTTTTTTTTACTAATAAACAGCTTTAAAAGTAAAATAATGAAACACAATAAAGTACAGTTTTGCCCCCATGGAGATTATCAATAAATATCATACATTTTTAAAAGCCTGTTAAGCAGATTGCCAAAAATTTAAAAGAATACTTTCCCCTTATTTACAAAGCAGACATATCTTTATTCATGTCAAAGAATGTTTATAAGTCATTAATTTGAGGGATTTTTAGAAGGCTAGCCTCAAAATCAAAAAAAGGAAAACTGCAGCGTGTAACTAAGTCCTCCAAACAACAACTCTCAAAGCTCAAAGAGTCCTGTCTAAAATTGGAAATTGAATTAATTGAAAAATGTGAAACTCAATGGGCCCAGAAAAAAGAAAAATACTTTGCTCAGGGCAATAAAACTGATGTGATTCTGGGCAGACACATTATGGGTAGGAGGGTCTAGTCTAAAAACTATTCCTGTTTAGTACCCAGGGGAATCAATTTATGAACCTCCAAAAAAATAGCAAACAGGTTTGCAAAATATTATGCCTCATTGTACAACCTGTAGAATAATACAAGTATGTCCCAACCCTCAGATTCAGCAATGACCTCCATTTTGCAAAGAAGTAAGCTCTGCTCAGTTAACTCGGAGCAGTTAAAGGGGCACTACAGTGAAAAACTGTAAAATTTAAAATATGTACAAACATATACAAATAAGAAGTACATTTTTTCCAGACTAAAATGAGCCATAAATTACTTTTCTACTATGTTGCTGTCACTTACAGTAGGTAGTAGAAATCTGACAGAAGTGACAGGTTTTGGACTAGTCCATCTCTTTACAGGGGATTCTTAGGGATACAGTATATGTATTTTCAAAAGCACTTAGTGAATGGCAGTTACTCTGTCCAACTGCCAAATACTGTGTAGGGAGCAGGGAAGCCGGCTAGCATCATTGTATGAATCCTTTTTATGGAATATTGTAATGATCTCCTCTGTGAGATCTGTTTTGTCTTCAGACACTACTGCAGCCAGACTATGCTGGTTGCTGTTTGCAGAGATTTTCTGACATTCACAATGAATGAATTGTCCATTTGCATTTCATTCTCATTCCATTGTGGTGTGGTCTGCTATTCTGAATTCAAGTGCTATGCTGTTTGCATGGGGATGCATGAACTTATGAGATGCAGGCTAAGTGAATGCAGATGGCTGCTTTGTCCTTTTGCATGCTTCTCTCTGATTGGTGTGTTAATCCATAAAAGTCACTTCCTGAGTCTGCCTCCCAGCCCGACATTTTGATAGTCTTTGGACTGCAAGTCCTGGGTCAGACTTTAGTTAGATCCTAGTGCATTGAACCCGGCAGGACCCCGGCCTATTTGCACATAGCTAGAGTTATATTTGTATATTATCGTGTATATTGTATTGACCTTTTGCTTGTTCCTGACTATTCTCACTCATCAGTGGGCCCTTGCCACTGGTGAGGTTATTTCTTATAAATATATTGCAAATACTTTGTGATAGCTCTCAGACCGTAGTCAGTTCCGTGTGTGGATGGACCCGGGATGGACCACACGGGACTAGATTTGTTATTTTTGTTGGTTTTGTGATATATATTGGTTCATTGCCAATATATACACATACTGGCGCTTCTTTGTTATTTTCATTATTGTATTAGTGTGTTCAACTCCTGTTTGTTTGAATACTCTGCCACCAGTGGGCTCCTCCCACTGGGGCTTACCGCCTTGGTGGCGTTTGTCACTTTACTGTGCACTAAACACTTGTATTTCTCACAAGAAATAAAGTATACTGACTTGTTATATCCTCTACTTTTTGTATTGCTCATTGCTGCTTCCCCATTGGGCAATTTCTGTCTGGCATCTGCGGATGCTCTGTGAATGGATGTCTGTTTTCTCAAAGTCTTCTATCAGTTTGACAGACATTCATCTGATCTGTGGTAGATCTGTTCCTGTTCCTGTTCTGTTATTATATTGCTCATCGCTGCATTCGCTTTGTGCAATTTCTGTCTGTCATCTGTGGATGGTTCAGGAGATTTGTCTTGCTGTGCTCCACAGCGCCACCTGCTGGCTGGATTTGTTCCTCCCCAGGTGTATTCCATTACTGGGCTCCTCTGTCTGAGTGTTTGTGGGAGATCTCCTCTGTGTCAGCGTACATGTTGTGCACTGACCGTGGAGATCGTTCCCGCAATCGTTACAAATATCTTCTTTATAAAGAATAAAAGCCTTGCTGAGAATCCCCTATGAAGAGATGGACTAGTCCAAAACCTGTCACTTATGTGAGATTTCTACTGCCTATTGTAAGTGACAGCAACATAGGAGAAAAGTAATTTATGGCTCATTTTACTCTGGAAAAAAATGTACTTCTTATTTGTCTATGTTTGCACATATTTTAAATTTTACAATTTTTCGCTGTAGTGCCCCTTTAAGAAAACTAAAACTGCCAATTAATGAAGTGGAAGTTTCAGCAACAATCAAGTCGCTATCCCAGATTTAGGTTTGAACTTATGGATAACATATGGATATAAATAGATTCAACATCTCTTCTCTGGAAACAAGTTAATGTCATTTGAGCAAATAATAATAAAATCATAATAAATGTAATATACCAAACAAGGATCTTTAGAAACTTTTAAGAATATTTCTTATCTCATGGTGCGTTAAATCTTCTTCTCCACAAATATGTTATTCATCAGTTTACAAATAAAAAAGATAAAGGTAAATGCACCTCTATGTTTTACTAATGATTAAACATATCCTTTTCCTTTATTAACCTCCCTGGCGATACGCAGTTTCGGTGGCTGCGTCCGCGGGAGGGATTTTTTGAATAAAACATGTTGCACTACATGTAGCTAACACTAGGCTAGCTACCAGTGTCCCCCAAGTCCCCCACACCTCTCTGATCCCCCCGATCGCCACCGCTTATATTTACCCAGCCGCGGCCTCCGCAATCAGCTTCAGTCGTCGCTATGACAACGATCGGACATGACGCCATGATGTCATCGACGTCATGACGTCATGCGCAGTCCCGATCCTCCCTATAGCAAAGCCTGGAGCTGATTGGGAGGCTGCGCCATTGTGGGATCCCTGCCTGCACCATTTTTGAGCAATTTTGCTACAATGGAAGGTATAGGAAAAGGCAAAACGCTCACAAAATCGCTTTTGCGATAATTGCCTTCACACTTTAAAGAATAAATACATTGTATTTATTGTTTTCCGGGTCAAAGAGTTCACTTCCTAACTTGTGTCAGAAAGTGAAAAAAGAGATCACTCTGCAAAAAGCTCTTTGAAAAGCGATTTACACAAAATCATAACACACAGGTAACTGCCGAGAGGGGAAAAAATCACTCTCAAAATTGCAAAATGCATCCGTCAGACGCCTAACAAAGCATAACAGTGTTACAGATTGCCCAGCAAGCTCATGGTGAACCAGAACTCCTATGAGTGTGTTGGGCCTAAAAAAGACAAAACAAAAACAAAAACCTTACTAAAACACTATGCAAAACAAAAGTCTGCCTTCTTAAAACAAAAGTTAGTTGTGCTTTTTCAGGTTGAAGTGAGATTATGAGGTCTCTGAGGTTTCAAGGATAAATGCAAGAAGGCTAAAACAATGCATATGCAAAATAAAGGTAATATGATCAGTAAGAAGTTTGTATCAATCAGAAGTTTTATCAGATAACAGCCTTTAGGCAATAAAATGTCAAGCATACAAGATATATGAAATACTGAAATTGCAAATAAACCAAAAGAAAAAATGAACAAAAACAAAAAAAGTGAAAAGAAGTCGTATCATACAAAAATTAAAACAACTATAATGTATAATGTATAAACAACTATAATGTTAAAGAACGTATGTTATTAATACCCACGTAAACCAGTGCAAAAAAATATATAAGTATAAGGTATTTAGGTAGCTGCATATCAGGATTTGTCCAAATTAAATGGTGGAATCTGAGACTGTTAAAAGGGATGTTTGCCATTGAGCCCACACCTTACCAAATTTGTTAGGACAACCCCGATGAATATATACCAGTTTATCCAGGTGTAACATTGCGTTGACAAGTCTAATTCATCGTCTTATTGTAGACGGAGAGGGTGCCAGCCATTGCATGGCTATAGATTCATCTGCCTGAAACAGACTGTCAGAAACAGAAACAGGCTGTCATGGTCTCTCCTGTAGCGTGTCCTGCTAGTTGCAGCTGAACTGCAACCAGGCAAACATTCAGTTGTATAATTTTGATAGCATTCGCAATAAGTGTCATTGCGATTTGCAATCATTCTGCAGTTCAAAGCAGCTCAGGATGCTATCGTGAATACACCTAAGGCTTGTTGCAACTGAATTGCAGCCAGACAGTCCTGAATTCCCTGCATGCATGTTGCTGCATAATGTTGCATGCATTTGTAATGAGAGTCATGTCCATCTGCAATCAGCCTGCAGTTTTCAATCAGAGTAACACAGGATTGAGAGATTTCCATTCAGCTGTGTTGAAATTTGCATGCCTGCACTCATTGGGTGATGTTCATAGAAAGGCCTCCTCCTCTGTCTATTTACAGTGTACAGTGCTGCGATATACGGCAGCACTGTACACTGTAAATAGATGGTGGTTTCGCCATCCAACACTCACCTAGTGGCGATCACCGCTGGGAGACTGATGGCGAAGCGGAGCTCCATCATTCAAGTGGAGATGCGTGTGCATCGGCGTGTGCGATCACCTGCAAAACCCCACCCCAGGACTCGATGCCAATTGAAGCTTTGCGGTCCTGGAGCTGCCACCGCGATCAGGCCTGTCAGTGTCACGTTGTCATAGGATGGCTATGTTGTAGACCCCAGAAAAGCCATTCCATTTATTAGTGGAAGGAGGACAGTAAGGGATAAGCACAATAAGACCATAGAGGAAAGCAGTCCACTACACGAGCTCCATCATTCAAGTGGAGATGCGTGTGCATTGGCGTGTGCGATCACCTGCAAAATTCCACCCCGTGACTCGATGCCAATTGACGTTATGCAGTCCTGGAGCTGCCACCGTGATCAGGCCTGTCAGTGTCACGTTGTCATAGGTCGGCTATGTTGTAGACCCCAGGAAAGCCATTCCATTTATGAGTGGAAGGAGGACAGTAAGGGATAAGCACAATAAGACCATAGAGGAAAGCAGTCCACTACACGAGCTCCATCATTCAAGTGGAGATGCATGTGCATCGGCGTGTGCGATCACCTGCAAAATCCCACCCCATGACTCGATGCCAATTGACGTTATGCGGTCCTGGAGCTGCCACCACGATCAGGCCTGTCAGTGTCACGTTGTCCTAGGCCGGCTATGTTGTAGACCCTAGGAAAGCCATTCCATTTATGAGTGGAAGGGATAAGCATAATAAGACCATAGAGGAAAGCAGTCCACTACACCCATAACCTCATGTATGAACGTACTAGGTTTCCAAAGCTTCACTGCCAAATGATGTAGCTGAGTACCTCTCCCTATTTATTGAATTAAGGGGATTTCTAGATGAGCAAATAGGTCCTATCATTTCACATCTTATGGCAATTCAGAGAATGGCATACGTCCAGAGTCATCAATCCAGGAGACCAGGTATTGAAGTTGCCTGGCCAAATAATATAAATGAGTGTCTCAATATTTTGTGAACAATTAAGGTACAATAGTCTAGACTTTAGCACATAAGATGATAAAACAATATATTCTGATATAGAATAAGCTTTTGGTTTCAAAAATAGCTGCAAATTATTGTAAAAATTGGATATTACAAAGTGTTAGTTAATACTTTCTGTTGTCAACTTCATGGTTATTATCTGTATAATGACATTATTATCGCTCAATAAAATTAATTATATTAAAAAGAGTTCAGTTTGTGTTTCAGAAGGACTTGCCCTGCCTAGTGCCTACAGTGCCTAGTGTTCACAAACATCTACCAGAATGCCTGGTCTAGTATATCATGTATACAGCATATGTGTAATGTTTTACAATGATTGAAACTACAGATTCAGCATACCCTAATAAAATATTTATTTAAAACTGTTTGTGCATCTATAATATGTATACCTTCTTACATGGTTGCGTGAAACTGTCAATAACTCAGTGGATGCAAAAATTCAAAGGATTATGAACACAGCATGCTCATGTTGCTGTTCAGTCCTGTATTACTCTGAAGGGTCCCATTCAACCCACTTTTATAGTTCACCACATTTCTTGCACAGATAAATTGGAAATAATGTTTACAACTGAATTTTATTTCAAAGTATATGAATGCCAGTAAAAAATATGATGCAGGCTTCCAATCTCCACTCTATTTTCCTAATGCTACTCAGATTCCAATATTCATAGTTGATAGGACCACTTTATCTTACTTGTTTAACTCTGGAATTTGTTGATGTTCTTGTTGACTTACAATGTTTCAGCTGCTAGCTGATATTATCACTAATATATAATTCGGGAATCATTCTGCCTGTAGACTATAAATAGTCTAAAACTGAAAAATAACATTTATAATTTTACATAAATATTGGTTTATTTTTAGTACAAAATAACAACAAAATGTACTAAAGAAACGTAATGTTTTATTATTAATTTAGTTATCACCATAAGTTACCCTTTGCAGTTACAACACAGTAAACCTTCAGCAAGATGTCAGAGGAAATTAAGGAAGAAAAACCATAATCTGTGTAGATAAAACAGCCTTTCTCAGATGAGATACAGCTTCAGTGACAGATTGCAGGATGTTCGACTGCAGAATTATTTTGGATAAAAACAGACTGAAGAGATCTGCTTAATTGCCTTATTTTGCATATCTGTTTAATGGATCAGTCAAATAAATATGACTTAATCAAAGATATATGCTTTAACACTAAGATGGGTTGCAAAAAGGCTAATTAATTATTTCATGTGGCTTTTATTTTTCAATGTTTTTAATACATTCATTGCAATACCCTATGCAATTTTAACTATCGAAGATCTGCGTAAAAAGCTGGAACACTATCCTAGATTTTATTTTTAACTTTATTTTTATTACCACGTTCATTACATTTTTTTAGTAATTAACACAAATTTCAGTGTTACACTGCAAAGAAATTGCACCAGCACCAAGAAGATGAGTAGGTATAGGCTTATATTTTATGTCACTTTTAGCACTTCATCAAGACTTAGGGCCATATCCTACTTAAAGTAATAAGCAGCTTGCAAATGCAAGCTACTTATCACCTTGCCATCGTGCAAGGATTACCGGCAAATCTTATTGCGGGTTTCACTCATGCAATGGCTGATCGTTAGGGAACATTACTCTGACGAAAGCCTGAGCAATGCTCCCATATCCCCAGCGATAAGGAGCAAGGTTTAGCACTGTGGGGCTGTCCCTGGCTCCCTGCTCCCCAGAGATGCACCCATACCCACCGAACATCCCCCGCCATCTTCCCCTGCTGCATATGGGGGTCTCCTTTAATAAGGAGATCCCCAGAGCTCCCCATCAGGCTGCCACATTATTGCATTGGGACTTGCAGCTGGTGTTCAGCAGTGCTGAAATGTAAATTAACAGGGGAGGCTGGCTCAACTACGGAATGCTTTGGCGATGTGTGGTAGCCCAACGGGAAGCTCTGGGGTCTCTTTATTAAAGATAACCCCCAGATGCAGTGGCGCAACACATGCATTAGCTGGTTTAGACCTACAGTAAGCTAATGCTCATGTCTGATGGGAAACATTGCTTCCTGGCCTCCAAAATGTGATTGGATTGAGTGTAAAGAACTCGCTGGCGGATATCATCCAAATGATTTTTTTAAAGCTGGGGGTGATAAATGTAATAGGATTAGGTGATGTTCCCATCGCCTAATTTAAGAACTCACAAGCGCTTATCGCTGGCGAGTTTTGTAATTGAATATGGCCCTTAGTCTTGATAAAGCACTGACAACATCAGGAAACATTACCCTGCACCTCCATATCCATTTGGGGGCATCTATTTGCAATCTGTATGTAGCGTAATACTGAATTACCGGTGAAATATTTGTGGAACACAAAATTAAATGTTGAATCTCAGAAAACCTAAGAAAGTGGTCTAGTGGCCACCCGTTCCTTCAAAATATTTATTAGATACATTAATGCTTAGATGGCTAATGGAGGCTCCAGAAAATTGAGCCTAGTGTATGGAGACACTCAAATGAACCGTCTTCATCATCAACTTTGTTGTGTAGTCTGTGCATTCTGTGCCTTTTTTTCTTCTTTAAAGTCTGTATTTTTAAGCATTCTTCCCTAGTGCCCAACCAATATTTAATGCAAAATTCTACTTTAATTGTATCAGACACATTATTTGATTGCTTCATCTTTGATGAAGTTCAATTTTTTCCCTAACTCTACAATAACAATACTGTTTAATGCTAATTTTGGCGCAGATTGTGCACAATAATTTGTGCATCGCTGTAGTTTGCTGTGCAACTTGCGGCTATGGTGGTGCCGCGGTGATAATTTAGGAATGGAATAATTATTGATTATGATGGGCACCGGAGTTCCACTACACTATAGTGGAACTCCAGCTTGAAAATTTAGCTGCAGGAGTTAGCGCCGGGAGCAACATTTTGGTGCAGGGTATTTAGGGCTATGATGGGTGCTGTAATTCTACAATACTATAGCAGAACTCCAGCTTAAAGAGACTCTGAAGCGAGAATAAATCTCGCTTCAGAGCTCAAAGTTAGCAGGGGCACGTGTGCCCCTGCTAAACCGCCGCTATCGCGCCGCTAAACGGGGGTCCCTTCACCCCCAAATCTCCCCCCGCACGACTTGGTCGTACATTTGGTCACTCCTGGAGGCAGGGCTAACCGCCGCAGCCCTGCCACCAGTCGCGTCTATCAGCGGCGCATCGCCGCCTCTCCCCCGCCCCTCTCAGTGAAGGAAGACTGAGAGGGGCGGGGGAGAGGCGGAGATACGTGCTGACAGACGCGCGTGGGGCAGGACTGCGGCGGTTAGCCCTGCCCCAACCAGGAAGCGCTCCCCCGCTTTACGGAGGAGATTTGTGGGATCAGGGACTCCCGTTAAGCCGCGGGATAGCGGCGGTTTAGCAGGGGCACACATGCCCCTGCTATTTATGAGGTCTGAAGCGAGATTTATTCTCGCTTCTGACTCTCTTTAAAGTGCTAAAAATTTGTTTTGTAGTGTTAGGCATAAGTGGGGGATAGTGTTAGGCATAGGTAGTGGGGATTAGTATTAGGTGAAGGTAGGGCTCATGTGAAAGTTAGGTTAGAGTTAAATCATAATAGAATATCTGTAAATTTACAGATATTCTACGAACTGTTAAAGCAGCAGGGTCAGCCATATTATGCCAGGAAACTACTTGCATTACTTGCATAACAGATGTATTGTACTGTCCATGTTTTGATTTCAGTGAATTTTATATAGTAAATAAAGAGAATCTATTCCTGGAATTTGCCATCATGGTTCCCTCTGACTAAAGCCAATGCTGATGTTATTTCTTCCCTTACTCTTTTTTTCCTCCCAGAATCTCTGTAGAAGCAGCTTGCTATGTAAACACATGAGATCACAGGTATAGATGGTATTTCAGTTTTACTCTAAACTGCACTTAGCCAATCTGTGAGTAGCAGAAATGTGGGAGGGGTGATGACAAGCTTCCTTCTTGTCTGAAATGTACCAAATAGAGCCAGGCTGACTGAGAAAAGATTGATTACCGCAAAAACATTTCTAAATAGATTAGAGTGCTCGCAATGCAGGGCGAGGTTACAGGCTGCACAATGAACACAGAGCAGTGGGTAATTGGAATTTGATTTTGTGGCTGACAATCCCTCTTTAAACAGTAGTATATTGGTATATGTACTGATATTGTATGGTAAAAGTAGATAGTAACATATTGGTAAATGTATTGATATTCTAATAACCAGTAAATCTTTGCCCATTTTAGCCTGCAGCTGTTTAAAATGGTAAAGTGCCCGGCCCTGATGTTAGATAATGGAAGCTGTTGGGCCAAATTAAGCCACAGGCTCAACTCCTTGTGGTGCCCTTTGATTAATTCCTTAGAGTTTCGTACTTGCAACCAGACTTCCCCAGGAATGCAAAGATTTAAATTGTCCAGAAGCTGCTTGATCTTACATGGCTGAAAACCACTTGTCCCTCTAGGATGCTGGATGCAGACCGCCAGGGTTGTGTAACTAGATAGCACTGTCATTGTAATTAGAAAGACAAATCACTTCACCAACTAAGAATTAGAGATGGCCCGAACCTCCGATTTTCAGTTCACGAACCGGGTTCGCGAACCTCCTGCGAAAGTTCGGTTCGCGAGAACTTTCGCGTACAGCAATAGACTTCAATGGGGAGGTGAACTTGGAAAACTAGAAAAATGTATGCTGGCCACAAAAGTGATGGAAAAGATGTTTCAAGGGGTCTAACACCTGGAGGGGGGCGTGGCGGAGTGGGATAGATGCCAAAAGTCCCCGGGAAAAATCTGGATTTGACGCAAAGCAGCGTTTTAAGGGCCGAAATCACATTGAATGCTAAATTGCAGGCCTAAAGTGCTTTAAAACATCTTGCATGTTTACAACTGTCAGGGAGTCTAATTAGAGTACTGCTTCACACTGACTGACAGGGCTGTATATAATGCAAGTGGGCCACCCACAAAAAAAAATAGATCACAAGAACAAGATTAGCTCTCAAAAGAGCTGTTGAGGGGTGCTTTTTTTTAGCAATAACAATCAGCCAGGAGCAAGATAACAAGCCTAAAAGAGCCTAACTAAGCTTTCCCTATGAGAGAGTCTGCAGCAGCTCTCCCTTCACTAATTAATGCAGGCACACGAGTGAGTCCACTGCCTGACGCTGCCTTCCTTTTATAAGGGGGGGTGGGGCTCCAGGAGGGAGTGTAGCCTAATTGGCTACACTCCCTGCACTATATAGCTGCACTATAATTTTTTAGAAAAGGCTCCTATCAAATTGTGGGATTGTCCCAACCACTTTCAGAATCCTGGTCCAGGTGTAAAGCCCTATTCAGAATGTTGCTACGTAGTGCTCAAAGGACTGCCTTTTACCCACAATTCCATGGGAATCTTATGGCCTTGTGTTAAATTAACGCTGTAAAATGGAAATATCGACGCGTTACCGAATGGTTACCGAATTGTTATCGAATTCACACCGAATGAGGAAAAACCTTGATGAATACAACTAGAAATCGCTAAACTTCGAATTCGGTAATTTAACAAACTGAAAAAAGGTATCTCAAAGAGAATGATGAATCGAGGCCTTTGTTTTTCTTACCAAAGCATCATTTTTAGCTGCATTTTTAGCTAAGCCATCAAAGAAAACTTCCTGGGCTTTTTTTCCCTGATGCTGTGCAAAGCATGATGGGATTTCCTATGTTGTTATTTACATTGCCTAGCAACTGGGAGGGGTGATCAGCACACAGGATAATTGGAACTGTGTCTCATGATCGACTGTCACCTCCTTTCAACCAAAAAGATGTCTGCCCTCATGAAATCAAACATTTGCCTGTTCTTTTAAAACAGGGTGGGTAAGAGATTATATTACCTATCTATTTTAATTAACATAACTAATGTAACTCAATGACAGTATGTTTGCTTAGGCTGAAGTTCCTCTTTAAGGAACATTTTTGCAACATTTAAGCATTCCTTACAAGCATGAAAAATGGCCCTCATTACATATCTGAGCACTAATCTAAGTGGAAAGCTCCTTACTCTTTCAAAGGAACATCATATTATGTTATATATGGAAGAAGCTTGCCCGTCATAATGCACTTACTAGACACTTATACATTAGAATCTCAAATAGATCCATTAACTGAGATTGCTGCTATTTCATCATCAGCTGGGCTTCTAATTAAGATATGCATTGCGCTAGAAGACTATTCCTGTATATGAAAGTTTCACGTCATCTGTACTAAGAGATCCTAGACTACCATCTTCTGCTTATATTTTATATTTCAGCGTGGCGTCCTCTCTTTTTTTTTTTCTTTTTTTTTTGTGACTGCAATTCTACTACATATTCAAGCCTTTCTACTTAGAGGGCATCTGAAGTGAAAGGGATTTGGAAGCTGCCATAATTATTTTCTTTTAAACAATACCAGTAGCTTGGCATCCTGCTGATCTTTTTGGCTGCAGTAGTGTTTGAATGAAAAACTTGAAACAAGCATCTGGCTATTGCAGTCAGAATCTGATCTGAATACTTGTGCAGGGTCTATGGCTAACAGTACAGTGAGTGAATTGTATTGTTAAAGGGAAATACACATGGCAGCCTCCTTATCCCTCTTACTTCAGGTGTCTTTTAACCACTTCAGGTTCCGGGGTTTGTACCTGTTAACGTTCCTGACAATTTTGGCATATCAGCTGTGTCACTATTGATACAGCAATAACTTGTATTACCTATGCCATCAAACTGATAAATACATTGTTTTTTTTTCTGGACTAACTAGGCTTTCTTTTGGTAATATTTTTTTCAAAGTATTTTTTATTTTTTTTTATTTTACCGTTACTTAATCAAAGAAAGTGAGGTGTACACGCAAAAATTACACATTTTTTCATGTTTTCCTCTTCCTAGTTTTTACATGACAAGTGTCACAACTGTAAAACACCTCAAATATATTACTTGGCTCGTCCCGGTTAAAACAATACCATACATGCCATATTTCATCACTAGTTGGGCATCTAACGTACCATTATCGTTAGCCTGTGCATCTGACACCAGTGCTATACAGATGCATTGCTAGGCCACAACATTTCGATGCATCTATATAGCATTGGGTCCCAAGCGGTTGCCATTTTAAGGCAAAGTACAGGTGACACAAGGGGTTTATTAGTCTGGTAGGGGTTAAAGCTTAAAAAATAATTAATGGGCTCACTGTCACTGTCACAAACAATCAAAACCTTTTTTTCACAATCTGAAGTGCCCGAGTGACAGGGGCACGCATGTGCATGCACGGGGCGCGTGAACTGCAACATTTTCCACTGGACGTACCTTGTATGTCCAGGAACACAGGGAGGCATAGATCTGGATGTACAAGGTACCTCTAAAAAGGTAAGAGGTTAATGTATTAGTATTATGTTTGTTCTGTCATTTATTCATCATTTATTCCATTAAATAAAATGTGTTATCCTTCAAAAGTTGTTAGCTGTCAATATATTTCCACATATCTGACTATCTTCTAATTCCAAGGACACTAAAGAGCCTCTTCAATTGCGTGATTGAACATGGGTTGGGGGTGGGGGTGGGGCTGTGTTAAGATAATACTAAATCACTCAGCAGGGAAGGTTATTTTACTGTGTTGCATAACAGAATAACCGATTAGAAGTAATGGATATAAAAATAAAATGGCCATTTCAAACAGGGGTAACTTTATATATATTTTTTTTTAATAACATTGATTTCTCTACACCAGATTTTTTTTTATTTCCCTCTTGATTTTAAGTGTAAATATAATGTTTAACATACGTTTTTATAGTGAGAAGTTAATGGCAGTTAATGCATTGTTAATATTATCAGAGAGTACAGTGACATAAAAAAAGAAAACCTTTTTATGCAAAATATGTACATCTTTATAAAGCACCATCACTTGCTTTTGCTGGTAATATCTATAGATATTTTCATTGCAAAACATGCAATAGCAGAAGCTGTTCCCATGTATTGTGTTCATTGCAACAGAGTTACAGGTTAGCCTGGCGTGATGTAGTACTGTACCAAGTACTGTATCTACAGTGGGAGAAGGGAAATCCAAGTTTGAGTTACGGCTTCCTGTTTACGTCAAAGGATTGATAGAGTGGCAGAATCTTGATTTACAGAGTGCACACGTTATTTTAACCTTTTAACAACCGCTCCACGCCAGTTGGTGTGAACACTGCTGCAGCCCCAGGACCACCTAACGCCAATAGATGTGCAGTCCTGGGGCGTGTTTTGCAGGAGATTGCACATGCTGATGCGCGCACTTCTCCATTTGAATCATCAGTCCCCCGGTGGCGATCACCGCTGGGATTTACTGTGTACAGTGCTGCGATCCACACTGTCCCCCTGGGAGACACAGGAGTGATAGGCTGATGCCTATGACAGCCGAGTACTGTGATTGGCTGGTGAGGGGAGGGAGGGCGGGCTGGAAAAATAAATATAAAAAAGGTAACATTTTTAAAATACAATCACAAATAAACAAATAAAAAATAAATAAACATGCCACTGGAGATCAGACTCAAGCTCTTAAAGCTGCAGTGGCCTAATTTGTGAAAAATAGCTTGGTCACTGGGGGGGGGGGGGGGGAGATTAAACAGAAGACGAGAAATGATAAGAGATAATGATAATAACAGAAGAGGAAAAATGATCTCCTAGGAGACAACATTTGGCAACATCTGTAACTATCAAAGGATCATCACAGATCATACCAACAAATAGCAAGTCCTTGCAATATTGAAACACACTGTCATCTGTGGGGACACCCAGGAACACACACACATGGAACACACTCTCAGGAACACACACATTGGGTTAGATAACTTTATGAAGAAAATAAAGTCATAATAAAGGGTTGAGATCTTAGACCACTTTGTTTTGTATGCTTCCATTCAAGATGTTCGTAATTTCACATCCCTGTGTCTGTCTCTGTACATTTTATTTTTTATTTACAAAAATACTTAGTGTCTTTAGCGTTGCCTAACATAGCTATTTTTGATGTTAGATGAGGTTGTCCAAAATTGGGTTGAGTCATCTGCAATTATAAAAAGCAAACCCATATTATTTGTGTGTAATTATTGCATACTATTATAGATCTAATGAAAGATTAAACTATACTAGCACCTCAACTGGAAATGGTGCTTTTACATGTGATATTTAACAGAAATACATCCTACAGTTAAATTAATGTGTGCTGTTTTTAATGAAACTGATTTGATTGTGTATCAAGGTGTATCAATACAAGCACATGATTGAGTTCTCAATACAGACACCCTAGCCTATAGTTATTGTTGGTTGGGGCAGTGTCGATACTTCTGTTTACCTTAAAAAGGGTCAAACATGCACATATGTCCCTCACTCTAAAGAGCTTACTGTATAACATAACTTTACTGTATATAACTTAATGATTAAAATTGGTTATATTTTACAATAATAATTTATAAATTGTTTAGTCAATGTTTCACACTAACATTCTTTATCCCAAGTGGTGACATGAGACTCATGGCAGTCTCATTTTAAAAGTCTGTTTAGAATCATTAAATTAAAACTCCAATAACAGGGGTGGATTAAAATAAGTTAAAAATCACCATAATGTCTGTCTATATTTTAAAATTAGGGAATCAAGGAGAACAAGGGAGATCAATCAAAACTCATTTGGTAAAGGCAGTAGTTTTTATTGATTATGCATAGGGGAGTTGAAAGGAATCGACTTTTTCACAGCTGGATCAGTTTAGAACTTAGCAGTGACAGCAGTTCACTCAACTTTTCTGCTGAAGCTAAGTATGTTGAACCTGAATTAAGAGTCCAATAGGTGGCCAAGACACTGCATTCACCAAGGAAGGGGGGATTTCTTTGATTTTTTTTTACCCATTTACAGTGGTGTAAAATTCTCTTTGAATTTTTTTTTATGAAGTTGCATAAAATAAAATGCACACTTTAGGTTGTGATACTTTAGCCAGCATTTCTAGAAAAATGATACAATAATAAAGAAGAAAACATTTTGTGAATACCTATTTAAAATACCTGGGGCCCTGTATGTTCACAAACTCGTGTCAGCGGTAAGCACTGGTGAGTTCTTAAATTAGGTGATGGGAGAGTTGCCTAATTCAATTAAACTTAACACCACCACCCCGGGAAGTTTACATTGGTGTAAACTTTGTACCTGATCTGAGGCAAACAGTCCTATTGCCTATGTACCGTGGGCTGGTTTTGGCATCTGGGAGCCTCCTTTACTAGGGAAAAAAGGATTCTGACTCCTTTCCAATTTACTAGTTAAAAAAAAAAGCTACTGCTACCAGTCCCATCTCGTTGAACATCCAACACCACTCCTCTGCTCCTTCTTTTGCCGGCTCTCTGGCTATAATGTTCACGGAGACCTAGCAAAGCATGTTTGAGCCTCCTGATGGGCCTCATTGGTCTTGAGTTTAAACCAATTAAAATTCTCTTCAAGGATTTCTTTAACTCCTTGTTACCCATGCAGGCTGGTATAGCCAGGATGGCTGAGTCAACCTGTGTGGGTCTCCGCCCATACTAGCCATATCAGACGACATACCAATCATCATTGTCCATGATATGGGGGGCAGACTGGTTTAAAAGGCATTATATTGACAAGGAATGGCAGGAGAATACTCAGTAGAAAAAAAAGTTAATTGCAAACAGGCCCAGGACTTTTAAATGCAAAATAATAAAAATATCACACAGTTCCAGATTCCTAGCTTAGTTTACAAAAAAATGTATTTTGTTTTCTTACAGAGAAAAAAGTATAACATTTAAAACATTTTGAAAAGAAAAAAAAAATCCATGTCAGAATATTTTGATGTTTCCGTTTGACTTCAAAGAAGTCAAAGTTCCACGTTTTAAAATAGCTAATGAATTTTTGGTTTGAATAATGCCCTGACTCTGCAAGTTTTCAATAACTGAAATGCTGTGAAATATGAATTGAAAATGTTTGAACCTAAGGAATAACTTCAAACAAACTTTTTACAATATTTTGATTCCGTACAGATACCATTTATGAGTGTGTGTGTTCAGTCACTGAACAGTACAGTAAATAAAACCATGGCTTAAGTTTTAAATCAGATTGCATCAGCATCAAGAAAGGGAGTTTCACTGAGTGTTTTGCTTGCACCTATGCTTCCACTGTGATCCAAGCAATGCATGGTCCTTAGGCCAAAAAATTGCATTTCACTGTTATGAGTTTTAGTGAAAAATGATGTAACTCAGTAATTAATGCCAGGGGCGTAGCAATAGGGGGTGCAGAGGTAGCGACCGCATCGGGGCCCTTGGGCCAGAGGGGCCCTGAAGGGCCCTCCCTCAACCACAGTATTAGCTCTCTATTGATCCTATGCTGGTAATAATCACTTCTATAGATGCTTTTATTAGTAGTTATCATTAACAAACTGCTCCCCATCCCCTTCTGGCACCTCTGACACTGTGGCTGTCCTTGGCAGGTTTTGGTGTGCCGTATCAATTGTTATGTATGGAGCACTTGGGGGGCCCCATGTAAACCTTGCATCGGGGCCCATAGCTCCTTAGCTATGCCACTGATTAATGCTATTATTCTGTTTCATCACCAAGTAGTTTCCTTAGCAGCAGAGCAACATATCATGATTCCTATTGTTCTGGAAGAATTTAAAACCAGCATAAGAACGTCTGAGTCTGTAATGACTACTGTAGGGAAATGGATCCTGATGTACAGTAACATACATAGCATACAGTAACATACAGAGGCCTATATGAAATTCACTTTTTCTTCTAAGTTTTCTCCTAGGTGATACTTTTTCATCTGCTCTTTAAAAGAACCGTTCAGCATTTCACAACTAAAAAGTACCAAAAGTAGTAGGAAAAATTACTAAACAAATTGATTTTGTGTATTTTCTTGCTTGCTGGGGGTTAAAAAGGCAATTTATTGACAAGGTGTAAAAATATCAACTTGGAGAAAAGGTGAACTGCATATGGGCCAGTGTAGCATAAGCATAGTATTAGAGTTGAATGAAAGAGCTGGGACTGTGAATAAGAAATGTATGTGGCACTTTTATGTGGTGATCTACTGCACTGACCTGTAGAGTTGGGCCGAACCTCCGATTTTAGGTTCGCGAACCTGGTTCGCGAACTTCCGCGGAAGGTTCGGTTCGCGTTAAAGTTCGCGAACCGCAATAGACTTCAATGGGGATGCGAACTTTGAAAAAAAAAAAATAATTATGCTGCCCACAAAAGTGATGGAAAAGATGTTTCAAGGGGTCTAACACCTGGAGGGGGGCATGGCGGAGTGGGATACATGCCAAAAGTCCCCGCGAAAAATCTGGATTTGACGCAAAGCAGCGTTTTAAGGGCAGAAATCACATTGAATGCTAAATGACAGGCCTAAAGTGCTTTCAAACATCTTGCATGTGTATACATCAATCAGGTAGTGTAATTATGGTACTGCTTCACACTGACACACCAAACTCACCGTGTAACGCAGCGCAAACAGCTGTTTGTGTAGTGACGGCCGTGCTGGACTGGTGCGCACCATGGCGAGAGTGCAGGTTTTGGTGGCTTTACAGCCCATATGGTCGCCTGGCTGATGTAGCTGAATGACAGAACAGTGACTGTCCAGCTGATCAAATTTGGTCTGACCACAATGAGGCAACGACCTTATTATCGTGGGTGTGCCCCCCGAGACACTCATCTAGGCGCCGGTTATTGCTTCATTGTGATACGCAAGCCCCTTCACCACGGCAAGGTAATGATCACGAAGGGGAATGGGCGCATGTACATGCCTTTTCTTTTGTTGTTGCAGCTGCCCGCAGTGCAGCCAGAAAAATTAGGCAGTCATGTACACGCACCAGAAAAATTATTACAGCGGCCGCTGCTAGCAGCGGCCTAAAAAATTCAGCAATCCGCCTGGAGTCCCGGACCCTGTTGGTGGTGCCGGAGAAGGTAGTCAAGTGTCCTGCAGGCAGACATGCTGTGTGGAGGGACTGGGAGCGACTAAGTCTTCTTGGGGCAGGCCAGGCAGCCAGTCACACGGCGTGCAGGCAGAGATGCTGTGTGTGCGGGGACTGACTTAGTCTTGGGGCGGGCAGCAGCCCTCCGGGAACCATGCCTCATTCATTTTGATAAAGGTGAGGTACTTAACACTTTTGTGACTTAGGCGACTTCTCTTCTCTGTGACAATGCCTCCAGCTGCGCTGAAGGTCCTTTCTGACAGGACGCTTGCGGCAGGGCAGGAGAGAAGTTGGATGGCAAATTGGGACAGCTCTGGCCACAGGTCAAGCCTGCGCACCCAGTAGTTCAAGGGTTCCTCATCGCTGTTCACAGCAGTGTCTACATCCACACTTAAGGCCAGGTAGTCGGCTACCTGCCGTTCCAGGCGTTGGTGGAGGGTGGATCAGGAAGGGCTACGGCGAGGCGTTGGACTAAAGAACGTCCGCATGTCCGACATCACCATGAGATCGCTGGAGCGTCCTGTCTTTGACTGCGTGGACACGGGAGGAGGATTAGTGGCAGTGGTACCTTGCTGGCGTTGTGCCGTCACATCACCCTTAAAGGCATTGTAAAGCATAGTTGACAGCTGGTTCTGCATGTGCTGCATCCTTTCCACCTTCCGGTGAGTTGGTAACAGGTCCGCCACTTTGTGCCTGTACCGAGGGTCTAGTAGTGTGGCCACCCAGTACAGCTCATTCCCCTTGAGGTTTTTTATACGGGGGTCCCTCAACAGGCAGGACAGCATAAAAGACGACATCTGCACAAAGTCGGATCCAGTACCCTCCATCTCCTCTTGCTCTTCCTCAGTGACGTCAGGTAAGTCAACCTCCTCCCCCCAGCCGCGAACAATACCACGGGAAGGTTGAGCAGCACAAGCCCCTTGCGATGCCTGCTGAGGTTGTTCTCCTGCCGCTGTCCCCTCCTCCTCCTCCTCCTCCCCCAAAGAAACACCTTGCTCATCATCCTCTGAGTCTGACTCGTCTTCTGCACACGACTTCTCTTCTTCCTCCTCCTCCCCCCTCTGTGCTGCCGCAGGTGTTGAGGAAACAGCTGGGTCTGATGAAAATTGGTCCCATGCCTGTTCCTGCCGTAACGGTTCCTGGTCACGCTCATTCACGGCTTCATCCGCCACTCTACGCACAGCACGCTCCAAGAAGTAAGCGTAGGGAATTAAGTCACTGATGGTGCCCTCACTGCGGCTCACCAGGTTGGTCACCTCCTCAAACGGCCGCATGAGCCTGCATGCATTTTCCATCAGTGTCCAGTTGTCGGGCCAGAACATCCCCATCTTCCCAGACTGTTTCATTCTACTGTAGTTGTAGAGGTAGTGGGTCACGGCTTTCTTCTGTTCTAGCAGGCGGGAGAACATGAGCAGGGTCGAGTTCCAGCGAGTCGGGCTATCGCAAATGAGGCGTCTCACCGGCATGTTGTTTTTGTGCTGAATTTCCGCAAAGCGTGCCATGGCTGTGTAAGACCGCCTCAAATGCCCACAGAACTTCCTGGCCTGCTTCAGGACATTCGCTAAGCCAGGGTACTTTGCCACAAATCTTTGAACCACTAGATTCATGACATGTGCCATGCAGGGTATGTGTGTCAGCTTCCCCATATGCAAAGCAGCAAGCAGATTGCTGCCGTTGTCGCACACCACGTTGCCTATCTCCAGGTGGTGCGGGGTCAGCCACTCATCCACCTGTTTCTTAAGAGCAGCCAGGAGAGCTGCTCCAGTGTGACTCTCCGCTTTGAGACAAGACATGTCTAAGATGGCGTGACAGCGTCGTACCTGGCATGCAGCATAGGCCCTGCGGAGCTGGGGCTGTGTAGCTGGAGAGGAGAACTGCCACTCAGCCAAGGAGGAGGAGGACAGCGAAGAGCATGTAGCAGGAGGAGAGGAGGTGGCAGGAGGCCTGCCTGCAAGCCGTGGAGGTGTCACAATTTGGTCCGCTGCGCCCTGCTTGCCATCGTTCACCACCAGGTTCACCCAATGGGCTGTGTAGGTAATGTAGCGGCCCTGCCCGTGCTTGGCAGACCAGGCATCCGTGGTCAGGTGTACCCTTGACCCAACGCTCTTCGCAAGAGATGACACCACTTGCCTCTCAACTTCACGGTGCAGTTGGGGTATGGCCTTTCTCGAAAAATAAGTGCGGCCTGGCATCTTCCACTGCGGTGTTCCGATGGCCACAAATTTACGGAAGGCCTCAGAGTCCACCAGCCGGTATGGTAACAGCTGCCGAGCTAACAGTTCCGCCACGCCAGCTGTCAGACGCCGGGCAAGGGGGTGACTGGCCGAAATTGGCTTCTTCCGCTCAAACATTTCCTTCACGGACACCTGACTGCTGCTGTGGGCAGAGGAGCAGGAACCGCTCAAGGGCAGAGGCGTAGTGGAGGAGGGTGCCTGTGAAGGTGGAAGGGAGAAAGCGGCAGAAGCAGATAATGCACCTGATGGAGGAGGAAGAGGAGAAGGAGGGTGGCTTTGCTTTTGTGTGCTGCTGCTGCTTTTGCTCAGGTGGCCATCCCATTGCTGTTTGTGCCTTTTCTCCAGGTGCCTTCGTAAGGCACTTGTCCCTACGTGAGTGTTGGCCTTTCCAAGGCTCAATTTTTGTTGGCAGAGCGAACAGATGGCTTTGGTCCGATCTGAGGCACACACATTAAAAAATTTCCACACCGCTGAGCCACCCTGGGATGTGGGCACTATGGGGACCTCAGCAGCTGATGCTGAAGGGCAAGTTGGCTGGCTGTACATAGGTGGCGATACATGGTGCCGGACTCTGCCACCAGCTGTTTCTGACGAAGAGCTGCCCCAGCTTCTTTCAGCAACTTCTCTCCTCCTACTACTCTCTGACTTCCCCTCTGAACTGTCCCCCTCTTCATCTCCTCTATTGGGAACATACAGAGGATCCCTATTACCGTCATCATCGTAGTCATCCTGCCCAGCTTCGCTTGCCTCAGACAAATCCAAACTTGCACCATCAGTAGGTCCTTCATCCTCCTGACACGTTACATCCATAGTGTTGCCGCGTAACTCAGACATATTAGCTGGTGAAAATTCATCTGGCTGTAACAACAATGGCTGTGCATCAGTGATTTCAACACTAAATAATTCTTGCGAAGTGTCAAATGCAGCGGAAGTGGTGCTAGTAGTAGCGCTGGTGGCTGAGCAAGATGAGGTGTTCTGTGTCGCTAAATACTCAACCACGTCCTGACAATCTTGGGAGGTGATGGGACGTGCCTTCTTCCGAGCACTGTACTGTGGGCCAGGTCCACACGAAATTACATTTACACGACCTCGCGCAGACCTGCGGGGTGGCCTTCCTCTGGCTCTGGCACTACCTCTTCCTCTACCTGTTTTGTCCATATCGGGTATGCACGGAGTGGTATATCACACTGCGTGCACTCACGTAGGTAGGTGGGTTCACTTAACTGCACAGGTATGCGCACTGATGCGGTGGGTTCACTAAACAGAACAGGTATACAGTGGCGGGTTCACTAAACAGAACAGGTATACAGTGGCGGGTTCACAGAACAGGTATGCAGTGGCAGGTTCACTGAACACAACAGGTATGCAGTGGCGGGTTCACTGAACAGGTATACAGTGGCGGGTCCACGGAACAGAACAGGTATGCAGTGGTGGGTTCACTAAACAGAACAGGTATACAGTGGCGGGTTCACTAAACAGAACAGGTATACAGTGGTGGGTTCACAGAACAGGTATGCAGTGGCGGGTTCACTAAACAGAACAGGTATACAGTGGCGGGTTCACTAAACAGAACAGGTATACAGTGGTGGGTTCACAGAACAGGTATGCAGTGGCAGGTTCACTGAACACAACAGGTATGCAGTGGCGGGTTCACTGAACAGGTATACAGTGGCGGGTCCACTGAACAGATATACAGTGGCGGGTCCACTGAACAGAACAGGTATGCAGTGGCGGGTTCACTAAACAGAACAGGTATACAGTGGCGGGTTCACTAAACAGAACAGGTATACAGTGGGGGGTTCACAGAACAGGTATGCAGTGGCAGGTTCACTGAACACAACAGGTATGCAGTGGTGGGTTCACTGAACAGGTATACAGTGGCGGGTCCACTGAACAGAACAGGTATGCAGTGGCGGGTTCACTAAACAGAACAGGTATACAGTGGCGGGTTCACTAAACAGAACAGGTATACAGTGGCGGGTTCACAGAACAGGTATGCAGTGGCGGGTTCACTAAACAGGACAGGTATACAGTGGCGGGTTCACTAAACAGAACAGGTATACAGTGGCGGGTTCACAGAACAGGTATGCAGTGGCAGGTTCACTGAACACAACAGGTATGCAGTGGCGGGTTCACTGAACAGGTATACAGTGGCGGGTCCACTGAACAGATATACAGTGGCGGGTCCACTGAACAGAACAGGTATACAGTGGCGGGTCCACTGAACAGAACAGGTATGCAGTGGCGGGTTCACTAAACAGAACAGGTATACAGTGGCGGGTTCACTAAACAGAACAGGTATACAGTGGCGGGTTCACAGAACAGGTATGCAGTGGCGGGTTCACTAAACAGAACAGGTATACAGTGGCAGGTTCACTAAACAGAACAGGTATACAGTGGCGGGTTCACAGAACAGGTATGCAGTGGCAGGTTCACTGAACACAACAGGTATGCAGTGGCGGGTTCACTGAACAGGTATACAGTGGCGGGTCCACTGAACAGATATACAGTGGCGGGTCCACTGAACAGAACAGGTATGCAGTGGCGGGTTCACTAAACAGAACAGGTATACAGTGGCGGGTTCACTAAACAGAACAGGTATACAGTGGCGGGTTCACAGAACAGGTATGCAGTGGCAGGTTCACTGAACACAACAGGTATGCAGTGGCGGGTTCACTGAACAGGTATACAGTGGCGGGTCCACTGAACAGAACAGGTATGCAGTGGCGGGTTCACTGAACACAACAGGTATGCAGTGGCGGGTTCACTGAACAGGTATACAGTGGCGGGTCCACTGAACAGATATACAGTGGCGGGTCCACTGAACAGAACAGGTATGCAGTGGCGGGTTCACTAAACAGAACAGGTATACAGTGGCGGGTTCACTTAACAGAACAGGTATACAGTGGCGGGTTCACAGAACAGGTATGCAGTGGCAGGTTCACTGAACACAACAGGTATGCAGTGGCGGGTTCACTGAACAGGTATACAGTGGCGGGTCCACTGAACAGAACAGGTATGCAGTGGCGGGTTCACTAAACAGAACAGGTATACAGTGGCGGGTTCACTAAACAGAACAGGTATACAGTGGCTGGTTCACAGAACAGGTATGCAGTGGCGGGTTCACTAAACAGAACAGGTATACAGTGGCGGGTTCACTAAACAGAACAGGTATACAGTGGCGGGTTCACAGAACAGGTATGCAGTGGCAGGTTCACTGAACACAACAGGTATGCAGTGGCGGGTTCACTGAACAGGTATACAGTGGCGGGTCCACTGAACAGAACAGGTATGCAGTGGCGGGTTCACTAAACAGAACAGGTATACAGTGGCGGGTTCACTAAACAGAACAGGTATACAGTGGCGGGTTCACAGAACAGGTATGCAGTGGCGGGTTCACTAAACAGAACAGGTATACAGTGGCGGGTTTACTAAACAGAACAGGTATACAGTGGCGGGTTCACAGAACAGGTATGCAGTGGCAGGTTCACTGAACACAACAGGTATGCAGTGGCGGGTTCACAGAACAGGTATACAGTGGCGGGTCCACTGAACAGAACAGGTATGCAGTGGCGGGTTCACTAAACAGAACAGGTATACAGTGGCGGGTTCACTAAACAGAACAGGTATACAGTGGCGGGTTCACTAAACAGAACAGGTATACAGTGGCGGGTTCACAGAACAGGCATGCAGTGGCAGGTTCACTGAACACAACAGGTATGCAGTGGCGGGTTCACTGAACAGGTATACAGTGGCCGGTCCACTGAACAGAACAGGTATGCAGTGGCGGGTTCACTAAACAGAACAGGTATACAGTGGCGGGTTCACTAAACAGAACAGGTATACAGTGGCAGGTTCACAGAACAGGTATGCAGTGGCAGGTTCACTGAACACAACAGGTATGCAGTGGCGGGTTCACTGAACAGGTATGCAGTGGTGGGTTCACAGAACAGGTATGCAGTGGTGGGTTCACAGCACAGGTATGCAGTGGTGGGTTCACTGAACAGGTATACAGTGGCGGGTCCACTGAACAGAACAGGTATGCAATGGCGGGTTCACTGAACAGGTATACAGTGGCGGGTCCACTGAACAGAACAGGTATGCAGTGGCGGGTTCACTGAACAGGTATGCAGTGGTGGGTTCACAGAACAGGTATGCAGTGGTGGGTTCACAGCACAGGTATGCAGTGGTGGGTTCAATGAACAGGTATACAGTGGCGGGTCCACTGAACAGAACAGGTATGCAGTGGCAGGTTCTCTGAACAGGTATGCAGTGGTGGGTTCACAGCACAGGTATGCAGTGGTGGGTTCACAGCACAGGTATGCAGTGGTGGGTTCACAGCACAGGTATGCAGTGGTGGGTTCACAGCACAGGTATGCAGTGGTGGGTTCACAGAACAGGTATGCAGCCAGACAGGAACAAGTTAAGCCTAACTAATCTTTCCCTGAGAGACAGTCTGCAGCAGCTCGCCCTACTCTCACTAACGCAGGCAGCACACGAGTGACCGTAATGGCCGCCGCTGCCTGCCTTATATAAGGGGGGGTGGGGCTCCAGGGGCTAGTGTAGCCTAATTGGCTACACTGGGCCTGCTGACTGTGATGTAGAGGGTCAAAGTTGACCCTCCATGTGCATTATGGGGCGAACCGAACTTCCGCAAAGGTTCGCCTGCGGGACGCGAACGCGAACCACTGAAGTTCGCATGGAACCGTTCGCAGGCGAACCGTTCGGCCCAACTCTACTGACCTGTACCATGTTTAATGTAAAGATAAATATACATTATATGTAAAGCATTCTGTGAAGTCTGCATCACAATAATGCACTCTTTTACCTATCTCCCAAATCAGGGGACAGTAATTTGCAATCCTCCAATTTCTTTATTCCAATGTAGGGGCAAACCCAGGATTTTTAGGGGGGGGGGGGTTCTGAAAGGTCTTTCTCAGCCCCGCACAATATAATAATATGGTAGGAATACGACTATGGTAGGGTTAGAGTGTGAGCTCCTCTGAG
Organism: Hyperolius riggenbachi; assembly: GCF_040937935.1. NCBI lineage: Eukaryota > Metazoa > Chordata > Amphibia > Anura > Hyperoliidae > Hyperolius > Hyperolius riggenbachi. The sequence goes on from NC_090650.1 coordinate 234,294,787, forward strand.
GACAGTCAGTGACATGACTATATACTCTGTAATGTGCTGCAGAAGATGTCAGTGCTATATAAATATATAATAGTAGTTAGAATGAGACAATGTTGATTTTTTTTAATGTTTTTTAGGAGGGAGAAGAGTGGGAGAGAGATGGTAATACAGAGGCAGGAGAATGAGAGAAAGAGATAGAAGAAAGTGAGAAAAGGGTAGAGAAAGGAAAGTCAAAGACAGTAAATGGGAAGAGACATGAGTGAGTCTCAGTGGGCCGTATGCAATTCACTTTTTCACCTGAGTTTACTCCTAAGAGATAATTTTCTATCTTCTTTTTAAAATAACTTTTTAGCACTTTCAACTAAAAAAGTACCAAAATGTAAATGAAAAAGTACTATTACATTTATTTTGAGTATTTTCTTACTTTCTGGTGTCTTAAAGTGGACTCAAATTAAAAATACAAGATTTCAGAAATAAAATCTATTTTCTAAATTATAATAATAAATAGCAGCCTTTTTGTCAGCTGCATGATGACAAATATAAAATATTTTACATTTATTGGAGGAACTCCTCCCTTCCTTTCATATTGCCGGGACAGAGTCCGGCAAAATGCTGGAATAGGTGGTGTCCGGCAAAGGAGGAATTGCTAATGGCTGCCACCTGTATAACCCTAGTTGTGCAAAGAGAAGGGTGAAAAGCATGCACTGAAATGCTCACAGGCTTGAATGAGTGTTTATTTATCTTTGTATGTGTCAGAGTGGGGTAACTAAATATTTTGAATTAAAAACATTTTTGATTTGGGTCCGCTTTAAAGGGCATTTTATTGACAAGTTTAAAAATATCACCTAGGAGAAAACTCAAGCGAAAAAGTTAATGGCATATGGGCCAGTGTGTCTATGGGGAAGAAGAGAGTGGGGAAAGTGAGAAAGGGAAAGAGTGAGAGACAGGAATGGGAGAGACATGCAGCCTGCTTGTCCCCAGACACTGCTCCAGCCCTGGTCTGAGGGGGTATTCTGGGCACCAGTAATCCCCCTCCCGACTTGACTATGCACTGATGCACTGGAGTTATTGTGCCATTCAGGACTGAGTTGGTTTGGTGATCTAAGGAGAAATACTTTTCGAGGGTTCTTTTTCTTAAAGGAAAACTGTAGGGAGGCTGCCATGTTTGTTTCTTCTTTTGTGCAATACCAGTTGCCTGGCTGTCCTGCTGATCCTCTGCCTATAATACTTTTAGCCATAGCCCCTGAACACGCATGCAGCAGATCAGGTGTTTCCGACATTAATGTTGGAACTGACAATATTAGCTGCATGCTTGTTTCTGGTGTTATTCAGATACTACTGCATCCAAATAGATCAGCAGGGCTGCCAGGCAACTGGTATTGCTTAAGGGTGAATAAATATGGCAGCCTCCATATACCTCTCCCTACAGTTGTCCTTTAAAGCGCTCCTCTGGCTAAGTTAGAAAACTGTTAGCTACACTAATGTATAAAAAGTTATTATGTCCCAACAAATGGTGTGACTATTAAGACTTAAAGGGCTTGATTCACTAAACCGTGATAACTGTTATCACGGTCCCTTTACCGTTTTGCACGCGTTTGTGTAACAGTTTTCACGATTGTGTGCGAAAACCATTATGTGCATTATAACGCGTGCAAAACACTAGCGCGACCGTGATAACGGTTATCACGGTTTAGTGAATCAAGCCCAATGGATCCTCTTTTGAGGTGGGTTCTGGTATGTAGCTTCCCCCCTTTTGCAGAAAAGGGCCTTCACTCTTTTCTATGCCTCCAGCAATGATGATATACAGAAGACCAAGGAATTTTCTGTAGGGGGCAGAGCTTCATGCTGGAACCCAGCTCAAATGTGGCTCTTACATGTCTTATTTCTTCCATAATGTGCTGTTCATCATAACTTTTATTCATTAGCGAACCCAACATTTTTTTTTTATATTTTCCCAGAGGTGTATATACAAACTTGCATAACTGTAGATCTCTTACTGTGGAGTGGACACATTAGCGCGATGGCTGATAAGTCAGCTAGTGTCCTTGTTGGTTTCATGTACTGTTTACAACATTTGATTAGTAAATAGCCATAGATATTTAACCACTTGCTGATCGCACACTTATACCGTGCGTCGGCAAAGTGGCAGCTGCAGGACCAGCGACGCAGTTCTGCGTCGCCGGCTGCAGGCTAATTAATTAGGAAGCAGCCGCTCGCGCGAGCTATACAGTGAGCTTCCTGTCAATTCACGGCGGGGGGCTCCATGAATAGCGGCTCGCAGGCTAAATGTAAACACAAGCGGAGATAATCCGCTTTGTTTACATTGTACGGCGCTGCTGTCAATCAGCGGCCGGGGATCGCCGCCATGTGACAGGGGACGTCCTGTCACTGGCTGCACAGGACGGATAGCGTCCTGTGCAGCCCAGATCACTGGGCATGACAGGTAGGAGAGGGAGGGGGGGGATTTCGCCGCGGAGGGGGGCTTTGAGGTGCCCCCCCCCCGCAACATGCCTGCAGACCGGAGCGATCAGACCCCCCCTGCACATCATCCCCATAGGGGGGAAAAAAGGGGGGTGATCTGATCGCTCTGTGTGCACCCTGATCTCTGCTGGGGGCTGCAGAGCCCACCCAGCACAGATCCCAACAAACAGCGCTGGTCCTTAAGGGGGGGTAAAGGGTGGGTCCTCAAGTGGTTAAAATAATACAGTATTGAAAATATACTAGTGTTAACATGCAGCGTGTATGTGCCTGACACCGAACAATGATATATATGTATAAATTAAAATAATGATAGTTACTACTACTACTACTAATAATAATAATAATAATAAAAATAATAATCATAATAATAATAATAATCATAATAATAATAATAGTCATAAAATACAAAATGTTGGATGTTTGGTTGTTTGTTACTCAATCATGCAACAATGGCTGAATGGGTTTGAGTGAAATGTGGCACACATATAGTACACACACTGCTAATGGCACAAGCCTCAAACCTGGTACAGTTTGTCATTGGGTGACTGGGGTTCAAATTCAGAAAAGGGGGTGGAGGCACAAACAGACAATCAGATTTGTTTCATTTCAATGCAAATTATTGCTGCCAAAGACCACAAAGTTCACAAACTTGGTCATTGAGTAATTGAGTAATTGTGTGTTAGGGTTAGAACAAGTGGGTGCAGCCAACACCAGCCAAATGCATACCGGGCAACGCCGGGTCATCAGTGAGTGGAGACAAATACAAATTTCACTGGGAAAATGTAACATGTAGCCATTCTTACACTGTTAATGGTAGGGTTCTGCAACTTTGCACAATTAGTCACTGGGTTACTAGGATTAATATTCAGAAAAGTGGGTGAAGCCTACAAAAAACAATCAAAATTCACCTATTGATTTTAAGGGAATATTTAATTGCTTCCCCTTTTGCACTGTTAATGGCACGAGGTACAGTTAATCATTGGGTGACTGGGTTTCAAATTCAGAAAAGGGGATAAAGCCACAAACAGCCAATCAGATTTTTTTAATTTGAATGCAAATTATTGATGCCAAATACAGCAAAGCTCACAAACTAGGTCATTGAGTCATTGAGTCATTGAGTAATTGTGTGTTAGGGCCCTTTTCCACTAGCAATCGCAATTGCTAAATGCTAGTGATTGCACAAGTGCACTATTTTTTTTGCACGATTGTGATTTTGGAGGTGCAATGCATTACATTGCAAAATCGCATTAAAAAAATTCTCCAAGGCACAATCTCGCTTTTATAAAAATCGCGGTAGCTTGAAAATACCCACCACAATTCCTATGTTATTTTGCAAACCCTAGTGATTTGTAATTTTGTGAATCAGCATTGCAAACGTTGATAGTGTAAAAGGGCTTAGGAAAAGTGGGCAGAGCCAACACCATCCAAATACCTACCCGAGGAACACTGGGCAATCAGCTAGTAGTAATAATAGTAATAGTAATAATAATAATAATAATAATAATAGTTGTTAGTGGTTGTTGTTGTTATTTTTGTTATTGTTGTTATTATTATTATTGTGCAGACATTTAGGGATGGTCGGAAATGCCCATTTCTGATTCTGCCGAAATTCCGATTTCCCATTTTTCGAATTTCAGATTTTTCAATTTTCTGTTTTTTTGGTTTTCCATTTTTCCGACTTCCAATTTTCGAGAAGTATTATCCTAGTAATTTTTTACATGAGAAAATTGCAAAAAAAATGGAAAAGTGGAAGTATTAGAAAAACAAAAATCTGAAAAAAAGGAAAATTACGATTGTTCTAAAATGAAAATTTTACAGAAAAATTATGGATCCTCTGATTGATCCAATGCTTCCAAGTGCGGTGATTGGGCTAAAATTACCAAGTTGCGCTAAATGGGATTTCTACAAAATTTCAATTTTAATTTTCCATTTTCCGATCGTAAACTCGGATTTCCGGTCCGAAATTTTGAAATTTCAATTCCGTGGAATCCGATTGAGCATCCCTACCAACATCTTCTTTAGTATTATACAGAGTGTAGAACAAGAATTAACCTCCCTGGTGTTCGGTTTCTGCTGGATTTCTGTGCAAAAAGTGATCCAGTTACTTTTCATAGCTATCTTTCCTGTAACTTACCAAAATGGTTCAAGCAAGGATCTAGTATACATTTTGAGTTTAATAGAAGCTTGAAACACAAAATTTAAACTACATTTCAAAATTACTCCCCAAAATCTCTGATCATTTATACTTCCACGCTGCAGCTGCTTAACCTGCACTAATACAAATAAGGTAGTCATACATCTAGTGATGATGGGCAGATTCGACCAAGAGACAAATCTCTGTCTGATGAAATCTAAGTAGAGAGAGAGAGAGATCTGTCGGCTGCCCATACACTGCAGGCTGATTCCTGATCGATTTGAGCATGAAATCTCTCAGGAGTTAGCAGAGCTCCCCACATCTGCCGCTGCCCTCTTAGTGTATAAATGTACCCCCTCCCCCTGTGTGTGCATTTATACCTTACCTGTTCTGTGTTGGCCACCACGTGATGCTCATCCATCTTCAGAATGTTATTTGCGATATGGTATTTAGCCCCCCAGTATAGGTATCCAGGTATAGGTACCCACAATATAGATATCCAGGTATAGGTGCCCCCAGTATAAATAGCAAGGCATAGGTGCCCGCTGTATAGCTAGTCAGGTATGGGGCTCACTGTATAGCTAGTCAGGTATAGGTGTCCGCTGTATAGGTATCCAGGTAAAGGTGCCTGCAGTATAGCTAGCCAGGTGTAGGTGCCCACTGTATAGCTAATCAGGTGTAGGTGCCCACTGTATAGCTACTCAGGTATAGGTGCCCGCTGTATAGTTAATCAGGTATAGTTAACCAGGTATAGGTGCCTCCAGTATAGCTAGCTATAGCTGCCTGTGTATAGCCAGGTGCCCCAGCCCCCCCTACCTCCCTTGCGATACCCAGTGCTGTGTCACTTACTTACCGTGCCTCCAGCCAGCACCAATTGCATCACCTCCGCTGCACAGCTCCAGTCTTGTATGTACAGAGCATTGGGACTGGGCAATGTGACGTCGATGACGTCATGTCGCCGAGTCCCAATGCTCCCGACATACAAGACCGAAGCTGTGCGGTAGAGGTTATGCGATTAGCGCTGGCTGGAGACACAGTAAGTAAATGACACAGCTCCGGGGTTTGCAGGAGGGTTGGGAAAGCTATAGCTATTTTTCTTGTCTGTGGGGGGGGGGGGGGGGGGGGATGTTGCAGAAAACCTAAGCGGCATGCAAAATTTATTGCCCAACTGGGAATATCGCCCAGGAGGTTAAAGGATACCAGTGATATGTAAGTACTTCAATACACTGTACAACAGAACATTTAGCAGCACAAGTACACATACATAGTTCATGTGGATTAAAACATTAACAATCCAAGTACGTGGTTCATTTGACAGATAAAGTAAACAGTTAACTTGGGGCTCACCACTAACTATGACAGACTGAAACGTATGAATGTCTTCATGTTCTGAGTTGAGGCAAGAGCCTTTCACAAACTGTTCCCGTTTTTTGAGAGACCTCAAGCATTTCCATTAAATATTAAATACGAGATATACCTGGTAATGGGTTTGTCATACCTGCTCTTCCTGAGTAGAAAACCAAGTCTCAACTGAGCAATTTTAGACCAATCAGTTGGGCTCCACTGCATTCACAGCCAGTGGAATGAATGAAAAGACTACTCCAAAAAACCTCAATATTAATACACAGAAAGATGCAACCGTAGTTTCCTCTTTTCTCAGATACAGATGAATCAGTTTTTTTTTTCCTAAAGTGCAAATATCTCCCCCAGTCAGTGGGGCTCACTATAATGGCAACTGTAAGTTAAAAAAAAAAGAGAAAAGCCTTTGCTATTTTCAAGGGTAATATGTATCTAAAAAAAGCAAACATTTTTTTCCCTAATAACTTCTGAGAGTTCTGACAGTTTACAACTTAAACATCACATTCAAAATATATCTGTGCTCCAATGTCTGAGTAAAACTGATAACATAGAATCATTGTTCAAATACTGTGGATAACCAAGATTTTTTTTTTTTACCTACCGTATTTTTCGGACTATAAGACGCACCGGACTATAAGACGCACCTAGGTTTAGGGGACAAAAATTAAGGGAAAAAAAATTATATTGAACCTGGTGCATCCATAGTACCGTTGTGTCTTCTATATCTTCCCTCCCACAATGATTGTTCCTCTTGTGCCTTTCTGATACCTCTTGTGTCTCCCTGTGTCCTCCTTTATTCTCTGTCCTGTGTCCTTTGTCCCCCTGTGTCCTTTGTCCTCCTGTGTGCTCTATGCCCATGTGTCCTGATGTCCTCTTTGCCTCTATGTAGCCCTGTGTCCTCTGTCCCCATGTCTCTTATCCTCCTGTGTCCTCCATACCCGTGTCATCCTGCCTTCCAGTATCCCTGTGTGTTGGAGTGCCTGTCCCCCTGTTCCCTCTGATGTCTGCTGTGCCACCTCCTTAGTCCTCTGCAGTGTTGATACCCCCGCACCCTCAGTCCTCTCCAATGTCGCTGTTCCCCGCCCCTCTAGAGAGTGGCCACCATCCTGTCCCCTCGGCGTCCATTACATGCCTGAGATGACGGCTGCAAACGTTTTGTTCAGGCTACGTCCCCTCCGGCGTCCATTAAATATCGGAGGTGAAAGCTGCAAAAGTATTCTTCAGGCCATGTCCCCTCCGGCCATTACATACCGGACATGACCGCTGCGCGGTTACCCAGAAGTGGCTACGGAACTAGTAGCCTCACAACTTTGAAAAAGATTGGCGAATCAGGAGGAGGGGCGCTGCCCCAGACCGCCAATCACAGCTCTCGCTGCTCTCTCCTCCTTGCCGATAGGAGCCGCGGTCTTTCGGGCGGGACAAGTCTCGGTATTGGGGCCAATCACTGCACTCCATGCATGGACAGCAGTGATTGGCCCCAATGCCGAGACTTGTCCCGCCCGAAAGACCGCGGCTCCTATCAGCAAGGAGGAATGAGCAGGGAGAGCTGTGATTGGCGGTCTGGGGCAGCGCCCCTCCGCCTGATTCGCCAATCTTTTTCAAAGTTGTGAGGCTACTACGGTAGTTCCGTAGCCACTTCTGGGTACAGCGGTCATGTCCGGTATGTAATGGCCGGAGGGGACATAGCCTGAAGAATACTTTTGCAGCTTTCACCTCCGATATTTAATGGACGCCGGAGGGGACGTAGCCTGACGAAAACGTTTGCAGCCGTCATCTCAGGCATGTAATGGACGCCGGAGGGGACAGGATGGTGGCCACTCTCTAGAGGGGCGGGGAACAGCGACATTGGAGAGGACTGAGGGTGCGGGGGTATCAACACTGCAGAGGACTAAGGAGGTGGCACAGCGGACATCAGAGGGAACAGGTGGGCCAAAGGACAGGGGACATGGGAAGTAAAAAAAAGTAGTATTCGGAGTATAAGACGCACCAACTTTTTCACCCCACTTTTGGGGGAGAAAAAGTGCGTCTTATAGTCCGAAAAATACGGTAGCTTTCACATCTGGGTCCACCTACTATACAGATATCCTCAAATTCCCCTGAAAACTACGTTACACAGGTTCTTCTTCTTATAGTTACTAATCAAAGTCTCCTGTTAAAGCCATTGAATATAACCTAATAAAATGTGACATGTAGGCATGGCTGAACATTGTGACTTCGCATTTGCTAAATTTACCGCAAAAATATGCCAACCGGAAATATGCGGTGAGCCCCATTGACTAATGATAGGCAAGCATCAAAAGCCTTCAAGGCATCTCTGCAGCTAGAATTTATTTTAAAAAGTTGTACAAAGTGTACAAAACCTGGACAGTGGCATGGCGGAGGATCAAAGGGGAAAGTTCCTCTCAAAACACATACTTTACGCTGAGGTTTTTTTTTCATGGATAAATGCCAAAAAAATCACATATACACCACGTTCCAAATTATTATGCAAATTATATTTTTCTCTGGCTTTCCTGAATAGGTGATGCAAGTGGCAGTCAGTATTATTTTGAGTCATCAACCATTAGAGTATAATGTGAACGTTACTGAGAAAACCTTTTAATGATATTTTCACAAATAAAAAACTAAAAATGCACTGTTCCAAATCATTACGCATGACAGAATTTCAAAACATTTTATGCTGTAGGTTGTAAAGAACTAAAAATGGTCATGTGTTGAATATGCAGCATTAGGAGTTCATATTTAGTGGAGTAAAAAGCTATGTCAATCAATAACATCTTAACAGGTCAAGTTACATGTGAACATAGTACCGCTTATTTGATAGTAGCTTTACAATTCTTGCACCCACTGAACTTGTGAGTATTTGGAGACTTTCTGCTTGAATTTCTTAGCAGGATGTCAGAATACATCCCAGGATACATCCCAGAGCCACTGTTTGGATGTAAACTGCATCCCACTCTCATAGATCTTTTGCTTGAGATTGTTCCAAAGAATAGAATTGAGGTAAGGGGAGGATGAGGGCCACGCTATGAGTTTTTCTCTTTTTTTTTTTCCAAAACCAGCACACAGGGCTGGATTTACCATAAGGCACTGTAGGTATGTGCCTACAGGCACCTAATGATGGAGGGGCGGGTCACTCCCCTTCCTAATGATGGAGGGGCGGGTCACTCCCCTCCCCTAACGCCTCCCTCCTTCCCCATGCTGAGTCCCGAGCGTAGCGTAAATGAGAGCTTACACACCCCGCCCTCAGCATTCCTCTTAGTCTGGGGCACTACTAGCTACTTAATGCTGAGGGTACCTCTGGCTACCTAATTCTAAGGGGCACCTGCAGCTACCTATGACGGGTAAGAGAGGAGTGACAGCTGGGCCAGCCAGCACAGTTGCAGTGTGGTTCGGCGGGAGATAGTAGGTCCATGGAGGGAGAAGTCTAAGGCGCAGGACATCTGTGCCTAAAGGCTCCTGTGATGTAAATCTAGGCCTGCCGGTCAATAAAGCAAAGGTAATCCTAGTAGCATGAGGTGGTACATTGTCATGCATGAAGATTATTTTATCACAGAAAATATGGTTCTTCTTTTTGTGCCATGGAAGAAAGTGGTCAGTCAGAAACTCCACATACTTTTCAGAGGTCATTTTCACACCTTCAACATGTAGAAAGCTGCTGCGCTGAAGCATTTTTACACCTTCAGTCCTTGTTCACACTGCGTTCCGATCACATGGGTGTTAGCGTTGGGCAGTTTTTGACGTGTCTTTTTTTTTTCGAGTCCTGACGCTTAGGTGAGCGATTCATTTTTTTGCTAAGCGGTTTTCAAAGCGTTTTTCCCGAGCAATTTTGTAATTCACTCCCTGATGCAAGTCAGGAAGTGAACTCTTTGACCCAGAAAAGAATAAATACAATGTATTTATTCTTAAAAACACGAACACAATCGCTACACAAAGCGATTTTATGAACGTTTTGCATTTTTTCTTATACATACCATTGAGGTGGAATTGCCTCAAAAATAGCCCATGCAGTGCTTCTCAGAGCGGATCAGAAACGAACCACTCAGATGTCAACTCTGTGATAGAGAATCATTGCACAAACGTTCTTAGGGCAATTTTGAAGAAAAGGGCAAAAACGCCATTAGTGTGAACGAGCCCTTAGGGACCCTAAAGGGGCAGAACAGCTCTCTTCTTATGACCCCAGCACAAAACATTACTCCATTACCTCCTTGCTGACACTGCAGCTTTGTTGAGATGTGATCGCTGTTAACCAACCATACTCCACTCCATCCCTCTGGACCATGAAGACTTCCACAGCACTTATCAGTAAACAAGACTGTCTTCTTGTAGTTCTGGGCCCACTGAAGCTGTTTCTGCTTGTGACCGTAGGTTAGGGGTGGTTGAATAGAAGGTTTATGCACTGACAGGGGCGTAACTAGAAATCACTGGGCCCCCCTGCGAAAATTTGGATCCCCCCCATAAGTGCCAAGTAATCGTAATGGGGCAGCGTTTCACCATAAAATAATCGTAATGCAGCAATGTTTCACCAGAAATTAATCATAAAGTGGGCAGCATTTCACCAAAAATGTATCAAAACGTGGGCAGCATTTCACTAGAAATGCAGAAGATTAACCACTTCCCGACCGCCTAACGCACAGAGGCGGCCGGGAAGTGGAGCCCTTAAGGACCGGCTCACCCACAGAGGCGGCGGTCCATTTAAGGGCATGGGCGGAGCGATCGCGTCATCCGTGACGCGATCCTCCGCCGGCGCCTGTCACCGCTCGCTCGCCGCAACATCCCGCCGGCTATACGGAAGCGCCGGCGGGATGTTAACCCCGCGATCGCCGCATACAAAGTGTATAATACACTTTGTAATGTTTACAAAGTGTATTATACAGGCTGCCTCCTGCCCTGGTGATCCCAGTGTCCGAGGGACCACCAGGGCAGGCTGCTGCCACCCTAGTCTGCACCCAAGCACACTGATTTCTCCCCCCCCTGCCCCAGATCGCCCACAGCACCCATCAGACCCCCCCCTGCCCACCCCCCAGACCCCTGTTTGCACCCAATCACCCCCCCAATCACCCATCAATCACTCCCTGTCACTATCTGTCAACGCTATTTTTTTTTTATCCCCCCCCCTGCTCCCTGCCCCCTCCTGATCACCCCCCACCCCTCAGATTCTCCCCAGACCCCCCCCCCCAGACCACCCCCCCCTGTTTACTGTATGCATCTATCCCCCTGATCACCTGTCAATCACCTGTCAATCACCTGTCAATCACCTGTCAATCACCCGTCAATCACCCCCTGTCACTGCCACCCATCAATCAGCCCCTAACCTGCCCCTTGCGGGCAATCTGATCACCCCCCCACACCAATAGATCGCCCACAGATCCGACATCAGATCACCTCCCAAATCCATTGTTTACATCTATTCTCTCCTCTAAACACCCACTAATTACCCATCAATCACCCATCAATCACCGCCTATCACCACCTGTCACTGTTACCTATCAGATCAGACCCTAATCTGCCCCTTGCGGGCACCCAATCACCCGCCTACACGCTCAGATTGCCCTCAGACCCCCCCTTATCAATTCGCCAGTGCATTAATTACATCTGTTCTTCCCTGTAATAACCCACTGATCACCTGTCAATCACCTGCCAATCACCTATCACCCATCAATCACCCCCTGTCACCCCCTGTCACTGCCACCCATCAATCAGCCCCTAACCTGCCCCTTGCGGGCAATCTGATCACCCACCCACACCATTAGATCGCCCGCAAACCCGCCATCAGATTACCTCCCAAATGTATCGTTTACATCTGTTATCTTCTCTAAACACCCACTAATTACCCATCAATCACCCATCAATCACCCCCTATCACCACCTGTCACTTTTACCTATCAGATCAGACCCTAATCTGCCCCTTGCGGGCACCCAATCACCCGCCCACACGCTCAGATTGCCCTCTGACCCCCCCCCCCCCCCTTATCAATTCGCCAGTGCATTAATTACATCTGTCCTTCCCTGTAATAACCCACTGATCACCTGTCAATCACCTGCCAATCACCTATCACCCATCAATCACCCCCTGTCACTGCCACCCAACAATCAGCCCCTAACCTGCCCCTTGCGGGCAATCTGATCACCCACCCACACCAATAGATCGCCCGCAGATCCGACATCAGATCACCACCCAAGCGCAGTGTTTCCATCTATTCTCTCCTCTAAACACCCACTAAATACCCATCAATCACCCATCAATCACCCCCTATCACCACCTGTCACTGTTACCCATCAGATCAGACCCTAATCTGCCCCTTGCGGGCACCCAATCGCCCGCCTACACGCTCAGATTGCCCTCAGACCCCCCCTTATCAATTCGCCAGTGCAATATTTACATCTGTCCTTCCCTGTAATAACCCACTGATCACCTGTCAATCACCTGCCAATCACCTATCACCCATCAATCACCCCCTGACACTGCCACCCAACAATCAGCCCCTAACCTGCCCCTTGCGGGCAAACTGATCACCCACCCACACCAATAGATCGCCCGCAGATCCGACATCAGATCACCACCCAAGCGCAGTGTTTCCATCTATTCTCTCCTCTAAACACCCACTAATAACCCATCAATCACCCATCAATCACCCCCTATCACCACCTGTCACTGTTACCCATCAGATCAGACCCTAATCTGCCCCTTGCGGGCACCCAATCGCCCGCCTACACGCTCAGATTGCCCTCAGACCCCCCCTTATCAATTCGCCAGTGCAATATTTACATCTGTTCTCCCCTGTAATAACCCACTGATTACCTGTCAATCACCTATCAATCACCCATCAATCACCCCCTGTCACTGCCACCCATCAATCACCCCCTGTCACTGCCACCCATCAATCACCCGCTGTCACTGCCACCCATCAATCAGCCCCTAACCTGCCCCTTGCGGGCAAACTGATCACCCACCCACACCAATAGATCGCCCGCAGATCCGACATCAGATCACCACCCAAGCGCAGTGTTTCCATCTATTCTCTACCCTAAACACCCACTAATTACCCATCAATCACCCCCTGTCACTGCTACCTATCATATTAGACCCCTATCTGCCCCTAGGGCACTCAATCACCCGCCCACACCCTCAGAATGCCCTCAGACCCCAGCCCTGATCACCTCGCCAGTGCATTGCTTGCATCTATTCCCCCCTCTAATCACACCTTGAGACACCCATCAATCACCTCCTGTCACCCCCTAGCACACCTACCCATCAGATCAGGCCCCAATTTGCCCCGTGTGGGCTCCTGATCACTCGGCCAAACCCTCAGACCCCCTTCCGATCACCTCCCCAGTGCATTGATTGCATCTATTTTCCCCTCTAACCACCCCCTGAGACACCCATCAATCACCTCCTGTCACCCCCCTAGCACTCCTATCCATCAGATCAGGCCCAATACAACCTGTCATCTAAAAGGCCACCCTGCTTATGACCGGTTCCACAAAATTCGCCCCCTCATAGACCACCTGTCATCAAAATTTGCAGATGCTTATACCCCTGAACAGTCATTTTGAGACATTTGGTTTCCAGACTACTCACGGTTTTGGGCCTGTAAAATGCCAGGGCGGTATAGGAACCCCACAAGTGACCCCATTTTAGAAAAAAAAGACACCCCAAGGTATTCTGTTAGGTGTATGACGAGTTCATAGAAGATTTTATTTTTTGTCAAAAGTTAGCGGAAATTAATTTTTATTGGTTTTTTTTCACAAAGTGTCATTTTTCACTAACTTGTGACAAAAAATAAAATCTTCTATGAACTCGCCATACACCTAACGGAATACCTTGGGGTGTCTTCTTTCTAAAATGGGGTCACTTGTGGGGTTCCTATACTGCCCTGGCATTTTAGGGGCCCTAAACCGCGAGGAGTAGTCTAGAAAACAAATGCTTCAAAATGACCTGTGAATAGGACGTTGGGCCCCTTAGCGCACCTAGGCTGCAAAAAAGTGTCACACATGTGGTACCGCCGTACTCAGGAAAAGTAGTATAATGTGTTTTGGGGTGTATTTTTACACATACCCATGCTGGGTGGGAGAAATTTCTATGTAAATGGACAATTGTGTGTAAAAAAATCAAACAATTGTCATTTACAGAGATATTTCTCCCACTTAGCATGGGTATGTGTAAAAATACACCCCAAAACGCATTATACTACTTCTCCTGAGTACAGCGATACCACATGTGTGGCACTTTTTTACACCCTAAGTACGCTAAGGGGCCCAAAGTCCAATGAGTACCTTTAGGATTTCACAGGTCATTTTGCGACATTTGGTTTCAAGACTACTCCTCACGGTTTAGGGCCCCTAAAATGCCAGGGCAGTATAGGAACCCCACAAATGACCCCATTCTAGAAAGAAGACACCCAAAGGTATTCCGTACGGAGTATGGTGAGTTCATAGAAGATTTTATTTTTTGTCACAAGTTAGCGGAAAATGACACTTTGTGAAAAAAAACTATTAAAATCAATTTCCGCTAACTTGTGACAAAAAAATAAAAACTTCTATGAACTCACCATACTCCTAACGGAATACCTTGGGGTGTCTTCTTTCTAAAATGGGGTCATTAGTGGGGTTCCTATACTGCCCTGGCATTTTAGGGGCCCTAAACCGCGAGGAGTAGTCTTGAAACAAAAATGACCTGTGAAATCCTAAAGGTACTCATTGGACTTTATGCCCCTTAGTGCAGTTAGGGTGCAAAAAAGTGCCACACATGTGGTATCGCCGTACTCGGGAGAAGTAGTACAATGTGTTTTGGGGTGTATTTTTACACATACCCATGCTGGGTGGGAGAAATACCTCTGTAAATGACAATCTTTTGATTTTTTTACACACAATTGTCCATTTACAGAGGTATTTCTCCCACCCAGCATGGGTATGTGTAAAAATACACCTCAAAACACATTGTACTACTTCTCCCGAGTATGGCGATACCACATGTGTGGCACTTTTTTGCACCCTAACTGCGCTAAAGGGCCCAAAGTCCAATGAGTACCTTTAGGATTTCACAGGTCATTTTGAGAAATTTCGTTTCAAGACTACTCCTCACGGTTTAGGGCCCCTAAAATGCCAGGGCAGTATAGGAACCCCACAAATGACCCCATTTTAGAAAGAAGACACCCCAAGGTATTCCGTTAGGAGTATGGTGAGTTCATAGAAGATTTTATTTTTTGTCAAAAGTTAGCGGAAATTGATTTTAATTGTGTTTTTTCACAAAGTGTCATTTTCCGCTAACTTGTGACAAAAAATAAAATCTTCTATGAACTCGCCATACTACTAACGGAATACCTTGGGGTGTCTTCTTTCTAAAATGGGGTCATTTGTGGGGTTCCTATACTGCCCTGGCATTTTAGGGGCCCTAAACCGTGAGGAGTAGTCTTGAAACGAAATTTCTTAAAATGACCTGTGAAATTCTAAAGGTACTCATTGGACTTTGGGCCCTTTAGCGCAGTTAGGGTGCAAAAAAGTGCCACACATGTGGTATCGCCGTACTCAGGAGAAGTAGTATAATGTGTTTTGTGGTGTATTTTTACACATACCCATGCTGAGTGGGAGAAATATCTCTGTAAATGGACAATTGTGTGTAAAAAAAATTAACAAATTGTCATTTACAGAGATATTTCTCCCACCCAGCATGGGTATGTGTAAAAATACACCCCAAAACACATTATACTACTTCTCCTGAGTACGGCAATACCACATGTGTGGCACTTTTTTGCAGCCTAACTGCGCTAAGGGGTCCAAAGTCCAATGAGCACCTTTAGGCTTTACAGGGGTGCTTACAATTTAGCACCCCCCAAAATGTCAGGACAGTAAACACACCCCACAAATGATCCCATTTTGGAAAGTAGACCCTTCAAGGTATTCAGAGAGGGGCATGGTGAGTCCGTGGCAGATTTAATTTTTTTTTGTCGCAAGTTAGAAGAAATGGAAACTTTTTTTTTTTTTTTTTTCTCACAAAGTGTCATTTTCCGCTTACTTGTGACAAAAAATAATATCTTCTATGAACTCACTATGCCTCTCAGTGAATACTTTGGGATGTCTTCTTTCCAAAATGGGGTCATTTGGGGGGTATTTATACTATCCTGGAATTCTAGCCCCTCATGAAACATGACAGGGGGTCAGAAAAGTCAGAGATGCTTGAAAATGGGAAAATTCACTTTTTGCACCATAGTTTGTAAACGCTATAACTTTTACCCAAACCAATAAATATACACTGAATGTTTTTTTTTTTATCAAAAACATGTTTGTCCACATTTTTCGCGCTGCATGTATACAGAAATTTTACTTTATTTGAAAAATGTCAGCACAGAAAGTTAAAAAAATCATTTTTTTGCCAAAATTCATGTCTTTTTTGATGAATATAATAAAAAGTAAAAATCGCAGGAGCAATCAAATAGCCCCAAAAGAAAGCTGTATTAGTGACAAGAAAAGGAGCTAAAATTCATTTAGGTGGTAGGTTGTATGAGCGAGCAATAAACCGTGAAAGCTGCAGTGGTCTGAATGGAAAAAAAGTGGCCGGTCCTTAAGGGGTAGAAAGCCCTAAGTCCTCAAGTGGTTAAGCCTGGTACACACTTCCAATCATGATTGGGCAATTTTACCAATTCCATGTAGTACAAGGACCAACAGAATTAAACACTGAGATTGTGTAGGTAGACCCTCATACTACATGGAGGTGGTAAGTCAGTGATTGACCAAAAAAATAATTGTAAAGTGGGCAACAGCCACCACAAAATAATTGTAAAGTGGGCAGCATTCACCAGAAAATCGTAATGTGGGCAGCATTCACCAGAAAATCGTAATGTGGGCAGCAGTCACCAGAAAATCGTAATGTGGGCAGCGTTCACCAGAAAATCCTAATGTAGGCAGCATTCACCAGAAAATCAAAATGTGGGCAGCATTCACCAGAAAATCGTAATGTGTGCAGCGTTTACCAGAAATCGTAATGTAGGCAGCGTTCACCAGAAAATTGTAATGTGGGCAGCGTTCACCAGAAAATCATAATGTGGGCAGCAGTCACCAGAAAATTGTAATGTAGGCAGCGTTCACCAGAAAATCATAATGTGGGCATCCTTCACCAGAAAATCATAATGTGGGCAACGTTTACCAAAAAATCGTAATGTAGGCAGCAGTCACCAGAAAAAAATGCACCTGAAAAAAAAAATTCACTCACCCGACAGAAGCCTCCCAGCCTCTTGCGCGCAGGTCCCCAGGCGATCCTCCTGCAGCAAATCTCCCACGCTGACAGGCCGAGAGCAGGGCTACGGGAAGATGGTGCCTGAAGCCCTGTACTGGAGACACAAATAGTCTCCAGTGCAGGGCTTCGGCAGTCATCTTCCCGTAGCCCTGTTCTGCCTCCCGGGAGACTGCAGGCTGTGGGGAATGAACTGGTGCGGTATCTATTAGATGTCGTGGCCAGTTCAACACCTGGCTGGGGGGTCCCAAAAAAAGGGGTGGGCGGCAGCACTCCCCCCCGCACTTGGTGGGTGGGCCCCCCTGCAGCTGATGGGGTTGCATCCCCTATAGTTACACTGCTGTGCACTGAAATCCTCTGGAGATTCCTGCACTTGGATGTTTGCAGAACTCTGGAGGTACCAGCAGCTTCAAATATATGTTTGCTGCTTTGTAATGGCATTTTAGCTGCTGTTCTCTTAATCTGATGTATTTGTTTGGCAGAACCATTCTTCATTTTGCTTTTATCTGCATAAACCCGTGTGTGCTCTGAGTCAGCCACAAATCTTTCAACAGTAGGATGATCATGCTTCATTTTTTGTGAAATATAAAACATTTTGTACCTTGTCCAAGGCGTTCAACTATTTCACACTTTTCAGCAGCAGAGAGATAATTTTTCTGAAAATGGTGGTCTGCTTAATAATGTGGAACCACCTTTTTTAGTAGTTTTTCCTTTAATCATGCTCACCTAGCAAACTAGTTATCAGAGGTGTCAGAGATTGATTTCAGTGATTAAAAGAGCCCTGAGACACAATACCATCCATAAGTTTAAATGAAAAACAAAATATTTAAAATGTAAGACACTTAAAGAGAATCTGTATTGTTAAAGTCGCATAAAAGTAAACATACCAGTGTGTTAGGGGACATCTCCTATTACCCTCTGACACAATTTCGCCGCTCCCCGCCGCATTAAAAGTGGTTAAAAACAGTTTTAAAAAGTTTGTTTATAAACAAACAAAATGGCCACCAAAACAGGAAGTAGGTTGATGTACAGTATGCCCACACATAGAAAATACATCCATACACAAGCAGGCTGTATACAGCCTTCCTTTTGAATCTCAAGAGATCATTTGTGTGTTTCTTTCCCCCTGTTCTCATGCACTGAAGTTTCAGGCTGCTTGTTTCTTCCTGCAAACAGCTTTGCCCTTGTTTGTAATTCCTCAGTATGTGAAAGCCCAGCCAGCTCAGAGGACGATTTATCCAGCTTGTAAAAGATAAGAGAGAAGAGAGAAGCTGCCCTAAATAAATAATACACAGGCAGTGTGCATAGAGGGGCCTGGAAGGGGGAGTTCATAGCAGAACCACAACACTGAAGAACTTGGCAGCCTTCCAGACACAGGCCGACAAGTCTGACAGGGGAACGATACATTGATTTATTACAGAGATGGTGATAGTAGAACGTGCTGCAGTAAGCCAGAACAGATTAGAATAGCTTTTGGAACTTGTAGGATGATAAAAAACAGGATGCAATTTTTGTTACGGAGTCTCTTTAAATACAATTTGCATAATAATTTAGAATGCAGTGTAGTTTCAAGATTTTTCAAATAAAGGTCTTTAGAGGGAATGATGTGTGTGTGTCTGCCTAAATTGTCTATGTAATGTCAGTGTCTGAGATGCCTGAAAAATGTACCATTTATCTCCCTAAACATTTTAAGTTGCAGTCACAGTATGTGATTCCTGAAATATTTGAGAAATATTGTTTTTGCAGCCACACTGGAGGTCTGAACAATTAGGCAATTACACGCCAAATAAATATCTGAATATTAGCCTTTGTATGAGACAGAGGCCATACAAATTGGTCAGTAAACTGGCAAATTCAGCCTCTGCATGAGACAGAGGCCATACAAATTTAGCAATTACTTGCTAAATAAATACTTGAATTCCAGCCTTTGTATGAGACAGAGGCCTTAAAAATGTAATCACTAGTTAAACGTCCGCTGCAGTGCATCCAAACCCACTCAAATCAAGCACTTATCTGCTCCAAAAGAGGGAAGAGGGAAGTGCGACGGAGACTGACGTCCAAAGAAGAGGAAGAAAGGGCTCCCTCAGCCGCAGAAATGTATAGACTTTTTCTGTGAACTGAGGATGGGAGGAAATCAGCAGGCCCAAGATAGCACTAATCCACTTCAGCTGCATCTTGCGATGTGGGCTTGTCCGCAACTACGCAGCTTCAGCTTGGTGAGTGTGAAGAGAGGTCAGCCGCATACAGAGACCCCTCCTCTCCTATGTATAGCCCAGCCGAGTCTAGACCCAGACAGGATTCCTCCATGGTCCCGGACAATGACTCAGAGGTAAGCCAGGGTCTGGTACCCTTACAAAAGTCTGGAGAACTGTCTCTATCTATGGAGGCCTTTCCTGCCTCAGATACAGCCACCACACAAACATATATCAAGGATATCCTCCTGACTTTTTAACCCCCTCCCCACTGCCTAACACTGATTGGTGGTGGGAGGGTGTCAGGTACAGGACCGCCTAATGCCGATTGGCATCAGGTCCTGTAGGCAGAGATAAGTGGGGATCCCGCGCATGCCTGCTGAGTTACGGAGCTCCGCACCGTAAACAGCCATGATCAGAGCTGGCAGGCTGTTAGGTAAAGAAACCACTGTTTTTTTGTACAGCGCTGTGATCTAGCGCTGATGTTGATTGGAGTGACATGGTAACAGTCAGTACATGTTGATCAAACAGCAGATAGTGATCAGCCAGGGGTTTTGGCACTCTTATACTTTTTAAAATGTTGGCACACAGCGATCAATTACAACACACAGTACAGTCACAAAGATGTTGAAGTGACACAGTAACAGTCAGTACACATTGATCACAAAGGTATTGACCAACAGTATTGTCACAAATATTTCTGTCACAGTTTTTTTTTTGTTTGTTTGTTTTGGGGGGGGGGCACACTTTTATCACTGATAGCACAGTACAATTGGTAACACTGGTTTTGCTGTGATGCTGTGTGGGGGTAACACAGCACACATGATGTCACAAATGTAAGACAATTTATTACTTTTTGGTGGGCTATACAGTCACACAGATGATGATGTGACACAGCAACAGTACATGTCTAACACACAGCAGGCAGTGACCAGCAAAGGCGTATTGTCACAAATGTCTTTCACATTGTTTTTTTGACAAAATGAAATCAACGATAACACAGCACAGTTGATCACATACGTGTTGCTCTGACGAACTGTGTGGGGGTCCCACATCATGCATTGGGCTTGATTCACAAAAGGGTTCTAACTTACTTAACTAAAAGCCCCTTAGCACGCCTAAAGTGCTTTAGGACACACAAAGCTTTGCGCGCTTAGTTAGCCTGCGCAAAGTTTTGCGCAGTAAATTAGCATGCGCAAAGTTTAAGCTCTGTGCGGTGCGTGCAAAATGTCACACCGGGTGCGACTAAAACATCACACTGGGTGCCCCTAAAACGTTGCACTGGGTGCGCCTGAAACATCGCATCGTGTGTTGTTTCGGGCGCACCCGGTGCAATGTTTTGGGGGCACCCAGTGCAACATTTTAGTCGCACCCAGTGCAACTCTATCTGAAGCATCTTTACCTCTCCCTACACTGACTAAAGCAGAATGAAAATGGCCACTATGATTGTGCCTTTTATTGGGGAGTGGCCCAGGTGGTAATCATGTCTGATCGGCCATCCTGTCCTCCTGAAAAGTGAAAATGGAACTATGGGAAAGTATAGGGTGGGTGTGAGTGCCCTGCATCATCTGCAATATTTGCAAGCATGTTAGTAGTGCACGTTCCCTGGGAGCCATTCATCAGCAAACATGTTCTTCCATCAAGATGCATCTTTGTGAGATACAATGTAGGGGACATGTGGGTGGGGGAAGCACTGCCCTATAATTCAACCTTTTACCCTATAGGAGGGAGACCTGGGGCAGGTCCAGGAGTGGCTGATCCCATGTGGGGCAGTGTTATAAAAGGTGTTATAAATGATGGCATGTGGGTGCGAGGAAGAGTCACGGAATCCATGCAGAAGCGTGGTCAAAACACAACTGAAATTTAGCAAGTTAATCATTTGTGGACATATTTTTTAAAGGGACAGTTTGACCCCTCAGCAGTTTAATGTCAAACTCCTACTCAGACTTGTATAAACACTTAAACACCATCTCTACTCCTTTTTATTTTTTTCATTTTAAAACAGAAAGAAAGTAAAATATTTTGAACATAGATGATGAACATTAAATTATATATATTTTTGCTGAGTGGTGAAGAAGTAGAAATTTTCTCATGGTATTACTGCTGTTACTTATTTCCCTAGTTTTTTTTTTCAAAACATTATTTTATTGAAAGATGTGCAGCACCCACATATATAAACATGGTCAGGATTGTTCAGTGCAGAATAGAGAACAAGTGAATCTTTATACACACATATCTCCAGATAGAAAAAAAAAATAGAAATACAAAACACAGAAATACAAGATTGTACTTAAAGAACAGAAACATAGCGTCCCAAGATAAGGAAGATAAAACAATATGCTATAAGTCTTATCTCGTTTACAATCATGTTTCAGAACTGAGCTAGTGGTTGTTCAATGGTGAGATATAGGTGAGTAGAGAATGAAAATATACACATCCATGCGAATTGCAATGGAAATAATAACACCTGCATAGCATAGGTCTTGACTATAGAATATACAACTTAATTAGAAGCAACCTAACAAAGAATGCAAATTATCAAAAACATAAAGCCATTGATTAAATTCATAATAAAATGTGGGTTGGTTCATGATACCTGGGAGGGTGGGATTACAGTTGGACCTAAGCACAAGTGCACACTAGGGGAAGGCTGTGACAGCCCATCTGTCATTAAGTCTCGATATTCCTGGCTATCTAAGAAGTCGAACCATTGGGCCCACATAATCACATATTTCTCAACCTCCTCTGTGGTGGAGTGGTGAAATTGTTCCATTTTTTTAATCTGCTCTATCTTTTGAAACCAAAGAGAGATCGATGGAGGGTCAGTGGATTTCCATTTGAGAGGGATACATGCTTTGGCTGCATTCAGCAACTGTTTGACAAGGGATTTTTTGTACGAACGGATGCTCTCTCTGGAAAGATGCAGTAAGAAAACCTCTGGGAGAAATTCTAATTTTTCACTAGCAATGGTGGCTATTAATGATTTCACTCTGGTCCAGAAAGGGATGATTGATGGGCAAGCCCATCAAATGTGCAGAAGGGTACCTGTTGCACTTTGACACCTCCAGCACACATCCGAGACCTGAGGGAAACACTGATGGAGTAAAGCTAGCAGTTTGAAGTTCATTTCTAGAGTTAGAACACTTAGTGAACTTTTACTTATTTCCCTAGTTGATTTCTGGACCAAAATTAAGACTCTTGGTATCCCAGGGACAGGAAGTGGTAATATCACTGGCAGGGAAAAACGCAGGAGTACAAAATAGCCCCACATTCTGCCAATTTTCCATTCAGTCCAACGTAAAGAAACAAACAAAAAAGCTTGGAGTTAGAGGTTAAATACTTTTCTATTGGTTCAGAGATTAAGCAGTTTTTCACATGTGTGAAACATATCTTTAGTAAGATACTTTCAAACAGTCAGGATAGTTCAAGATATTTCAGGAGGCCTCTCTCAATGTCTACACAACAGGAAGAGGTCAGGGCATGAAATAAAGCTTATGCCTGTCTATAAACTGGAAAGAATAGTTTTTCTTTTAACAAAACTGAACTTTTGTTTTACAAAAAGGTGATGACATTACACATTTGTCTCAAAAACAGTGTTGACAAAGTCTTTTTTTAATAGAACATATTTATGTACACAATTTTGCACTTGTCAATTTGAGTATAGGTACTGGTCAGAGAAAAAACATTTTAATTATATAACTGTAATGATCAGTTAATGAACAGTTTACCTTTTTAAGTAAAAGGATCCCTTCCCTTGTTTCTTTATCAGTAGATATGGAAAAAACTCCATCTCCATTGATGATTGAGTACCTGATTTCAGCATTTAGTCCAATGTCTTCATCATTTGCCTTGATCTTTCCAACTGCTGATCCAACTTGAGCAGATTCAGGAACATAAAGTTGGTAATGATCTGTGTAGATATTCATACAAAATTAGCACCAGTATACAGAATACTTCAATGAATGGGAATAATAAATATCATAATTAATTTAGTCATTATTATTGAAAAGATTCTTAATCTGAGACTTTTTTTGGCGACGTCAAGCATTTCTTTTCCTCTCTGCCTTCATAAGGTATGAGCAGAATTACTCAATTCCATGCGGTGGAATTCTGGATGTAATTTTCCAAAATAGGGAAGGTGGTTGATTTGGCGTAATTGTGAGTGGGTTTGGGGATGCAATGGTCTTGAAATTGCTCCCAATAGGGAAACTCTTTGGAACTATACTAGAGACATTTTTTTGTGTCAAAAAGGCACTAATGTAAAGGAAAAGAGCAATGAAGACAGTGAAATTATGGTAATTTCAGTGGTCCATATGGACTGAATTCTTGTGCCAATGCAAAGGAAGGGTGCAATGGTCAACTGGTATGTATGGACTATAATAGACCTATTTTTGTGCAAAATAAGGGCACCAGTCCATTCTTGTCTTAGCCTCGTGTACACTTTTTGTACTTTTTGTAGTGAAAAAAAAAGAAAAAAAAGACAATAGTATTGCAAGGAATGTACTCTGAACCTCACACAAAAACACTAAGGCCTATATACAATTCACTTTTTCTCCTGGGTTTTCTCCTCGGAGATAATTTTTCATCTTTAACTTAAATAATTTTTTTTTAGCATTTTTCAATGAAAAAAGTATCAAAAAATAGGTAAAAAAAAGTACTGTAAAAATTATTTTGAGTATTTGTTTGAATGCTAGTGGTGTAAAGGGCATTTTATTGACAAGTTGTGAAATTATCACCTTGGAGAAAACTGTGAAAAAGGTGAAAAAGTGAATTGCATAAGACCCTAAATGTTTTGCAAAGAATGAGTATAGCTGCTGATATATCTGAAATTCAGAATAAAAACAAAACCCACAAAGATGATTTAAAAAACATGTATTAGAAAACTATCCAGTGCCTTGCTTTCATGTCTGCTTGTAAGGGTGACAGCACAGTATCTCTCTCTCTCTGCGTGTTTTAACTACAACTTCAGAGAAAATCAGTCGAAAAATAGAAGTATCCTCCTGTCTATTGTGTGTATCATTCTGTTGCCAACAGTTAAAATCAGTTCTCAATTTGAAGCAATGGATTCTGTCTATCACTAAGTTTCATAGGCCTCATCTTCTCCTCTAACAGACTTCATGCAGAATAATCCAAGTCCAGTTGAGTGGGCAGGTTGGGAGAAGGCTGGCTAGCTAACAGTAGTGGGTTGGTAGGGATACACTGAGCAGTGAGTTCTGTAGAGACCATTTCTGCTTCACCCATAATTGCTGCCCCCCAGTACCCCAGAATTTTTTTTCAGCCTAAATCATGAGCCAGAACTTCTCCTGACCCATTCACCCAGAACATGTCTATCCACCTAGCACTACTCTATCCTGCCCATCCCCAGCACTTTGAGCCAGCAGTTAGGGCAGCTGGATAGCATACAGAAAAAAAAAGAAGGGAACACCGAGGGTAATGAGAAGTATATAAATGAATATACTCACAAGTCAGGGTTACCGTATAGGTAACCACTGTATAGGCAGGTGAGGAGATCAGGGATGGTCGTAGTCAGCCAACTTTGCTACGCTGGAACTACGCATAGTTCTACGCAATTAC
Organism: Hyperolius riggenbachi; assembly: GCF_040937935.1. NCBI lineage: Eukaryota > Metazoa > Chordata > Amphibia > Anura > Hyperoliidae > Hyperolius > Hyperolius riggenbachi. Next base: position 234,319,736 of record NC_090650.1, read on the forward strand.
GCTTCGCAAACTATGGCTACGAAATCAGTAGCTTTACTACGTTTGCATTTCGTAGACTATGTGTTAAAATATGGAAGTTTCGCATAGTGCGAAGCGTAGTGTATGCGTACGCTTATGCCCTTATGCGGAAAAATTTCTGCAATAATCCGCTAAATATGCGCATGAGTGAATTAATATATGCGTACATTCCACCTTCCAATGCGGAATTGTATACGTATAGAAGGGCAATAATATTTCTGCGTATGCGCAATGATCCGTATAGACGAAATTACCGCATGCGTAGTTGACTTCGCAATACATACGTCAACTACGCGTGGCGGGCGAAGCTTCGAATAGCGGTACTATGACTACGCGGAAATACGTACGCGATGTTTTTAAACTTCGTCTATGAACTTCGATGCGTAGTTGCGGACTACGACGCGTAGATTCGCACTGGCGTAGTTTACGAGGAACCCTGGAGGAGATTAGACCTGTCCTCACTCAGGATTAAGGTGTTGCTCTCTGTAGATAGGGAGAAGACAAGGGGAATTCAACCCCTCCACCAGGGGTGGATGCTGATATTGTAAGGAGAACAGAGGTGCCAAAAGAATAAAATGTATTAAAAGCTTTAAAATTCCTCGGGAGGCAGTGGTGGACTCATCTCCCCGAAGTAGACATAATACCGTCAATTTTAATACAAACAAGTTTATTTATATACTCCAATAAACAGTGCAACGCATTTCGCAGGTATATTCCTGCTTCTTCGGGCAATAACAAATAGGAGTACACACAGTACAGTCTCAAGGTCTTGATAAGCGCCTCTGTTTCTCAGAGGAGAAATGCAGAAAGCATGCAGAAAGAGGTACTTCCAAAGGCAGCCCTCTTTTAACTCATTTTAAACTGATGAAAAAACGATCTATATTTTAATACAAAATAGCTATTATTTACATTGGTGAAGGTGCTGATCTCTCTCTCACAGATTACGTTTTGATGGCTAACACGGTGCAACACTCTACTGCTTCCACCCTGCAGAAGAAGGCCACAAAGATGCATATCTGTTAACCCACTTCTAGAACTTGATGATTGAAATGCATGTCCTGTTTAGGTGCTGCTATCCCTGCCAGGGCATAGATTTCAATGAACCCCGATGCACGGTTCATGCTGTTGTTCACATCGTTGAACCCATTTGCTCTGCTGTCACGCTAACAATTTCATTGGCTCCTTACCCCATGATTACTGTCAACCAATCACTTAAATCACACAGTAACAAAGGAAAAGGACGCCATTGGTCCTTAAGGGGCCAGAACTGCCCGGTACAGAAAGAGTTACATTTAAGCTAACCTATAAAGCTGATTTCTGGGATCCTGTCTTATGAGGACAATAGATCAAACCCCCTCTCTTCCATTCCAAATAGTTTTTCTTCTATTTCTGATCAAATGCCCCTGATTTTATTGTTGCAGAGCCCAGTAAAAAAATAGGTACAGGAAATCCCTGGGTCTGTTAACCATGATTCTTATTCTAAATAACTAAAACAGCCACCTTAGGACATATATTAACAAAGCAGACTTACCTGGAGGCTACTCCGTGCCTCCCTTGGATGTCATGAACTGATGGACACCAGTATACTAAAGGCCAGTGTAAAGTCTGCCTGTGATTAAAACCTATGGAAAAGTCACTCTTCCTTGTTTTTAATCAATCACAAAACTACGGAAAGATTGTGGTACACACTGCCATATTGCATATAAGAAAACATCCCCAAATGGGAATTAACATCCAAACTCAGCTGAGCCAAATGTGCAAGATCCTAGCACAATCACTTCTTTAGTACTTTAAAGGATACCTTAGCGCAATACCAATTTAAAAACAGGTAATTGTGATGTCGTGTATACACAGAGCAATCCCATCTGCGGGCACATGATCAAGGAGGAGTGTCACCAGCATCGCCTGTGCAGTCAGCCGCGACCACCCAGACCAGAAAGTAAGTTCTGGGGATCAGTACGCTGTAACAGAGGGGGACGGAGTAGAACAGGAGGAGCGGTGGGCATGAGAAGAGCCCACTACACATGCCTGCTCCTGTTTCTAAATTGGTTTTGCGCTAAGGTATCCTTTAAGATGAAATATTTTTGTAAAGCCACCACTCCTACAAAAGTGTACCAAGATTTTTTTTGTAAATGTATTCCTGTCCATTTTAGAGGAGCACCATAATAGAAACCTAATACAATAAATAGATAGTAATGTGAACAGATACTAAGCATAATAATAAAAATGACTTATATTTCTGTCTAGCATCTGGCATTGTAATGAAGCATTCATCATACAGTGATGGAAAGTTGATAGCTGATAAGTAGTTGTACTTTATTTTGTACATTTCCATTTCCTACAAAGGAAAAAAAATAAAACTGCCATTAGGTATTACTTTTATTTTGATGTAGTGCTTGAAAGCTTTCTTTCCTTACAGTTAGACAAGAACAAAGTACCAGATCAGAATTGATACCAACTGTGACTAGCCATGAATCGCAATCACACTATTAACTTTAAGCCTCAAAGGCCTCAATTCACTAAGATTTATCAAACACTTTATCAAACGTTTGATAATTTACCTAATGGGTAAAATCTAATTTTGAATTAACTAAGGTGTTATAGATTTATCGAATGTTTTATCGATGAAATGATAAATAAATCTATAACACCGTAGTGAATTCAAAATTAGATTTTACCCATAAGGAAAATTATCAAACGTTTGATAAAGTGTTTGATAAAGCTCTGTGAATTGAGGCCAAAGTCTATGTGAGGTATGCACCAGAATTACTCCTCAAGATGAGATGAAATCATTTTCCACCACTGAGCCTGCATATATTACACTGGGATCTGCTGTACTGAATCCTGACTAAAAACCTCAGCTCGATTATCTGAAAATACAGTACCACAGACATCAGCTGCTGAATGATAAAGAAAAATGAGCTTAACTGGCACACGGTGTAAGTGATAAAATGTTGCTTCAAATAAAAATGCTGAGTGAAAAAATATTTCAGAACTTGCATTTGCTACAAAATGCTTTTTATTAGTAGCTGTTGTTTCCGTGGACTTTTTTTCTTTTTTGAAACTTGACTTATTAGGTGTTCTTTTTTCCCACAAGAACAGAAGAGAAAAGAATCAGTATCAAGGAAAACATGTAACCAACACATGAAAAGCTGACCTAGATTTGATTGGCCAACTTTTTTTGATAACTCCTCTCTGAAAGCAGCTAAAATATGAGGGATATGGAGGCTGACATATATTAAATAGATTCTTAGATGTGCCCTAGCACTGCTTGTTGTGCTTGGAGCCCCCCCCCCCCCCTTTTCTCTGATGTCTTCATATTCAATGGAGTCCTCCAGTCGAATATGAAAACCCAGAAGCACCCTCTAGCCACCTTGTGTGAATTGGAACTGTGTAGGTGCAAATTCCAAACAGCTCAAGCACAGGGAAAGCAAGTGCTAATTCATGAACACTTTCTTTCACTGAACAGGCACAACTAAGAAGAACTTCAAGGAGGTACCATAGCTAACAAATTTTAACCCTTTTCAGGGGTAAATTACGTTTGACTGCATTTTCCACATGCTTGTTTCAGGTGTGTGATGGGCATCTGCGGGTTCCCTTGTTAAAGGGACAATGAGCAGAGGCACTGGGTATGCTTATAAGGATACCCACATCTATTTGGGAATGAGTTTACACATACCGACCCCTTTAGAAATCCTTATGTGTCCTGCTTGCCTGGTTTAGTTTGTATTGAAATGGTGACTCCCGACAGAAAGTTGCGCTGTTACCCAAAGAAGGAAGTCTGCGGGTCTTTACAGTGCATGCGCAGGCTTTCAGGCTCTGTAATTTCCTCCACCCCTGCTGCGTATCATAGTTCCGTGCACTTAACTTGTTGTTAAGTATGGGAAGGCTCTAATAGCTGAACCTCACAATGCATGCCACACACACACACACAAACACACACTCTGCCCATGCCATAAATGGAGGCAGTGCTCTAAATTCCAGCATAATTCCCTAATAGTTAAATGCACAGAAATCCAACCCATAGTAGACAGATGTAATGAAGAGATGATTCCAGCATCTTCATTCAATGCTTGCTAAACCGTGTGCGCGTTTGATGCCTTCTAAACAGTGCAATGGATGGTATATGTATTTGATACAGGTTGGTGCATGAAAGATGGGCTTGGAGCCTGTGGATCCCTGTGCGACTCTCGCTCTCTTTGCTGCGTGTGTCCTCTGCGGCTTAATGAATCCTGTTTCTGCAGCATCTGCTGTCATATGAATGCGGCAGCACATACAGGCTAAACAGGCTTCATTAGTGAGAGGCGCACAGGGATCTGCCTCCAGAGTCTACCTGTATACTGGTGCACATGACAGACGGTGTATGATCTTAGCTTTGATCTAAACTTTAGTCTAATGTCATAATAATTGATTGCATAAGGTTGATCATGCCATATTTTAGTTGTGTTTATGTTTTAAGAAAATAGTTGTTAATTTACTATTAAAAGTTCAAATATGATAACATATTCATGTAGGTACTTGAGCAGATCTTTAGTCGTTGGTGCAGTCACTCCTGCCATGTCAGATTTCCCTGCTGTGAGTGTCTCCTGTCACTAGGGGAGGCAGTTTCCCTATATGCTCGGCATAGGCATCACAGGTAACAGGGACATGTTGACAATTTACTTTTAGCAAACATGTTTCTTCACTAAAGGTGTGTTCATCCGGTGACTCACAGTCATGCCTGAACATCAGCACATGTAAACTATAGTTTGAAGAGATCCATATGACACCAGTGACGATTCCATAGAATGAATACAAAATTGTAATGAATGAAACCTTTTTCATACTTGTAACGCCACAGATATAAAATACTGATAAAAAGAGGGGTTTCAAGACATTGATTATGTTACTATAGATTCAAGGTTATGTTCACATTAGGACGTTATTGTCCTGCATTATAAAGTCATGTAACACAGTTTACCGCACTGCAATGTTAAGGCTATGCGACGTTCACAGTGCAAAGTTAGCTTCACATTGTAAATGCTGTGTTATGGTAACGCACTGCTGCAGTATGAATTCACCCCTCCCTGTTCTAACAATGAGCAGAGCTTCCATGATGGCACTTGTATTGCCGCATGTACTGGGTTCAAGCTTGATGCTGATCTCCCCATGAAGAAAGGGGCAAAGGAGAGGGAGGGTTAGGTAGGTGGGATCTTTACTAATGAGCACAAGTGCGTGCTAGTATATGCATAGTGTTCATCAACTGTAATTGTCATATATCCACCTGCCTGTTGCAGAAATAGTCTTTACAATGAAGAAAACACCAATGCTAATAAATGCTACAGTGAAGCATACAGGCAATGAAAGGGTTGCTTCACTGTACCTGGTAAGGTGTGCATTTAGAAGTAACCTACTGTTACCTCTAAATGCACATGTTACCAGGTACAGGGACGCATACTTTCCATTGCCTGTATGTTTCACTGTATTTATTGGATGCAACGTTAATGGAGCATTATTGTGTGTTAAGACTTTTTTGTTGCATTGTAATTTTGCGTTGCGACTTTAACGTCAAATCACAATGCAAGATCCCACTGTGAACCAAGCCTTAAAGTAATAAAGAAAAATACTTGAATCAGCAGGTGCAATGAATAAGTGATTAGGAAATGTACTGCAGGTGAAAGCAATACATAGCACAAAAGAAAATCATATAATAGACAGTACATTTTTTTGTTTATGTTATCATGTCTGTAAGGTAATGAAGCGGAAGGAAAATACCCCGTGCAGTGCAGCACTGTTAAATTATGGACTGTGTGTTCAGTAATTCACCAACCTCACATCCAATGCTAATGTAAATGTAGCGTAATTTATGCTGGAGAATAAATGCTAGCCCAAAGAAATGCAAATATCCTTTCCTGGTAAACATTTCTCACTGTGACTTTCACCATTTCCTAATAAAAAGCACACTTTGACTACATGGATTAAAATGCAAATAAACCAGAATAAATAGTCCACATTAATAGCTGCAACAATTAGATGTCAAGTAATTGAAAACATAAAAGAAAAAAATGCTTATTTAGGTTTACTTTTTTCAGTTTGAAGCCCCTTTTCTCTACTCTTCATTTAAGACTTTCAGTGTGCACTACGGTGGTGCCATTACTCATCCTCAGTAGGCCAAGGCTGACTTTGCTAGCTATGCTGGGAGAAAAAGGCCCATGAGCTATCATTAACAGCTAATAGACATCACAGGATGCTGTAATTGGTAACTCATTTTTCCAGTTTGGTACTTGAGACCACTTTACCATTAGCTTAGATACTGACATTAACTAATCACCATTATAGAATTAGTGTGTCAGAGATGCAAGGCAAAATAAGATTGTGAAGTTTGTTCTGCAGGTTCCCACGTTTGAGTTTCTTGCTGCCAACTTTAGCTGGGAGTGGGATGGCATTAGAGAAGTAGAAAAGCATTGTTAAAGGAAACAATTGTACAGTGTCCAAAAATAACCAGCCAACAACACAAGGATCTAAATATAAAAATCAAGTTTCACACATTCTACACTGCAGTCTGACGGAGTCACACAGAAAGAAAAACTTGTCTAAAATGTTGTATCAGTTGAAAAAAAAAAGTGACAACAGAGTGTGACAAAACACATTTGAATACATTCTACTGTTGGAAGCACCCAAATGAAACCTTGAAGACTTGACACTAGCCTCTAATAATAAGATCTGTCTACACAAAACCTGTAGTGTGGTTATAAATTAGCTGCATGAGGTTTTTTTTTCCCAAATGCCACAATACTTTCTTTGCAAATTGAAAATGACTTATCAGAGTAGAGTGGCAGGACTAATTGCATTTTATGTCTTATGTCAGCAATTTCAAATGCATTAGCTCTTCTTTGAGGATTGATAAATGATACTGTGATTTTTTTAAATACATTTCAAGCGTTGTGCTTATAAGGAAGACTAGGAAGTTGAAGATGAGTAAACTTTTTGCAGTAGTTAGGTAAAAGAAAAAGCACTGTGCGCCAACAGTATGCTTGCAAATGTATTCCATAAACGTCATATACAGATGGCAAAAACAACAGGGGTTAGCTGATGTTCTAAGAGCTGTTTCACGGGATAGCTGTTGCCCGCTTCCTCAGAGTCTGCACATTGCTGCTGAAGCAACCAAGGTCACACTTTCCACAGCCAGATTTGAGTACCAGCCTATATACCTTCTACCCTGTCATAGAAGAAACTTTTTAGGTTAGAGTAGTCAAAAAGACTGTTAACTCTAACTTTAAGTGCATTCTTTTATATGCTGTCAAGAATCTGCTCTTTTTGTCAAGCTGATCTGTCCCTGTCTGTGATGCAGTTTATTCTCACCCTTCCACTCTTGATACTGAAGTATCCACTCTGGGTTAATGAATTTATTATTATTTTTATGTTAGGACAACCTGTGTGCTCTAGTATTTACTAGCATTGACGTTTTCTTCATTGTAAAGGATATTTCTGCCACAGGGAGGTGAATATATGAAAATTACAGTTGATGAACACTGTGCATATACTAGCACACACCTGTGCTCATTACCTTGCAGGATCCCACCTACACTAACCCTCCCTCCCCTTTACTACATTTCTTCATGCAGAGATCAGCATCAAGCTTGGACCCAGTACATATTGCTGCAAGTACAAGCACTAGCATGGAAGTTTTGCTCATTGTTAGAACAGGGAGAGGTTAATTCATACTTACCCATCATGCTTTTTGCTGCTAATCTTTAACATACAGGGGGAGGGGGTGAGCACTATATTACTAAGGAAGCCTATAACAAAAAAAAGGGAGACCACTGGAATTGTATATTGTGATCTTGTGTGTCTAAAGGGGAGCATTGTATACATTGTATACATTTAGTATATAATGTGCATTGTATGCATGTAGTATATAATGTGCAAAGTATATCATGTGTAAAGTGTAGTGTTATATAGTAAATAGTTATATCGTTTAGCCACTTGTACATTTTGAACGCAGAGCCTATGTCCAAAAATGATGTGGCTTATGCCTCCTGAACATAGGAACTAACATAGATAAACCCCATTTGTCCAACCTTTCATGGTAAGTGACTTTCAAACCCTCTGATAAATGAAGTTGCCTGTCTTTGTACCTGTTCTAGTATATCAATATCCTTCCTATAGTGTGGTGCCCAAAACTGCATTCCATACTCTAGTTGTGGCATCACAAGCAATTTATACAGAGAGAGTAGTTAACTAGCATCCTGCAATCTTATTTCTCATTTTAAGCATTCCAGATTTTTATTTGCTTAAGCTCCTGCTGCTTGGCATTGAATATGGTTATTTATGCTATGAACCAGAATTTCTAAAATCTTCTCTAAGTCTCTACCATTGGCACATCCAAGATGGGTGACCTTACATTAATCTACATTAAATTGTATCTTCTGTCTGCCCACATGGCCATGAGAGATGGTCCAAACATCACATTTTGGGTTCGCGAACAGCAAATGCGAACTTCCGCAAATGTACGCGAACATGCAAAGCCGGAGAACCGCCATAGACTTCAATGGGCAGGCAAATTTTAAAACCTATAGGGACTCTTTCTGACCAAAATAGTGATGGAAATGTGTTTCAATGGGTCTAACACCTGGACTGTGGCATGCCAAAGGGGGATGCATGCCACACACAGAGAAATGCAATAGTACTATCAGAATACAATAAAAAAAAATAATGCACTGGAGTGGTACTGTGTTTGCTACAAATGTAGCATACAATAGCAGTAGTATTGTGCACAGCTGTGGGTATCAGTGGGCTGTAGAGTGTCACACACAGAGATATTCACTAGCACTATCAGAATATAGTCTAAACTAATGCACTGGAGTGGTACTGTGCCTGCAACTTAATGTGGCAACAGCAGTAGTGTGCACAGCTATGGATGTCAGTGGGCTGTGGAGTGTCACACACAAAATAAAAAAATAGGAGGCCGATGTACTAGCCCTCAAAAGGGCTATTTAGGGTGCTTTCAGCAAGTAGTCAGTGAGAAAGAAGAACACAGGCCTAGCTAACGCTTTCCCTACCTATCTGCAGCAAATCTGATACTGTTCTCACTAACAGCAGCCAGCAGAGAATGAATCCAATATGGCCACCGAAACTGCTTTTTAATAGGGTAGTGGGGAGTCCAGGAGGGGTTGCTAGCTGATTGACTGTCATGTGTCTGCTGACTGTGAGGTAAGAAAGGTAAAAGTTTAGCTCCATGATGATGTATAGGGGGTGGGTTGAACACGCCAAATGTTCGCTGTTCGCCACGGATGCGAACAGCAGGAATTTGCTGGGAATTGTTCGCCGGCGAACCGTTAGGGTCATCTCTAATGCTCTAATGGCTATGCTGACAACATCCTGTAGTGATGTCCTGCTTAGTGTTGATTACTCAGCATATTTTTGTATCATCTTGTGGACCGCTACTTCTAATAGTTTCCCACTTTGGATGTGACTTGTTTACCACAACTCTTTGCCTTCTGTTCCTTAAAGAGGAACTCCAGTGAAAATAATGTAATAAAAAAGTGCTTAATTTTTACAATAATTATGTATAAATGGTTTAGTCAGTGTTTGCCCATTGTAAATTCTGTTAAATCCCGATTTACATTCTGACATTTATTACATGGTGACATTTTTACTGTTGGCAGTTGATGTAGCTGCTGCATACTTTTTTGGCAGTTGGAAATAGCTGTAAACAGCTATTTCCCACAATGCAGTAAGGTTCACAGACAGGAAACTGCCAGGAGTAAGTACTTAACAGTTTCTTGTGGGAGGGGTTTCACCACAATATCAGTCATACAGCGCCGCCTGATGGTCTGTTTGTGAAAAGGAATAGATTTCTCATGTAAAAGGGGGTATCAGCTACTGATTTGGGATAAAGTTAAATTCTTGGTCAGTGTTTCTCTTTAAGGAGGAACTGTATTAAGAAAAACATAATGAATTAAATTATTTTTTTGCAATAATCATTTATAAATGATTTAGACAGTGTTCGCCAATTATAAAATCATGTCTTTCTCTGATTTACATTCTGAAATGTATCACAGGTGGCAACATTTTTAGTCCAGTAAGGTGATCTCTGCAGAATGTTTGTTTACTGAGAGTTCGAAATGATCCAGTAGAAAATAAACCTTTTCTTCTGGAATTTTTTTTTGCATAACTAAATATCACTTAAAGGGCAGAGCTACAATCAGGGCATATTCACAGTGGGGCGGTGCATTGTAATGCGACATTTAAGTCGCAACACTGCATTACAGCACAACGAAAAAAAAGGTGGTAACGCACATAAACGCAGCGTTACCGCGGCATACAGTAACTACAATAGAGCATACAGGCAAGGAAAAGTATGCCTCTCTGTATCTGTGCCGAGGCTGGAGAAATCTATATAGGTTTGCCAGCTGTCACACTTGTGTCCCTCTTATGCCGGGGACCTGGCTTGCACGGATATCCTCACGGTCTTCGATGGTGATCCAGTTGGGATTCCACGGTGGTTATTTGGAACACGCTGCGGTGCGCGTGTAAACGTTTTTCTGCGCTGAACCTGATAAAGCAGGGGTGCTCCCCGTGAAACGCTTTGCAATAAAGTTTTTAAACACAGCCTTTGCATATCTTTGCGGCTAACACCGCTTTGCTTTGCTAGCTGTTTTTATCTCCTATCACACTCATAGCCAGGGAATCAGGCTCAGACCAGCCGAGCGCAGAAAAACTTTTACACGCCCACCGGAGTGTGTTCCAAATAACCACCGTGGAATCCCGACTGGATCACCATCCAAGACCATGAGGATATCCATGCAATCCAGGTCCCCGCCATAAGAGGGACACAAGCGTGACTGCTGGCAAACCTATATAGGTTTCTCCAGCCTTGACAACCAGGTGAGACCTTTCCTATAGGGCCTAGAGCCCTCACCTACTTGTATCACAGTGTGCACTTTTTTTTCCTCCTTTCTGTCTCCATATCTAGCACTGTTCTATACAGGTAGCAGCACCTGTGATACAAGGGGTCCCGCAGATCGCTCTCTGATGGTAAACTTTACTATCAGAATTCACAGATCTACATATCTCTGTATCTGTTTAACATCGGCAAGCAGTGAGTTACCATAATGCAACATTTACAACTTAACGTTAACGTGGCATGGTGAATGTGACATAAGCTTAACATTACAGTGCATTTACCTGCGTTATAATTACTTTTTAACGCAGGACAATAACGTCCCAATGTGAATGTGACCTTAACATACAGCAATATATAGATATCTGAAGTGTTTCTGATGCTGGAACCAGGAAAATTACCATAAAGGTATGTATCCTACAGTGCCTCTTTAACCACTTCACTCCCCAGGTTGTTTCACCCTTCCCACCAAACAACATTTTTCACCTTTCAGTGTTCATCCCATTCATTCTGCCATAACTTTATTACTGCTTATCACAGCTAAATGATCTGTATCTTGTTTTTTTCCCCATAAATTAGGCTTTTGGGGGGGTCATACTTGTTTCCAGCTATTACTTTATTTTCTATGCATTTTAAAGGGAAAAAGGAAAAAAAAAACACTATTTCTCAGATTCCATCCTCTATAGTTTTAAAATAAAAAATGCTACTGTAGATAAAATCCACACATTGTATTTGCCACTTTGTCCTGGCTATCACAATTTTTTAATTATGTTCCTAGTGCAATGTATAGTGACAATATATTATTTGGAAAGAAAGGTGTATTTTTTCCTGTTTTGTGTTTTTTGTACCGTTTCAATAATTACAAGCCCTTATTTGCTAAAATATTAGTAAAACACCTTGATGACATACATATTAAAACCGCTGAGTCCCTAAGGTAACTATTTATGTAATTTTTTTTAATGCTGTCCCTTTTTTATTACAAGTGTTTTATTATGGTAACTATAGGGTGCAAGGGTGGGTTAAACAAAGGGTTCATGTATTTTTATTTAATTTATGTACTGTAAAATGTATATTTATGTAATTTTTTTGCCACTAGATGTCCCCACACACTTTATTCAGTGTGCTCTGAACAGAGTCCAGAACACACAGGCAGTGTTTGTTACAGGAATGATCATTGGCTTCTCATTGACACCATGATCCTTCACTTACAGACACTTTGATTAGCTCAAGGAACACAGGTTCCCTTTCACCAATCAAAGTATTGGTGGGTTCTATCAGCAGGAATGACCTGAGCACACGTTGGTGCGAAATTCAAGCAACCCATTAAAACCTCCTGTTTGAAGTCAACAGATGCAAGCAGGATGTTTTAATGTGTCCAGTTTGCAGCAAGAGGTTAATAAGTTACACAGATTTTCTCATAGTCTCTGTATCCCCAGCTTCTGCACCAAGCTATTGTGGAGAAAAGTGTCAAAAGCCTTTACATCTACATTTATGACTTTCTAAAGATCTACATTTGCATTCACCACCATTTCATAAAAGCTGAGTATGTTGGTGAGACAAGACCTGTCTTTAGTAAACCCTTGTTGTTGAATTATTACAATACAAATATTGTTTAGTTTAATTTTCAATCTGTAATGGGTGAAAACTAAAAATTAATTTTATTTTTCATTTATTTTTTCCCATTAAAATACAAATAACCAAAATTATTCTTGAGAAACATATTACCAATGAATGTCTATTTTTTCTTAAAATAAATAAATATTGTGATCCTTCATGGTCATGTTTTAGGTTGCAATAATTGTCATTAAAAGTTGTAGTAATTGTGATTTATTGATTTACTGTATTTGGATATCCTGTTATAACCACACTAACAATTCAATTGTAACTGTATCACTGGGAATAATGCTATTTAGTTTTTACTTTTATCCAAAACATCAATGTTTAAAACAAATATTAATAATACTCCTAAAGAATTAAAACACTATTTTGCAGTCATACGTACAAGATTCAAAGACAAAAAGGCTCTGAGAAAATATTTAAATATTTCAACATGTAAAACTTATATTGTATTTTGCAAAATGAACTGAACAATTCAACTGAAAATAGTTCAGCCCCCACCACCCCTCAAGTCCAGGCAGCATGTGATTACAGGAGTACAAAGAGTGGGCAATTGTTTTTTTTTTTTTTTTTTTACACAGTCCAAATGTTGCATGCAATAAAAACAAGCAAAATATTGGTGTTGCCTGATGTATTAAAACATATGTTGAACATGATGAACATGAAAGTAGATATTCATGGCTTTCCAGATATATTAGTTATCTAAAGGCTCCACAACAAAGGGTTGTACGTTTTTGCAAGGTAGTCATGTTAGTGGATTTGCAGAGTAATCATAAATTAGTAATACTTTTCAATAATATTTGTTCCAGAGAGGTACCGATACTCAACAGTACTGAAAAGGAACTTGCTATCTTTGCATCACAGACTCGAGAAGGTTGCCAGCATTATGTACCAAAATTGCAAAGTAACAGAACAGTCACTGGACAAGAATATAATAATTGAGATAAAATAGCTAGTAGGGATGTGTATCACATTCATAGGCAAACGCAGAGGGGGATTACAGCTGCCCAGAAATCCCCCCTCAGACCAGTGCTGGTGCAGTGTCTGGGGACAGTCACAAGTTGAGACACCAGAATGTCTGCAGGTATCCTGCAGCTCACATAACCACCCCTTTCTTTCCCTGCTACAGTTGACTTTGGATGGAGCAGCAGTGTGTGTACAGAGCATGGAGCAGCAGTGTGTGCACAGAGCATGGAGCAGCAGTGTGTGTACAGAGCACGAAGCAGCAGTGTGTGTACAGAGCATGGAGCAGCAGTGTGTGTACAGAGCATGGAGCAGCAACGTGTGTACAGAGCATGGAGCGGCAGTGTGTGTACAGAGCATGGAGCGGCAGTGTGTACAGAGCATGGAGCAGCAGTGTGTGTACAGAGCATGGAGCAGCAGTGTGTTTACAGAGCACGGAGCTGCAGTGTGTGTACAGAGCATGGAGCAGCAGTGTGTGTACAGAGCATGGAGCAGCTCTGGGGATCTTAACAGAGTCAGGTTTGAACACAGCCCTGTGCCCTGCTGTGTGAATGTTTCACTTTCTCCTTCATTACCAATGTTGGCTGTCCTCATTATTATCTGTATCCTAACTGCTCCTGATCAATCCTGTTGTCGATCGGGAGCAGATCGGACACATGTGAGGCTACTGAAATAGACTCAATACATGCTACGCAAGATATTACAAGCCTTTATTTGTCATGATTTTGAAGATTATGGCTTACAGCTTATGAGAACCCCAAAATCAAAAACTCAGACCATTAGAATATTGTGAAAATATTCTAGGCTCAAAGATCAGATTCTAATCAGCTAATTAATTCAAAATACCTGCAAAGGCTTCCAATTCACATATTAGTTTCATCTTTAAAGTTGAATTACTGAAATAAATGGACTTTTGTGCAATATTCAAATTATATATATATATATATATATATATATATATATATATATATATATATATATATATATATATATATATATATATATGTATATATATATATATATATATATATATATCACATGTTCTGCCTTCTCAGTGTCTAGGAGGTAGATAAGCACCCACTACATTTAATTAAAGTCACTGAAGATGCTTGATAACTGACACACTACTTCTGCAACAGATGCAATGAATGGCTAACCACAGGAACCTTTAGGTTATTGATCTTAATATCAAGAAGGTGTTAACATGCCCCGCAGGGTCACAGATGGATGTATATAACAGCCTCAACAGCCTGTTTAAGTTGGCAAAATGTACCAGTTTTACAATCCCCTGATTATGAGCAAGAAAAATCCCTAGACCCTCACTGATACAGTTTCACTGATTACATGCCTGGTAAGTGATAGGTACCCTGGGCCCAGCAGGCATCACCTTTATGAGTGCTGTAGTGGTCATGTTTTAGGTTGCAATAATTGTCATTAAAAGTTGTAGTAATTTTGATTTATTGATTTACTGTATTTGGATATCCTGTTATAACCACACTAACAAATCAATTGTAACTGTATCACTGGGAATACTGCTATTTAGTTTTTACTTTTATCCAAAACATTAATGTTTAAAACAAATATTAATAATACTCCTAAAGAATTAAAACACTATTTTGCAGTCATACGTACAAGATTCAAAGACAAAAAGGCTCTGAGAAAATATTTAAATATTTCAACATGTAAAACTTATATTGTATTTTGCAAAATGAACTGAACAATGCAACTGAAAATAGTTCAGCCCCCACCACCCCTCAAGTCCAGACAGCATGTGATTACAGGAGTACAAAGAGTGGGCAATTGTTTTTTTTTTTTTTTTTTTTACACAGTCCAAATGTTGCATGCAATAAAAAAAAGCAAAATATTGGTGTTGCCTGATGTATTAAAACATATGTTGAACATGATGAACATGAAAGTAGATATTCATGGCTTTCCAGATATATTAGTTATCTAAAAGCTCCACAACAAAGGGTTGTACGTTTTTGCAAGGTAGTCATGTTAGTGGATTTGCAGAGTATTCATAAATTAGTAATACTTTTCAATAATATTTGTTCCAGAGAGGTACCGATACTCAACAGTACTGAAAAGGAACTTGCTGTCTTTGCATCACAGACTCGAGAAGGTTGCCAGCATCATGTACCAAAATTGCAAAGTAACAGAACAGTCACTGGACAAGAATATAATAATTGAGATAAAATAGCTAGTAGGGATGTGTATCACATTCATAGGCAAATGCAGAGGGGGATTACAGCTGCCCAGAAATCCCCCCTCAGACCAGTGCTGGTGCAGTGTCTGGGGACAGGCACAAGTTGAGACACCAGAATGTCTGCAGGTATCCTGCAGCTCACATAACCACCCCTTTCTTTCCCTGCTACAGTTGACTTTGGATGGAGCAGTGGTGTGTGTACAGAGCATGGAGCAGCAGCGTGTGTACAGAGCATGGAGCAGCAGTGTGTGCACAGAGCATGGAGCAGCAGTGTGTGTACAGAGCACGAAGCAGCAGTGTGTGTACAGAGCATGGAGCAGCAGTGTGTGTACAGAGCATGGAGCAGCAACGTGTGTACAGAGCATGGAGCGGCAGTGTGTGTACAGAGCATGGAGCAGCAGTGTGTACAGAGCATGGAGCAGCAGTGTGTGTACAGAGCATGGAGCAGCAGTGTGTTTACAGAGCACGGAGCTTCAGTGTGTGTACAGAGCATGGAGCAGCAGTGTGTGTACAGAGCATGGAGCAGCTCTGGGGATCTTAACAGAGTCAGGTTTGAACACAGCCCTGTGCCCTGCTGTGTGAATGTTTCACTTTCTCTTTCATTACCAATGTTGGCTGTCCTCATTATTATCTGTATCCTAACTGCTCCTGATCAATCCTGTTGTCGATCGGGAGCAGATCGAACACATGTGAGGCTACTGAAATAGACTCAATACATGCTACGCAAGATATTATAAGCCTTTATTTGTCATGATTTTGAAGATTATGGCTTACAGCTTATGAGAACCCCAAAATCAAAAACTCAGACCATTAGAATATTGTGAAAATATTCTAGGCTCAAAGATCAGATTCTAATCAGCTAATTAATTCAAAATACCTGCAAAGGCTTCCAATTCACATATTAGTTTCATCTTTAAAGTTGAATTACTGAAATAAATGGACTTTTGTGCAATATTCAAATTTTGTAACATATATATAGATATATATATATATATATATATATATATATATATATATATATATATATATATATATATATATACTGTATATATATATCACATGTTCTGCCTTCTCAGTGTCTAGGAGGTAGATAAGTACCCACTACATTTAATTAAAGTCACTGAAGATGCTTGATAACTGACACACTACTTCTGTAACAGATGCAATGAATGGCTAACCACAGGAACCTTTAGGTTATTGATCTTAATATCAGCTAGGTGTTAACATGCCCCGCAGGGTCACAGATGGATGTATATAACAGCCTCAACAGCCTGTTTAAGTTGGCAAAATGTACCAGTTTTACAATCCCCTGATTATGAGCAAGAAAAATCCCTAGACCCTCACTGATACAGTTTCACTGATTACATGCCTGGTAAGTGATAGGTACCCTGGGCCCAGCAGGCATCACCTTTATGAGTGCTGTAGTAAAGACTATTATTAGATAACATTTCACTTGTTTATGTTTTAATAGGAGGATCTTTTTTTTTACATGAACATCAAGATGTTTGAATACGTGAAGACAACCAGAGCATTTTTGTACTTGAACAAATTGAAAAAAATAATTTAATAACTTTCCCCTATAGCTGTCTCTGAAAGCTAATAATTTCAAATATAGTGGAGTCTGTGGCTTATGAATGTCAAGCAAAGAACTAATGCAATTCTTAACTGGTTGAAACGCTAGGTTTCTAGATTAGAAGAATTTAGAATTTACATTTCCATAGCTGGGCTAATGGAAATCACCCACAAGAGGTTTTTGAAGTAGAAATTTCACAAAACAAAATGCTTGAAGCTGAGGATTACATTGGATTTAGGATTAGATTAAGGATAAACAAAAAAAAAACAAAAGCTTTAGTACTTCATCCTAGCTATTTCTTACTTCTTCAACTATAGCTGGGTGGAAAGGAATCTAAAACCAGAACGTGTAAGGCTTTACTACCAGTGCCAGCCTACATGGCTTTTAACATTGAGGGGTACCTTATTATTATAATTTTCTTAGTAATATAGTGCATCTGCTGTACATACATTCCTCACAAGTGAAATTGCAACACCATAAAAAATGCACATAGAGATATGCTAATCAAAATACCGGTATGATTTGCATGTTTTCATTATGTTCTAGTACTGCATTAATGACACACACCTTTACCTTACAGGGTACTTGACATGTGATAAAATGAGATACATATGTGAATGTACAGTGCCAAGCCTGCATAGAACTAGGCTATGTTGTCATTTTTTTATTTATCTAAATGAGTAAATGTTTGGAAACAAGTTTTTCCCCCTATTTATGGATTAAACATTAACATAAAGTTTATTTTACAAGTATTATCTATTACATAAAATCCCTGAGAATCCCACTTCTAAATTGTATCCACCCCTTATCGCCCATGCAGACTGTTCTTGGCCAGGAGCACAGAGCGGGCTCACATGATGCTTTTTCCCCAAAGCAATACCAGCCCATGTGGTTCTTAAAGTTTATGAATGACTTGAAAAGAGGTTGGCATGTCAGAATTCACCCTATTTGCTAATAAATCCTGTCCCAAAGAAGGTGTTCTCTCCCATCTTTATTGTTCAAAATAAGGTGGGGTGAGTGTAGGTGGTAATTAAAGGGGGAATCTGGAAAGACAACAATTCTACCACCTTGCAGGGAAAAACAATATCATGTACAATTGGGTTATTATTTAATCACGCAAACAGTTTTAAGCAAGGAAAAACTAAGCCAGCTTGAAAAAAAATTATAAAAATAAGAGGTGTCCCATACAGTAATCCAACCAATACAGGTGATCCTGTATTTTAATTCAAGCCAAAAAGCAATTCCCCAATTACCAGGTTATCTCTTTGCAAGACTGATTAACAAGCCAACCACTAATGGTGGTGGCGAGCCACCCCCAAGCCAGCCCCGATTTTATCTTCATTTTGAGCAATAGGCTGCAGCAAAAAACGGAGCTACATGTGGAAGGAGATTAAGGGGAATTCACCTTAACATTCCTATGTTTAGATTAATTTTATGCTGTGACCCACATGTCCATATTAGCGGCAACAATAACTCTACGGGTGGGATTTTATAGCAGGCCAAATAGTCTTCAATATGGCAAGTGAGTGGTAGGCACTTCTGCAAGTTGTGAATTCAGTGCCCTCCATTGGTAAAAAAAAATATATATTACTTAGGAGTCTGTGGACCCCTTTTAATGTATTGTAAAAAGCGTGCTTGGCATTAAGGGGCCATATTTAAGGTTTTAATACACTGGCAGGCCTGCAAGACACTCCACAGAAGTCTTAAGCCCACCTTTGAAATCTCTGTAGTGGTCTTTAGCTTGATATTCCACCTTTCCGTGGACTGCAAAGCAGAACTTCTTGCATTTCCAGACAGAATTCTGGTGTTAAAGAATGTGAGGATTCCACTCCTACCGAGACATAACTCATGAGAAAAGCATCATATGTCAGAGCCACTGAATGTTCTTTCTGAAGATTTTCATTTTTGCCATTTATTGAATTACAAATACTACTGGCTCAATATTTTCTTTGTATACTATGCTGTTGAAATAGAACACATTTCTTTATACCTGCTGTAAGCATTATTATTTTGTCTTGTTGCATGTTTTGGATCTCAATTAATTTTACATTATAACAATATAACATAAGAACAGAGACATTCTCATTGGGTATGAATGGAAATTCTGCATCAGAATCTGCATCAACCCCAGAACTGGAAAAGCACCAGGTTTTTTCAAAGAGATAATCAGTAGTTGTATTAAATTGTGGGTTTGCTATCACGGGTATGCCTTCCCAATAGAAATTTCTGGTCACCCTCAGCCCTTGTTTTGTTTTTGTAAGATCTGAAGATACATAATAAATGATGATGATAATGATGATGATGATGATGATGATGATGATGATGATGATGATGATCGAATGTACCAGTATCTGTGAAAAATATATAAATTTGTTGATGCATGGCTCTGCTTTCAAGAAAGGTCCAGTAACTGCATTGGCAAGGTTTCGCTGCACATGATCAGCATATGGTTTAATATACTATGTTTAGCCTGATACCAAGCTGCATAGAAGCTTATTCCTGTAACTCTGCAGTGGACTCTGGTAAAGCCACCCACAGAGATCAGAGAATGCCTTCTAGCCTCATATTACACCAGAGAGCTCAGCAGATGACCAGACACAAACATGAATGGGAAACACAAGAAGGAGACACTTAAGCCTTAGAAGCTCACCTAGTTCTTCACAACCACAGCAGACAGAATCAGCCAAGATGGCACTTGGCACTGGAGCCAGGACCACTGAAAGCATCAACACAGGAACAGCAGCACAAAAACAGTGGTGAGTACTCACCAGACTCTCTCACATCAAGGAGCCTGGTCAAATCTAGGCCCCACATGGAGGATCATCTAGGCCCTGCCTCCCCCATACATAGTAATAAGCCCAGTATCCCCCTGACTAAAGTCCCTGCCACAGAACAGACACTTTCTCAGGTATTCCTCAAAGACTTTATGCTTTCCTTTAGGGAAGCTCTGCACTCTAATATATGGCACCTGTCTGAGCAAATCTTTTATATGACAACAGAGATGAAGCAAATGTATTGAGAATAAAACATCACACCACATTACTGCACATCAGTGGTGTAACTGGAGGGGAGTGGCCCCCGCAATCACATGGGGGACCAGAGCTGTGGGGGCCCCAAATACTTACCCTCCCTTGCTCTGATACAGGGGATTTTACTGCAGATCAGGTGCTTTTGTGGGTACACATGTTATGGGTGTGAAGATCATGATGGCCACACTTGTTTTATGACCCTTGTGAGATGGGCCCAGAAGCAATGAAGGACACCAAGAGGAGACAAGGAAAGAGTTGTGAACATTTGGGGCACCCCATAAAAGTTTTGCTGGGGGCCTCATAAATTGTAGTTATGCCACTGCTGCACATAATGAATCGATGGATGTGCATAAGGATTGGAAGCAAAGGTCAACTTGATGAAAGACAAAATAATTGAGTTTGAGGATCGTAAACACTTCAACAATGTTAATCACTACATTGCCTACTGACTTGCATTACAGCATGATCTATCCTAGGCAACCAGTCCACGCCAATTGGCATGAACGTTGTGGCAGCCCAAGGACCACTCAATGCCAATTGGCATGAAGGCCTGGGGTGGGGTTTTGCAGGAGATCGCACGTGCCAATGTGCGTGCATCTCCACTTGAATGATGGAGCTCTGCTTCGTCATCAGTCTCCCAGCGGTAATCACCGCTAGTAGACTATTAGACAGCGAAACCACCCTCTATTTATATTGTACAGTGCTGCAATCTACTGCAGAGCTGTACTGGGGACAGCCGCAACATTAGGCTCTCCCTCTGGGTGACTCAGAGGGCGATCAGCTCTCATAGGCTGATGTCTATGAGACCCAATCGCTGGGATTGGCTGACGGGGGGAGGGAGGGGATTAAAAAAATTGTGACAAAATAGTAAAATGTATTAAGAAAAAAAAAACAAATAAATAAAGAAAAAAATAAACAAACATCCCAGCAGGGATCAGAGCCCACCAACAGAAAGCTATGTTGGTGAGCGGAAAAGGGGGGGGGGGAATCACTTGTATGCTGAGTTGTAGGGCTCTGCAGCAAGCCTTCAAAGCTGCAGTGACCTAAATTGTAAAACAATAGCCTGGTTACTAGGCGGGGTGTAAGCCTATGGTCCTGAAGTGGTTAAGATCTGTGGAATACTTGAGCCATTCTCCAGAGATGAGGTAAGGACACATATTCGAAACATCATAAAAGTTACCTTACCAAAACCAATTCACAATCTAATTATAGATTGTGCACACTGCTTACCAAAATCAAACTTTCTCCCAGAAAAAAATCCCACCTCTACTTCTACCATTGATGTATTATACTATGTTTACAAAGATTTTGTGAGCCAAAGTTGTAATGTTATTTCTGAAGATTTACATTTTCCCATCTATTCAATTACAAATATGATTGGCTTAATATTTAATTTGTATACCATGGTGTTGAAATAGAACACATTTTTACCACTCCGACTCTCCCCCCCTCCATCATAACAATGTTAAATTGCAAAGGCCCATTTTCAGGCGGCATCTCTATATGGTATAACTATCTCTGCCTAGAACAAACCTCCTCGCTGAACAAATATGCCCTAATATGGTCTGCAGATTTAGGCTGCAATATTACAGTCAATAACTTAACTACAGCAAACAGAGTAGTCTCCAAAATATCCAAATGCAACACTCATTGGGAAATCTCCAGGAAAATTTTATTTAGATGGCACAGGACTCCAAGACAAATAGCGGCATTCTCACCCAACACACCTCCAACATGCTGGAAATGTAATAGAGGCCTCGGAACTTATATGCATATGCTATGGGAGTGCCCAATAGTTGGCCGATTATGGAACACAGTAGAATGGTTTATTCAAAAAGCTTTTCTACATAACTTTAAACTCCACCCTAAATTAGCTTTGCTATTTATAGGCGCTCCAGAGCTACCAAGCTCTTGAAAACACCTCATAGGCCACATAATTCTCAGCGCATTACACATGATCTTAACTAACTGGAAATCCACAGATGAGTTCAATACCAATCAACTATTAGCCACCACTAGACTGAACATACTCATGGAAAGTAAAATCAGACGTAGACTAGGGCTCAAGGGAGATATATATACTATACCACCAGAGTGGCTTGGTTAAAACGTGCATTACAGGTTCTCAGATCAAGGCACCAATTCTTCCCATATAAAGGAAAACACTGATTCCTGCATACACCGCTCCCCTCTTACCTCCATCTGAGTATTAGGTATAAACAACTGTAAGTTAATATCTGATAGTTTTAGAAGGTTAAAATTCTGATTAATGTCAGCTGTTTTATGATATTATGGTTTATTGTTTGAAAACTGGATTTTCTTGGCGGTATCACCCATTTACACATGTCTTAATAATAGTCTTCGATTTGTTTACTCTTCTGGCTCTCTATATTGCTCTACCTTCCTTAAAGATATCTGATAGAGGCCTGCTGGCCAACTGGTTCTATCAGGTATTCACCTGAGTACTTGCTTTCTGGTTACCCATGAGGTTGAGAAAACACCAGAATTGATAAGTAAACGTATAAGTTGACATGTAGACAAGTTAGATGGTTCAGTCCTTTTGCTACCTGTTTACTCATGACTATGTATCACCAAGTATCGTTCCGCCTGTTTATATGTTAATATGTATATCAATCTTTATTAATCTCAATAAAATGTATTGATGGAAATAGAACACATTTTTTTATACTTGGTGTATTATCAGTGTGTCTTGCATGTTTAGGAGTCTCAATTAATTTTATGCTATAACAAAGGAACATAAGAACAGAGACATTCTCGTTGGTTATAAATGGAAATTCTGCCTGTGAATCTACACCAATCCAAGAATTGGAAACCACCAGCAGCCATATGCAATTCACTCTTTCTCCTGAGTTTTTTTTCCTGGAGATAGTTTTTCATCTCTGATTTAAATTTTAAAATAACTTTTTAGCACTTTGCAATAAAAAAAGTACCCAAAATGTAGGTGGAAAAGTACTGTCAAAATTATTTTGAATATTTGTTAGCTTGTTGGTGGCGTAAAACACATTTTATTTACAAGTTGTGGAAATATTACCAGGGACAAAAATCAGGAGAAAAGGTGAATTGGATATGGGCCCAGGTGTTTTCAAACAGATAGTTAGTTGTGGGCTTGCTATCATGGCTATGCCCTCCCAAGAGAATTATCTGGTCATCCCTAACCCTTGTTTGTTTGTTTGTTTGTTTGTTTTAAGTTAGGAGGAACAAATGTGTAAATCT
This sequence comes from Hyperolius riggenbachi, assembly GCF_040937935.1. Taxonomy (NCBI): domain Eukaryota; kingdom Metazoa; phylum Chordata; class Amphibia; order Anura; family Hyperoliidae; genus Hyperolius; species Hyperolius riggenbachi. The sequence continues at coordinate 234,343,261 of NC_090650.1, forward strand.
AAGATCTGAAGATACAAAATAATAAATCAGGATTATGATGATTCAGAATACTAGTACCTATGAATAAAAAATGTTGAAATTGTTAATTAATGGCCCAGCTTTCAAGAAACAGCTGCATTAACAAGGTTTCAGCTGCACATGATCAGCTTATGATTTAATATACTATGTTTAAAAAGATTTTGTGAGCCAAACTCTAAGTCAAAAACACATTGTATTTCATTTGTACATTATAAATATATAATTATTAAGTAGAACAAAGAAAAAGGACCTTCATACTTTGAGGAAATTTTGGTGGATTATCATTGACATCAATAAGTGTAACATTGATAGTAGTTGACCCAGAAAGTCCGCCAACTTGACCTGCCATATCCTTTGCTTGAATAACAACAGAATAGTGTTCCCTGGCTTCTCTGTCCATATTAGGTAACGCAGTCCTGATAACACCTAAAAGACAAAAAAAAAAATAGAAAGCATTAACAAAACAAATGGAACATCATCTTGCCGAATGACTATGTCCTTAAAGTGCACCTGAGATGAGAAGTGTCTCAGGTACTATACATACCTGGGGCTTTCTTAAGCCCCCTTAAAGTAAACCTGAACTATTGCAAAGGACTGAAGGAAAACATAGAGAAATACACCCTGTCAAGTTCCCCCTCATTTGTGTCTAATCACAAGTTGTAATCTTATCTCTCCCCTTTGTCACATGACTGCCTATGGCAGAGATGGCAGATAAGCCCATCTGAAAGCACAAGCTGTTAACAATATGTCTGCTTCCAAGAATCAGGAAGTAGAAACAGTGCAGATTTATTTTGGGATTTGTATCAGCTGTAACAAAGAAATGATTTTTTAATTTAAAGGTTATTATGCTGATGTGTATCTTTTAGAGCAGAGAGGACTTCTAAATTCAGGTCCACTTTAAGGCCACTTGTCCCTCACCGTCTCTCTGGGTGGCTCCGGTCCCCCAAAATTAAGCCCAAAAAGCCTGGCCAAGTTGCGCTGGGTCACGCATGCATGGTCCAGCCAGGCATGCTCCTCCATCTTGCTCCCTTGGCTGGAAGAGTGACAGGGGAAAATGCCTGGCTGGGCCTCGCATGTGTGATGTGTGATGAAGCGCGACTTGGCCAGGCTTTTAGACTTAATTGGTGGGGGATCAGATCCACCAAGGGAGACAGCGATAATTGTGTGGCCTTAAGGAAGCCCCAGGTAAGTATGAAACCTGAGATTTTTCTCATCTCAGGCACACTTTAAAGTTTACCTAAGACGAGTAAAGTAAAGAATCAATACTTAGCTGGGACAACCTCTAGCCCCATAAACACTGTTGCTTCCCAAGCCATCCTCCCCAGTTGCTCCATTCCTCTGAAATAGATCCCAGTAATAGGGTTTCAGACGCGACAGTCGGGCCACTCTGTGCATGCACGGCCTGGCCACATGCCCGCCCCCCATCGTACTTCTGTTAACGGGAGCTTTATGCATCTGCGCAGATAGTACTGCACAGGTGCAGAACACTACTGCAGATGGGAGCATCACGGGGGTGCACAGGAGGCCAGCCCAGGCATGTGAAAAGTGGCCTGACAGTCACCACTGAAACCCTTTATACAGAGGATCGGAGCCAGTAGGGAGGATGGCAAGGGAGGCAACAGAGTTCATGGAGCTTTAGGAAGCTCCAGGTACGTATCAATTATTTACTTTACTCAACTCAGGTTCACTTTAAGGTAGGCGTAGCTGTCTACCTATAGATGATCTTTAAGCCCGTCCACCAACAACTTTAAATGATAGCCTTCTAAAATGAATGTGCAAGTTTAAACTTGTAAATCAGCTTTGGTGGGATAATTATACAACCAAGATCCTTATTTCAACCATGGTCTATCTTATTAACAACAATACGTTTTCTAGTCTGCTTGTGGTTTCTAACGATCTAAAAATGCCTTTATGCCTACTGAATGTTACTAAGATACTTTATCTTGAGCTTAGGCAAAGTTTAACTTTGAGGAAAGGGCCTCTATGCAATTCACTTTTATCCTGATTTTTCACTCAGGACATAACATTTATTTTTTATCTACAAAAGAATTAGTCAGCACTTGATAAAGAACTACAAAGTTGAAAAAGAACTACAAAGTAGGAAAAATAAACAATTATATCAAATAAAATTTGAGTATTTCCTTGCTTGCTTGGAATTAAAAGATGTTTTATGGAAGAGGTGTGAAAACAACTCCTGTGAGAAAAATCAAGAGAAAAGTAGTTGAATAGGATGTTATATCCATAATAAAAATAATATATTACTGTGATTTTAATAAGTCTGATATAGACACTGCTAACACTGTAGACTTATACACTGTAAAGTTTGTGTTTATTGATACAGAAGTATGAATGGTATACACCACTAAATGTACCTAAATATATTGTTATATTATCATACTTCAAGTAAGTATGGAACATTGAAGGTTCCACAAAACAACTTTTTAGACTTTTGTACCAAAGAATTTATCGGTAAACACTCTTCAGCAGAAATCAAATAAGACTTAGCAATGACTAGGCAAGGGTAGTGGAATAAAAACAGGAATATATGCTCAAGAATAGGTGACAAAGTATAGGATGGTGGTATATATTCTCTTCTTCTATGACCAATTAGTTGTTAACGCTGAACTGAAAGTTTCATGTGTAAAGAACAAAGGGGCTGATTTCCTAACCACTGTTTAAAAGTATCTGTGCAAACAAGAGGGCATAACATGAGTTGCATATTCATTAAAGAGGAACTGTAACGACAAAACGTCCCCTGGGGGGTACTCACCTCGGGTGGGGGAAGCCTCCGGATCCTAATGAGGCTTCCCACGCCGTCCTCCATCCGTCAGGGGTCTCGCTGCAGCCCTCCGTGCAGCGGTGACGTAATATTTACCTTCCTGGCTCCTGCGCAGGCGCTCTGACGGCTGTCGGCTCCGAAGTAGGCGGAAATACCCGATCGCCGTTGGGTCTGCTCTACAGCGCAGGCGCAAGTTTCCGGCGCCTGCGCAGTAGAGCGGACCCGACGGAGATCGGGTATTTCCATCTATTTCTGTGCCGAAAGCCGCCACAGCGCCCCCGCTGGAGCCAGCAAAGGTAAATATTGAAGCTACAGTCGGCTCTGTCGCCGGCTGTTCGGAGGGCTGCAGCGAGACCCCCGTGGGACAGAGGACGGCGTGGGAAGCCTCATTAGGATCCGGAAGCTTCCCCCACCCGAGGTGAGTACCCCCCAGGGGAGGTTTTTGTTGTTACAGAGTCTCTTTAAGTACTTTGTGTAAATGCTTGTAAAATGTACAGTATATGCTCTGTCTGAGTGCATAGGTGCCTAACTCCACCAGTGGTTAGCAAATCTGCCTCTAAGTAGGCTGTACACCTCACAGTGGTATGCTCACTTAAAAGACCACTGTAGTGAGAGGGATATAGAGGCTGCCCTATTAATTTACTTTTAAATAATACCAGTTGCCTGGCAGCCCTGCTGATCTATTTGGCTGCAGTAGTGTCTCAGAACACCAGAAACAAGCATGCAGCTAATCTTATCAGATCTGACAATAATGTCAGAAACACCTGATCTCCATTTGGTTTTTCAGGGTCTGTGGCTGAAAGCATTAAGGCACATACACACGCCAGACTTTTTCAAACCAGCCCACAGGACGGTCATTCTGACGACAGTCGCACATGAATGTAAGCTGTAGTCAGACTGATAAGGCTTGTCTTATCAGTCTGACAACAGCTTGTACTCATGTGCAACTGTCATCAGAATGACCGCCCCACGGTTTGAAAAAGTCCGGCGTGTATACGTGCCTCTAGAGGCAGAGGATCAGTAGGATTGCCAGGCCAGCCTCCATATCTCTCTGCCTTCAGTTGTCCTTTAAGTAGTTTAATATGTTTGCCAAGTGAGGTGAGACAGAGAGCCTATGCATGCTTACGATAATGTGTTTCAGTGGATTTTCCCCAATGTATAAAATGTCTATTGACCATGAGACATAAAGCAATGTTAGTTAATTAATTTCTGCTCTTGCAATCTCAATTAACTACACTATTACATTTGACCTTTAAAGTGAGGTGAAAGGCTGGAATATTGATTTCTTTTTACACAATGCACATTGCCTTGCTGTCCTGCTGATCCTCTGCTTCATACTTTAGCCATAGACCCAGAACAAGCATGCGGATCAGGTGCTCTGACTGAAGTCTGACTAGATTAGCCCCATGCTTGTATCAGGCATGACACTACTGATCCCAGAAAGAATAGCAGTATCACCAGGCAAATGGTATTGTTTAAAAAGAAATATGACAGGGTCCATACCACTATCACCTCAAATTCTCATTAAAACATTCCAAATTTTTACTTTAGCTAAGGTAAAATATACTTCTTTCCATTAACAAGAGATAAAAAGGCATACACACAAGAAAAGGAAAATGAGAAAGAGGAGGAAGGATTAACTCAGACACAAACAAATCTGGCTTACCACATGTCTTGAGTGCAAGGTGCATTTCACTACAATAAAAAAGGCAACATCTTGCCTGAGTTTACTATGCACAGACTTGTCTCAGGAAAGGTCTATATTTTATACTATTCTGTACCTATTTGTATGATATCTATTTTACAGAATATTTTTAATCTATACTTTTGTCTCATTTTGAGCACATTAAAAAGGGCTTAGCAGCATTTATTGCTAGCCTTGCTTCCCAGTAACACATTCAGCTTCAAAGCACTTGGTTTTTGATATGCCTTGCAAATGAAAGCTGACTGCATATGCTTAGAACATAGTTGCTTGTTCAGTGTACATAAATATCCATCAGTCCAGGCTCCGCAGACCTGTATGCTGTGTGCATGTTTCATCCTATTAAAGCCTAAAAGCCACCTTTGAAAGTCTAAAGCTAAAAGAGTTTGTGCTTGCTGAGGGAGGCATATTTTATGACAACTACAATGTACATAGTCAAGCATGTGTCTATATATAATATCTTGAGACATATGTTATGCCTCATGTGCAAAACCTAGATTATAACTAGACGCCAGTAAAATACTTTTTATGTGATATTGATATCATATACAAAAAGAAAAGTTTATGTTGCCCTGTAGAAATACTTACTATTGCCAGTTAAAAAAACAAAACAAAAAAAACACAAATAATATTTGAGCTGAGCGGATCTGAATGGATCGTTCAGAAACAGCCTTATCAGTCCGCCAACAGCGCAAACACACGCGCTACTGTCAGCTAAAAGACCGCCCAGCAGGAGGATCCGGTGGACCCTTTGTTGCCTTTGGTAGTGTGTGTGTACCCACCTTGCAGTCCCACTCCCTGCCTGCTTGTCTTAAAGCATCCATTATTGATAATGAGGATTGCTTTATAACACAGGGTTACTGTAGTCCCTGCCTCCTAAGCTAACACAGACCCTGTTTGCACTGAGTTGTTATATCTTACAAATATGTCTACTATGCAAGATAATCATAGCAGTAGAAACCAGTTTGTCCCCAAATGACCTAGGCAGCTGCAGAAATCTACAAAACTATATGCAGAACACTGATTCCATCAGTGCATTATGGGATAGGCCACTCAGGATCATCAAAGTTAACAAGATTTTTGACAGGCTTAAGGTAGCCATACACTGGTCGATTTGCCATCAGATCGACCAACAGACAGATCCCTCTCTGATCGAATCTGATCAGATAGGGATCGTATGGCTGCCTTTACTGCAAACAAATTGTGAATCGATTTCAGCCTGAAACCGATTCACAATCTGCTGAGCTGCCGCCTGTCCCCCCCCCGGCATACATTACCTGAGGCTGGCTCCCGGGCGTGATGTCCGCGTCATGTGGCACCTCCGGCTCCAGGATCCGCATATAACTTACGCTATCACACCAGTGAAAGCGGCAGTTCAAATAGAGCGCCCTATATACGAGGATGCCGGAGGTGCCATGACGGGAGCAGTGACGGACGGGATGCCCGGGAGCCAGCCTCAGGTAATGTATACCTGCGTCGAAAGGCCCCAAATCATACGCCGCAAGCGACGCGCTCCCTACCCGTGGGCGATCTACGGTAATTTCTCACATGGCGTGATCACCGTACCGATTCATATCAGGAGGAAATCAATCAGTCAGGGTGCGTTTAGCGCAAACTATTTGACAGCAGATTCGATCGCAGTGATCGAATCTGCTGTCGATCGGCGGGAAATCGGGCCAGTGTATGGCCAGCTTAAAGTATGATTCAAACCAAATGGCAACTCTCTGGGTTGAGTGTCACCTCAGCTTCAATACAAGCTGCAGCAACACAGGTGAACACAAGCTAAATATAATACAATAGGGGTTGTATCACACCAAAAAGCACAAATTTGGGGTGATTTTATAGTGATTTTTTAATAAGCCATTTTAACCACTTCAACACACAGGGTTGTTCATTTTTTGCATCTGAGCAACTTTCACCTCCCATTCATTTTCCAATAACTTTATCACTACTCATCACAATGAATTGATCTATATCTAGTTTTTTTTTTCCACCACCAATTAGGCTTTCTTTGAGTGATACATTTTGCTAAGAATTATTTTATTCCAAATCCATTTTAACAGGAATATTAAGAAAGAAATGGAAAAAAATAATTATTTCTCAGTTTTTGGCCATTATAGTTTGAAATTAATACATACTACTGTAATTAAAATCTATGTATTTTATGTTCTCATTTGTTCCGCTTATTACACTATTTAAGTTATGTCCCTATCACAATGTATGTCGCCGATATTTCATTTGGAAATAAAGATGCATTTTTTCAATTTGCGTCCACCATTGTTTACAAGCCCATAATTTAAAAAAAATATATTAATATACTCCTTTGACATGCATATTTAAAAAGTTCAGACCCTTAGGTAACTATGTTTTTGTTTTGTTTTGCTTTTTATTTTTTTTATTAAAAATATTATTTAAGTAATTTTTGATGTGAGAGGTAAACAGCTAATTTTAAATGTAAAATAATGTATTTATTTCATAAAAAATGGATGTGGGTGTAGTTTTACTATTTGGCCACAAGATGGCCACAGTCAAAAAGTCCTGGAAGCATACGATCACACTTCCAGGAACATGAATGAGGTCGGGAAACTTTTTTTAACTCAGAAAAACCACAGCCTCTGATAAGAAGCTGACGGTTTTTCTGCGGGGGACTTCGATCAATGAATGGGAGCTATAATCCCATTCATTGATCGTTGGGCTAACGGCCGGTGGCGAGAGCGACCGTGGGAATGAGCGAGGCCGGCGGGAGCGCGCTCAGCCTATCTAGATGAGAATGTTCGTCCAGATAGGCTTAAGTGGTTAAAGTGATTTTGAAGCAATTTTTTTTACTTTTTACAGAATCCCAATTACTCTAAAAATGTGTTTTTGCTCTTTTAATAAAAAAAACTATTTTGTCTGCTGTGAAATAGCCCATGGGATTTCATTGTCCAAGAGCTTTTCAAAATGTGGCAAAGTGCTGGTGAGTGGCAATCAGAAACGCTCTTTAAAAGTCCTCTTGGTGTGAAGCAGCCCTAAAACTATAACAAGCAGAGTTATATAGTGAGGTTCAAACAGGGAAGTTTTGGTATTTTACATAAAGAACACATACTATCAAAACAACACAGGGATGGGATCAAAATAGAATTGCAATGTTCCAGCAACTTCTATTCATGTAACTGGATCTTAAATGTGTCATTTTTCTCATACATTTATATCGTGATGAGGCAAAGAGTCTCTCAACAGCCACATCATTTAGAAAAATCCAGTGACATATTGCCCAAAATAGGAGGCAGAGACACAGAACAAAATGCTTCAGGCAAAATTGGCAATGCATGATGGTGCGATTTCCCAAAACCTATTTCTGGTTCTTCAAAATTTAAAACAGTACATGTTATCACAATCAGATTCTTCATATGTGTAAAGGAAAAAATAACACCCAGTAAAGGATTACCATCTGTTGAAAAAAAAAACAAAAAAACAAAAAAAAACCCAGACACAACATTCTGATTGCTGTTTGCACAGATGTGTTGGAACGTAAATCTATTTCTACAAAGCAGACTGCATTTAGGTATCTCAAATGCATTTAACATAACTTGAATGACTAGAACTGTTTTTAAATAAAACATTGTAAACTTTACAAATAAGTAATAAGTAAACATATTCACATCATGTTGCTACCTATCCAATTCAATACCCTTTTTAAGCAATTTAGTAGTGTACATTCGTTCTCGTCTTTTTCTATTTTGGCATTAAATTGCCTTAGATTATTTTTGGTAATATCTTTCTCATGTTTCCTCTCCCCTCTTTACACCAAACACTAACCTTCCTCTCTCCTCTCCTAACACTGGCCTTCCCCTCTCCTATCCTAACATGAACCACCCTGCTCACCGTTGCCACTTTATGAGTTTGGCTATAATGTAGCTCAGCTCAGTCCCATTCTGTGCACAAGTTCCGCCATTTCTCCTGCCTCTCTGAAAGATCGGCAACATCATAACCGACAGGTGCACCAAATTCATGATTGGTTACCTGATATCTGAGTACTTAGCTATCTCTTAGCCAAGTGCCCTAATCATGTGTCAAATTTAAGGTCCCAACTCCTTATAGCCACAAATGATCTTGCAGTGCATGGAGTAGATTATTATTTTATTATTATTATTTATTGTATTTATAAAGTGCCAACATATTACACAGCGCTGGACATTAATTTAGGTTACAGACAATATTTAGGGGTGACATACAGCAAATGACAATACAGGAATACAAGAAAACCAGAACACACAGCACAGTATGAGTACAAGGTAATGCTTAGTCCGTCACTGGATGGGAGCATTGAGATTAGGCAAGTTAGGTTCACTCAAATGCATAGCATCGGTTTACAGTAATGGAGTTGCATGATCAGGTAGGACACAAAAGGAGGAGGACCCTGCCCTACAATCTAGAGGGAGAGGTAGGGACACAAGAGGTAGGGGATCAGAGTTCAGCTGTGGGTTTAGAGCAATTGTGAGGGGTGGTAGGCCAGAGTGAAAAGGTGAGATTTGAGGGCCTTTTTGAAGGTGTTGAAGGAGGGGGCTGTCCTAATGGGTGGAGGTAGGGAGTTCCATAGTGTTGGAGCAGCTCTTGAGAAGTCCTTGAGGCGTACATGGGACTGGGTGATGCGGGGGACGGTCAGGCGAAGTTCATTGGAGGAGCGGAGTGAGCGGCTTGGTGTGTATCTCTGAGTAAGATCAGAAATGTAGGTTGGACAGGTTTTGTGGAAGGATTTGTAGGTCAGACACAATATCTTGAATCTGATTCTGGACTGGATAGGAAGCCAGTGGAGGGATTCACGGAGGGGAGCCGCCCTGATGGAGCGATGGGAGGAGTGGATAATTCTGGCTATCGCATTCATGATGGACTGCAGTGGGGCTATTCGGGTCATAGGGAGACCAGACAGAAGGGCATTGCAGTAGTTGAGGCGGGAAATTATGAGGGCATGGATGAGGAGTTTGGTGGTGGCAGAGGTCAGGAAAGGGTAAATCTTACAGATGTTACGAAGGTGGAAGTTGCAGTACTTTGTGAGGTTTTGGATGTGGGGAGTGAAGGAGAGTGCAGAGTCAGACAGCGGGCTTGAAAGGTAGGACGAATGGTTGTGTGGTTAACAGTGACCTGCACATCTGGGAGGTCCAGGGAAGACCGGGTGGGAAGAACATAAATTCTGTTTGTCTAAATTTATTTTCAGCAACCTAGCGGACATCCAGGAGGAAATGGCAGATAGGCAGGAGGAGACCTTGTCTATGGTAGTGGTGGATATGTCAGGGGTGTGGAGGTAGATTTGGATGTCATCTGCATACAGATGATAGTTAAAACCCATGGAGGAGATAACCTTGCCAATGGAGGATGTGTATAGGGAGAACAGTAGGGGGCCAAGGACCAAGCCTTGGGGGACTCCCACTGAGAGGTGGCTGGGGGTGGACGAGGACTCATTGAAGGAGGTCGTGAAGGAGTGTTTGGAGAGGTAGGATGAAAGCCAGGTCAGGGCGAGTTAATGAATGCCCATGGACTGGAAGGATTGGAGGAGTAGGGGATGATCTACTGTATCAAAAGCTGCTGAAAGGTCATGGAGGAGGAGAATGGAGTATTTACCTTCAGCTTTAGCTAAGGCAAGGTCATTGACCACTTTGGTGAGAGCCGTTTCAGTTGAGTGGGCAGGCCGAAATCTAGATTGCAGTGGGTCTAGTAGGGAGTTGGCATTGAGGTACTGGGTCAGGCGTTTGTGAACCAGATGCTCAAGGAGTTTTGAGGCAAAGGGGAGGAGGGAGATAGGGCGGTAGTTGGAGGGTAGCGAGGGGTCGAGGGAGGGTTTCTTGAGCAGGGGCAGTACTGTGGCCTGCTTGAAGTCTGAGGGGAAGGTGCCTGTGGATAGGAAGAGGTTAAACAGGGTAGTGAGGACTGCTGGGGCCAAATCTGTGAAGTGAGGCTGAAGTAGATCAGAAGGGATAGAGTCAAGGGGGAGGTAGTGGTATGGAAAGTCTGCAGTAGGTGGTTGACTTCCTCAATGGTAGTAGGAGTGAAGGAGGTGAGGGGAGGATAGGGTGGAGGAGGAGTTGGTTGTGAGCGGGTGGGAGGAGAAGATTGAAGATTGGATATTTCCTGACAGATGGAGACTATTTTGTTGGTGAAGTGGGTGGCTAAATCTGTGGTAGAGAGGGAGGAAACAGAAGATGGGGAGTGGGTTTAAGCAGAGAGTTAAAGGTGCCAGCAGGAAGTTGAAGGTGGGTCAAGACAAGCACTAGTGCACCAGAAACAAAAAAGTTTTGCTTTAGTAAGCAAATGGAAAAATTATATACCTAGGAAGGTAGGTAAAAATAAGCATTCTGGATCTCACATGGAATGGTGAAATGTTGCTCTGTCTCAAACCTCAGCACGAGTGCAACAGACTGTATGCTAGACTTGTAGCACTGTGTATGAAAGAGGAAAATTATCTGGCACTGCAAATCTCACTTTATTACCACAAACAATTGATGCACTGACAAAATCCATGATACATTGCAATAGATATGCAAATGAAGATAAGTTCTCATAACCAAACTTGTTATTGTACCCATCATTTGTGGTAATAAAGGGAGCTTTGCAGTGCCAAATGATTCTCCTCTTTCATACACAAAGGCATATATATATATATTTACATAGGAAAACACATAAACCTTAGTAGAAGAGAATGACCCATTATTCTACAATTCATATCAGAACTAAGTAGTTATTATTGTAAGTAAAGAAAGAAAATCAAAGTTTCTCTCAAGTTTTTGTAAAAATTTGCAACAATTTTATTGAAAATGCTGTAAACAACAATGCAGTATTATCACATTTGGCCAGCCTAGATTAACAATGTTAAGTCCAATTCCCCAATTAGCATTGTCAATCGAAATAAGCGGTGCAGATTGGAGGAAGTAAGGTCACCAATTCCCGTAAGATAATAGTTGGCAAGATAACTATAATTAGCTGTATAATACTGTAATTACAAGACAAGCTTTAAAAAGAAAGAAACAAACTGAGCATGTTTGGTAGATAACTTATTAAAAATAACACTGTTTTCTTTGCTTGTGTTTATATCACATTGGCATCTTCCACAGTGCTTTACACAGTATAGTTGTATCACTAACTGTCCCTTTGGGAGGCTGACAATGTAATTACTTCTATATTTATAAGTCATCATAGTCTAAGTTCATTTTGGGAGGAAGCCAACATTCTTGTTTGTATGTTGGAGGAAACCAGAGTACCCAGAAAAAAAACTCAGATAAATATTTGAAGAGCAAACAAACTCGTCCTGACCCAGATCCAAGCCAGGGACCTAGAAGTTTAAGGTGATAATACACCATTGTAATGTCCTTAAGATGATACAGATTACTCTGCCAGTGAGGATCATTTGACCCACTGCACGGCTAGTAAAAATGCACACTCTTCAAATATTAGTTTTGGTATAGTAAACAGTATGCTGGGTAACAATTCTATTACATGTTCCTCCTTTTATCTTTCTGATCCTAATCTCTTGTTCTCAAGCCATGCGCAAGAAAAAAAAAAAAAAAAGAAGAGATTAAAAAAAAAAAAAAAAAAAAAACATTGTGAAAGTTCAACAGTTCTGATGTAATGAGGTAGGAAATGTATGTTTAAAATATTCTCTGCCTTTCTCATGCCATTTCCTTCTGTAGGTCGGCTGTGACAAATTGATTTATATGTATTTCGGTGTGCTTTCTGTCTTCGTCTCTATTAAACATCACAGAACAGCCTACAATATGATTCTAAATTTGCTCTTACATTATATGAAGTACAATGTAAAGAAGTATACACATGGCCCTCTTTTCCCCCAATTACAAAGCAATATCAAGCAGAGATAAAAAGAAAAGTCAGTAATCAAACCTCCCTACATTCATTAATGCAGCTCCTAGGCCGAATTCTATCATAATTTCAGTTTAATCCAAAAGCCTTATCTTATATGACTTTACATTACTAATGACACCAACTGACAGTGAATAAAACCTGTTTAAAAGGTGAAGTAAAGGACACATTTGGGGCCTGATTCAGTTGTGAGCATTAAAAAATTGGCTTCATGGAAATTGGCTGGAAATAGGACATCAAGTCTGAGAATTGATCCTTAAATTAAAGAGGAACTTCAGCCTAAACAAACATACTGTCTTTAAGTTACATTAGTTATGTTAATTAAAATACATAGGTAATATAATCTCTTACTCACCCTGTTTTAAAAGAACAGGCAAATGTTTGGGATTTCATGGGTGCAGCCATCTTTTTGGTTGAAAGGAGGTGACAGGGAGCATGAGACACAGTTCCAACTGACCTGTGTCCTGATCACCCCTCCCAGCTGCACATACTAGGCAACAAGAACAACAGATATCCCATGCTTTGCACAGCATCAGGGGAAAAATGCCTGGGCAGATTTATTTGATTGGGTGGAGCTTAGCTTCTGTGCAGCTAAAAATGAGGCTTGGGTAAGAAAAACAAAGTTCTAATGCTGTGAACTATTAAAGAAACACCACGCCCTTTCAGTGCTGCTGAGTACATTTTTAGTCTGGAGGTTCACTTTAAAGACAATAACTTAAAATGTTGAGTTTTTCATGTACAATAATAACAAATAGCCCAGCCGCTCCCCCCTCCCCCCCCCCCTTTTCCTTGGCCATCACTAGGAGCTCAAATCAGCCCTTTAGCTCTTTATTTTCCAGATTAATTCAACTAAGTATCTCTTCTCAGCAGCAGAGCAGAGGTCTCATAAGCTAGAATGTCACAATCTGAATAAAGTCCAAGATCACATGCCTGCTTTTTTATAGGACCTGGGAGGTGCATATGCCAAATGATCAAGAAATCCATTATCATACCTGACACCTCTAAGATGGTTGTCATAGTCTACCACTGATTCCCAGGCACTGATTGGTGTTCCAAGGCATTAATATCTCTAATTTCCCATATCAACAACAAAAATAACAGTACTAGATGTGTATTATGTTATTGGGCCTGATGCTATTGCAAGATGTGAGCTACTTATCACCTTGCCATTGTACAAGGATTACCGGAAAATCTTATTGCCAGTTTCACTCATGCGATGGCCGATCGTTAGGAAGCATTACTCAGGCGAAAGCCTGAGCGATGCTCCCATGTTATGGGCGACGGGGAGCGAGGTTTTACCCTCTGGTGCTGTCCATCAGCACTACGGCCTCGCTTCCCACACATTCGCACACCCACCGAACATCCACCGCCTTCATCCACCGCTGCATCTGGGGGCCTCCTTTAATAAGGAGACCCCCAGAGCTGCCCGCTGGCTGCCGCTCATCTCTGCAACTCCCCACATAGCTGCAAAGATACTCTGAAGCAATTTCTCTTCTACCGCTGAACACCCGCCACAAGTCCTGTCCTGCAATTACAGTGTATGAGTCACTGTACTTTCTCTTGCTATAGCAGAGTTCCGGAAAAGCATCTTTGAATCTGCCGCTGGGGCTCCCCATTGGTTCACAGTCTGAGCCATTTTCATTGGTCCGGATTGTGAACCAATAGGGAGCCCCGGCAGCTGATTCAAAGATGCTTTGCCGGGACTCTGCTATAGCAAGAGCAATTACAGTTTCTCATACACTGTAATTGCAGAACAGGACTTGTGGCGAGAGATGGTGGGTGTTCAGTAAGGGAAATTGCTTTAGAGTATCTGTGCAGCTACATGAGGAGTTGCAGAGATGAGCGGCGGCAGGTGAGGAGCTCTGGGGGTCTCCTTACTAAAAGAGACCCCCAGATGCAGCAGCGATGATGTGCATTAGCATGTTTAGACCTGCTTTTTGCAGCTCATGTCTGCCTGGAAGCATCGTTTCATGTCTGCCTGGAAGCATCGCTTCCCAGAGGCACGCAAAGTGTAATAGGATAGGGTGTAAGGAACTTGCTAGCAACCTGCCTAGGGCTAAATGTAATTGCATCAGGAGACTTTATTGTTGCCTGATTATCGGACTCACCCGCGTTTAACGCTGGCAAGTTTGACAATTGCATCAGGCCCATTGTATCATGTGGATTTCCTTGTTGCTGAATGGCTAATCTTGTACAGCCAATGCAGAATGTATCCAGTTTTAATGCAAATTGGATGCGGTTTAAGATTGAGTCAACCTAATTCTAAAGCAAGTGCATTTTATTGGTCCTATTCCAGGTTGCATAACATTTGAATTAGGTATGCACGCAAGATCAAATAATTACTATCTCACTGGCCATCTCTAATTTTCATCATCAGTCGTCATCATTACAATGTACTCATCCTAATAAAATATATGAAGGTTAGGCAGTTAAAAAAAAAATGTACAAACTTAAAGACTGTCATGCATTACATAACTGCAAAATAGCCCACAGAAAGTCTTTGAAACATGCAACTAAGCCTCCTGATGAATTCTGACAATGTCTAACTCAGATGTAAGAGCAGTTTGCATTTTCAGCAATCATGTTTGCTTGCTTGTTTTAGTTTACAGTACACGCACTTAATCAGTTATCCAGCTGTCACTTGTAAATGTCAAGATGTGCTTACAAATGTGAGGTTTATTTATCATGTAGACAGGTGACCATAATGAAAAATCAAGCATCTTGTGCTGGCTTTCATGCAATCAGAAAAAAACAAATGCTTTAATTGAATTGAATGGTAGATGTGACAGCATAGCCTCACTTTGCTATGTGAATTATATAAGGTAAATAAGAATTTCTATGGAAAATTATATATACATCATGTTTTTCAATTTAACCAGACTATTAGAAATACGTAGGTGTTCTTGTGACATGGATAAAAGGACAGGATGCTGACATACTCTGATTACCTGCAAAAACAAGGACCATCGAAGGCTCCTACAAACAATAATTGCACACAAAATTCTAAATTACTGATGCTCAACAGTGCCAATCTCAAACGAATACAGTTTTGTTTTATTCTATTTTAGTTATAATATTGTAGAAAGTAGTTAGAGAAATATGGGCATTATTAAAGGGGCACAATGGCAACAAACTATAAAATACTTATCTACACGTACAAGTTTTGAATTAGTCAATCTCCTCATGGAGGATTCTCAGGATTTATTTATTTTATTTTCAAAAGCACTGCTTGAATGGCAGTTGCTTAATCTAACTACCAGAAAATAGTGCAAGTGAGTGGATGGCTGGCATCTTTGTATAAATACTTTCCAAAGATTGCTTTTGAAATAATTAAAAGAAGCATTAAGAATTCCCTGCGGATTCTTAATCCTTGCAGGATGCCAACTCCATCCATCCATTGGCTCCTTTGGTTAAGCCCCTCCATGATGCCAGCAGCTAATCCGGTAATAAGGGCCACCACGACTGGATGCTTCTTTGATCAACCCTGCCAAATGCTGCCCAAGAGTTGGGACCCACCACAGAAATGAACACTACTGTACCTTTTGAACTGGAACACCTTGCCCAGCTCTGCCAGATGTCGGCAATCGGGATCCTCAGCAGCATCAGCCATCTCTGCCAATTTCATTCATGAAGAGCTCGGCCATCACTACTTAACCTTCACCTCCCTCTGCCCCCCCCCCCCCCCCCCCATGTCTCCTTAGGGATAACAGATGATTGCCAAGAGCGACTGGAGGCACCAGTATGGCAGCCTCAGCTCTTGACTTTTGGTTATTTTACCGCCTTACTCTCACCATCCACCCCTCCTCCTTCTGGAACCTGTATGAGCCAAAACCCTTTCTGGGTACAACCCCCTGCTTTATACTTGGCAAAATACATTATTTTGATTCTGTGAGGAAATTGACTGTTCCAAAAGCTGTCAGTAAGACGTTCAGAGGTTTCATATTGTAATAATTATTCTAAGTGAGAGCTACATGAGAATAGAACGTTTTACATTTACAGAGTGTTTACTCTGGGACAAATGTACATCTTATATGTGTGTACATTTGTATTTTAAAGTTTGCCATGTTGTTTTGGTCCCAATTGCAGATAATTTTCCTTGCATAATGTCTCTGAAATCTCCATGTTGTCTTGTGTTTTCATTAGGGTGACTTGTGGTCTTGGAGACAGAAAACAAAATGTAAAAAATTATTTTTTTAATTCTCTTTCATGTTGAGGAAGATTTCCCTTTCACAGATAGGACAACAAAAAACTCCAATAGAGGTCCTAACCATTTTCCAAACTATGCAAAATATTTTTCTTTCTTGTAGTAAGGAAGTAAATACAGCAGAGTCCCAGATGTCCAGAACTCAACTAAATGAGAAATCTCAACCAACCACAACAAATCTTCAGCAGTACTCACAGTGGGCCAACATTTTAGGCTTTTTGTGGGCTCTGCTGTGCTTAAAGACTGGATTCCATGGTCCTCACGAGGTTAATATACTTCCAATTACTGTATTTTATCATTTAATACTGAGTTCATGGTATGTATACAGAGTCTGGGCCTATTTTAACACTCAGTCTTAAGCAACCAGAAAGCACACTTATCCTGCATCAGTCAATCCCTGTGGGTACTGCATAACGGAGACGTTGCTGTATTGACCAAATTATGTATTCTAAAATGCTGAAAGTATTTAAATCTTAAATGCAAAAGCTGAATGTTAGTACAAATCCTAACTCTGTAATAACTCACTTTGAGCAGATATTTTAGTTTTCACCAATTTTTCTCAATTTTGTTTGCACTGGTTTGATCAACTGGGCACATTCACTGTTAATCCAGTCCCAAAAGGCCTCACATTTTATAAGCCCAGACAGAATTTGTTTTGCTTGCTGCTGGCTGTAAGAGATTCAAAAGCAACAACAGACTTGACGTTGACTGTCACACTGTCCCACCCACTAACTAGTTTTTGGTAAATCGGTTTTTCAGGATCAACTTTGATTGAACATGATCTTGCTCAGAGAAAATATATTTAGTAAAACAACACAAAGTTCATCTGAGCACATGGCATGGACATTATCCCTGTAATTTAGGTACTGCTTCCTGCTATCACATGCATTTTTGGAGAAAGTAAGGTAAAATCTGACTCTACTGAAAGGATAGTGGTCTTTTTGTAAGTAGACCTGGCACTGCGTGTTGTGGTCTTTTTATGGTGAAGCTACAGTTAAGTTGTGTACTTAGCTACTTAGTACTGAGTTATATTTTGTGGATTATTGTGCATTATTTTCTTCCTTATTCTGTCACATAATCTCTCTCTCTCTCTCTCTATATATATATATATACCGTATTTCGCGCCATATAAGACGCTCCGGAATATAAGACGCACCCAGGTTTAGAGGGCAAAAACCAGGGTAAAAAAATAAAACCTAAACCTGGTCCACCTATATTCCAGGAGCGTCTTGTACATGTTCGCCCCCAAATGGTGTCCTCTTGTGTCCCCACCATTGTGTTCCCCATGTCTGCCCTAAGTGTCCTCTGTGTTCCCATGTGTCCTCTGTGTCTCCTATGCCTGCCCCATGTGTCCTCTGTGTCCCCTATGCCTGCCCCATGTGTCCTCTGTGTCACCCATGCCTGCCCCATGTGACCCCCATACCTGCCCTATGTGTCCTCTATGTGACCCCCATACCTGCCTCATGTGTCTTCTGTGTCCTCGACCTGTGTGTGTATACTGTGCCTGCTGATACCTGTATGTGCCGCTGCCCTCTCCTCATAGCTGCTTTAAGTGTCCAGCCGCATATCCCCCGCTAGTGTATAGGATGCCCGATAATCACATGACGATCACTAGAGCAAGATGCGCGGCTGTGAGGCAGGTCTCCAATCCTAACGGGCATGGCGGAAAGGGAAGCCCGCTACAGATTAACACCCGGGGGGGCCAGCAATCGCCAGGAGGAGGAAGATGAGGAACACAGGGGGATCGGGCATCTTATACACTAGCGGAGAGGTAAGCCCGCTACAGATTAACACCCGGGGGGGGCAGCAATCGCCAGGGGGAGGAAGATGAGGAACACGGGGGATCGGGCATCCTATACGCTAGCGGGAGACATGCGGCTGGACACTTAGAGCAGCTATGGGGAGAGGGCAGCGGCACATGTCAGCAGGCACAGTGTACACACACAGGCAGGGAATTCCCGATGTGCCGGCGGGTCGCGTTTCGTATCGGCGGGCGTTCGTAAGTCGGGGATTCCCTGCCTTTGCCGTATAAGACGCAGGGACTTTTTCTCCCCATTTTTTGGGGAGAAAAAGTGCGTCTTATACGGCGAAAAGTACGGTATATATATATATATATATATATATATATATATATATATATTATATATATATATATATATATATATATATATAGCATATATACACTATTTTTTAATACAAGTTTCTATCCTTATTACTGCACATTGTTATCTTTAGCTAAATGACTACCTAGAGCCTTCAGGGAGACATTATTGTTGAATGTTTACATCTTAGGTTATTAATGTGACATTGTCAACAATTACAGCCTTTCTACACTTAAGCACCCTATTCCTACTCATGAGACTACCTAACCCCAGGACTGTACATCCCTTCTCAGGTTCCATAGGTGAGAAAGAGAACTGACAAACGTTAGCTCACTATATTTATTGAGAAAGGGCCATGCTATTTGTTTGACTCGTTTCGGTGAAATATCCCCCATTGGCGATAGAAGTTGAAAGCTCTGTAGAAAGATCAAAATTTACCACTTTTTTATTTCTTTGACTGGGATGGTAATATAGTAAAAAAAAAAGTCTCATGTTAGTGTATCTAAATCAAATGTTTACGATCGCACATTGGATACGCAGCTGATATAGAAATCATTTGGGCATATCTAATAATTAGATTCACTTTCAGGTTCTAGGTATTATTTTTTGTTCCATAGAGACCATAAGAAATGTAGCTTAACCCAGTCTGATAAGACTTTGCATCCATACGTGATTCAGAATTTGCAAGGGGATTCAGAACGGTGGCAAAAGCCAGCTAGATTATTTTCCTTAGATTTAGTATTAAGATGATTCTTTGTTTGTTAATATGCAATAATTATTTGCATTCACAGCTTGCTGCATATTGGTATGAAACATCAGCATGCACTAAGCCCTTATTTCAGTATACAAAAGAAAGCTTTGGGTTTAATCTGCAATAGCACTGCAACAAAATACCTGATATTAATCATCTTCTTATTATCTATATCACTTAATATCCTGAGCATCCTGCACAGGCATGTCAAGAATGCTTTGAAGAATTTCCTAGAAAAGATTAATGATGCATAAAAGTATTTCATAGGTTTCATAGGACTTTTCTAATAATTTGTTGCAAGATATATAGTTTGTTTTTATCTGTTCCTTTATAGCGCTGAGTTCTGTAGGATTATATAAATTGTGAAGGTCACAATCACAATATAACAGATGTTAATCTGAATTTCCCACTTTTGAGTATTTATTTTAGTCTAGCATCTGACAGTCCATTTTTAATTTATTTTTTTTATAAACTGTTGTTAATTCTTCTGTAAGTTGTATTTAAAATAGAAATCTTGGTTCAAGGAATTTCACAAGCCAGCAAGGTCTGTTCTATAACAAGTTACCATTGTGAGCTAACATGTATTCTTTCTGCATATGAATACTTTATTAGGTCAGAATGTACAGACCCAAATATAACACATAGGATGATCCATAAAAGATCTGTCATTATGTTGAAGTACAAAAGTGCACAGTCACACTTATCATCTTCCTATTATATTTTCTTTGCTTAAAAAACGTTGAATTGTTATGTTATGATGATACCATTACAAATATAGTCACAGTGATGCAAATCCATGTATTTCCATGACAAAATGTACCCATCCAATTTATTCCCACTATTCCTTCATTTTGCTTATTTTATTTTGAAGATGTCTCCATAGTTGTACAGTATTTGTATGCACAGATTTATTTCCAAATACCATATCATATTTCACACAATTAACTCTTCATTTTGCAATAACAAGTAGTTAGTTATCTGTCTGCTGTTTTATACAGCAATCTTTATTGCGGTTAATTAAGAGTAGTGATAGTGATGGACAAAATCAGTTTGTATATTGTATACAGTACACTGCTATATCGGTCAGAGACCCATTAAGAATGATTTTTTTTGGTGGCAAATAAGAGGTCTGTTAAAATCCAAAGGAATAAAGTGGCCTTTCTCCTTTACCTAATCAAAATCAAGTGTTCTCATCTCATCTTTTTCATATGCACCTTTTCATTATTTAGATCTCCTGGTAATGTTGATATTCTGGTTATGACAACATCAACAGAAGAACTAAACTATACACAACTCATACAAAAAGGTTAGGAACCACCCATAAAAATAAAATATTTAAAATGTAAAAAGGAGTGTAAATATAGTATTAGCATCACTTACAAACAACAAAAAAACATAATAATAAGACATTTATTGTACCAACATCATCCATGTTGTGAACTTTATCAGGTGGAAAAGTATGTATAGTCAACAATACAATAAGCATTTAACATATTTTTTTGACATTTTACAAATAAAAAAATTACATAATACATTTCAATTAGATACACTCTTGTAAAAAAAATTCAAATGGATACGCTAGACGGTGAGAGTGTGAGTGGCTATATAGCTGGTCACTGGGACCAGTATTTCACCAGAGTTTGGCTACACTCTAGGTTTTTTAATAAAGTGTTGCCTGTTTTGTTGAGGAGGGGGGGGGGGGGGGCTTTGGGAGAAACTGTATAGCTGCCAACAGAGGAAATGAGAGACCTGTATAAACATTTATTTAACTAACAGGAATATTAGTACCAGGTTCAACAAATAAGTTCAAAATACAAGGTACATTTTCCCAATGATAAATAAAACCTGGTATTCCTGGTCATGTGTGAAAAAGTGAAAGTGAAGGAAACAAGGGACATTCTGCATCAGCTTTCTTCAACATTTTTCTTGCTATGGGCAATTGGGCATGGGTTGAGAGATCTTCAGGTATGTTTTTCTGTCTTCAGAACTGCACATCACTTCATCTCATTTTTTTTTCTTTTAATTTTAAAGAGAACCCAAGTCAAAGCTCAGTTTCAGAAACAAATACTTACCTAAGGAGAGGTAAGCCTTTGGATTCTAATGAGGCTTTTATCGGCACCTTCTGATCAGACTTCCCTCTCCTTAGGTAAATATTTAATTTTGTACCTAAATTTCGGCTCAGGTACACTGTAAAAAAAATCCCTTCTCCCCCATGTTGTATAGTATTGGCAGAGGTGGATAGAATGGGCTCTGACATCTAAAAAGTAACAGCCATAACATGGGGAGGAATCTTTCTTCTTCTTGCAAAGCCCCTGATCATGTCAAAAATCCCACAACAATGCAGATGTAATTAGGTAACTACCACACATATACGATGGTAGGTCCTGACTGAGTAGCAACAGATTTTTTTAAATCTGTTTACTTTTTATCTGTATACTCTGTAACCTTCTTTCTTCTTCTTTATACTTGGATTTTGTGAAATCATCTTCTTATGTATGCTTCTTAGTTCTCCCAGCACTTTTTCTGTAAATGTCCTTCTCCTGCCTAAAATATATTTTCTACAGTTATTTTCTTCTTTGAGTTTGTTTCTTCATTTAAATTTAATTTTGGGGTCACGGACAGCCTTCTGTTCCCATTGTACTAATGCTGAAACATCAGACACCTTCATGTCCCTCTGCACCTCTTCTGGGCACCCCAATGCCACCATACCTCTGCAAGGGACCTCCAACACTGCCCCTGTATCTCAGCATCTGCAAAATCATCCATATATCAACCTTTAGCAGTTCCCGTACATTGGCCAATGAGAATTTTCCCTACAATAAGTGTGTAGTCAGTGAAGCCACAGTATAAGCAGAACACCTTAGCAGTATATACTAGTGCTGGGCTGTTGACTCAAAAACAAATGGAAGTAGAAGGTAAAGATTACAATCAGGCAAATACATTTTAAAGAGTGAGGGAAGGGAAGAAAAATTAAACAGGTGGTTTCAGCACCTGGCGCCCAGCCCCGAAACCAGGCACCCCAGAGCAGCAATGTTATGCTGTGCAGGGCACATAAAAGTAATTCGGGGCTCCTGCAATCGCCGGACCCCGAATTACAATGACTCAGAGAGGGAATAGTATTTAACGCTGCCGGGGGGATTTGCGGCAGCAGGTTGAGCTGTCTGTCATTCAGCTCTCACGGCACCCAACTCACCCGTGTTGTACTAATACATACGCAAGGAAAATGTCAACCACCACATTTGTCTCACTACATGTTTCTTTCAAAGGAGGAAAAGCAAAAGCAACATTGGATGCATTATACTGGTCTATGACTTGAGCCCAGTCTCCCTGAACCTGATCAGCTCTGGGCTGTCTGGCCTAATGCTGTATAGAATATTGTTTTAAAAGTAAAGGGAGGAGGGGAGGAAGGTGGATGTGGCAGTGAGTAAAAGTAAAAGAGTAGATATACACTGAGTGAACGAAATTATTTTCCCTTCAGATACCACTGCAAGATAATTGGTGTTGGCCTCATTATATCCATAGGAAACACACAGCCAACACTATATAACAATGCCTGACAAGTGTCTGGACAGAGGTGTTGATGTTACCTGTCACAAACTGCAAAGCATATTAAGGCAAGAGTCACTGAATTGTGCCTGACATGGCACAACACATCTGTATCCATTCAACATACATAGTAAATGTACATGTAATTGGCAGTAAAACTTTTTATATAGCAGCTAATAACACCTTCAGTGTAAAAGTTAGGCATTCTGTCATCACTGAGATTTTTTTCTTCTTTGTATAGCGATTCCAATTATCTGCCAGCTAAAGGTGAACTAACATAAAGAAAACAAGGACTCTAATACGGATGAAACTGTAATTCATGGTCTCCTTTCTTTCATTGTGTAAAACAACAACAATTCTACTATGTAAGATGAAGAAGAAGAAGAGATAAATGAAAACCGAGTGCCTTTAACAGTGATCTCAGAGATCACTTGTCATTGAGTGGCACTTATCAATGAGAGTCACTTGCAGGGAATGTGAAGTAAAGCACAGCACATAATACACGCCATTATCCATTTCGTACACTTTACAGCCACGTAACTGTTGTAATGCATATGCCTTTTAAATAGCCGTTAGCACTTTTTGTATGCAGCCAAGCCACAGCAATGCTCCTGCTTCCACATCACTATGAGCAAATTACAACCCTTAAAGAGAAACATTACTGAAAGATAGAATGGGGAAAAATAAATCAACACATAAGAAAGTTAGAAATCATAAAAAATAGAAGGTATTTTAAAGTGGACCTGAACTCTTGCACAGAACAAAAGGAAAACATAGAGAACTGAACCCTGTATGTATTTAGATAGCGTAGCCTGTTTAATGCCCCTTCATTTGTGTCTAATCACACGTTGTAATTTGATCTCGCCCCTGTGTTTCATGACTGCCATGGCAGAGATCAGTATCAGAATCAGAATCAGTATCAGAATCAGAATGATGGCAGATAAGCTCATTTGAAATAAAAACAAGGAACACCAAAAAAACCCAATAGTGTAATATGTACTGGTTAATGGTTACTAGATAGAGTAAATATTAATACTCACAAACCAGGGTTACCATTAGGCAACCACTATAAAGGCAGGTGGGGAGATTTGCCTGACCCCACTCAGGAATAAGAAGTTGCTCCCTGTAGATGAGAAAAAGGGGGTTCAACCCTCCACCTAGGGTGGACTCAATATTATGCAGGAGAACAGAGGCGCCAAAAGGATAAAAGGAAGCTAAATTAGCTTAAAAACCAAATTCTTAGTAAATAGAGGAGGTAGTGGTGGACTTACCTCCTCCAAATAAAAACACAACGACTGTAGTAAAGACAGTCAATATATTTTATTTATGAACTCCAAATATGCAACGCGTTTCGCAGGTTTGATCCAGCTTCATCAGGCAATAACAACGGAGCAATAGCATATGTGGTCAGTAGAAGAGCCAGGCACCTCTCACAGAGGCTCTTCTACTAACCACATATGCTATTGCTCCGTTGTTATTGCCTGATGAAGCTGGATCAAACCTGCAAAACGCGTTGCATATTTGGAGTTCATAAATAAAATATATTGACTGTCTTTACTACAGTCGTTGTGTGTCTACTTGGAGGAGGTAAGTCCACCACTATCTCCTCTATTTACCAAGAGTTTGGTTTTTAAGCTCATTTAGCTTCCTTGTATCCTTTTGGCACCTCTGTTCTCCTGCATAAGCTCATTTGAAAGCACAGGCTGTAAACAATATGTCTGTTTCCATGAATAAGGAAGTAGAAACAGTGCATATTTATTTTAGGATTTGTATCAGCTGTACCAAAGAAATGTTTTTTTGTTTAAAGGTTATTATGCTGTTGCATATCTTTTAGAGCAGAGAGGACGTTCTGAGTTCAGGTCTGCTTTAAGAAATGATTGATGATCACTGTGTAATTTGTTCATGTTCGATTTTCCATGAGCCTGCAGGTCAGCATCTTAACCACTTAATGACAAGCTGACTTATAAAACATCCTGCTAGAACCTCTTAACAGCTCCAGGACATTTTTATAAGTCAAACTGTGCTGCTGCCGCTGTGCATGACCACGTGCGCACGCCCACGTGCGTGCTTCTGTGCGTGCACGTGAAAATGGTGGAAAAAAAAACAACATAGAAAAAAATACACCTTTATTTCCAAATAATATATTGTCACCATACTTTGTACTAGGGACAAAATTAGAATGTTGTGATAACCAGGACACATAGGCAGATAAAATGTGTGGGTTGTATGTACAGTAACAGTGTTTATATTAAAACTATAGGGGATGAAATTGGAGAAATAGTGTAGATTTTCATTTTTCCTTAATTTTCCCTTTACAATGCAGAGAAAATAAAATAATTACTGAAAACAAATATCAACCTCAAAAAGCCCAATTGGTGGTGAAAAAACAAGATCTAGATCATTTCATTGTGATTAGTAGTGATTAAGCTATTGGCAAATGAAAGGGATGAGCACTGAAAGGTGAAAATCGCTTTTGTCCGTTAGGGTAAAAACCCCTTTGGGGTGAAGTGGTTAAGTGCTGGCAGGCATACAACATAAAATCTATCCTCCCTGAGCCCCAATGTCAGCATCTTTAGTGCTGGCAGGCATGAAAAAAACTGAACAGCTCAAAATTCTGTTATCTATATACAGTCCCACTCTCAATATAATTGTAACAAACACAGAAGAGACAGCTGCGGTGAACAGCGATACCACCGCAGCTGCCTCCATGTCCCTGCCTAGCGATCTATCTGGGCCTCGGGTTGTCAGCAGCACATAGGGTTGCATTGTCGCGTGCGCACGCGCACAGACGGGACCTTTATGCAGGGAGGAGGCGCGTCAGCTGACCGGCCGGTCGGCTGACGTCAGAGGAGACGCTCGACGCTCCTCATTGGTTGATGGGAGTGGGCGTGCCGAAGGGGTCTCCTCTGCTTCTTAAGCTTTGCTGATTCACTCGCAACTTGTCTGCTGTTGCGAATACTTCGTGTTAGCGCTCAGACCTTAGATAGGTCCGGTGTGCTTTGATCCGGGAGGAAACCAGGGATTTCACACAGTGATAGGATTGTTTGATAGCTATAATTATAATCTGAATACTGTTATTATCTGTGTATGACTCTTGCTCTTGCTCGTGCCATCTTATTGTGGGAGGTGTTTAAAACTGTTAGATAAATATCTTTAGTGGGAAAAACAGTATAGGCTACTGATTGGTGTAAAGTTTAATCCGCTGAATTAAAGTTGTTTTTTCAGCTGCAGCAACTACCAGAGGAGCATATGTGATGCATTCTGTGGAAATATTGTCTTGTTCTTCAGGTACAGTGCAAAATGCCTGACCCTGATGAGCAAAGGCCCCTCAGTGTGACACAGTAGTGCTCATACTTATCAGAGTCAGCCATTAAATACTGTAGGTAAGAAAGCAGACATTACTGTAGATATACTGTATACTGCAAACAGGTTGTCTATGTGCCAATAGTGTCTATCCCATACTACCTTGACTGATATTTGTTCTGTGGAGGTAAGTGCATTGCTTTTTCTTTTAAACTTTTGAAATATGTTAATCCCCTCCCTCTTCCTCCTGACTGAGTGCCTTCTATCCCTGTGTTTTGACGTGCAGAACAAAATTATACTTTCAAAAGGAATGTCGGTATTTGCATGTGCAAGTACCACAAGATTAAAGATTATACTGATATTCAGGAAGATGCTAAAAATGGACTTTGATAGCAGTTGTAACTTAACAAAAAAAAAAAACACTGGTTTACTTAACCACTTTTTCCACCACTACAGTATACAGTATCTATGCCCTCTGTGACTCCATCTAAACCACAAGGGGCTCGATTTACAAAACGGTGCTAACTTTAGCACTGGCCCTTAGCACGTCTAAACTCAGTTGAAATGTGAGATCTGATTGAGAAAACCGGTGCTAACCTACTTAGCACCCTGGTTAGCACGCCTAAAGACTTTAGACGTGCTAAATAGGTTAGCACCGCTTAGTAAATCAAGCCCAAGGAGGTAGATATAAGTCGTGTAGCTGAAACACAGCTATGCACAGTTTGGCTTGCCCCTGTATAAAACCTCCGGCACTGTCTGCTGCAGCACTAATTGGTAAAAGCGAATAATATGTCCTCCGAGTCAATAAGATTGACTTTTACCATTAAAAATACTTTTATTTTCTCAGTTCATAGTGAAAAATACACACTGTAGCATTATTTCAGAAACAAATATCTTCACCATAAATTGTCACATGAATGTAATTTAAATTTTGTGATAAAGATTAGAAATAGCCAAACAAAATGTGTGTTTTTTATTTACAATAGTGCTTTTTTTATTTTTAAACTGGAATTGGTAGAACTGAACAGAAATAATGTGTTTATTTCTATTTTTTTTCCTCTTTTTCCTATTAAAATGCATAGAAAACAAATGTCATATAATAAAAGACTAGTTAGTCTTGAAAAAAAAAAACAATATATATTTCATTTAGGTGTCATAAGTAGTGATACCGTTAGTGCTGATTAAATAAGGACATAGCTAAAATGTCAGAACTGCTCTGGTCCATAAGGGGAAACAAGGTCTGGATGCAAAGTGGTTAAAATAAACAGTTATATACTGAATAACTTGTTGTTTTTTTTCTTCTTTAGACATAGCAGGGAGACAGTTAAGTCAGTAGCATGACTTAAAAAATAGGCAAGATGAAACCTGCTGATAGCGCTGGGAAAAGTTACAGTGTGAGACTAGAAGCTCACTGCTCCCTCCCCTAGTGTAAGTAGTTCTATTTAAAGTAAGCATGAGACGGTGGAACAAATTCTACTTTACTTAGTTGGGGCTTCTTTCAGCCCCTCGTAGCCCTACAGGTCCCTTGGTTTCCTCTCAGTCCATTCTGTTGTGTTATTGTGCCACTCAAAAAAAATTGAAAGAAGCGGGCCACTGCACATGTGCAGCCCCTGCTACATGCCTGCTTCATCATACTCCTGTGGCCAGGAGCATTCTGCACACATGCAGAATGCCCCTGGCCAAAAGACCATGATCAAGATGGCACATAGCTTTGGCTGCACATGCACAGCAGTTCATGACTGGTCAAGGAAGAAATTGAGGGACCTGTTAGGCTACAGGGGGCTGGAAGAAGACTCAGGTGGGTAACATCGAACTTTCTCCCCATCTCAGGTGCACTTTATGGGATGGCAGAAGTTGTATTTAAGTATTATAAACAGGAATGGATTTACTACATTTTATAGGCTGGATGGTGTAATGGTTAAGGGCATTGCCTCTGATACAGGAGACCAGGGTTTGAATCTCAGCTCTGCCTGTTCAGTAAGCCAGCACCTATTCAGTAGGAGACCTCAGGCCAGTCTCCCTAACACTGCTACTGCCTGTAGAGCATGTCCTAGTGGCTGCAACTCTGGTGCTTTGAGTCTGCCAGGAGAAAAGCGCAATATAAGTGTTTTTTGTGTTTGAATTGTGTAAAGAAAGACACAAGTGGATTAAATGGTTGGTTTTGTTTTTCAAATTTAAATACTACCATACATTGTACATAAAGCAAGTACAACAGAACAAAACTCTGAAAAGGAAATGTAAGTAGTAGAGTGTGCATTCTAACCAAAACTCTATAATTCATATGAACACACTTATTATTACGCTAAAGAGAAAATATATAGATTTTTTTTTTATAAGCTGTTGTTTATTTGCTCTAAGCAAACACACTGCAATTATTTTGGAGAAACGCAAGGAGACAAAACTACATTTTAACTGCCATAACTGAATACATTTTTAAACTACATTTTTTAAAGCATGTACTAAACTTAAGGCATAGTTTTTTCGAACTGCCAAGCATAATTTGTTTCCAATTTTATTTATTTAAAACAAGTTGTTTCTTGAGGGTAAAATAAACAAGAATGTTTTCTGGAACTTCTTGAGACTGGGGCTGTTAAAAGAATCTGCTAAATTTATTAACAAATATAGGGTTGGTAAATACAAGAAATGTATTCATTGAATATCTCATGTTTACTGATGATTAGTATGCACAAGAGAAAGGTTTCATGCACACATTTGTGCTTAAGACAGGCCTAATCTAATAAATAAGCTCAAAAGGTAATTTGTTGTATATTTAGTAACAAAAGTATAAAATATTGATGTCACATATTTTATTCTCATTGTAAGGGGTTACATTTTGATTGTGAAATGTTCACAGCAAAACCTGGCTCATTCAGCTCCCAGCAGAAGAAAATCCTACTAATATAATAAATGGGAAAGTTCGGATGTTTGGATGTTTGGATGTTTGGATGTTTGGATGTTTGGATGTTTGGATGTTTGAATGTTTGAATGTTTGTTACTCGATCACGCAAAAACGGCTGAACGGATTTGAATGAAATTTGGCACACACATAGTTCATTACCTGGAATAAAGTATAGGATACTTTTTATTCCCATAACCAAAAAGAGACAAATACAAATTTCACTGGAAAATGTAAACTGCAGACATTCTTACACTGTTACACTGGAGGTGTGTTTAGCTTCTAAGGGTAGAATGGTTAATTTGCATATATTCAGCAGTGATGCCCTGGGAGACATCTCAAGTTCACTCCAACCTGAATTATTGCAAATTATTTCTGTTTTAAGAAAGCAAACTTTTGTTTTTCTTAACATCTTAGTAAGGGGGCTTTTAGGACTATTGTAGTCCCTTACACACTCTAATGAGTTCTGGGTCACCATGAGGTTGCTGGTTAGAAGCCCTACTGTATAGAGCCAAATTAATCCATGCCATGCACTGATGAGGATCAAACAATCCAAAACAGTCTGTATGCATGTTGGATTGTGATGGCTCTGTACAAATTAACAAGCTGACACATCATTGCATTCCAGTGGTTCTGGAAGTGTGTTTAGCTTCTAAGGGTAACAATGGTTAATTTGCATATATTCAGCAGTGATGCACTGGGAGACATCTCAAGCTCACTCCAACCTGAATTATTGCAAATTCTTTTTGTGTTAAGAAAGCAAACTTTTGTTTTTCTTACACTGTTAATGGTAGAGTTCTCAAACTTTGCACAGTTGGTCAATTTTCAAGGGGAATATATCTGCCATTCTTGCACTGTTAATGGCACAAGCCTCAAACCTGCCATTCTTGCACTGTTAATGGCACAAGCCTCAAACCTGGTATAGTTGATCATTGGGTGACTGGGGTTCAATTTCAGAAAGGGGGTGGAGCCACAAATAGACAATCAGATGTATTTCATTCCAATGCAAATTATTGTTGCCAAACACCGCAAAGCTCACAAACTTGGTAATTGAGTAATTGATTAATTGTGTGTTAGGGTTAGGAAAGTGGGCACAGCCAACACCAGCCAAATACATAAGGGGGCAACGCAGGGTCATAAGTGGGTGAGACAAATACAAATTTTACTGGGAAAATGTAAACAGCAGCCATTCTTACACTGTTAATGGTAGGGTTCTCAAACTTTGCACAGTTGGTTACTGGGCGACTGGGATTAATATTCATAAAAGTGGGTGGAGCCTACAAAAAACAATCAAATTACCTATTGATTTTTCAGGGGAATATTTCATTGCTGCCATTCTTGCACTGTTAATGGCACAAGACTCAAACCTGGTACAGTTGAACATTGCGTGACTGGGGTTTAAATTTATATAAGGGGGTGGAGCCCCAAATAGCTAATCTGATTTGTTTCATTTTAATGCAGGTTATTGATGCCAAAGACCGCAAAGCTCACAAACTTAGTCATTGAGTAATTGAGTAATTGTGTGTTAGAGTTAGGGTTAGGAAAAGTGGGCGCAGCCAACGCCAGCCAAATACATAATCGGGCAATGCCAAGTCATCAGTGGGCGGAGACAAACACAAATTTCACTGACAAAATGTAAACTGCAGCCATTCTTACACTATTAATTGTAGGGTTCTAAAACTTTGCACAGTTGGTCACTGGGTGACTGGGATTAATATTCAGAAAAGTGGGTGGAGCCTACAAAAAACAATCACAATTCACCTATTGATTTTCAAGGCAAATATTTAAATTGCTGCCATTTTTGCACTGTTAATGGCACAAGCCTCAAACCTGGTACAGTTAATCATTGGGTGACTGGGGTTAAATATTTAGAAAAGGGGTGGGGCCACAAACAGCGAATCAGATGTGTTTCATTTCAATGAAAATTATTCATGCCAAAGACCACAAATCTCACAAACTTGGTAATTGACTATTGACAATTGCCTGTTAGGGTTAGAAAAAGGTGGCCACAGCCAACAGCAGCCAAATACATACCCGGGAAACATTAGGACATCAGTGGGTGGAGAAAAATACAAATTTCACTGCTAGAATGTAAACTTAAATTTGGCACACACATAGTACATTACCTGGAATAAAGTATAGGATACTTTTTATTCCCATAACCAAAAAGGGGGTGGAGACAAATACAAATTTCACTGGAAAATGTAAACTGCAGCCATTCTTACATTGTTACACTGGAGGTGTGTTTAGCTTCTAAGGGCACAATGGTTAATTTGCATATATTGTGCAGGGATGCCCTGGGAGATATCTCAAGCTCACTCCAACCTGAATTATCGCAAATTCTTTCTGTTTTAAGAAAGCAAACTTTTGTTTTTCTTAACATCTTAGTAAGGGGGCTTTTAGGACCATTGTAGTCCCTTACACACCCCAATGAGTTTTGGGTCACCATGAGCTTGCTGGTTAGTCTGTACCTCTCGGTGTTACAAGCCCTACTGCATAGAGCCATATTAATCCATGGCATGCACTGATGAGGATCAAACAATCCAAAACAGTCTGTATTCATGTTGGATTATTATGGCTCTGTACAAATTAACAAACTGACACATCATTGCATTCTAGCAGTTCTGGAGGTGTGTTTAGCTTTTAAGGGTAACATTGGTTAATTTGCATATACTCAACAGAGATGCACTGGGCAACATTTTAAGCTCACTCCAACCTGAATTATCGCAAATTTTTTCTGTTTTAAGAAAGCAAACTTTTGTATTTCTTACACTGTCAATAACAGGGTTCTTAAACTTTGCACAGTTGGTCACTGGGTGACTGGGATTATTATTCAGAAAAGTGGGTGGAGCCTACAAAAGCTAATCAAAATTCACCTATTGATTTTCAAAGGAGTGGAGCCACAGCCAATTAGATTTATTTCATTTCAATGCCAATTATTGATGTCAAAGACAGCAAAGCTCACAAACTAGGTCATCCTTGAGTAATTGTGTGTTAGGATTAGAAAAAGTGGGCAGAGCTAACACTAGCCATTTACATACCCGGGCAACGCCGGGCAACCAGCTAGTTAGGAATACTTTATTTCCAGTGGCATAGCTACAAACCTCTGGGCCCCGATGCGGAATCTGGATGTGCCCCCCCCCCCCACGGCAACAACAGCCCCCCTCCCCCGGCAACACCCGACGCACACACATATCCAAATCCCTATAGCCAGCTATAGGTCCCCCCAGTATAGGTAGCCAGGCATAGGTAAGCCAGTATAGTTGCCCCCAGTATAGGTTAGCCAGGTAGGTGCCTCCAGCATAAGTAGCCAGTATAGTTGCCCCCAGTATAGGTTAGATAGGCAGGCGCCGCCGGTATAGGTTAGATAGATAGGTGCCCCCAGTACAGCTTAGCTAGGTGGGTGCCTCTAATATAGGTAGCCAGAATAGTTGTCCCCAGCATAGGTTAGATAGGTAGATGCCCCCAGTATAGGTTAGTTAGGTAGGTGCCTCCAATATAGGTAGCCAGTATAGTTGCCACCTGTATAGGCTAGCTAGGTGCCCCGAATACAGGTTAGACAAGTAAGTGCCCCCAGGTTAGATAGGTAGGTGCCCCCCAGTATAGGTTAGATTAGGTAGCTGCCCCCCAGTATAGGTTAGATGAGGTAGGTGCCCCCCAGTATAGGTTAGGTAGCTGCCCCCCAGGATAGATTAGGTAGCTTTCCCCCAGGATAGGTTAGATTAGGTAGCTGCCCCCAGGATAGGTTAGAGTAGGTAGCTGCCCCCAGGATAGGTTAGAGTAGGTAGCTGCCCCCCATTATAGATTAGGTAGCTGCCCCCCAGGATAGGTTAGATTAGGTAGCTGCCCCCCAGGATAGGTTAGATTAGGTAGCTGCCCCCAGGATAGGTTAGGTGGGTAGCTGCCCCCCAGGATAGGTTAGGTAGGTAGCTGCCCCCCAGGATAGGTTAGGTAGGTAGCTGCCCCCCAGGATAGGTTAGGTAGGTAGCTGCCCCCCCAGGACAGGTTAGGTAGGTAGCTGCCCCCCCAGGATAGGTTAGGTAGGTAGCTGCCCCCCAGGATAGATTAGGTAGCTGCCCCCCAGGATAGGTTAGATTAGGTAGCTGCCCCCCCCAGGATAGGTAGGTAGCTGCCCCCAGGATTATGTAGGTAGGTAGGTAGGTAGGTCCCCCCCCCATAATGAAGGGGGGAGCCGCAGCTGCGGGGAGAGCAGCCCGACCTCTCCCTCCCTTCCTCTCCCCGGGCCCCCCCCCCCTTCAAATGCAGAGTGCGCGGCGCACGGAAGCGCTGTAGGCAGAACTCACCTCCGTCCCTGCGCCGCTGGTCTCCTCCCGCTCTGTATAGATGTTGTTACACACTGCTTCCTGTTTAGCCGGAAGCAGTGTGTAACAACATCTATACAGCGAGAGGAGATCAGCGGCGCTTGGAACGCAGGGACGGAGGTGAGTTTCAGCCTACAGCGCTTCCGTGCGCGTCACTCTGCATCTGAAGGGGGGGGCCCGGGGAGAGGAAGGGAGGGAGAGGTCGGGCTGCTCTCCCCGCAGCTGCGGCTCCCCCCTTCCCAATAGCGCGCACGGTGCACGGGCCGCACTCAATCCTGGCCGCACTACAAAAAGACATGGGCCCCCCTGGGCCCCTCCCCCGCCTCTTCAGGAGCCGGGCCCAGTCGCGCATGCGACCGCTGCGACCTCTATTGCTACGCCCCTGTTTATTTCTATTAAGGTGGCCATACATTAGGTGACTTGGCGGCCGATTGACCATCCGATTTGATAATTAGAATCAAATTGGATGAAAATCATTGCCGTCAAGTGCATGCCAAATTGACAATGCGACCATTTTCTGGATGAAAATTGATCGCATTGTTGACAGCACATGGTGAAAGATGTTGGGCCGACTTGCTCAATTGGGTATGCGGCAGGAACGGTGTGCAATTTCACAACAATCAATGAACGCAATATAACCCCCGTCACTATCCCCCTAATGAAAAATGTCCCCTCAGTGCCCCATGCAAGGTATACATTACCTGTCAATGGCCTGCGCTTGTACCTCCACTGCTCCAGGCGCACTCCTCTGTACATACACGCGTGCCCCACCTTAGTTTCTAGTAAGGGCACACGTGCGATGTCACACATGCGCGCCCTTACTGGGAAAACAGTCCCACAAGTGTATACAGAATGGAGGAATCACGGAAGCCAGCGGAGGACAAGTGCATGCTGTGGACAGTTAATGTATACTTTACACTGGACACGGGGGGGGGGGGGGATTCTCCATTAGGGGACAGCGTAGGGGCTGCGAGTCAGATGGATGCAGCGCACAGGGCCAATTCTGGATCGATTTCAGCATGGAATTGATTGACAATATGCCTGGGGTGTATGGGCAGCTGACAGATCTCCCTCTAATCAGATTTGATTAGAGAGAGATCTGTCTCTTGGTCAAATCTGCCCATACATCGCTAGATGTAGGGCTACCTTTAGCATTGTTTATGCAATCAGATAAAAAGTTTTTGTCTTCTGTTTACTTTTCAGGAGAATGGGCTACCTGGGGCTTGCTGTTTGACTTTCTCATTTACAAATATAGCAACATTTGTTTTTTAACACTTGCTTTCCACAAAAAAACAGGACCTCAAACAAGGTAGTTTAGTACCATAGATAATACTTGTTCTTGCAGTACCTAGGCTAATTACACTTAGGACATTAATTGTGAAGGTAAAATATTGCAATTTACAATTTTTGTGTTCCAGGAAGCATATGGCTATAAATTGAAAGAGTGTAATCTTAGCAAAAAAAGCCCCTAAATGAATACATTGTGGTAAAAAAAACCTAAAAAAAGCAGAAAGCTTTTTACTCTGTTGTATATTTGGGTAGTACATGTTAGTTACATTTTTAGTTAGACATTATTGAATCTGTCCAAATAAGATTTGCAATTTTTTTGCGACTAAGAACTATTTTTGCAAATAATTTACTGTGAGGCAATTTTTGCCTTGAAGTTTATGGTGCAATTAACTGCAAAGCCCCCTACATATATGTAAAGAAATTGCAGCTTTTCAGGACCGGCACAGAACACATCTTTAACCACTTGCCGACCGCACACTCATAACGTGCGTCGGCAAAGTGGCAGCTGCAGGACCAGCGACGCAGTACTGCGTCGCCAGCTGCAGCCTAATTAATCAGGAAGCAGCCGCTCGTACGAGCGGCTGCTTCCTGTCAAATCACGGCGGGGGGCTCCGTGAATAGCCTGCGGGCCGCCGATGGCGGCTCGCAGGCTAGATGTAAACACAAGCGGAAATAATCCGCTTTGTTTACATTTGTACGGCGCTGCTGCGCCGTAAGGCAGATCGGCGATCCCCGGCCAATCAGCGGCCGGGGATCGCCGCCATGTGACAGGGGACGTCCTGTCACTGGCTGCACAGGACGGATAGCGTCCTGTGCAGCCCGGATCTCAGGGGGGGGAGCAGGTAGGAGAGGGAGGGGGGAATTTCGCCGCGGAGGGGGGCTTTGAGGTGCCCCCCCGCCACCCACAGCAGGCAGGAGAGATCAGACCCCCCCAGCACATCATCCCCATAGGGGGGAAAAAAGGGGGGCAATCTGATCTCCCTGCCTGCACCCTGATCTGTGCTGGGGGCTGCAGAGCCCACCCAGCACAGATCAATCAAACCAGCGCTGGTCCTTAAGGGGGGGTAAAGGGTGGGTCCTCAAGTGGTTAAATAAAATCAGTATCCTATTCATTTGACCGATTACAAGGCCTGCTAGCATGCTATAACCACCTAATTTGCTACATATGCTAAGGTTATGGGGCAACATGCCAGAATTGTTTTTGAAAAAAATATGTCATTTTTGAGAAAATAGATTTTTGGCGGGTAATAGGGCTTTTAATACATTGCTCAGTGTCAGTTTGTGTCAGCTTTGGATTCATTAGTTTTCCCATTCTTTGAAATATCAATTCTTGAGCGCTAGCGAGAGCCTAACTAGTACATGGTAGCAGATTGCAGTTGGTGTATGCACTGTGTTCAGCTGCTTATGTAAAAGAGGCCTTATCTCTCTTTCTCCTTCTATAAAAAATAGACATAAATGATAGAGGTGAACAGAGGAAGAAGTCCTATCATATAACTTTCTTGTAACAGGTTTTTAACAACTGGGTGCACGCGTTATAGCCAACCACTAATAGTTTTATTAAACAGTAAACCTATGATACTCATTCCACAACAAATTAGCTTTTGATCTGGGGGAAAACTGTGCAGTTCAACCAACAGTAGGAAGCTGCTAAGTGTAAGCTGATATTAAATTGCACTTGAAGTGACTTAGTTCTGTCCACTTAGTAGAATTGACACTAGAGTATTGTCCCGTGTTAGCCATCAGTAAAAGCACAACATTTTGAATCAGGATAATTACATTCATTGGCTAACTTAAAAAAAAAAAACAATAGTAACCTTTCATCTATTCCGCCTTCATCAGACTTGAATCCTGTATGTTGAAAAGTTGTTAAAGTACACAATTAAATAATGTGTTTTCTGGACTATAAGAAGCACTTTTTCTCCCTGAAAAGTGGGGAGAAAAATTAAATGCGTCTTATAGTCCGAATACAGGGAGTCCCTGACTTACGAATGCCCGCCAATAAAAACCGCCGACGCGCCGCGATATCAGGGACTCCCTGTATTGTCCCCATGTCCTACTGGGTCCTGTTAAAATCAATTAGCGGCAGCCGATTACTCACCCTATCCAAAGAGCCTGCGGTGATCAACTGCTTTCCTTCTCCATGTGCATGGTATGTCCCCGAGGCCGCGGTGTCCTGAACTCTCCCACTCCTGTAAAAGTAATTAGCAGTGGCTACCGCCCACAGTTATCACTCACCTCCTCTCTTGAGCCTGCGGCGATCGGCTGCTTCTGTCTCACATTCCTTCCCCCTAGCGCTGGAACTTCCTGGTCAGACGCGACCAGCCGCTAGGGAGAAGAACAGGACGCAACAGAATGCTTCACTAGGCTAGAGGCTAGCAACAGGTTTTGTAAAGCATTGTACTTCAAATTTTCACCTAAGCTATTGTTTCCCGATCCCTGACAGGCAACAATTATAGTATTAACAATGACACAATAAAAAAGTAGTACGGTTCAACCCCCAAATATAGACAATTCCAAATTCACACAGAAACCGGGGTTTTATTTGAACCAAAGTTCTTTTGTTTATTCTTCGTATATTAAATCTTCAGATTGCGGACAGTGTATGTAGATACAACATCAGACCTTCACTCCATATCATTCATAAAATGCCTGACACGTGTTTCACGGCAAACAGCCGCTTCATCAGAGGCACATCATAAACATATACATTTATAATTATTATGCGCTCCTCACCTACTACAGTACCTCTTCTCAAAAAATCTCTGCAATATATATTGGTTCGCTAGCTACAAAATATGGTGTGTGTTACACCAAAAAGATGAAAAATGGAAAATTAAGCAGAGCGCTCAACAATATTATACTATTACAGTATCTATATCAATGTGATGCAACATCAGTTAGTCCATTCCCTAGTAATAATATATAATATATGTAGTATATATAGTCCATCCAACTCCACAAGCAGATGAATCTTCATAAACCTTCTATAACAGTCAGGAAAACAGTATACGCTCACCAGATAAACAGGCTAATCAATCAAGATCAGCAATCACGTTTTTTGGCCCAGCCAGCTTTCTTCTCTACTCCTGTTGGAAACTCCTCATACGGCCAGATTCAATAGCCGACCCCTGACAGACCAGCACTTCAGCGATTTAAAAGTCACCTCCACTCTCATAAACAAACCTAGGACTCAAGCAGGGCTTCACATAGCATAATTCCGTTTATTCTAAACACTTATAAAATTGTAGTGCACTTACAAAATCTTCATAAAAACATGCGCATATAATATTACTCCTCGAGGATATCCAGCGTCTCACCGGCTGCCTTGGCCACACCCTACTAGTTTCGTCTTACGACTCATCAGGAGCTTGGCCAGTAACAGCCGGCAGACACTATAAGTTCCCTCCCCCCGGTCACATGGTCCATTGTATCCATGAGCGTCATTCGCCGCTCCGCTGCCTGGCAATACAACATAGTTTTCCATTGGCTGCAGCGTTACAGCCTCTACCATCTAAGACTACAAAACTCATAATACTGCAGGGCCCGCTGATGTATCTACTCCAGGCTGTCCCGTATCGGAAACGTTCGGAGCATAGCGCTGCCATCAGCCTTATGAAACTACATTACCCAAAATCCCATGCCACAAAAGAAATTTACCGGGAAAGAGGGCAATTTTATTAAAATAGAGAAAAAAACCTTAAAAAATATAAAGAAATATTAAAATTGGTAATAGTGATAATACTAGCCATATTATGAGTATGAAAGGGACTGCTGATGTGTTATAATGATCCCCACATCCATACAGTTCATGAATCTCATATCCACAATGGCAGACTGTCCATTAACAATACATTTCAATAATTCTGAATATGAACTATACACCACAACTAAAATCAATATTACTTGCATTAGACATATATATACAGGATCTTCTAAAAAAAAATTAGCATATTGTGATAAAGTTCATTATTTTCTGTAATGTACTGATAAACATTAGACTTTCATATATTTTAGATTCAAATACACACAACTGAAGTAGTTCAAGCCTTTTATTGTTTTAATATTGATGATTTTGGCATACAGCTGTAACGATCAGTGTCAGCAACCAGAGAGAGAATCTGATCCTTGGCGATTCGCAGTATCCCCAAGAATACAGATATACCCGATTATTGAGGATCTGCGGAATCGTCAATAATCAGATATGTCTAACCTCTAGACACCTGAGAGAGTGTAAGTGTTTGGCGCAACAGTAACAACTCTGAGTGGGGACCACCAGAGGAGCTGGCAGCCTAAGACTCCTGAGGAATTCACCCCTGACAGTGGGTGATATTCCTGTAGCCTGTGGACCCCTGGGCGAGGGACCGAGACTGGGTGCAGGAAGCCCTGCTACTAATATGCAAGGAATTGCCCTGAACTGGGCTAACGTAACACAGTAATAGCAATATTAGTCTGAGGTGTGAGGTTCGTAGTTACAACGCCCTGGAACTAGTCTGGAGCATAAGATAAATGATAATACAATTCCCTAGTCTTGGGTGTGAGTTCCATGATCATCAACACCCTGGAACTAGTCTGGAGTATAACATAAATGATAATGCAATTCCCTAGTCTTGGGTGTGAGTTCCGTGATTATCAACACCCTGGAACTGGTCTAACAAATAAACAGTACAAGGTAATCTGACTCAGTGTGAATTCCCAAGTCCTCTTGGTTCAAACACACTGTAAGGATCTGACTATGGTCTGAATGTTTCCACAAAGTGTTTGCAATGACAGACAACCAGCAACTGACAAGCAGCAGAATATATAGTAGCTGAACTCTGCTGCCCCGCCCAAGCCACTCAGCCAATCATGAGTCCTGCAGGAATCAGCTGATATTCCTGATCAGCTGACACTTCCTCTGCTGGTATAAAGGCCCTGAGTTCAGGCCCGCGCGCGCGTAGCTCTTCCATCTGCCTATGTGCACTAACAGACCCAGCCACACCAAGCGCACGCCGCTGCATGCAAACCGCCGCGTTGGACGCGGAAACGGCCGCTTTGCTGTCAGGAAATGCGGCGGCCTTTCCGCATTCCACCATACTACCAGACACGTG
Organism: Hyperolius riggenbachi; assembly: GCF_040937935.1. Classification (NCBI taxonomy): domain Eukaryota; kingdom Metazoa; phylum Chordata; class Amphibia; order Anura; family Hyperoliidae; genus Hyperolius; species Hyperolius riggenbachi. The sequence continues at coordinate 234,383,109 of NC_090650.1, forward strand.
TCTATGCGTGCAAACCGCCGCGCTGGACGCGGAGTCAGCTGCCTTGCTCTTGACAGACGCGGCGGCTTTTCCGCATTTTCTCACAGTACCCCCCCTGAGGAGTGGACTCCGGACATCTCCTTCCTGGCTTTCCAGGATGTAAGTTAGAGAATTTTCTTTTTATCTCATACTTAGGCCGGCCATCAATCAACCCAGGGAGGGAGGGAGTGGAATCCACCTGCAGCGCTGACCCGGGCAGGTACACAGGAAATGATTTCTTGTCAGCCTGTTTTTTCTGTGGTAGAATGGTTTTGGGCCCAAAACCCCTGTCTAAAGCGTCTGCTTTGGGGCTTTTGTTATCAGATTTATGCATGAGAGGTAACCATGAGGAACAGGAACCATTAGGAATATCTGTACACTGTCCTGCCTTTCCTGCGACCTGTATCCTGGTTTTATCTACCTCACCCTTCTTCAAACAGTACTCATGACAATGGGCTGACCAGTTCAGCAGCTGTCCTGAAGCCCAGTCAATCAGTGGAGAGTGAAGTTGTAACCAGGGCATACCGAGAACAACAGCAGAGCCTTTTATCTGCAGGACCAGGAACTGTAAACTCTCTTCATGCAATGCCCCTAAACAACATGACAGTAGGGGGGTTTGGCAAAGAAACTGAGCACTGCGCAATGGAGAGTCATCCAAAGCAGTGACCGAAATCTGCAGATAACGGTATCCCCAAACTCTTGGCAAAATCGTAATCTATGAGGTTCGCTGACGAACCCGAGTCCACCATGGCTTGTGCGGACTTGGTCCGACCTTCCCATGTAACCGAACAAGGAAGGATCAGCTGACCGTCGTTCAGGGATGAACTCTGCTCACCTATGGTTTTGACTAATCCTAGGCGATAGCATTTGTCTGGCCTAGTGGACCCATGTAAAATGTTCTTCTTTGGGCTCCTGCGACTCTTTTCCCCCAGACTCAACCTTGTGTACCCAATTTGCATAGGTTCGCCTGAGGGTGAGGGAGACCGAGAAGAATCGTGTAAGATAGACCTTCTGGCCACTCTACCATGAACCTGTCTCTGGTGGCGCAACCGGCGATCTATCTGTATGGCCAAAGAGATTGCCTCATCCAATGATTCAGGCTCAGGATGACCTAACATCACCTCATGAATGGTATCTGACAATCCGGCCAAAAAACAGTCCAGGAGAGCGAATGCGTCCCATCTAGCCGAGACTGCCCACCTCCTGAACTCTGCAGCATAATTCTCTACCGGACCTTTGCCCTGACGTAGAAGCTTGAGCTTCCGTTCAGAAGTCGAGGCGATGTCCGGGTCGTCATAAATCATAGTCATAGCCTTAAAAAAATGCATTGACCGAGGTCAGGGCCTGATGCCCAATAGGAAGACTATATGCCCAGGTCTGGGAATCCCCTGACAACAGAGTCATAATAAATGTAATTCTCTGTGCCTTGGTTCCAGACGAGTTAGGTCTTAACTCAAAGTATGATAACACTCTATTTCTAAAGTTCCGAAAGTCAGATATGTTGCCAGAAAACCTTTCAGGTACAGGCATACGTATGTCTGTGCTAAGGGAAGATCGCACTGATTGAAGTTCCTGAATAGCCCCAAAGATCTGACACATCTGGGTCTGTTGGTTCAAAACTGCCGCGGAAAGTTGGTTTACCGCGGTGGTCAGGACTTCAACATGGCTATACAGTGCATCCATTTGGGTTCGGTCTGTCATTCTGTAACGATCGGTGTCAGCAACCAGAGAGAGAATCTGATCCTTGGCGATCCACAGTATCCCCAAGAATACAGATATACCAGATTATTGAGGATCTGTGGAATCGTCAATAATCAGATATGTCTAACCTCTAGACACCTGAGAGAGTGTAAGTTTTTGGTGCAACAGTAACAACTCTGAGTGGGGACCACCAGAGGAGCTGGCAGCCTAAGACTCCTGAGGAATTCACCCCTGACAGTGGGTGATATTCCTGTAGCCTGTGGACCCCTGGGCGAGGGACCGAGACTGGGTGCAGGAAGCCCTGCTACTAATATGCAAGGAATTGCCCTGAACTAGGCTAATGTAACACAGTAATAGCAATACTAGTCTGAGGTGTAAGGTCCGTAGTCACAACACCCTGGAACTAGTCTGGAGCATAAGATAAATGATAATACAATTCCCTAGTCTTGGGTGTGAGTTCCATGATAATCAACACCCTGGAACTAGTCTGGAGTATAACATAAATGATAATACAATTCCCTAGTCTTGGGTGTGAGTTCCGTGATCATCAACACCCTGGAACTGGTCTAACAAATAAACAGTACAAGGTAATCTGACTCAGTGTGAATTCCCAAGTCCTCTTGGTTCAAACACACTGTAAGGATCTGACTATGGTCTGAATGTTTCCACAAAGTGTTTACAATGACAGACAACTAGCAACTGACAAGCAGCAGAATATATAGTAGCTGAACTCTGCTGCCCCGCCCGAGCCACTCAGCCAATCATGAGTCCTGCAGGAATCAGCTGATCTTCCTGATCAGCTGACACTTCCCCTGCTGGTATAAAGGTCCTGAGTCAGGCCCGCGCGCGCGTAGCTCTTCCATCTGCCTATGTGCACTAACAGACCCATCCACACCAAGCGCATGCCGCTGCATGCAAACCGCCGCGTTGGACGCGGAAACGGCCGCTTTGCTGTCAGGACATGTGGCGGCCTTTCCGCATTCCACCATACTACCAGACACGTGTCTATGCGTGCAAACCGCCGCGCTGGACGCGGAGTCAGCCGCCTTGCTCTTGACAAACGCGGCGGCTTTTCCGCGTTTTCTCACAACAGCTCATGAAAACCCAAATTTCCTATCTCAAAAAATTAGCATATTTCATCCAACCAATAAAAGAAAAGTGTTTTTAAAACAAATAAAGTCAACCTTCAAATAATTATGTTCAATTATGCACTCGATACTTGTTTGGGAATCCTTTTGCAGAAATGACTGCTTCAATGCGGCGTGGCATGGAGGCAATCAGCCTGTGGCACTGCTCAGGTGTTATGGAGGCCCAGGATGCTTTGATAGCAGCCTTAAAGGGAAGGTCCAAGCAAAATAAAAAAATGAGTTTCACTTACCTGGGGCTTCTACCAGTCCCATGCAGCCATCCTGTGCCCTCGTAGTCCCTCACTGCTGCTCCAGTCCCCCGCTGGCAGCTTGCCGACCTCGGAGGTCGGCGGGCTGCATTGCGTACATTTTTACGCATTCCCGCTAGTGCAGGAACATTAACACATACATTTTTACGCATTAGTGGTTCAACGCGTATAAATTACGCATTAAACCAGTAACGCGTAAAATTATATGTGTTAATGTTCCTGCACTAGCGGGAATGCGTAAAAATGTACGCAATGCGGCCCGCCAACCTCAGAGGTTGGCAAGCTACCAGCGGGGGACTGGAGCAGCAGTGAGGGACTATGAGGGCACAGGATGGCTGCATGGGACTGGTAGAAGCCCCAGGTAAGTGAAACTCATTTTTTTATTTTGCTTGGACCTTCCCTTTAAGCTCATCCAGAGTGTTGGGTCTTGCATCTCTCAACTTTCTCTTCACAATATCCCACAGATTCTCTATGAGGTTCAGGTCAGGAGAGTTGGCAGGCCAATTGAGCACAGTAATACCATGGTCAGTAAACCATTTACCAGTGGTTTTGGCACTTTGAGCAGGTGCCAGGTTGTGCTGAAAAATGAAATCTTCATCTCCATAAAGCTTTTCAGAAGATGGAAGCATGAACCCACTTTTGAACCAGAAACAGCAGCAGAAGCGCCTGACCTGGGCTACAGAGAAGCGGCACTGGACTGTTTGCTCAGTGGTCCAAAGTACTTTTTTCGGATGAAAGCAACTTTTACATGTCATTCAGAAATCAAGGTGCCAGAGTCTGGAGGAAGACTGGGGAGAGGGAAATGCCAAAATGCCTGAAGTCCAGTGTCAAGTACCCACAGTCAGTGATGGTCTGGGGTGCTGGTCCACTGTGTTTTATCAAGGGCAGGGTCAATGCAGCTAGCTATCAGGAGATTTTTGAGCACTTCATGCTTCCATCTGCTGAAAAGCTTTATGGAGATGAAGATTTCATTTTCAGCATGACCTGGCACCTGCTCACAGTGCCAAAACCACTGGTAAATGGTTTACTGACCATGGTACTACTGTGCTCAATTGGCCTGCCAACTCTCCTGACCTGAACCCCATAGAGAATCTGTGAAGAGAAAGTTGAGAGACGGAAGACCCAACACTCTAGATGAGCTTAAGGCCGCTATCAAAGCATCCTGGGCCTCCATAACACCTGAGCAGTGCCACAGGCTGATTGCCTCCAAGCAGTCATTTGTGCAAAATGATTACCGACCAAGTATTGAGTGCATAACTGAACATAATTATCTGAAGGTTGACTTTTTTTGTTTTAAAAACACTTTTCTTTTATTGGTCGGATGAAATATGCTAATTTTTTGAGATTGGAAATTTGGGTTTTCATGAGCTGTATGCCAAAATCATCAATATTAAAACAATAAAAGGCTTGAACTACTTCAGTTGTGTGTATTTGAATCTAAACTATATAAAAGTCTAATGTTTATCAGTACATTACAGAAAATAATGAACTTTATCACAATATGCTAATTTTTTGAGAAGATCCTGTATATAACCCTCCCACCTCATCATGAGTGCCCACCCACTTTCTACACATCCAAATCCAAACTCATTAATCATCAGCTATAAAACAATTCAAATCTAGTTCGACATTTAATCCACCAGGGGATAGGGTTTTAAGGTTATATATCCATCTGGTTTCTAACTTTGAAATTTCCCTAACCTTATGACACCCCCTCCATCTCGTAGTGAGTTTTTGTAGCCCGCAAAATTTTAAAAGGCCCAGGTTACCCCCATGATGTTCAAAAAAATTCCTCGAGACTCTGTGTCCCCCATAACCTTTACTAATATTATTAATATGTTCCCCCACCCTCCTTTTTAGGGTTCTCTTAGTCCAACCCACATATTGTAGCCCGCATGGGCACCACAACAAATATACCACATGCGTACTGCTGCAATGAATGAACTCCCTGATTTTGTACTTTACACCAGTTTTAGAGGACACCACCTCCCGCATTTTAACCCCTTGTGCCCTTTCACACGTTGTGCACTGGTGACATGGGTAAAACCCCACGTTACCCCATGCATCAGTTCTATTTCTTACTATGGGACCATCCACATATGTTTTAACCAATCGCTGTTGTAGATTTTTTGCTCGTCTATAAATGAACTTTGGTTTATCCGGGAGAGTTTTGCCCAGAATGGGATCATTTTTTAACAGACCCCAATGTTTCTTATATATATTTTCCACTTGTTTGTACTGCGAATTTAAATCCATCATTACAGCAAATTCAAAAGCACTGGATCTGTTTTCCCTTTTACTTTTTGCCTGTAAAAAATCACCTCTTTGTTTCTCCAGAATTTCATTTGATACTGTTTCCAAAAATGGACGATTATACCCCTTCTCCGCAAATCTGTCAATCAAAGTGTTCGCCTGTATAACATAATACACCTCAAAGGTGCAATTCCTACGTATACGACTCAGTTGGCCCTTTGGAATATTCTGCATCCATTTGGGATGATGACATCTCTGTATTGGAATAAATGAATTTTTGTCCGTTTTCTTAAAAATGTTTTTGTCCCCAAAATACCTTCATTCTTCATAACCACCACATCAAGAGACTCAATTTGTTCTGCACTACATTTCATAGTCAACTCAATTCCCAGATCATTGTTATTTAGCCATTGTATATACTGTGTTAGTTGCTGCTCATTACCCTCCCATATCCAGAACAAGTCATCAATGAAACGTTTCCAATTTTTAACATTGTGACTCTCCTGTGTACATAATATTTCCCGTTCCCACTGGTCCATGAATATATTGGCGACGCTAGGGGCAAACTTTGCCCCCATGGCGCAGCCGACAGCCTGTACATAAAACGAACAAAAATAGTTGTGTGATAAAGAAAAAATTAATAATTCCAAAATAAACTTAATTTGAACATCCCCCACCTTATCAGAATACCTAAGTGCCTTGCCGACAGCATCCAGTGCTTTCTCATGTGGAATGATGGTATATAACGCCGTCACGTCCGCCGTTACTAATATATTCAAATCAGCAACCTTCATTCCATTAATAGACTGCAAAAAATGTTTTGTATCTTTATGTAAATATGGCAAATTGCCAACAATTGGCTGTAAAAACCTATCTATATATTCACCAATTCTTTGGTTCAATAAACCTATTCCGCTAACAATAGGTCGTCCTGGCGGATTTGTCTGACTTTTGTGAATTTTCGGATTAATGTATGAAACTGGATGCGTCTATCATTAAATAACAAAACTCAGCGTCGTTCAAAATCCATTTTTCTAAACCTCCTCTCAAAATTCTCCTCAACTCCTCCTTATACTCACCTGTAGGGTCTCCTTTCAATTTCTTATATGTAACTGAATCTTTCAAAATATTATTAACCTCGCGTATATATTGATCATGATGCATGATCACCACCCCACCACCTTTATCTGCTGGTCGCACCAAGATCTCCTTTTTCTCACTGAGTTCTTTAATCTGTTTCCACTAATTATTACTTCTAACAGTACGCACACTGTCTAATTCCTTAAGCACCATATTCTTAAAACTACTTATAGTGCTATCCTTAGAAACATCTGGTGGATTAAATGTCGAACGATTGCTCAAATCTGTATGCACATATTGTTGGTTTATGCCTCCCCTGTTCTGCCTATTGGTGGGTCCCTCTTCGGCCCAAAAATACTTTTTGATATTCATCTTCCTGATAAATTTATGGGTATCAATATAGGCATTAAACTTATTCACCCCTTGCTGGGGTGCATATTTCAACCCCTTGTCCAGAATTTTTATTTCAGCTTGGGTTATGGGGACTCCACTGATATTAAAAATACCTTTCCCCTCTACTTTCTTCTTTAGCTCTAAAACTGGTGTAAAGTACAAAAGTTCATTCATTGTAGCAGTACGCATGTGGTATATTTGTTGTGGTGCCCATGCGGGCTACACTATGTGGGTCGGACTTAGAGAACCCTAAAAAAGAGGGTGGGGGAACATATTAATAATATTAGTAAAGGTTATGGGGGACACAGAGTCTCGAAGGAATTTCTTTGAACATCATGGGGGTAACCCGGGCCTTTTAAAATTTTGCGGGCTACAAAAACTCACTACGAGATGGAGGGGGTTTCATAAGGTTAGGGAAATTTCAAAGTTAGAAACCAGATGGATATATAACCTTAAAACCCTATCTCCTGGTGGATTAAATGTCGAACTAGATTTGAATTGTTTTATAGCTGATGATTAATGAGTTTGGATTTGGATGTGTAGAAAGTGGGTGGGCACTCATGATGAGGTGGGAGGGTTAATTATTTATATATATACTGTATATATATATATATATATATATATATATATATATATATATAATGCAAGTATTATTGATTTTAGTTCTGGTGTATAGTTCATATTCAGAATTATTAAAATGTATTGTTAACGGACAGTCTGCCATTGTGGATATGAGCTTCATGAGCTGTATGGATGTGGGGATCATTATAACACATCAGCAGTCCCTTTCATACTCATAATATGGCTAATATAAATTTATTATCACTATTACCAATTTTAATATTTCTTTATAGTTTTTAAGGTTTTTTCTCTATTTTAATAAAATTGCCCTCTATCCCGGTAAATTTCTTTTGGGGCATGGGATACTGGGTAATGTAGTTTCATAAGGCTGATGGCAGCGCTATGCTCCGAACGTTTCCGATACGGGACAGCCTGGAGTAGATACATCAGCGGGCCCTGCAGTATTATGAGTTTTGTAGTCTTAGATGGTAGAGGCTGTAACGCTGCAGCCAATGGAAAACTATGTTGTATTGCCAGGCAGCGGAGCGGCGAATGACGCTCATGGATACAATGGACCATGTGACCGGGGGGAGGGAACTTATAGTGTCTGCCGGCTGTTACTGGCCAAGCTCCTGATGAGTCGTAAGACGAAACTAGTAGGGTGTGGCCAAGGCAGCCGGTGAGACGCTGGATATCCTCGAGGAGTAATTTTATATCCGAATGTTTTTATGAAGATTTTGTAAGTGCACTACAATTTTATAAGTGTTTAGAATAAACGGAATTATGCTATGTGAAGCCCTGCTTGAGTCCTAGGTTTGTTTATGACCGCCGAGTGGTGGTGACATTTAAATCGCTGAAGTGCTGGTCTGTCAGGGGTCGGCCATTGAATCTGGCCATATGAGGAGTTTCCAACAGGAGTAGAGAAGAAAGCTGGCTGGGCCAAAAAACGTGATTGCTGATCTTGATTGATTAGCCTGTTTATCTGGTGAGCGTATACTGTTTTCCTGACTGTTATAGAAGGTTTATGAAGATTCATCTGCTTGTGGAGTTGAATGGACTATATATACTACATATATTATATATTATTACTAGGGAATGGACTAACTGATGTTGCATCACATTGATATAGATATTGTAATAGTATAATATTGTTGAGCGCTCTGCTTAATTTTTCACATCATAAACATATCATCCAAGGGCCTGCGACAAATTCAAAAAGCCGTAATCTGAAATATGAAAGAGAGTAGTGTTGGGCGAACAGTGTTCGCCACTGTTCGGGTTCTGCAGAACATCACCCTGTTCGGGTGATGTTCGAGTTCGGCCGAACACCTGATGGTGTTCGGCCTTTTAAGTTCGGGTTCGCCCCGAACTACTAATTGGCCGCCGAACAGGGCCCCTGTTCGGCCGAACAGGGCCCTGTTTGGCCGAATACTGCCCCCCTATGGGGTCGCAGGCATAAGGGGGGAGCATGCCCCGATCGCGGGGGGGGGGGTCGGAAATTCCCGCCACCCCCTCCACTAGCGCTCCCCCCTCTGCCCGCTTCCCCATACAAAAGTTTCAGGAAGTACCGGTCCGGTGGTAGTGGGTGGCTGGCAGTGGGCGGCACTGTGAAGTGAGTGACTGAGGAGGAGGAGTCCGGAGAGTGACGCGTTGAGGGAGGCCGGGCAGCGGGCGGTTCAGCAGTAGTACCGTACTACTGCTGAACCGCCCGCTGCCCGGCCTCCCTCAACGCGTCACTCTACGGACTCCTCCTCCTCAGTCACTCACTTCACAGTGCCGCCCACTGCCAGCAACCCACTACCACCGGACCGGTACTTCCTGAAACTTTTGTATGGGGAAGCGGGCAGAGTGGGGAGCGCTAGCGGAGGGGGTGGGGGGAATTTCCGACCCCCCCCCCCCCGCGATCGGGGCATGCTCCCCCCTTATGCCTGCGACCCCATAGGGCCCCCAAAAGCGGGATGTTCGGGGAGTTCGGGGTTCGGCCCGAACATGCCGAACATTGCGGCCATGTTCGGCGAACTTTCCCGAACCCGAACATCCAGGTGTTCGCCCAACACTTAAAGAGAGCTGCATTCAGCGACGATTCCTCAGCTGAATGGGCTGCAAGAGTCTCTTGCAGCCCATTCAGCTGAGGAATCATCGCTGAATGCAGCTCTGTTTCATATTTCAGACTACGGCTTTTTGAATTTGTCGCAGGCCCTTGGATGATATGTTTATGATGTGCCTCTGATGAAGCGGCTGTTTGCTGTGAAACATGTGTCAGGCATTTTATGATATGGAGTGAAGGTCTGATGTTGTATCTACATACACTGTCCGCAATCTGAAGATTTAATATACGAAGAATAAACAAAAGAACTTTGGTTCAAAAAAAACCCCGGTTTCTGTGTGAATTTGGAACAATTATAGTATGTGTGTACTTTAGAAGCTGATCAACAGCACAGGAGTCAGGCAACTGGCATTGTATAATAGAGAATAAAGATTGCAGCCTCCGCATTCCCCTTATGCACATTTGTACATACTTTTCCATTACTGCTATCATAAAGATTGGTATTGTTTACGTTTTCACTAGAGATGGTCCGAATGGTTCGCGGTGAACCGTTTCGTGCAAACATCGGTGGTTCGCGTTCGAGGTGAAACAAGAACTTTTTTCCCCAAAAGTTTGGTTCGCATTTTTTTCCATAGACTTTAATGCCCGCCAAATTTATAATAGCAAAGTCCCCTTACATAGTAGAAACACCAAATGTGCAGGGTATGTAGAGGGGGACAGTGACTACAAGCAGAATTAAAAAAAAAAAAAAGACCTTATAGTTTTTGAGAAAATCGATTTTAAAGTTTCAAAGGAAATTCTCCTTCTGACCATGGGAAAATGAAACACCCGATCTTGTGATCTCCAATAATGTTGATTGAAGATCTCCGCCCCCCCTCCCCCCCCACATAGCAGAGATTGCGTCCTGTGGGACGCATAGCTGCCGGCTCCCACTGTCCTCCCCGCTTCCTCACCTCTCACCCTCACCTAGGCTGGCACCTGGCACCGGGTGCCAGCTTAGGTGGGGGTTGACAGGTAAAGGTACAGTGGGTTGCAAATATATTTGGCCCCCTTGAAGTTTTCCACATTTTGTCACATTACTGCCACAAACAGGCATTAATTTTATGGGAATTCCACATGAAAGACCAATACAAAGTGGTGTACATGTGAGAAGTGGATCGTAAATCATACAACATTCCAAACATTTTTTACAAATAAATAACCGCAAAGTGGGGTGTGCGTAATTATTCGGCCCCCTGAGTCAGTACTTTGTAGAACCACCTTTTGCTGCAATTACAGCTGCCAGTCTTTTAGGGTATGTCTCTACCAGCTTTGCACATCTAGAGACTGAAATCCTTGCCCATTCTTCTTTGCAAAACAGCTCCAGCTCAGTCAGATTAGATGGACAGCGTTTGTAAACAGCAGTTTTCAGATCTTGCCACAGATTCTCAATTGGATTTAGATCTGGACTTTGACTGGGCCATTCTAACACACATAGATATGCTTTGTTTTAAACCATTCCATTGTTGCCCTGGCTTTATGTTTAGGGTCATTGTCGTGCTGGAAGGTGAACCTCCGCCCCAGTCTCAAGTCTTTTGCAGTCTCCAAGAGGTTTTCTTCCAAGTTTGCCATGTATTTGGCTCCATCCATCTTCTCATCAACTCTGACCAGCTTCCCTGTCCCTGCTGAAGAGATGCACCCCCCGAGCATGATGCTGCCACCACCATATTTGACAGTGGGGATGGTGTTTTCAAAGTGATGTGCAGTGTTAGTTTTCCGCCACACATAGCGTTTTGCATTTTGGCCAAAAAGTTCCATCCATCTGACCAGAGCACCTTCTTCCACATGGTTGCTGTGTCCCCCACATGGCTTGTGGCAAACTGCAAACGGGACTTCTTATGCTTTCTATTAACAATGCCTTTCTTCTTGCCACTCTTCCATAAAGGCCAACTTTGTACAGTGCATGACTAATAGTTGTCCTATGGACAGAGTCTCCCACCTGAGCTGTAGATCTCTGCAGCTCATCTAGAGTCACCATGGGCCTCTTGACTGCATTTTTGATCAGCGCTCTCCTTATTCGGCCTGTGAGTTTAGGTGGATGGCCTTGTCTTGGTAGGTTTACAGTTGTGCCATACTCCTTCCATTTCTGAATAATCGCTTGAACAGTGCTCCTTGGGATGTTGAAGGCTTTGGAAATCTTTTTGTAGCCTAAGCCTGCTTTAAATGTCTCAATAACTTTATCCCTGACCTGTCTTGGACCTGTCTTGTGTGTTCTTTGGACTTCACTGTGTTGTTGCTCCCAATATTCTCTTAGACAACCTCTGAGGCCCTCACAGAGCAGCTGTATTTGTACTGACATTAGATTACACACAGGTGCACTCTATTTAGTCTTTAGCACTCCCCAGGCAATGTCTATAGGCAACTGACTGCACTCAGATCAAAGGGGGCTGAATAATTATGAACACACCACTTTGCAGTTATTTATTTGTAAAAAATGTTTGAAATCATGTATGATTTTCGTTCCACTTCTCATGTGTACACCACTTTTTGTTGGTCTTTCATGTGGAATTCCAATAAAATTGATTCATGTTTGTGGCAGTAATATGACAAAATGTGGAAAACTTCAAGGGGGCCGAATATATTTGCAACCCACTGTACCTTCACCTGTCAACCCCCACCTAAGCTGGCACCCGGTGCCAGGTGCCAGCCTAGGTGAGGGTGAGAGGTGAGGAGGCGGGGAGGACAGTGGGAGCCGGCAGCTATGCGTCCCACAGGACGCAATCTCTGCTATGTGGGGGGGCGGAGATCTTCAATCAACTTTATTGGAGATCACAAGATAAGAGGATACTTTATTCATGGGATCATTTCCGAGGATATTGGCGTGGAAAATCTTTTTTAAAGGTGCAGGTAAGTATTTCTGGTTAATTAAGAAAATGAAAGGACTTTTTTGTCGTTGTGTTTTTATTTCATTTAACCCTTTATGGAAATTGGTAAGGGGTACTTTGCACCCCTATACTGATTTCTCCTGGGAGGGGGTGGGCATCTGGGGTCACCTTCTTAAAGGAGACTCCCAGATGCCATCATGAACTCCCCAAGGGAGTCCTCACCCCCACCTCCTCCTGGGGGCCCAGAGGTGGTGAAGAGTCCCTTGTCCATGGATTGGACAAGGGCTCGGGGGGAGAGGGTAAGGCTTGGCCACCCCTCTCCCCAGAGCCCCCCCATACCATGGACCATGCGGGCTGGTATAGCTCAGGGTGCGAAGTCCCACGTGCCTGGGGATCAGCATTCTGGCTATCCCAGCCTGCATTGGGATAAGGAGTTAAAAAGAGCTCGTGGGGGGACCCCACGTCATATTTTTTTTCAGATTTCCCACACTCAGCACATAAAAATAATTTTAAAAAAATATATTTTTAAAATACTGTTTCCCGTTATCTTTTTAACATATCCCTATAACTCTGGTTGGTTATCACCCGCCGTCTTTAGCAGTTAATAGCAAAGGCCCCTTACATCTGAGCAACACCAAATTTGCAGGATATGTTAAAAAGATAGCAGGAAACAATATTTTTTTTAAAAAAATATTATTTTTATGTGCTGAGTGTGGGAAATGTGAAAAAAAAATTATGTGGGGTCCCCCCTAACAAGCTCTCTGTGACCCCTTGTCCCCCATGAAGGCTGGTAAAGCCAGAATGCGGAGCCCCGGCAGCGTGGGGATTCGCACCCTGAGCTATACCAGCCCACATGGTCCATGATATGTGGGGTTCCGGGGGAGAGGGGCAGCCAAGCCTTCCCCTCTCCCCTTGAGCCCTTGTCCAATCCATGGACAAAGGGCTCTTCACCACCTCCAGTGCCCCAGGAGGAGGTGGGGGCAACGACTCCCTGGAGGGGGGTTCATGGTGGCATCTGGGAGTCCTCTTTAAGAAGTTGTGTTTTTATTTCATTTAACCCTTTGTGGAAATGGGTAAGGGGTACTTTGTACCCCTATACTGATTTCTCCTGGGAGGAAGGTGGGAATCTGGGGTCCCCTTCTTAAAGAGGACTCCCAGATGCCACAATGAACCCCCCTCCAGGGAGTCATTGCCCCCACCTCCTCCTGGGGCACTGGAGGTGGGGGCAATGACTTCCTGGAGGGGGTGTTCATGGTGGCATCTGGGAGTCCTCTTTAAGAAGGGGACCCCAGATTCCCACCTTCCTCCCAGGAGAAATCAGTATAGGGGTACAAAGTACCCCTTACCCATTTCCACAAAAGGTTAAATGAAATAAAAACACAACTTCTTAAAGAGGACTCCCAGATGCCACCATGAACCCCACCTCCAGGGAGTCGTTGCCCCCACCTCCTCCTGGGGCACTGGAGCTGGGGGCAATGACTTCCTGGAGGGGGTGTTCATGGTGGCATCTGGGAGTCCTCTTTAAGAAGGGGACCCCAGATTCCCACCTTCCTCCCAGGAGAAATCAGTATAGGGGTACAAAGTACCCCTTACCCATTTCCACAAAGGGTTAAATGAAATAAAAACACAACAACGAAAAAAGTTCTTTAATTTTCTTAATTAACCAGAAATACTTACCTGTACCTTAAAAAAAAATCCCACACCAATATCCTCGGAAATGATCCCATGAATACAGTATCTTCTTATCTTGCAATCTTCAATTAAGTTGATTGAAAATCCCCGCCGGGATGCATGGCTGCCGGCTCCCGCTGTCCTTCCCACCTCCTACACACCTCTCACCCTGACCTAGGCTGGCACCTGGTGCACCCATGGATGCTCCAGGTGCCAGCCTAGGTGAGGGTGACAGGTGAAGGCAGGTGGGGAGAGGCAGCAGGAGCCGGCAGCTATACGTCCTGCACAGGTCGCATTGTAAGCTATACTAACGGTTCATGAATGATCCGGTTCTTTTTAATAAATCGGCTCTTTTTTAATGAATCAAATGAATCGGCTCTTTTTTTCTTTGAAACTTTAAAATTGATTTTCTCAAAAACTATAAGGTCTTTCCTCTTTTTTCCTCTTGTTCCCACTGTTTTTCTTAACATTCCCAGCAATTTTGGTGTTTCAAGCTTTTAAAGGGGCTTTGCTATTAACCGCTAATGTCGGCGAGCGTTTAATTTTCCCACAATCAGAAGGAGAATTTTAAAATCAATTTTCTCAAAAAAATATAAGGTCTTTTTGAATTTTTTCCCCTTCTTGTAGTCACTGCAAAAACTCAGGTGTTAGACCCCTTGAAACATCTTTTCCATCACTTTTCTGGCCAGCATAAATGTTTCTAGTTTTCAAAGTTCGCCTCCCCATTAAAGTCTATTGCAGTTCGCAAAAGTTCGTGCAAACCGAACTTTTGCGGAAGTTCGCATTCGAGGTTCACGAACCAGAAATCGGAGGTTCAAGCCATCTCTAGTTTTCACTTAATTGTGCATTACTTTTATTACTGTAAATGTTAATATTGTGCACATTTGTACGTAATTGGTCATTAGTACTGTAACTGTTGGTGCAGTGTCTGGGGACAAGCACAAGTTGTAGCACCGGAATATCTGCAGGCATCCTACCAATCACAGCATCTTGCTGCTGTCTACACTATATGCCACCCTGCCCCTTTCTTTAATCGCTACAGTTCACTTTGACAGAGCACAGAGCCCTGTGTGAGCACAGCCCTGTGCCCCTGCTGTGGGTTAATAAAGAAGAAAGTCCGGACCTGGCAGAATGCTTCATTTTTCCATTCATTACAGATGTTGCCTGTCCTCATTATTATCTGTATTCTGGCTTCTGTAACACCGAACTTAATATGTTTCAGAGGCCAGTGGATACAGATAACAATGCTTACAATCAGCCATCTGTAGTGATTGAAGAATAAGGTATATCTCAGCTGTTTCTGTGTTGCCTCCCATTCCATCTGTCCTGTCCCTCTCTCCTACCCCATCCTGTGTGTCTCTCTGTCTTCCACATTCATGTCTCTCACTCTTCTCCTCTCCTCTCTCTCCTCCGCTCTCTTCTTCCCCACAGATACACTGACACCCACTTATGCCTCTTCCCCCTTTTCTGTCTTTTACTTTCCTCGCTCTACCTTTCCCCCTCTCTCTTCTATTTCTTTTTACCACTCTCCTGTCTCTGTCTCACCAACCCTCTCCTACCTCCCTACTACCACCCTCCCTCCTAAAAAAAATTACAAAATTCAACATTGTGCCATTCTAACTATTATTATGTATTTGTACAACACTTACATCTTCTGCAGCTTATTACAGACTAAAGTGTCATGTCACTGACTGTCCTCAGAGGAGTTCACAATCTTATCTCTACCATAGTCATAGTCTAATGTCCTACAATATTATTATTATGCATTGATATAGCACAGACATCTTCTGCAGCACTCTACAGAGTACATAGTCATGTCACTGACTGTCCACAGAGGAGCTCACCATCTAATCCTACCATAGTCATACTTTAATGTCCTACCTTATATTTATATTGTGCCTGGCTGAGAGATACATTTCAGGAATCCCCCTCTTGAAAATCCTAGGTTTTCCCCTGAACCTGTTTATATATTCACCTATAAATTCATAACAATGTACTGCTTACAACAGATTTTGCATATGTATTTGTCATTCCATTGCATTATCAACTATACTGATATATTTGTTAGCATATTACATAAACAGAATATTTTCAGCACATAATTAAAACCGTTAGTAAGTGGTGTGTGTGTGTATGCATGCGTGCATGCATAGTATATGCTTGGTTTTTCTATGGAGGAGAGAAGGGGAAGAGAATAGAAAACAGGCAAGAAACAAAAAAAGCCTGTAGTGGTTTATTTACAGTTTAATATACTAAAATAAATGCACATATGCAAAATTCACAAATGCAGCAATACCAGAGCTTTGGGTTACACTTTGGGGAAGGATTGCAATAATGTGAATTACATCTATCTCAGTGCCTCCATTCCAGAAATATTCAGATTTTCAAGTCTCAGAGCATGTTCACTTCTCCTTCTTCACTCTGTACATGTCTTGTTGTCAGAGAAACCCTCACAGACATCAGTAAGTTTGACACATAATTACGAGAGTACAGAATAATGTGCTACCATGTATCATTTTGTAATCAATGTCTAAATTGAGGTATGTATGTAATTTCAGTTCACATCACAACATTCTCCTACTCCTGATCCAAAGACAGAGATTTACTCTTCTTGCTACCAACATGGGAGATGCAAATTAACTCAAAGATTTCTGTCATTTTGTACAGACACACAACTGTCACAAGGGCTGCACACTGAAGAAAAACAGCTATGTTTCAGAGTTGTAAGGAAATGTTTGACAGGCTAAGAGAAAGTTACACAGACTAAATGTCAGCTAGGGACAGATGTAGAGGGCTAAACATAGCATGAATACTTGCATTAAAAAGGACCTAATGTCTAACTTTGGGAACTTTAAAGCAATAAAATGATGCTTCATAGCCAAATTATTTTTTAATTTAAAAAAAAAAAGTCATTTGATAGCTAAATGCTAATAGAGGGAGAGTATTACTGGAGTGGTGATTTGATGTAGGTGAGTATTTTAGAGCAGTGTTTCTCAACATTCTATTGGTATGTACCCCTTTTAAAACCCTGTACTCACCAAGTACTCCCTAGCATAGAAAACATTATCACAAGTACCCCTTGACAAATATATTTTTAATCATAGTACATGATAATTGGCAGGCCCGGATTTACATCACAGTTGCCTATAGGCACAGATGTCCTGGCACCCTATACTTTGTCCTCTACAAACCCACAAACCCCTGCCAAACCATACCGCAAATGTGCTGGCCCAGTTGTCACCTCTCCCCTACTTTCCATGCTTGGCATAGGTAACCACAGCTGCCCCTTAATACTGAGGATACCTCTGGCTACCTAATACTAAGTAGCTAGAAGTGCCCCCAAGTATTAGGTAGCTAAAGGAACCTCAGTATTAAGTAGCTAGAGGTCCCCCCAGCTGAAGGGAGTTCTGCCTAGGGAAGGAGGGAGGTGCTGGGGGAGGGGATTCAGACACCTTTGCATCAGCAGGCACCTGTAGGCATGTGCCTACAGCGCATTATGGTAAATACGGCCCTGATAATTGATCATAAACAATTTCCAAGCATGTACTATTGCCTTTAATTAGCAAAAATACTAATTTGGTGTTGTTTAAACAAGATTTATTATTTTCTAAAACTCTTTGGGCTTGATTCACAAAGCGGTGCTAACCTACTTAGCACGTCTAAAGTCTTTAGACATGCTAACCAGGGTGCTAAGTAGGTTAGCACCGAATTTCTGAATCAGATAATTTGGTGCTAACCTACTTAGCACCCTGGTTAGCACGTCTAAAGACTTTAGACGTGCTAAGTAGGTTAGCACCGCTTTGTGAATCAAGCCCTAAGTGTGTTATTCTTGGTTAAGCATATCAAGCCCAAGTACCCCCTGGAACCATTAGAAATACCCCCTGGGGTACGCGTACCACACTTTGAGACCTAGGTTTTAGAGCACAGCGTGGATATGAACATTTCAAAAATTCTATGCACTCTTTACCAATGAGAAAAAAATAATGTTTCCACTGCATTACTTCATTTTATCATCTATTGGGCATATTTGATTACTTTTACTTTGTCTAATGATTTTGACAATATGGAACAATATGGAACTGCATAGGCATACAGATGTAGAAAGGTAAAGATGTGAAACTATAGACAAGATGAGGAATAGAGAGACAGATAGAGTATATCAGAGCAAAACCTTGAACATGCCTTTAACATACATTAAAGGAAACACATTCAGGCCCATTGCAGTTGATATTCTTTTATGTATATAGCTGCCCCCCCCCCCCCCCCCCCCCCCCCCCCACACACACACACACACACCACCACCATCATTGAAATATTTGGCATGCTGGATCTACGGTATAAATGACAGTGACAAATGGGGTACATTGTTCTCCTCCTTGCACCACCCACTTCATTGACCAGTGCACCATCATGTCTCCTTCACCCTATCTAGAAACAGTACCCATCATGTTCTATAGCTGCCAGATGTGTCTGTATAATGCTCACATGCAAACTGCTACCCTATGGATTGGGTCTGAATTCCTTTGGGTGGTAGTAAATGCTCATGTGTTTACATCTTGACTACTAGCTAAATACTTTTCCTCTCATTTAAAGGCTGGTACACATAATTCAATTTCCTGTCAGAACCTATTCATTTCTGGCATATCCACCCTGCTCCTGATCGAGAAATGGATCAATTTTCAGATCAGTACTGCACAAAATCCATATCATTCTCGATTAGCAGAAGATTGAACATGCTGGAAATTATCGATACAACCAGTCAATCTGACAGGAAATAGCATTGTGTGTGCCAGGCATTAGAAAATTTGGAGATTAGCAGAAATACACATAATCTACTTAGCTGATGTAAACATGGCAAACACTGATTTACCACAAAGAGATAAAATAAGAAACAAAACTTCTACACAAACGTTAGCAGCAGCAAAAAAAGTTCCAGTCATTTGTGTGTGGGTTCATTGTAAACTCTAACTTGTATGCACAGATGAAACAATAAAGAATTTTCACTAAACACATACCGTGTTTCCAAGCTCTGTGCAACACAGCTAAGCTTCCCTGCTGCCAGCACAGAGCTGCACCTGACACGGGCAAGTGTCAGGCAGAGCTATACTTCATGGTGCCCTCTTGCTGATCTACTCTGCCTTCCTCCCCCAACAGCCCCAAAGTGAGCGCTGGGATTTCTGAAGGACACCTGCATCAGCCACAGGAATCTTGTATTCTGATCCCTCCTCTGACTCACAGCAGCAGCAGTTCTGACAATTCTGGTTGAGAAAAGTAAAAAGCAGCAATGTGAGAGATGACAGAGGTGCTGTGGACATTCTGACACATGCAGCAGAGATTAACACTTTATCTTTTTACTTGTCACATTGGCATTTGTTCTGCTTGTCTTTCCTGTCCTCCTCCTTTGTTCCTTGTCAGTTGATAATACGGTGCCCTTACACAAATATTGTCAACCTTGCAGGAGTAGGAAGGGGCAGATCCTCTCCCCTGCTCCCTTCTCCTGATCTCTCTATATAAATATCATCTAGAAGAAAATGTAGGAGAAAAAGTGAATTGTATAAGGGCCTAAGTGTTGACTTGGTAGGAGGCAGTGACACTGTTCCCTTGTATGCTGGAGGACCAGTGTGCCAATGGAATCAATTTGCTTAGTTTATTTGACATTTTAATCTATGTGTGGGAACAGCAAACCATCCCCAGGCACTTTAATAGGGAATAAGGAGTGGTGCCTTGATTATACACCTTGTTCACTGCATAATAGAAAAAATAAAGATTCACATTGGTCAAATGAAAAACAATGGGAAGTTTTGAAGGCATATTCAAAGATGCTAAAGCTCTTTATTTTTTCCAAATAAGACTATTCTAGGAAAACCAGAAAAGTGTGCAGGTTTCTCATTGGTCTATGCACTTACAAATGGGATTACATCCCATAACATGACTGGGGTTTACATTTAGAAAAGGGGGTGGAGTTACAAATAGCTAATCAGATTTCTTTCTTAATAACTGACTGTACCAGGTTTGAGGCCTCTGCCATTAACAGTTTACGAATGGCAGCAATTTAAATATTGCCCTTGAAAATCAATAGGTGAAATTTTATTGGCTGTTGTAGGCTCCACCCACTTTCCTGAATATCAATCCTGGTCACCCAGTGACCAATGGTGCCAAGTTTGAGAACCCTGCCATTAACAGAGTAAGAATAGCTGCAATTTATTTCATTTACAAATCTGGTTGGTGTTGGCTTCACCCACTTTTTCTAACTTTGACACACAGTCACTCAATGGCCAAGTATGTGATCTCTGGGGTCCTTGGCATCAATAATGTGAGAACTGAATCAGTTTATCAGACAAACTGGCTGTTAGTGGCTTTGCCCCCTTTTCTGAATTTGAACTCCAGTCATCCAGTGACAGACTGTACCAGATTTGAGACCTCTGGCCTCTACGTGAATTTTGATTGGCTGTTGTAGACTCCACCCACTTTTCTGAATATTAAACCCAGTCACTCAGTGTGCAAGTGTGTGAGTTTGAGAACCCTGCCATTAACAGTGTAAGAATGGCTGCAGTTTACATTTTCTCATGTAAAATAAATGGCTGAAATTTGATTGGCTGTTTTACACTCCACCGTCTTTCCCGGTTTTTTCACCTCGGTCACCAAGTGACCAACTGTGCCTGGGGGTTTTAATACCGTGAAAATGGCAGCCTTTTAAATATTTTCCATTGATGTGAATGGAAAATAGGGCTATTCTTGTTTCTTTCCAGTTGTGCAGGGCGGGGTTTTGAAACCTCCAGAACATATATTCCCAGGTAGTAAGGTATCTGTATACCAAGTTTCTTGAAATCGGTCAAGCCATTTTCGAGTACTGCGCACATACACACACAAACACACGCACACATCCAATTTTATATATATATAGTGTACAGTAAGCCCTAGCATAAAACATCTTTTGAATTTATTGTCAGAGCCTCCTTTCAGTCCCTGGGTCTGACCACGGGGGAGCCTAAGTTTAAGATTGAAAGCCAATTGTTACAGGGAAACCTTGCAGTAATGTGGCAGAGAACTGGCAGACAAAAGCAATGAAGTGGAGGTGCTGACAAGGGGCAATGGGGCAGAGGAGATTCCCAAGGGGAGAGAAGGTGTCACAGGTACCTGACAGAGGTGTGAGGAATAGAGATGATGCCTGGGGAGGGGGGGGGCAGCAATCATGTGAGGGTGTTGGTGGGTCCTGCAGAGGTGTGGTGGTAGTCTGGTGGTGGGCATCCCTACAACAAGAAAAGGTGAAGGAAGAAGATAGCCATATACAGATGAAAATAACAGAAGAAAAAAATGTACAGAAGATGAGCAGCAGAACCCAGCAGGGGTAGTGGTATGGTGGTTTTTCCCGGTCTCAGCAGTGCTACTGTGGGGAACAATGGTTTTAGGGGTGCCTGGGAGTGG
The DNA here is from genome assembly GCF_040937935.1 of Hyperolius riggenbachi. Lineage (NCBI taxonomy): Eukaryota > Metazoa > Chordata > Amphibia > Anura > Hyperoliidae > Hyperolius > Hyperolius riggenbachi. Next base: position 234,404,518 of record NC_090650.1, read on the forward strand.
CACAGCAGGTTTTGGAGTGCCCAGCAGGGGAACTGTGGTGTTTGGGTTGCTCAGTAAAGGTGTGGGAGGGAGAGACAGAGTAAGCAGAGCTCCAAGGAGGTGCAATGGTAGTCTAGTGGGGTGTGGTATACAGCGGGGGACTCTGCAATAACGATGTTGGAAGAAAAGCAAATTGGAACAAAAAAAGTATAAAGGAAGAACAATCTAAAGGAGAAAAAAAGGAGTACAGGTATAAACAAGAAAATGATGGAATAAGATAGTACACAGAAGAAGATTATGTCACAGGGTGATGTTTTATAGAAAAGAAAGGTGGCTACAGAAGAGAAGGTACATAGATGGAAACAGAAGACCACAGATTTAAAAAAAACAAAAAAAAAACACCAAATGTGGTAATGAAGATTTTTATTGATGACTTTTATTTCTTACACATGTGCACTGCTTGAAAATTTTGATGTAGACATCTCCAATATATTGAAAGCTTTTCAAACATAAATATGAGCAGAGCATTATTATTATTAGTAGTAGTAGTATAAGTAGTAGTATTATTCATTTGCATTTGTTTGTTGCACAATAGGGCTCACAATCATATGCACTGTAAAAAAAAAAAATAAAGATGTAATTTTCTACTATTTCTTTGTTTACCCTATTCAGGACCACAGGCTTTAACCCCCCCCCCCCCCCCCCCCCCCACCACCACTCAAAGACCAGGCCATTTTGTGTGAAATTTTAAGGCCAAGCTGCAGGGCCGCACGACACAGCACACAGGTGATTCCCCCCCCCCCCTTCCCCCCATCAACAGAGCTCTCTGTTGGTGGGGTTTGATCACCCCCAGGTTTGTTTGTTTGTTTGTTTGTTTGTTTGTTTGTTTTTAAATAAATGCTTACTGTGTCTTTTTTAATGATTTTTTTTTCTTATGTAAATTACCCTCCCTCCTCCTGTCTGCCTATCACAGCGATCAGCTGTGATAGGCGGAATATCACAGTGGATCGCTTCTGAGTCCCCCAGGGGGACAGCAGTGCCACACGGCTGTCCCCAGTACAGCGCTGCTGCAGATCGCAGCGTTGTACCAGTACTTAGATGGCGCTTTCGCCGTCTAACAGTCTCGGAGACTGAAGGCAGAGCTCCGCTGCGCCCACCAAGCAGGAGATGCGTGCGCAGCCTGCGTGTGATCTCCTGCAAAACAGAGCCCCGCGTGATGCGGTCGGCTACAGGTTAACCACTTCCCGACCGCCGTATATACAATTGGCGGCCGGGAAGTGGACGCCGCAAGGACCGCCGTATTGACAATTGGCGGCGGTCCTTGTATGGGCATGGGCGGAGCGATCGCGTCATCCGTGACGCGATCCTCCGCCTCGGCCTGGCGCCGCTCACCCGCCGGCCATACGGAAGCGCCGGCGGGATGTTTACCCGACGATCGCCGCATACATAATGTTTACAAAGTGTATTATACAGGCTGCCTCCTGCCCTGGTGGTCCCAATGTCCGAGGGACCACCAGGGCAGGCTGCAGCCACCCTAGTCTGCACCAAGCACACTGATTTCCCCCCCCCCTGCCCCAGATCGCCCACAGCACCCATCAGACCCCCCCCTGCCCACCCCCCAGACCCCTGTTTGCACCCAATCACCCCCCTAATCACCCATCAATCACTCCCTGTCACTATCTGTCAACGCTATTTTTTTTTTATCCCCCCCCTGCCCCCCGCTCCCTCCTGATCACCCCCCCACCCCTCAGATTCTCCCCAGACCCCCCCCATGTACTGTATGCATCTATCCCCCCTGATCACCTGTCAATCACCTGTCCATCACCTGTCAATCACCCGTCAATCACCCGTCAATCACCCCCTGTCACTGCCACCCATCAATCAGCCCCTAACCTGCCCCTTGTGGGCAATCTGATCACCCCCCCACACCAATAGATCGCCCGCAGATCCGACATCAGATCACCTCCCAAATCCATTGTTTACATCTATTCTCTCCTCTAAACACCCACTAATTACCCATCAATCACCCATCAATCACCTCCTATCACCACCTGTCACTTTTACCTATCAGATCAGACCCTAATCTGCCCCTTGCGGGCACCCAATCACCCGCCCACACGCTCAGATTGCCCTCTGACCCCCCCTTATCAATTCACCAGTGCATTAATTACATCTGTTCTTCCCTGTAATAACCCACTGATCACCTGTCAATCACCTGCCAATCACCTATCACCCATCAATCACCCCCTGTCACCCCCTGTCACTGCCACCCATCAATCAGCCCCTAACCTGCCCCTTGCGGGCAATCTGATCACCCACCCACACCATTAGATCGCCCGCAAACCCGCCGTCAGATTACCTCCCAAATGTATTGTTTACATCTGTTATCTTCTCTAAACACCCACTAATTACCCATCAATCACCCATCAATCACCCCCTATCACCAACCGTCACTGTTACCTATCAGATCAGACCCTAATCTGCCCCTTGCGGGCACCCAATCACCCGCCCACACGCTCAGATTGCCCTCAGACCCCCCCCCCCTTATAAATTCGCCAGTGCATTAATTACATCTGGCCTTCCCTGTAATAACCCACTGATCACCTGTCAATCACCTGCCAATCACCTATCACCCATCAATCACCCCCTGTCACTGCCACCCAACAATCAGCCCCTAACCTGCCCCTTGCGGGCAAACTGATCACCCACCCACACCAATAGATCGCCCGCAGATCCGACATCAGATCACCACCCAAGCGCAGTGTTTCCATCTATTCTCTCCTCTAAACACCCACTAATTACCCATCAATCACCCATCAATCACCCCCTATCACCACCTGTCACTGTTACCCATCAGATCAGACTCTAATCTGCCCCTTGCGGGCACCCAATCGCCCACCTACACGCTCAGATTGCCCTCAGACCCCCCCTTATCAATTCGCCAGTGCAATATTTACATCTGTTCTCCCCTGTAATAACCCACTGATTACCTGTCAATCACCTATCAATCACCCATCAATCACCCCCTGTCACTGCCACCCATCAATCACCCCCTGTCACTGCCGCCCATCAATCACCCGCTGTCACTGCCACCCATCAATCAGCCCCTAACCTGCCCCTTGCGGGCAATCTGATCACCCACCCACACCAATAGATCGCCCGCAGATCCGACGTCCGATCACCTCCCAAGTGCAGTGTTTACATCTGTTCTCTACCCTAAACACCCACTAATTACCCATCAATCACCCCCTGTCACTGCTACCTATCAGATTAGACCCCTATCTGCCCCTAGGGCACTCAATCACCCGCCCACACCCTCAGAATGCCCTCAGACCCCAGCCCTGATCACCTCGCCAGTGCATTGCTTGCATCTATTCCCCCCTCTAATCACACCTTGAGACACCCATCAATCACCTCCTGTCACCCCCTAGCACACCTACCCATAAGATCAGGCCCCAATTTGCCCCGTGTGGGCTCCTGATCACTCGGCCAAACCCTCAGATCCCCCTCAGACCCCCTTTCGATCACCTCCCCAGTGCATTGATTGCATCTATTTTCCCCTCTAACCACCCCCTGAGACACCCATCAATCACCTCCTGTCACCCCCCTAGCACTCCTATCCATCAGATCAGGCCCAATACAACCTGTCATCTAAAAGGCCACCCTGCTTATGACCGGTTCCACAAAATTCGCCCCCTCATAGACCACCTGTCATCAAAATTTGCAGATGCTTATACCCCTGAACAGTCATTTTGAGACATTTGGTTTCCAGACTACTCACGGTTTTGGGCCTGTAAAATGCCAGGGTGGTATAGGAACCCCACAAGTGACCCCATTTTAGAAAAAAAGACACCCCAAGGTATTCTGTTAGGTGTATGACGAGTTCATAGAAGATTTTATTTTTTGTCAAAAGTTAGCGGAAATTGATTTTTATTGGTTTTTTTTCACAAAGTGTCATTTTTCACTAACTTGTGACAAAAAATAAAATCTTCTATGAACTCGCCATACACCTAACGGAATACCTTGGGGTGTCTTCTTTCTAAAATGGGGTCACTTGTGGGGTTCCTATACTGCCCTTGCATTTTAGGGGCCCTAAACCGCGAGGAGTAGTCTAGAAAACAAATGCCTCAAAATGACCTGTGAATAGGACGTTGGGCCCCTTAGCGCACCTAGGCTGCAAAAAAGTGTCACACATGTGGTACCGCCGTACTCAGGAAAAGTAGTATAATGTGTTTTGGGGTGTATTTTTACACATACCCATGCTGGGTGGGAGAAATTTCTATGTAAATGGACAATTGTGTGTAAAAAAATCAAACAATTGTCATTTACAGAGATATTTCTCCCACTTAGCATGGGTATGTGTAAAAATACACCCCAAATTATACTACTTCTCCTGAGTACGGCGGTACCACATGTGTGGCACTTTTTTTTACACCCTAAGTACGCTAAGTGGCCCAAAGTCCAATGAGTACCTTTAGGATTTCGCAGGTCATTTTGCGACATTTGGTTTCAAGACTACTCCTCACGGTTTAGGGCCCCTAAAATGCCAGGGCAGTATAGGAACCCCACAAATGACCCCATTCTAGAAAGAAGACACCCAAAGGTATTCCGTACGGAGTATGGTGAGTTCATAGAAGATTTTATTTTTTGTCACAAGTTAGCGGAAAATGACACTTTGTGAAAAAAAACAATTAAAATCAATTTCCGCTAACTTGTGACAAAAAAAATAAAAACTTCTATGAACTCACCATACTCCTAACGGAATACCTTGGGGTGTCTTCTTTCTAAAATGGGGTCATTAGTGGGGTTCCTATACTGCCCTGGCATTTTAGGGGCCCTAAACCGTGAGTAGTAGTCTTGAAACAAAAATGACCTGTGAAATCCTAAAGGTACTCATTGGACTTTGGGCCCCTTAGTGCAGTTAGGGTGCAAAAAAGTGCCACACATGTGGTATTGCCGTACTCGGGAGAAGTAGTATAATGTGTTTTGGGGTGTATTTTTACACATACCCATGCTGGGTGGGAGAAATACTTCTGTAAATGACAATCTTTTGATTTTTTTACACACAATTGTCCATTTACAGAGGTATTTCTCCCCCCCAGCATGGGTATGTGTAAAAATACACCCCAGAACACATTGTACTACTTCTCCCGAGTATGGCGATACCACATGTGTGGCACTTTTTTGCACCCTAACTGCGCTAAAGGGCCCAAAGTCCAATGAGTACCTTTAGGATTTCACAGGTCATTTTGAGAAATTTCGTTTCAAGACTACTCCTCACGGTTTAGGGCCCCTAAAATGCCAGGGCAGTATAGGAACCCCACAAATGACCCCATTTTAGAAAGAAGACACCCCAAGGTATCCCGTTAGTAGTATGGCGAGTTCATAGAAGATTTTATTTTTTGTCACAAGTTAGCGGAAATTGATTTTAATTGTGTTTTTTCACAAAGTGTCATTTTCCGCTAACTTTTGACAAAAAAATAAAATCTTCTATGAACTCACCATACTCCTAACGGAATACCTTGGGGTGTCTTCTTTCTAAAATGGGGTCATTTGTGGGGTTCCTATACTGCCCTGGCATTTTAGGGGCCCTAAACCGTGAGGAGTAGTCTTGAAACGAAATTTCTCAAAATGACCTGTGAAATCCTAAAGGTACTCATTGGACTTTGGGCCCTTTAGCGCAGTTAGGGTGCAAAAAAGTGCCACACATGTGGTATCGCCGTACTCAGGAGAAGTAGTATAACGTGTTTTGTGGTGTATTTTTACACATACCCATGCTGAGTGGGAGAAAGATCTCTGTAAATGGACAATTGTGTGTAAAAAAATTAACAAATTGTCATTTACAGAGATATTTCTCCCACCCAGCATGGGTATGTGTAAAAATACACCCCAAAACACATTATACTACTTCTCCTGAGTACGGCAATACCACATGTGTGGCGCTTTTTTGCAGCCTAACTGTGCTAAGGGGTCCAAAGTCCAATGAGCACCTTTAGGCTTTACAGGGGTGCTTACAATTTAGCACCCCCCAAAATGTCAGGACAGTAAACACACCCCACAAATGACCCCATTTTGGAAAGTAGACCCTTCAAGGTATTCAGAGAGGGGCATGGTGAGTCCGTGGCAGATTTCATTTTTTTTTGGTCGCAAGTTAGAAGAAATGGAAACTTTTTTTTTTTTTTTTTCCTCACAAAGTGTCATTTTCCGCTTACTTGTGACAAAAAATAATATCTTCTATGAACTCACTATGCCTCTCAGTGAATACTTTGGGATGTCTTCTTTCCAAAATGGGGTAATTTGGGGGGTATTTATACTATCCTGGAATTCTAGCCCCTCATGAAACATGACAGGGGGTCAGAAAAGTCATAGATGCTTGAAAATGAGAAAATTCACTTTTTGCACCATAGTTTGTAAACGCTATAACTTTTACCCAAACCAATAAATATACACTGAATGGGGTTTTTTTTTTTTTATCAAAAACATGTTTGTCCACATTTTTCGTGCTGCATGTATACAGAAATTTTACTTTATTTGAAAAATGTCAGCACAGAAAGTTAAAAAAATAATTTTTTTGCCAAAATTAATGTCTTTTTTGATGAATATAATAAAAAGTAAAAATCGCAGGAGCAATCAAATAGCACCAAAAGAAAGCTTTATTAGTGACAAGAAAAGGAGCCAAAATTAATTTAGGTGGTAGGTTGTATGAGCGAGCAATAAACCGTGAAAGCTGCAGTGGTCTGAATGGAAAAAAAGTGGCCGGTCCTTAAGGGGTAGAAAGCCCTAGGTCCTCAAGTGGTTAAAAGGTAACACATTTATTTTAGAAAATAAATGTTTTATTTTAATTTTAAACTGTAGAAATAAATGCTAATAATTTAGTAGGAAATTATATTTACAACATACTCTTTCCATAATTATGCTCTACTGGAAAAAATGTTGGGGCTGCCTAATTAGTCAAATATGACTCTAATGCTATGTGAAGCTTTACGCTAAAATGCTAAAAACTATTTTCTCATGTATTTATGCTGTGGCAGGTGCAAAAAGAAAAATCATTAAGTTGCGATATAATGTGCTAACTTCTGACTATCTAAAACACTACAACATGGTCTGAACAATTTAGCTGAACTCATTCCTTCTGAATAGCTTCTCTTTTTTAAAAGCACTGAATTTTTAGAAGAAAAATGTAATGTGAGTCAGAACTTAACAATATATATACTTGACTGGCTCTCTCACTTTGTCACATGTATACTTTTCCTTAGTTTGGTGTTTTCATGTAAAGCATTCTCTTATTGCTTGGATAGAGGCATGTGTAGATAAACTGGGATATCTCTCTTGTTTTCAAAATCTAAACTTATTTTGTTTATTATTGTAAAGAAATGTATTCTACAGGTTCCTGAAATACTACAAAAGGGAAACATAATAAAAAGTTATTTGTACCAGTGCTAGAACTACCTCCTTATCCAATCACTCCAAAGATTCTTCTTGGATTTTTCAGCTATAAATAAACATTTGTATTTTCCAGTAGTCAGTCATATGATAAGCTGACATTTTGTTCAAACTAAAACAGATTTACAAAAGAGGAAAATGGCAAAGGTTGTCAGTGAGACGGATGGTATACAATTGGTAAAGTGTGAAAAATATACTGAAAATAATAAAAGAGTGAATCCTCTTTCCAACTATCCAAAATGTGAATTGTAAATTAACTTTCTCCTATCGGAAATGTGCCTGTATTGTTACCCTTAAAAATTAAGAAAATACAAATATAAAAACTGGAGACTTAAATATGTACTAATAGCAAGGTAGATAGAATAGAAGCAGGAATATGGATACAGGTAAATGTATGATATAGTTCATTTCCATTAAAGGACAACTGAAGTGAGAGGGATATGGAGGGTGCCATACTAATTTCTTTTTAAGCAATACTAGTTGCTTGGCAGACCTTCTGATCCTCTACCTCTAATATGTTTGGTCATGAACCCTAAACAAGCATGCAGCAAATCATGTGTTTCTGACATTATCAGATCTGACAAGATTAGCTGCATGCAGTAGGTACAGAGGAGCCAGCAAAATAAAAAGAGGAACAACTTAAAATGATAAAATCAGGGGGGTAAGGGTGGACTTACCTCCCCAGAAACCAAACACAACCACTATGTATGGTTAGGACAAATTTTAATTTGTACTCCAAGTAAACAATTGCAACGTGGGTCTCATGCCCGCTTCCTCAGGCAAAATACAAAAAGGAGTAGCTCAGAAGTTGTGCATTAAGGTGCAGCACCTCATGATTAGCAGCATGCTTGTTTCTGGTGATTCAGACACTACTGCAGCCAACTAGATCAGCAGGACTGCCCGGCAACTGGTATTGTTTAACAGGAAATAAATATGACAGCTTCCATATTCTTCTCATTTCAGTTGTCATTTCACTGCATTAGCATTCCTAAAATAAAGTGGGATTTATCTACTATAAGGAAATTGCATGGTAATATTCTTTGTAAAGTACTCCTCCTCCAAGTAACCATATCATAATTCATGTAATTCCAAGCCCTCAAGGCTTACACCTTATTCACATCCACTCTTGCCTATATAAGCAGACATTTCAGATGTCTCCAATCCTTCTCTCCATATCTCATACTTTCATTGTGGGGCTGTGGAAATACTGTCACTCACCAGGCCAATAACTAATGGGCAGCAAACAACATTTCTAATCAGAAGAGCCGTGTGAAAAGAAAAGGGTATCATTACAGAACCAACTCATAACCCAACTGAGTATCTTCATTTATTAGTAACATCCTAAAATTGACTGTAACAACCTGTTACATTCATGCCAAAAGTTGTGTTCCGATTCTTTGTATCTTTCAATTTCAATTGCCATCAAACATCACCAATAAGTCTAATTGTAAATATTTTTTGGAGCTCTAAGCTCCTCTGTTTAAGATTCATCTGATGACACTGTAGATAAGTTCTGTGTCACAGTTGATTTACTAACTAGCAGATCTGTGTCTGCGAGGTACAACACATGTTGAAATAATTTGGGAAGTCTATTTGAAGAAGGAAGTACACTATGTGGCTGAGAAGTTAAAAAAGAAATGGTGTGCTGAGTAGATGTGTGAGTAATGGTTGCTGTAATTGCATTGGATTCATTGGGCCCTATCTATTCAATTAATTTTTCTCCAAAGTTTTTTTCACAAGAAATGTTTTCATTTGTATCAGCTGAAAAGGGCGCCAGAGCTGTCTGTGTTAAAAGGGCATCGCTAGAGTTCAATGTTATTTGCCGCAATTTGCAGCTATAAGTGGAAGAAAAGGGTCCCGGTATTTTTTGTTAGCTATATAAATGCAGCTACAACTACAACAAGAAATTGTTTTATGGCTATATAAATGCAGTGACAACAAGAACGTCTAAATATCAGTCATATCAGCAGGTCACAAATTCGGTTATATTTTCAGAATAACATAGATAGAATGAGGAGACCACAAGGACTTCTAAAGATCGGTCGTATCAGCAGGTCACAAATGCGGTTACATTTTCAGAATAACATTTATTTGACATGAAATGCAGCTACAACTATAATATATTCCTTTATATTAGTTCACAATAATCCTATAGCAGGTGCCTTAATTTAGTTATATAAGTTAATTCACTTATATCAGTTCTAAATAACATATATGAAATGTGGCTAAGATTAGGCATCACGATAGGGATTAAGGTTAGGCACCACCAGGGGGATTTAGGGTTAGGCACTACCAGGTGAGGTCTTAGGGCTAGGCACCCCAGGGGGTCTTCGGATTAGGCACCACCAGGGGGGGGGGTCTTAGGGTTCGGCACCTTCCAGGTGAGAGTTCTGTGTTAGAGTAGGGAAAAGTTAGGTCATAGTAATAACTTTTCTCGACTATATCTGGTGCCCTTTTATAACCCAAATCACATTTCTCAGTTATATCTGGCACCCTTTTATAACCCAAATCCCTTTTCTCTGCTATATCCACCACTTAATTTTTCTCGGCTATAGCCGATGCCCATTTATATCCGAAAGCACTTTTCTGGGCTATATATGGTGTCATTTTATAACCAAAATTATATTTCTTGTCTTCATCTGGCACCCTTTTTTCCAGGCCCCTTCTTTCAAATGAACGTGTTTTCATGCTTTACAGAGAAAAGTGCCTTTTGTTCCTGCAGAAAGCAAAGACATTTTCAAAAAAGTTTGATATTATTTTTTACCAACTTTTTAGGACTTTTTCAGTTGTCAGGTGTTGAAAAGTTATTTAGTAGATAAAGTGAAAACGTATCCCTTGAGAGAAAACTCAAGAGGAAAGATAATCAAGGGGTCTTTGTGAAGAAATAATAATAATAAAAAATAGTTGTGTGAAATTCACTTCACGTCTATAGGGAGGAAGAATGTTTTATACAAAGACAGAAGTAAAAAGAATTTTCTGTCATAAATAAAAGAGTTTAACTCATTCTCTGCCTCTGCACCAGTCAATTCTCAATTTCTTACATTTGTGTTATCATATTTAGCATGTTTGTAAATCTCAACTAGATCATATTAAGATATAGTGGGTTGATTAAAAGCTCAGAGAAGTCAGTGATTGTGCAATTGCAATCATGTGTACATGCCCACAGTTATAACTTGCTTTATGCTGCACTGGATTAATTTAAGGCAGGGTGTTGCTTTACGTACCTGTATAATTGCAACAGCCGATATAATAAAAAAAAAGTCCAGGGGTGCTGGATCACTTAGGTTATTCACTGTTATTAGCTGTTCTCTAACCTTTGTAAATGGACCCCATAGTTACAGGCATACAGGTTACTAACATAAAATATGAATTATATGATAGTTTTGCTGACCAGTAGAAAAGCTTAGACACTATTATTTAGCAGTCTAGGGCCATATGCAAGTCACTTTATTTTTCCTATGTTTCTCCTAGGAGATTATTTTTCATCTTCTGTTTAAAATAAATTTTCAGCACTCTGTAATTGAAAATATAAAAAAGGAGGTGAACAAATACTGTCAACATTATCCAGAGGAGTAAATATTAACTCGCCGCAGCTCAGTTCGGCGCGGGGAGAGCTGAATGATGGCTCTCACCACTGCCGCAAAACTCCGAGGCGGCGTTAAACACTATTCCCCCTCCGAGTTGTTGCAACTCAGAGGGCGATGTAATTCGTGGTCTGGCAGCCGCCGGAGCCCCGAATTACTACTACACGCCCTACGCAGTATAATATTGCTGCTATGGGGCGCCCAGCTTCGGCGCTCGGCTCTCAGAGCTGCGTGCCGAAATGAACTGATGCGATTCAGAGTATTGTATCACTTGCTGGTAGCTTAAAGTGAAACTTAAGTAAAAATAAACCAATGAGATAAATAATTGTATTCATCTTACTTCTAAAAATGACTTTTAGATGTCCCACAGTTGTATGTTATGTTTGAAAACGTAAAAAAGAAGTTTTATGTCACATGTCACTTAAACTTCCCTTTAATTAAATACATAAAAAACAATTGCAGCAGCAATCAGAGACTACCCAAAAAATTGCTCAATTAGCAGCAAGAAAAGGAGGTAAAATTCATTTGGGTGGTAAGTTGTATGGTCGTGCAATAAATCGTTAAAGCAGCAAAGTGCTGCTGACTTTTAAAAAATCACCTGGTCACTAGGGGGGTATAAACCTGTGATCCTCAAGAGGTTAACTTGGTATATTGCCTTGACAAAGTATGATTTGTATGTTACACTACATTACATCAATCTCTTCTGATGGTTGCCTTTTCATCCTGCATAGTGGCTCCTATATATTTTATACTGTACTATGTATCTTTAGTACAGTATGTTTTGCAAAACATTTTTAGTGCCGTAGGTTAATTGTAAGGAGCTGGCATAGGTTCAATTTTATTATAATTGTTTTATTTTTTATATTTTATCTTTGCTTAAAACAATTTCACCTCTTACTTTTTCTTTCTTTTGCACATATTTAGCTTCAGCAGAAAAACGTTTATTAAACTGCTGCCACTGCTAAGTTCTGTACCAATCCAGCTATGAGAGATCAATTCCTTGCCACTCCCATATGCATGATCAGTAAAAACTACTGCTTTTCCCAAATGAGTTTTGATTGATCCAAGCCCTAGTCTTTAATCAATTTTTGATTGATTCAATTTGTTTATAAAACTGAATGTGTAATGGATTAAAAATGTGTGCTTTATGGCTAGCTTTACTTTCAAGCATTATACAGAATATATTGATTGTTCAGGCTCAGACTCTTGTTTTACCTAACCTGTGGTACATATTATGCATGTTCTAGTTTATGTGATATTCAAATATAAGCTTTGGGTATGTTCTTTTAATTACCTGATTGCAGCATTAATATCCTTACTATTACTGTCGATCATTCAAACTTATAACACTGATTTGTTTTACATAGAAATACATATGCAGAAGTTACTGGAATGTCATTCCAGTCTATCGACACCGTTTGGAAAAAAAAATGAAAAAACAAGCCCTGACATCGGAAAACAAAATCAGTTGTATGTGAATAATCATAAGGGTATTAAAAATCAAGAAAGACATGTTAATGAAGTGTGTTGAATACACTAATTAAAATGTATAAGTAGCCATAGTGTATAATACTGCTGTTAATACATTGTGACCTAGGTGCAAAAGCATTATGAATGTTAAAAATAACAAACAAGACAGCACTGCTTATCAACCACCACTTTCATTAGCTGTTTTAATGTATTTTATTTGAACTTTATGGCTCTCAAGGAGACTTTTTTAAATCATAATGAGGAAACCAAGTTATCTATTTTCGTCTGGTATAGTAATTTAATGTGTTCAAACTTCAAGGGCATCAAAGAAAAGGACTAGGCAGGCACTGAGGAACAGAGGAGGAAGTCAAAGTGCTAAGCAAAAATCACCACATGCATAAACAAATTTGTGACCACATAGCCTCCTGCAGCAGATTAAACTCTACCGTGTAAAGTGTGGAACACACATCCAAATTTGATGATTGACCATTTTTTCCACTTCCATGTAGTATGGGAGCTTTCCTACACATTCTGTTTATTGTATTCAAAATCTTTTGTACTTCATATTACATAGAGGTGGTAAAATTTACCGGTGGTTTGCCAATCAAAACTGTATGTGTGTACTTTAGCCCTGGCCATTATTACCTGGTTGGTGAAGTATTTATATATTTTTTTTTTTTATTTAGAATAACAGTGTGTTCCTGTATAGCAGTTAGTGGCTGAAGCAATGGTTTGATGATCCAGTAAATGTGTTAAGCTTTAGATGAGAATTCCACAAAATGTTAACACATACTGTAAATTTAGTCAGGCAGGAACACTCCATAAAATGGTGCCAATGTATGCAGGTATGTTGGAAACACCATATGATGGAAGCTTCTCTGACAGCTATTTTGTTGACACCACACTGTGACTTAAAACATAAAGAAAATTATGAGGAGTGCAAATCAGCTGTCCAATCTGTGGTCTTCATATGGTTGGGGAAGGTTTTGTACCAATGGTTTGGTGCCCAGCCTCCATCATTATATAGCTCACACATAAACAAATCAACTTAAGCAAGAAGACATTTAAGGTGCGTACACACATCCAACTTTATGCCTGATTGTCATTTAAACTGGTCGTCAGAACAACTTGAAGTTCAAACAACAAGTCGTTCAGACATCATGTAGGCACTGACCAACACATCGTTTGATATGCTAATTAACCTAATTTACATGCCGTTTAACCAACTTGATATTGTACAATGGACTGGATAGAACAATGGACTAGATTAAATGACTGATCAAATGACTTGTTGTTTGAATGTCTATTAGTGTCAAACTACTAGACATTCAAACAACAAGTCATTTGATCAGTCATTTAACCACTTAAGGACCAGGACATTTTCATCTGATCTGTGCTGGGTGGGCTCTCCAGCCCACAGCAGAGATCGGGAGGCATGCAGGGCGATCAGATTTCCCCCCTTTTTTCCCCACTAGGGGGATGACCTGCTGGGGGGGTCTGATCGCCGCCGCTCTGTGTGGCCGAGCGGGGGGGGGGGGCTCCTCAAAGCCCCCCTCCGCAGCGATTTTCCGCCTCGCTCACTTTCCCTCCCTCCCCTCCTTCCCTGGGCGGCACAGGACAGCGATGCGCCCTCCACCACCTCTGATAGGCTTCAGCCTATCAGATGCCGGTGATCCCCAGCCAATCAGAGGCCGGGGATTGCCGATCTGCTTTACGGCGCTGCTGCGCAGCAGCGCAGTATGATGTAAACACATTACATTTGCCTGCGAACCGCGATCGGAGGCTCGCAGGCTGTTCACAGAGACACCCTCCGTGAACTGACATGGAAAGGCCGCTCGAACGAGCGGCCGTTTCCATGCAAAACCACTTACGACCTGCCGCCACCTATCGGCGTTAATACATAAAGTAGTTTGTACACATGTACAAACCTAATTGTTGTTTGAACAACAGTACAACATATCCGCCAAGTGGATCAGTTAAAACTGCTACTATCAGTCTAACGATTGAACATACACACGTCCAACTGTCGTTCAAACAACCGTTTTGAATGACAACTCATTCGGAAAAATCAGACGTCTATACGTACCTTTACAGAGCAAGCTGTAATCAAGCACAGAAATCAAATCCTATTAAGCTGCCTGTGAATCCAGTCACTTATGTCTCAGCTGTCTATTAGAGATGGCCTGAACACTTCGCTGGCAAGCAGTATTCTGCGAACATCGGCTGTTCGCATTCATGGTGAACAGCCAACATTTGGCATGTTCCATTCACCCCTATACATCATCATTGAGCTAAACTTTGACCCCATTCCTCACAGTCAGCAGACACATGGCAGCCAATCAGCTAGCACCCCTCCCTGGACCACCCACCCCCCCTATCAAAAAGCAGTTGCGGTGGCCATATTATATCAATTCTTTGCTAGCTGCTGACTGTTAGTGAGAGCAGGGTCAGACTAGGGAAAGTATTAGCTAGGCCTGTGTTCTTGTTCCTTACTTGCTGTGAGAGCATTCCAAACAGTCTTTTTGAGGGCTAGCAGATCGGTTTCCTGTGGTTTTTTATGTGTGTGTGTGACACTCCACAGCCCACTGACACACAGAGCTGTGTGCACTCTACTGCTGTGGCCTCATTAAGTTGCAGGCACAGAACACCTCCAGTGCATTATTATTTCACTGTATTCTGATAGTACTATTGTATCTCTCTCTGTGACACACTCCACAGCCACTGACACCAAGAGCTGTGCTTGATGTATTTTCTGCCCATTAGGGTTTAAAACCCAACTTTGCATAAACTCCATAATTTTTGGTGAGACTTTTGGCATGGATACCTCTCTGGCATGCCCCCATCCAGGGGTTAGACCCATTGAAACAACTTTTGAATCACTTTTGTGGCCAGAAACAGTTTTTGTAAGTTTTAAAATTAGCCTGCCCATTGAAGTGTATGGCGGTTTGCCAAATTTGCATGTTCGCGAACATTTTGCGGAAGTTCACGTTCGCCGCCAGCGAACAGAAAATTCTATGTTTGTGACATATCTACTGTCTATTTAGTCTTTTTCTCTCCTCCATATTCATGCCTGCTACAACTCCCTTATCATTTGGTCCTTCATCTGTTTACAACCCATCAAGTGTTTACACATTATAATCCTTTCTGTTACTCATTAGCGTTGAGCCCATCATCTGATTGGCTAGCATTGTTCCTACATCTGCCTCTTGGTCACTTCCCTATGCAAGATTTTAACTATCATCTGCCTGCCATGCAACATTTACAATGTAATTCCATCAACAAAGCTTCTGCCTTTAAGATAACAACCACATTTAACCATTTGAACACAAACAATAAATGTTCCTATTTATCATTAACTGACAAACATTGTGATCATGTCACTACTACCTCCCCAAAGTAGCCATGTCATATAATAGGGAGGTATAACCCACTCATTTATGGATGGTGGAAATGTCCTGGATCTGTTTAGTGCATGCTTTGCTAGGAGATGACAATGATGCCAGTTAAATTGATCATATCACTGCCAATTTTACCAGTATTTCCTCAAAAAGTATATTGCATTTACATGTTTGCAAAGGAAAAAGCAATCCTGATCAAATCATCTCTACGTAGTGTAGTGTAGCCATTTAACAAACTGTATTACACAGACATAGATGAGATTATACAGATGTCTACTCAGGTAAATGCTCAGTATCTGGGTTTGAGTAAGAATGCAACTCATCAAGGCTTGCAGTCAGCGTATTTCCGTTAAGATCAGTAAAACAGTGGCTGATGCAATTCAGGTATTATTTGTGGACTTCCAGTCTAGTTTATGTTCTCATGGTTTTTCATAATTATCTCAAATTAACTTAGGTTGTATAGCCACTATATTTATCAGTGTGCATGGCAATAATGTACTTGTTCCATTCTCTGCATGCACAAACTACCTGTACACTACTTTAACAGATATCATAAGGCTTAGTGCCTTAATGCCCAATATAACAATGTCTACACATTGGAACAAGAGACTCATGACTTATATGTAGATGAAAAAACCTTGTGGACTATTATTAATAATGTTAG
Source organism: Hyperolius riggenbachi (assembly GCF_040937935.1). Taxonomy (NCBI): domain Eukaryota; kingdom Metazoa; phylum Chordata; class Amphibia; order Anura; family Hyperoliidae; genus Hyperolius; species Hyperolius riggenbachi. Next base: position 234,421,056 of record NC_090650.1, read on the forward strand.
CTAAAAGAGAAGCAAGGAAGGCAGGGGACTCTGAATGCAGCAGCAAGAAGGGCAGAGCTACCAGGGGAAGTATACTCATGCCAGACCAGACAGAAAGTGACTGCTGCTCCCCACTACCTTAGATTGGGAGTTGAAGGACCAATATAGCCAGGAGCTTAACAGAAAGTAGGGTAAAGAAAGCCACACCAAGTATATGTGATTTTCTGCCAACCAGTTGCACTGCTTCTACAAAAGCCAAGCTGTGGAGGTTGTGATTGGTCATGACTGAGCTGGAAATTATGTGGCCAATCCAAGGCTTGGTTTGCTTCTGGAGATTTGCCTCTAGCAAATGGAAGCCACAAATATCATATTAGTGTGGTGGGCCTTCTGGTTGTCCAAGCGTTTACCAGATGGCCATTTTCATTGATTTTAAAGGACATCATGTTTTTCTGCTGCAGAAACCTGAATTTTGTGCTCTTAAATTGAATTGAATTCAAACAACATCAATGACTAAGACTTAAAAGTCAAGAAGGTTAAAATGACATAGGTCATGGTGAGCAGTAGACAGAGACATGTTCCTTCAGGCAAAAAACAAACAAACACTTCTGAAATGCCTATCAACAAACAATTTGTGAATACAGATGTAACATTCTTTTGGAATTCCTGGAATTACATTGTTTGGCTGAAAGTGAACAGATCAGATACAGGTCTTCACAAATGGCTTTATCAATGCACAATGTAGTATGATAATAGTCTATAGATTGGTTGCTTTCATTGGGAAAATAAGCACTTTACTTCTGTGTAGCATGCAAACAATGAAATAGATGTCAAACCATTTTATTTTCCTACCTGTTTTGGGATCAACAGAAAAATAAGGTTGTCCTTGAAGAATACTGTAAACAACTCTGGCACTGTTTCCATATGTAGGGTCATCATCATCTGTAGCTGTCACCTGAATAACAGATGTACCTGAATGGTTAAGAAAAGCATCCTGTTAAATACACATAAAACCGTTAAGCCATATGCAGGAAATAACCTTTAACCCCATCTGGATTTATTTGGGTGTAAATGTCCAGTTTTAACAAACATCATTTCATTGAAATTAAACTTCTAATGTATATAAACAACACCCACACACAGGGGCGTAACTAGAAATCACTGGGCCCCCCTGCAAAACTTTAGATGGGCCCCCCTTTCCCTGCACACTTAATAGGGACTGTCTACACGTCTTTGTCTACAACACTTTGTATGATTCGTTATAAGTGGCTGAGCAGATGCAGTCATTAGAACAATTGTGCAGAGAGTAGAAAGTTTTTTCTCTCCTTGCCCTGAGTTGTCAGCCTCTCAGGACAGGGCCCCCTGTGGCTTCTGGGCCCCCCTGCAGTTGCATCCCTTGCAAGGTCTATTGTTACGCCCCTGCCCACGCATGTAGGCACTCCCACATGTACTCATGCACGCCCTATTGCAAATCTCCAAACTTTTCAAACAAATCATTGCATTTGTATTTTTTTTTTCAAACTATCACTTTAACTTCTGAAAAAAGAAAATACAATATGTTCGGTTTAACTTAATGCAGGGTTTTGGACAGGCAAAAAAGATACAAGTTACGTAGCACAGAGGTCCGAACTCCACCATTCTATCACTATACCCAAGAGACTGCATATGGTAATGTGAAAAATTAACTTACACTAAAAGAGCTAGGCTAGGTCAACAATCTTAAGGCTAATTATAGCTGCCATCCTTATTAGGGAGTTAGAGCATGCATAATGATTATAGATTTTAGCTGGGAACTAAGTTATTATTGTCATTGTTCTTATTATAGCACTTTAAACGTCCATAATACTTAACATTAAAAAATATATTTTTGGTTTACATGAGCAAACAGAAAATACACAGTTCTGCACTATACCTTCTAAAATGTACTTTTGGAAAAAATAATTAGATGTACTGTACCATATTTAGCAACACCGAGGAAGCTTGAAAAAAAGGCAGCTGAATCACTGTATGAGCTAGCGTACAGTATGAGGATTCAAAGAAGAGTTATGAGGATTGGAATATTCAAACAGAAAATAAATTAACAGCGCAGTGCATGCCTTGTTGGACAATGGATGATGGAACAATGCTGAGTCCATAACTGGAGTAAATATTTTAAAGTGTACCAGAGACGGTGCAAAAGAAAGATTTGATACTTACCCGGGGCTTCCTCTAGCCCCATAAGCATGTCTGAGTCTCTTGCCGTCCTCCCGCCGGGGGTCTGCACAGGCACAGAAGACCCCAACTGATGTGACTTAGCCAGTTGCTAGGGCTGATTGCGGCTGAATGGAGGCATGCAGGAGTACTGCGAGGGACTCAGCAGTGCCTATAGGGCTGGAGAAAGCCGGGGGTAAGTATCAAATCTTCCTTTTGCAGCGCCTCTGGTTTCCTTTAAGTGGCATACACATGAACAATAACTGTCACCTGTAGCAGTCAGGACACAAATGCTAGGTTAACTTTTCTGGCCATATGTGTTATATAGACAAATTGCTTGACCACAGATGAGTGGTGTGTACTGTTAAATGTAAAGGGGAGGAGAGACAATGCTTCTGCACACAGTGGCCTTAATTCACTAAGCATTACTGCATTTGGTACTGCAAGAAACAGCTGATTTTACTCCAGACAAATAAAGTACAAAGAAAAGTTCCCAGCTCTCTCTTAGTAGTAGGCAGTTAACTTACCCCTCTGCAATTCTGCTCCCAGGGTGATAGTAAATCATTAGATGATCCACAGCATTGCCAGCTCAACAGTGTCACTGTACATGTAGTAAATCAGCATCTCTTGGCAGCAAATATAATCACAGCAGGAGGTGTAGGATTTCCTGGTTTGTACATTCCAACACACATCTGCTAGGCTCAGTCTTCCCTCTCTACTTCCTGTGACATCACCAGGTTCATTAGGCCGGCCAATACCTACAGCTGGAGTAGATCGCAGAGCTGTACAACTGATTAACGGCTTTTTGTTACTTTTTTTAAACCTGCCAACTGCGATCGCGATAGCAGGTTGTTTACGGTACTGAGCTCCGTAACTAAGGTGAGGATGTGTGCGCATCAGCACGTGCAATCCCCTGCAAAATCCTGCCACATGACTTAATGCCTTTTGGCTTTAGGCGGTCCTGGGGCTGCCACCTTCCCAATGCCTATCAGCGTTAGGCAGTCGGGAAGGAGTTAAAAGTCTCCTGGAAGTGCTCATTTACATCATGTGACATCTTTTCTGTCAGTAAGCAGCCTTGCTAATGTGGTAGGCCCCTCCACACTTGGTTTGATCTAACTGCCTCCTCCTTTGTTTCTCTCACACACATATAGGCAGCCATTTTACCACTACAGTTATTCCTGCTGCTGCACACAGAGCTCTGAAAGTGAGTCGTAGTGTGTAACTGTTAAAATCCTCAGAGATACTGTATATAAATAATTAGGCATCTAAATTAGAATGGCCCAGAACTGAACGCACAGCCTCTTTTCTCAAAGGCTGTTGCTTTACCACTGTGCTTTGACTACTCTTTAGACCAGTCATTCAGCACATGTAATTCTACCTTGGGAGATAGGAGGGATTCCAAAGGTATAATAGAACTTGCATGTGCTGAATGGGTTGCAATTCTGTTTATTGGCTAAAGTGCATAGATTGGACTATATCTTTCATTTAAACTGAAAATCATTATGCCTTGAAAGAAAAAGATATAGAAAAGTAACAGACCAAATTACTGAATTCCTGGAAATCAGAAGGTTTAGAAAAGGGAGATCTAGCATATGTAATGGGGCACATATTGTATATTTGGCAGTCTTTAATTGTCATTTTGACTACAGGGTTGGATCAAGTGAAAATCACTGAGTTGTGTAGTCAGTTTAAAGCTGGAAATGAGAGCTAATGTAAACAATCTGTTCAAAAGTAGTATCAGTCTGTTGTCTCCTATATTAAATTGTTATGGTTTTCACCATTGGGGCAGGTCTAATTAGGCCATTGCCATGAGTTTCCCCCAAATGCAGGGTAGATGCACAGTGGTCTATATGGTTCTCCATTCCTCGTGACAACAAACATAATTTGAAGGTTGTGAAAGGTGTCAGGATTTTCAGAGAGCTTGTTGACCCCTGCACTAGCATTAGGTGTGGGTTCTCCCAGGATGTATAATCTAAGTGGCTATGTGTCTTCCCCAGAGCACCCCGCAAGGGATGATGGGCTGCCACCCCTATTAGGCAACTGGCTACTTTGCTACCTGGTAGATGCCAGGTCACAACTCCTGGGATTACCCTACCAGTAATGGATAGAACAGGAGATTCCACTGGGCAAGTGCAGGCACAAAGCAAGCTGGTAAATAGAGATAAGGTCAAACTAGTCGATGTCAAAGGGCAAACAGCGATCAAAAGATAAAAACAAGCCAAGATTAGGATATGCAGATTACTAGTGAAGTCAGGATACAAGCTGGGTCATAACTTGTTTTTAAGCAAGCAGGATATCACAGGGCATACACGAATAAAGTCAGGACACATATCAGGAAACAGGATAACCAGGACAAGGATGCAGGGAGCCAGGAGCTACATAAAATAATCTTGATGAACTGGCATTGATCTGCTGACTAGTAAGTGCTTATATATGTTCTGATTCTCTAAAATGCACAACAGTTGTGGGCACTCATCAATGCAAGAGACCCAGCAGAAGTAGATGTGGCAAAATTACATAGTCACAATTGTATTGTGTATGCTACTTTAAGACCTATAACCTAGGAGTATTCCACAAGACTGTATTGTTTGTCAATCATTATAGCAAGGGTAACAACAGAGCAATTTGTTGTTACACTGCTAGTTATAACTTTGCTAACATGCAGAAGTTAGTCACTGGAAAGCCATTGGTCTGTTGATAATTCAACACTTCACAAGCTGTGTAGGACATGTAGATCATTTCTTACTAGGGTCTGCTCTCTATTTTGTCACCTTTTTCATAAGCCTAGTAGTCTATAGTAGTTATGGGTGGATGTCTCATAGTGTGATTTGGTAGGTGAACTGTGGAAGTATTTAAGAACCTTCAGGTTAACAAATGCCTAAATACCAATGCAAACACACTCACCGGGGAAAAGTTTAATCCCCATTGGCCAATCCAACCCAGCTGACTTTAAATTCAGTCATGATAGGCATTACAAGATAAAAGTTTGCTGCTGGAGAGTGAGAGAAATAGTTTCAAATGCCAGTAACATGAACATACATTTTCAAACACATTCACAGGGGGGAAAACTACATCCCTAGTTTCTAGAAAATGGAACAAATACAATTTTATGATATTGCAACTATATAAAAAACAATTATAAAACAATAGTCCCAGTGCTTACGTTCAAAATGCAAATAAACATTTCTCATGTACATGCAGACAATTCACTCATTGACCAGTCGCTCCCCTACTAATTGTATTGTTTAGGAGGAACAAAAGTCAAAAACTTAACCACTTGCCGACCAGGGGATATTACAGTGATCGGTGCTGCGTGGGCTCTACAGCCCGCGGCACTGATCAGGAGTGCAGCAGGGCGATCAGACTACCCCCCTTTTTTCCCCACTAGGGGGATGTCCTGCTGGGGGGGTCTGATCACCGCCGGCTGAATTTGCTTAGCGGGGGGGCTCTTCAAAGCCCCCCTCCGCAGCGTTCTCCACCGTCTCGCCGCTCCCTCCCTCTCCCTCCCCCTGTGAGATGCGAAGGACGGATTTCCGTCCTGCGCATTAAAGGATAGGCTTCAGCCTATCATATGCCGGCAATCCCCGGCCAATCAGAGGCCGGGGATCGCCGATCTGCCTTACGGTGCTGCTGCGCAGCAGCGCCGTATGATGTAAACAGCGGGGATCTCTTCCCCGCCTGTTTACATTTTGCCGGCGAGCCGCGATCGGCGGCTCTCCGGCTGTTCACGGAGACACCCTCCGTGAACTGGCATGGAAAGGCCGCTCGATCAAGCGGCCGTTTCCATGGTAACCCGCAGACGACCAGTTTACGCCAATCGGCGTTAGCTGGTCGTCAAGAGGTTAAGGGGGATCCCCAAAGTGTGATGATAATTTGAATTCTGACAACTGAGCGCTGAAGTGACCTTTTTTAAGTAAAAACCAAGATGCCCCAGTCATAATAATTTCAGGAAAGTTTTTTTAACAGTTAAGAACTTTGAGTGACTTGCAGAACTTGCAACACTGTGTCACCTTCTCTCTAACTATACAGAAATTTCAATAGTCAAAGAAAAAGAGCATAATGTAAAGCTCAATCTACATGATACAATTCGATTACGATTCTATTTAGAATTTGATCAAATCCGACGTGTCTGATCGGGATTCGATTCGATGCAATTCGATTTGCCATTGTTTTGCAATTGCAAATCAAACTGAATCAAATCGTAAATAGAATTGTAATCGAATCGTACAAAGAATCGTATCATGTAGATTGGGCTTAACAAACAAAAATTCTGTTGAAGACTACAAAAAGATACTGTTATAATCGGTGTCTCTGTTATCCTGCTGGTGGTTTTTCTGATGAACTGTGCTGTGGACTTCCACGATCAGCCAGCAGGTGTCTCCCGTGTTGCTGAGAACTTTGCAGTTCCCCAGATCACCAGCAGATGGAACTATAGGAACTACCTGAAAGATCACCTGATCAATGTGCTGCTACTTAAGGCTGGACTTCCTAGCAGCACATTGCTAGATCATTTTGTTTGGTTCCCAGCAGTGTTGTGACTCTGGCCATCACTCCTGTATTTTGAACTCCTGGTATATTGACCCTTGCTTGTCCGACTATTCTCTTGCCTTCTGTCTTGGTACTTCTTATTCATTCTGACTGCCTGGTTTGATTACTGCTTGTCTGACTATTCTCTGGTATGCTGATTTGGTTATATGCTCCTGTATATAGTGTGTGATATGCATCATTGTATGTTTTGTATATATTCTGTATAGATAGACTAATAGGTTCAGTTAGTTGTGGTGCACCACGTGTAGGTCGTATATAGATTGTATGTGTTTGGTGATCTGTGTTGTTACACATTGCATAATTGTAAATAAAACACATTTATCATTTCTACTCCGTTGTACAGACGTTTGTATTTCAGTGGGATCTTCTGGTTTTGTTTTAACCTAAGGGTTGACCATGCAGAAGTCATGAATCTGTCAGTCTGGGTCTTGTCACGACCACGATCTGCATGGTCAATCGTTACAGATACCGAATATTAAAATGAATCCTTGGACACGAACTTGGCTATTTCTTCTTTGAATTTTCTTTGGCCACTGTTTACTATCCAAAGACAGTACTTCTCATTTAGGCCTATGTACTATTCACTTTTCTCCTGAGTTTTTTCCAAGGAGATCGTTTTAAACCTTACCAATAAAATACCATTAAAGCTCCCTGCATGTAAGGAATACCCAAAAGAAGTTTGTTTTTCCATTTTATCTGCTCTTTTCTACTTTTGCAATTGCAGAGTGCTGAAAAGTTATTTTTAGATCAGATGAAAAATTATCTCCTGGGAGAAGACCTAGGAGAAAAAGTTAATTGGATAAGAGCCTAAGTTTTAGTCACTACAGACAAGGAATACGATAAAGTACTCCATGGAGAGAAGCTACACTGCAGGCTGGCTCCCAAATATTATTCTATTTTTATTCTTTCTTCTTGTGGCTTTTTATTCCAATCTGCTTTTAATATTTCTTGTATTTCTAGAAATAAAACTGCAGATTCAATGAAGATGTCCAATCCCAGTTGCTGCTGTCACTGGATAGGTTTCATTCCATGATGTTTGCAGGCCTACTATGAGTGTTATGTTATTTTTACAACTATACATCAGCATATACTTGTGCTTTGTATTTCACTTCTAAGTTGCATGAACCTTTCAGTGGGATTTTCTGTGCTGAATAAGTTGTCAGTTTAACATTTGAGTCTTTTAGCACATTTCTCAAATATTTTGCAGCAGGCTATAGGGAATATCCTTTGCTTCGAGCCTAGTAGCTAGTGTAAAGTTTAAATATTTGTATTCTTATCTGTTTTTTCTATTTCCTGCAACTGCAGTTCCAAACAGGGTTCAGATTCTGGACAATTTGTCTGTTATAGGTTCAGATCAAAGGGGATCTATGTAGCACTATCTTTCTTTCTTTCTTTCTTTCTTTCTTTCTTTCTTTCTTTCTTTCTTTCTTTCTTTCTTTCTTTCTTTCTTTCTTTCTTTCTTTTTTTTTTTCTTTCTTTCTTTCTTTCTTATTCTATTCTGAGTGATAGGTAGTTTTCTGCGGGCAAGCTACTTATCACCTAGCCATGGTATAAGGACTATTGGCAAATCCAGTTGCAGGCTTACCTGTGCGATGGGTGAGGCCAGTTAAATAGACCAATGTAAATTCCCCTCAGGTAGGATTCTCATTGGTCCAAACTGTGTACCAATGGGAGCTTCAGTGGGAGCGTAAAGATGTTTTGCTAGAGTTACTGGTAAAGAAGCGCCGGGCAGCGAAGTGCAGCAGTCCGCCAAGGAGCTCTTGGGTCTACTTAGTAAAATAGACTCCCATATGCTAACATTGTGGTAGAATATATGTGTTAGGGACTTTAGATCAGCAAGGATCCAGACTTGATCCCTCATACAACACTTCTGGGTTGAGGTTGTACAGACATATTGCAAGTCTGCAAAGGAGCCCCTTGAGGTTCTATATGTTTTACATTATTAAACCCTTGAGTGTGTTAATTCCTAGCAGCACAAAGCTGTCCTGAAGCTGTTCCCAGCTGCTCCTTCCTTCCCCTACAACTCATCAAGAACTGCAGAACAACATGCTCAAAACAACAATCTCACCCAGAGCCCTCAATATAATGACAAGATAAAAGTGAAAACCAGCAGCAAATGGACATGTGCAGTTAGAAGAAATGACAGACATGAGACGGGAGTGACAAATCAATTATGTAATTACTTTTCCCTGCTCAATTATGAGGAATTCCACAGGACTCCTGATATACCAAAACTTCTGGTTGTATTCCCTGCATAATATGAAAACTGAAAGATACTCAGTGTTATTTGTAAATTCAGTAAATAAAATATATCTCGGACTGTTACATAAATTCAGAATATTTCTTCATTTTTCATATTTGCTTTCGAGTATCAATTTTCTCTATTTCATTAGAATAGCCTGGTCATCTTATGGGGAAAGCTACGGTATTTACTCACTTCATTATTTTCCTTAGAGGACATGAAGTTCTGAGACACTCCTAGAACATTGAAGCATTTTTTTTTTAAATGGATCTAGCCAATGGACAGCCACAGACCCCCTGTGAAATCAAATGGGGGCAAGCAGCAATTTATCCTGAAAGTAGACCCATACTGTATGCAAAAAAAGCTAAAAACATGAGATAAAAAATCTCAGTGAACAGAAACATAACTATTCCTTAACTAGCCTCTGGTGAGGTCTGCTACAAACTGCTTATAGCTGTAGCACCATTAGCATGGGGGCAACTAGTAGTGATCATTGTAATGTACTAATTACAATTTCATTAAATCTCACATAATTTTTGTAATGAAAAATCAAAATGGCGAAAAATGATGCAAACATTTTGGATAATTATGACTATGTATGATTTTTCGTAATTACAATAATTTTTCATAATTACAATTATTTTTGTAATTACCCTCATTTTTGTAAGTATGATTATTTATATCATGAATTTTGTCATACAACATGAAAATTATGATTTTGTGTTGCTCATAACTGTGTGCAATTTTTGTTCAAAGGGGCACTAAAGCGATACATTTTAAAATTTAAAATATGTGCAAATATAAACAAATAAGAAGTACGTTTTTTTCCAGAGTAACATGAGCCATAAATTACTTTTTTCCTACGTTGCTGTCACTTACAGTAGGTAGTAGAAATCTGACGGAAGCAACAGGTTTTGGACTAGTCCATCTCTTCATGGGGGGATTCTCAGGGATTTATTTATTTTCAAAAGCACTTAGTGAATGACAGTTGCTGTGTCCAACTGCCAAAAAACTGTGTAGCGAGCAGAGAGGCTGGCCAGCATCATTGTTTAAATCATTTTTCGGGAATATCTTTATAAAGAATAAAAACTTTACTGAGAAAAAATCTCCTATGAAGAGATGGACAATTGCAAAACCTGTCACTTCTGTCAGATTTCTACTACCTACTGTAAGTGACAGCAACATAGGAGAAAAGTAATTTATGGCTCATTTTAAGCTGGAAAAAATGTACTTCTTATTTGTCTATATTTGCACAAATTTTAAATTTTACAACTTTTCGCCGTAGTGCCGCTTTAACTATGCAAAATTATGAGTAACGCCAAATTAACACAAAATTAAACACAAAATTGCAACTTAACATGAAATTACAACACAAAACTATAACAAAATTAGTTACACATTTTCATAAAATTGTGAACTATAATTTTGTGTCTTAAGTGCAAATTTTGTGTTAAAATTACGCAAACGTGAAGTTTTGGCTCATCATTAGCAACCATACTGTTTTTTTGCACTAGAATTTGGGCCCACTTATTTTTGCTAACAATATGTGCTGTATTTTCCTTCATTTGTTATCTCAGCATCCATAGTTTTCACATTAGAAAGGACTCTAATCCTGGTCTGGAAACCATGGGCTTCAATGCTTAACTGAAGCTACTGTGGTAACTTTAAATAATTAAATATATTAATTGTCAACAAAACAGTATTGTTATTCTATATTGTGATATAAAAAGTAATTTAGTCACACAGACTCTGAATAAAAGTTAGAGGCCTGTTTTAAAATGGATTATCATGTCTGCAGTGAAGACAGGTTTATGTCAGTTCCCCATATTTTGCATCAATACACACACTGTCCATATTGTACTGGGGGGAATTCAACCTAGCAGCTGTTGTTACATGGAGTGCAGTAAGTCTGTGAAAGCAGCAGCCAATGACAGAATGTACATGATGCATTTCTTTACATATAACACATCCCGTAGATGACATTTGAATATTAAAAGGGCAGATGTATGCACGTTAAATGACAGTTTTAATTATTTCCACATGAAAAACAAAAGAATAAAGAAAGTCTTAAATCTTAGCAAAGATAATAGAAAACGGCTATAGTATTGAGAACATTGATGCTTTTTGAATCAGACTGATATGAAATGCAACACATTCCAGTGATGAAACAAAGAAAACATTAAGGAATATTATGTGAAAAAAAATCACTCCATTTATTAGCCGAGCCATTATCTGCCGTTCACAATGACACTGCTTTGTAGGATAACTGAATTCAAATGAACTCTTCCCTTGAACATTTAATTTAATATGTAACGGGCTCTACATAGCAAGGGGCATGTGTGACTCAATATATTTAGACTTAGATGTATTATTCTCATTAGCTGACACATACTATTTAATTCTTCTGTCATTCTGTTCAATGTTTTACCAACTATTTCTGAAGATTAAAATGTAGAGTTTAATTCTCTTCCAACATGACCTACAAAAAGGCCACTGTTAAGTGTCTTTAGTTAGGTTTTATGCATACAAATGGCCAAGAAAGAACTGCTTACATGATTGGTCAAAATATGCAATACCATCATTCCTTGTCATACATAAAGATGGACATTTAATAAACAGCACATTTTATAAGAACACCTATAATACTCTTTCATAATCTACATTATTGGTGAGGAGGAAGGGGAGGAGGAGATATTACTAAAAAGGACCTGTTCATGCCACCCATTGTTTTACCTTAGCATATTTTACTGCATCCGATGCAATGCTGTTTTTGCACTTACAAAATCTAAGCTACTTCTGCATTTTAATATGCACAGCTGTACATAGCTTATACTAGAAGGGCAGTACGACAAACTACTTAAATGTATGCAGCAGGATTTGCACGTGAGGTCTCTTGTAATATTATGCTCTAGCCATGGCCTGTAAAACCTATATAATGTAATGATTTTCAACCTGAGATACTGCAGTTTATAAGCCCATACATAGATTTAAAGTGTACCTGAGATAAACATGTGGTATAGATTTATACTTACCTAGGACTTCCTTTAGCCCCCGTAGACCATCTGCTTTGCTTTCCACCTGGCTGGGCTGCACCATTCTCCAGCAATGTGGCCCAGTAAATTCTCCAGTTGCGTTCAATCGGGCACAGTCTCCCACACCCTTCTATTGTGCTCCCATGGTCGGGAGCATTTTGTGCATGTGCAGTTTGCTAAGACTGTAACTGCACTTGTGCAGAATGCTCCTGGCCACTGGAGTGCACAGCCTGGACCATGCACGTGCAGTGATTGTGAAGCCTGATTAAACGCGACTGGATTATTTACCGGGCCACATTGCGGGAGAACAATGTAACACAGAAGGACAGTGACTGGGGAAATTACTGGGCCACATTATGGAAGAACAGAGTAACACGGGAGAATGGTGATCGAGTCTACAGAATACAGGGGCTGGAGGCCCCAGGCAAGTAAAAATCTATACCATTTGTTTATCTCTTCCTTTAAGGGGCAGTTCACACTTGTCCTAGGATTTTAAAATGTCATTTTTTCACATTTTTGTATTCCTTTTTGAATGGAAATGTAAGGGCATTTTTGTGATTTTTATGTGTCTGTGTGCACATTTTATTTCACTGATTAAGGCACTGTTGTGGTGTTCAATGTTACACCAGCAGTGATTGCATCAGACATGTGTTTGAAAATTATTGTACATTCATTTATTTCTCAATCTCAGGCCCCAATTTTTCATGGTCTAATGTTTCTGCTGCATTTTGCACCCTGTCCATCATGCAAAAATCCAATTTGCCTGCAAGGTCTTTTTAAACTTTTTCCCCTTGTTGCCATTTTTCTTCTACATATACCCAACAAATTGGGGGGCTTCACTATTAACCTTTAAAGTTTGCCCATTGACATTAATTAGCTTTGAATAAAATGTACACACTCATCCAAAATTCAAGGAAAATTTGCAAGACCGCCAAAGGCATTCTCACTCATCCCTAAGCATAATGGCCTTTGGATTCAGTTGTTAGGAGATTATTGCCAATGTTTGGTGAGTATTGCTTCAGTGGAGTAGGTAGGGTGAAAACAAGACTGAAGATGTCAAAGAGAAACTTAAAAACTTAGTAAGGAGGTAGTCAGCCAATTCAGTGTACAGCACTGGACAGCAGCTCTTGAGGACTATACAGTATCGAGAGAAAGGTATTTAAAGTAAACTGAGAACATGGACATGTAGTCACATCGATGGACTACATCTCCCAGCATGCATTACAGCAGCCAGGGCCATGCTTAATCTCTGCAAGAACTTTCATCTGTGGCGAGGACAACTTTGATTTGTGGCGAGGGCAGCCAGCATGGAAGACCACATATACTGTACATGGGGCTAGTAAGCATCCCTCCAAACAGTGGAATAGCAATAGGTGATGCAGAGGTTGCGACTGAACCAGGGCCCTTGGACCAGATGGGCCCACTAAGGGCCCTTCCACAACCATTGTATTAGCTCTTCTATGGTGCTATGCTGGTGATGATCACTTCTTTCTATGCTTAAAATAGTGGTAATCATTAACAAACTGCTTCCCTGCTCTACTTACACCTCTCATACTGTGGATGTTATTGGCAGCTTGTGAAGCCAAGTAATGGCACTCCCCTGTTCCCCTACCACATTCTTAAACTATCCCCTACTGTAAACCCTATTTCCTGTAATACATAGTTCCATTCTTTACACAATAGTAGCAGTAGAATATTGTACCCTGTTAGCCATCAGTAAAAGCAAGAGGTTTTGAATCAGGATGATAACATTTATTGGCTAACTTAAAATATATAAAAGTAAGCTTTCGGCTATTGACATAATTATTTTTCAGCCCAGATTAACTACATCCATTCTGCTTGCAGCTAACTCTTGAATGCAAAATTGACCATGCCTGTGTGCCAAGCAGAGTTTCAGTTGTGTGAGCATTGAGTAAACAAAGTGTCTTATCTGTTTGTAATATATCACCTAACAACCTATCCAAACCCTGTTTGGATGTTTTGTTTCAATTAAAGGTGCCCATACACTCATCAGATTGGCAGCAGATAGATAAGAAATGCATCTGATGATCTATCTGATGCGCTTTTAGAACATTTTTACCAGGATAGAATTCCAATAGATTTCAGTTTGAAATCTATTGAAATTCGATCTGATGGCAATTTTTTGCCATCAGATTTCCATTAACCACTTCCCGACCGCCCAACGCACAGAGGCGGCCGGGAAGTGGACCCCGCAAGGACCGCTGCATGCACAGAGGCGGCGGTCCTTGTAGGGGCATGGGCGGCGCCATCGCGTCATTCGTGACGTGATCGGCCGCCGGGGACTGGCTCCGCCCACCTCACGCTGTAACCCGCCGGCCGTTCGGAAGCACCGGCGAGTTACTAGCACCCGGATCGCCGCATACAAAGTGTATAATACACTTTGTAATGTTTACAAAGTGTATTATACAGGCTGCCTCCTGCCCTGGTGGTCCCAGTGTCCGAGGGACCACCAGGGCAGGCTGCAGCCACCCTAGTCTGCACCCAAGCACACTGATTTCCCCCCCCCCCCCTGCCCCCTGATCGCCCACAGCACCCCTCAAACCCCCCCCCGCCCACTCCAGACCACTGTTTGCACCCAATCACCCCCCTAATCACCCATCAATCACTCCCTGTCACTATCTGTCAATGCTATTTTTTTTTATTCCCTAAACTGCCCCCTGCTCCCTCCTGATCACCCCCCCACCCCTCAGATTCTCCCCAGACACCCCCCCCCCGTGTACTGTATGCATCTATCCCCCTGTTCACCTGTCAATCACCTGTCAATCACCTATCAATCACCTGTCAATCACCCATCAATCACCCATCAATCACCCCCTGTCACTGCCACCCATCAATCAGCCCCTAACCTGCCCCTTGCGGGCAATCTGATCACCCACCCACACCAATAGATCACCTGCAGATCCGACGTCAGATCACCTCCCAAGTGCAGTTTTTACATCTGTTCTCTACCCTAAACACCCACTAATTACCCATCAATCACCCATCAATCACCTCCTATCACCACCTGTCACTGTTACCCATCCGATCAGACCCTAATCTGCCCCTTGCGGGCACCCAATCACCCGCCTACATGCTCAGATTGCCCTCAGACCCCCCCTTATCAATTCGCTGATCACCTGTCAATCACCCATCAATCACCCCCTGTCACTGCCACCCATCAATCACCCCCTGTCACTGCCACCCATCAATCAGCCCCTAACCTGCCCCTTGCGGGCAATCTGATCACCCACCCACACCAATAGATCGCTCGCAGATCTGACGTCCGATCACCTCCCAAGTGCAGTGTTTACATCTGTTCTCTACCCTAAACACCCACTAATTACCCATCAATCACCCCCTGTCACTGCTACCTATCAGATTAGACCCCTATCTGCCCCTAGGGCACTCAATCACCCGCCCACACCCTCAGAACGCCCTCAGACCCCAGCCCTGATAACCTCGCCAGTGCATTGCTTGCATCTATTCCCCCCTCTAATCACACCTTGAGACACCCATCAATCACCTCCTGTCACCCCCTAGCACACCTACCCATCAGATCAGGCCCAAATTTGCCCCGTGTGGGCTCCTGATCACTCGGCCAAACCCTCAGATCCCCCTCAGACCCCCTTCCGATCACCTCCCCAGTGCATTGATTGCATCTATTTTCCCCTCTAACCACCCCCTGAGACATCGTTTTACGAGGAGGATAGGAGGCGCCCTTTGTAGTGTGTTCAGTGATTGCTTCTTGTACAGAAACTCCACTTGGTAAAGAGTTGAAAGTTTTTATTTAGCACTATAGACTATCTATAGTCTAAAGTCTATAGTGCTAAATAAAAACTTTCAACTCTTTACCAAGTGGAGTTTCTGTACAAGAAGCAATCACTGAACACACTACAAAGGGTGCCTCCTATCCTCCTCGTAAAACGACGTCTTACCACCCCACTCGTGGGGTCCTTCACGACTTACTAGAAGTGAAGCCTTTTTTCCCTAAGGAGCAGCGACCGACCATCTCAAAGACTGAGTGGGGACGGGATTTCCCTACATGCCTGTACAAGTGGTTGCCTTTATAGCAACCTACACTTGTGAGTATAATTTACTCTTATTTTTATCCAACTTACCTGAAGATAATACACCATAAGGGCTCCTGGTACCCCTGCGGTTTTTTTTCTCTTCTTTTTTACTGTACTAGCTACAGCCTCCTGATTTACCCCCTGAGACACCCATCAATCACCTCCTGTCACCCCCCTAGCACTCCTATCCATCAGATCAGGCCCAATACAACCTATCATCTAAAAGGCCACCCTGCTTATGACCAGTTCCACAAAATTTGCCCCCTCATAGACCACCTGTCATCAAAATTTGCAGATGCTTATACCCCTGAACAGTCATTTTGAGACATTTGGTTTCCAGACTACTCACGGTTTTGGGCCCGTAAAATGCCAGGGCGGTATAGGAACCCCACAAAGTGACCCCATTTTAGAAAAAAGACACCCCAATGTATTCTGTTAGGTGTATGACGAGTTCATAGAAGATTTTATTTTTTGTCAAAAGTTAGCGGAAATTGATTTTTATTGGTTTTTTTTTTCACAAAGTGTCATTTTTCACTAACTTGTGACAAAAAATAAAATCTTCTATGAACTCGCCATACACCTAACGGAATACCTTGGGGTGTCTTCTTTCTAAAATGGGGTCACTTGCTGGGTTCCTATACTGCCCTGGCATTTTAGGGGCCCTAAACCGTGAGGAGTAGTCTAGAAAACAAATGCCTCAAAATGACCTGTGAATAGGACGTTAGGCCCCTTAGCGCACCTAGGCTGCAAAAAAGTGTCACACATGTGGTACCGCCGTACTCAGAAAAAGTAGTATAATGTGTTTTGGGGTGTATTTTTACACATACCCATGCTGGGTGGGAGAAATCTCTCTGTAAATGGACAATTGTGTGTAAAAAAAATCAAACAATTGTCATTTACAGAGATATTTCTCCCACCCAGCATGGGTATGTGTAAAAATACACCCCAAAACACATTATACTACTTCTCCTGAGTACGACGGTACCACATGTGTGGCACTTTTTTACACCCTAAGTACGCTAAGGGGCCCAAAGTCCAATGAGTACCTTTAGGATTTCACAGGTCATTTTGCGACATTTGGTTTCAAGACTACTCTTCATGGTTTAGGACCCCTAAAATGCCAGGGCAGTATAGGAACCCCACAAATGACCCCATTCTAGAAAGAAGACACCCAAAGGTATTCCGTTAGGAGTATGGTGAGTTCATAGAAGATTTTATTTTTTGTCACAAATTAGCGGAAAATGACACTTTGTGAAAAAAAACAATTAAAATCAATTTCCGCTAACTTGCGACAAAAAATAAAATCTTCTATGAACTCGCCATACTCCTAACGGAATACCTTGGGATGTCTTCTTTCTAAAATGGGGTCATTAGTGGGGTTCCTATACTGCCCTGGCATTTTAGGGGCCCTAAACCGTGAGGAGTAGTCTTGAAACAAAAATGACCTGTGAAATCCTATAGGTACTCATTGGACTTTGGGCCCCTTAGCGCAGTTAGGGTGCAAAAAAGTGCCACACATGTGGTATCGCCGTACTCAGGAGAAGTAGTATAATGTGTTTTGGGGTGTATTTTTACACATACCCATGCTGAGTGGGAGAAATCTCTCTGTAAATGGACAATTGTGTGTAAAAAACAATCAAACAATTGTCATTTACAGAGATATTTCTCCCACCCAGCATGGGTATTTGTAACAAAACACCCCAAAACACATTATACTACTTCTCCTGAGTACAGCAATACCACATGTGTGGCAATTTTTTGCAGCCTAACTGCGCTAAGGGGCCCAAAGTCTAATGAGCTCCTTTAGGCTTTACAGGGTTGCTTACAATTTAGCACCCCTCAAAATGTCAGGACAGTAAACACACCCCACAAATGACCCCATTTTGGAAAGTAGACACTTCAAGGTATTCAGAGAGGAGCATAGTGAGTCCGTGACAGATTTAATTTTTTTTGTCGCAAGTTAGAAGAAATGGAAACTTTTTTTTTTTTGTCACAAAGTGTCATTTTCCGCTTACTTGTGACAAAAAATAATATCTTCTATGAACTCACTATGCCTCTCAGTAATTACTTTGGGATGTCTTCTTTCCAAAATGGGGTCATTTGGGGGGTATTTATACTATCCTGGAATTCTAGCCCCTCATGAAACATGTCAGGTGGTCAGAAACGGCAGAGATGCTGGAAAATGGGAAAATTCACTTTTTGCACCATAGTTTGTAAACGCTATAACTTTTACCCAAACCAATAAATATAGGCTGAATGGTTTTTTTTTAATCAAAAACATGTTTGTCCACATTTTTCGCGCTGCATGTATACAGAAATTTTAGTTTATTTGAAAAATGTCAGCACAGAAAGTTAAAAAAAAAAATTTTTGGGACAAAATTCATGTCTTTTTTTTTTTTTTTTTTTTTTTTAAGCTGTGCCAGATCCTTTAAACAATGGTTTACATGAGTACAATACATACAGCTCCAATATGTATATAAAGGACAATATACATCACATTGTACAATACAGATAAAGTCTAATATGATATATGCTTATTATTAATTGAGTGAGAATAGTATTACAGTGTGGGCTAGGGTTCTTTAAGATAATCTCTTGCTTGACTTTTACTTTACCCAGTGGGCAGCCAAGCAGAGAGTATCCATTATTTGTGGGAATACTATGTATTCTAGTGGTACCAGTGGGCCAGAACGGACCCCCACTAGAACGTTGATTTGAATTCTGATTTTATACAGCAGTCTATCTTGTATTGGTTGTAGTCTGGAGAAATGTATTAAGTATAGGTTACGTATGAACGGATCGGCTGGAACTGATAGTAAACTAACTTGTTAGATTTTAGTCGGAGAAGCATGGATATAGGCAACAACATGAGCCTAAACATAAACACAACAGATAGTTGCAGACCCAGGGTTTTGAAAGAAAAGTGTACCAAGGGAGTGGTCTAATTTGGCACTCTATTCTGTTATTTTAGGAGATTTTATACCATATGTTATCTAGGGAGGGGATACTCAGGCATTATTCATTGTATTGATCAGTCCAACTTAAAGGAATATTGAAGTTGGAGCAGTCAATTGCTAGTCTAGTTCTTATTTTTTGTTCTAAAAATATATTGTTCTTCGTGTGTGTGAAAGGAGCAGATAGGGTGATATTTTCTCTTGGGATTTCCAATTACTTGTTATTAGATGAAGTGCAGTCAGTATTAGATGGATGATCGAGGGGCGTATTTTTGCGGGAATCGGCTCTTCCTGTATGAAAAGAAGGGCGAATTCCGGTTTGAGAATGAAGTTCGATTTATGAATTTTACGAATATATTTTTCTACATGGTGCCAGAGGTGAGCTACAAGTGGACAATGCCAGAACATGTGTAGGTATGTACCTGCAGAGGATTTGCATTTCCAACAGATTGGGGAGTTAGTAGCAGAGAATGTGGCTAATTGTCTAGGGGTTATGTACCATTTAAATAGTATTTTCTTTGCCATTTCCCAGTGTGAGTTACAACGGGAGATTTTTGATATTAGGGTGTTAGCAGTTATTAATTTGGCAGGCGAAATTTCGCTATTGAGGTCTAATGACCACACTGTGGCATACCTGTTAAGGGGGGAGATGGCTCCTGTTGTGAGATATTTATACCAGACAGAGATACTGCCTTTGAAGTAACCTGCATGATTTAACATGTTCAAGATGGAAGGGTGGATTTTTGGGGAGGAGATTTTGTCCTTTTTGATTGCGTGGAAGAGTCTGTGGTATGTAAATGTTTGGGATAGTGGAAGATTGTATTGTGTTTGTAGGTCTGAGAAGTGTTTAGGCTGTGAGTCTTTGAGAAGATCTTGTAATGATATAATGCCTGAGTTTATCCAAGGTCGTAGGTTGATATTAGTGATATAATGTTCAAGGGCTTCGAGGGCAACTGGTAGAGTGGTAGATTCATTGGATGGAGGTGGGTGTTTGATAAAATATTCCCAGGATCTTAAAGAGGCTTGTATAGATGGGTAAGGGGACTGAGGAGGTTTTGCGCCTATATATATACTTGTTAGTATAGCTCTTGGATTTGCCCCTAGGAGGATCGTGTCGAGTTTGACCCATGGTTTTGGTGAGTGTGTATTCCACCATTGTTTTGTTAGTTCTAAATTGGCTGAAATTCATGTCTTTTTTGATGAATGTAATAAAAAGTAAAAATCGCAACAGCAATCAAATCGCACCAAAATAAAGCTTTATTAGTGACAAGAAAAGGAGCCAAAATTAATTTAGGTGGTAGGTTGTATGAGCGAGCAATAAACCGTGAAAGCTGCAGTGGTCTGAATGGAAAAAAAAGTGCCTGGTCCTTAAGGGGGGTAAAGCCCATGGTCCTCAAGTGGTTAAGGCCAATGCAAACTGATAAGCAATCTCATCAGATCGACCTAAATTTTCCACCCTGCCAGTTCGATGGAAATCCATCGAAATCGATTGAAATCGGCCATCAATCGGTCGATTGGCCAACCGATTTGCAATCGATCGATCGGGATCGATCGATCGGTCAAAAAATCGGCTGAGTGTATGGGCCCCTTAAGGCATTGTAATTACAAATATTTATGTTTCTTAAAAAATCTGTGTGTCCCTTTTGATGCTGCATGTATATAGCTGTCTGCTCTAACATTTTGTAAGCATAGAGGACTCAGTCTGACGAAGGCTCAATAGCCAAAAGCTTACCCTTATAGATTTTTAAGTTAGCCAATCAATAGTATCATCCTGATTCAAAACTTCTTTCTTTACATAATTCAGGCTCTGGTTATTGCTGTCACCATTCCTACCATAATTTGGGCTCGGGCTATAGCTAGCATCCACACAGTGAGTGCCACTACAGTCATTATTCCCATTACAGCACCCAAATCATGGTGCCCAAATAACATGTTTTGATATATGGGGCTGATGCCAACACTTGCTATTTGAGTTAAATGATGCTTGCATTTGTCTTCAATGCGTAATGATGGTTGGCTACACTTTTTTTTTAAAATTCCTATTAAAAAAATGTATACTTTCTACAGCACTGTACATATTTCAAAACAGACAATAATAAAGACCATATATACATAAATTGTTGAACACACAGTACATTCAGAACATCCAGCAACACAAATACAAAATACACACATAGTTCCTATATAGTTGAATATTCATTTAACAGATAAAATGCAGAAGAAATCAGGTCAATGGTGGCTATACTTTCTATTAAGGAGGAGATGGGTAATAATGCCTACTCTTGTAGTTAGCCACTTCTGAATACATATGTAATTTAAGTAGTTTGGAAGAGTAAGGGAGAAATGGGAAAGGCTAGCAGCTGTTGAGGACTATGGGATCTAGAAAAAAGCATTTAAAGTAAACTGAGCATATGGAGATGTAGTCACAGTAATGGACTACATCTCCCAGTATGCATTGCAACACTGGACCAGACTTCTAGGGGCTGGAAGAAGCACAAAGTAACAGTGTTGCTTGCAAATTTTCGCCAAAGTCATTTTTGCATCGATTTAGATTGTGTTTTTGCATTTCTCGTGAAAATGCAAAAAGTTGTTATTTTACCATGAAAAGCATGAAACTGCAGAAAAATAATATTTTTACCCGGAAATGTTTTACCATAAAAACTCAAAAAAAAAAAAATATTCTTACGACGAAATTACTTGAGAAGTGTGCTCAAAAAATCAATATTCTTACGACGAAATTACTTGAGAAGTGTGAAAAACACGAAAAAAAAACATTTATTTTCGATGGCGTTTTTGATCGAAAATTGTATTTAACATTATTTTCAGAATTAATACAAAAAGTATATTGGCATTTTTGCTCATCACTGCCAGCTAACCCTCTTGTTTTAGCTCCAACATCCTTTAAATTAACCCAATTAAAAACACTCTCGTGAGCTAGACTATGGCTGCGCAAAACACCCTACATGTATAGGCAGCATATACAAAACAGTGATCATACTGTGAGTAGTGTTGGGCGAACATCTAGATGTTCGGGTTCGGGCCGAACAGGCCGAACATGGCCGCGATGTTCGGGTGTTCGACCCGAACTCCGAACATAATGGAAGTCAATGGGGACCCGAACTTTTGTGGTTTGTAAAGCCTCCTTACATGCTACATACCCCAAATTTACAGGGTATGTGCACCTTGGGAGTGGGTACAAGAGGAAAAAAAAATTAGCAAAAAGAGCTTATAGTTTTTGAGAAAATCGATTTTAAAGTTTCAAAGGGAAAACTGTCTTTTAAATGCGGGAAATGTCTGTTTTCTTTGCACAGGTAACATGTTTTTTGTCGGCATGCAGTCATAAATGTAATACATATAAGAGGTTCCAGGAAAAGGGACCGGTAACGCTAACCCAGCAGCAGCACACGTGATGGAACAGGAGGAGGCGCAGGAGGAGAAGGCCACGCTTTGTGAGACACAACAACCCCGGCCTTGCATGAGGGCAAGAAGCGTGCGGATAGCATGCTTTGTACCGCCATGCAGTCATAAATGTAATAAAGATAAGAGGTTCCATAAACAGGGACCGGCAACGCTAACCCAGCAGCAGCAGCAGCAGCACACGTGATGGAACAGGAGGAGGCGCAGGAGGAGAAGGCCACGCTTTGTGAGACACAACAACCCAGGCCTTGCATGAGGACAAAAAGCGTGCGGATAGCATGCTTTTTACCGCCATGCAGTCATAAATGTAATAAAGATAAGTGGTTCAATAAACAGGGACCACGCGGCAACGCTAACCCAGCAGCAGCAGACGTGATGGAACAGGAGGAGGCGCAGGAGGAGAAGGCCACGCTTTGTGAGACACAACAACCCAGGCCTTGCATGAGGGCAAGAAGCGTGCGGATAGCATGCTTTGTACCGCCATGCAGTCATAAATGTAATAAAGATAAGTGGTTCAATAAACAGGGACCACGCGGCAACGCTAACCCAGCAGCAGCAGACGTGATGGAACAGGAGGAGGCGCAGGAGGAGAAGGCCACGCTTTGTGAGACACAACAACCCAGGCCTTG
Source organism: Hyperolius riggenbachi (assembly GCF_040937935.1). Taxonomy (NCBI): domain Eukaryota; kingdom Metazoa; phylum Chordata; class Amphibia; order Anura; family Hyperoliidae; genus Hyperolius; species Hyperolius riggenbachi. The sequence goes on from NC_090650.1 coordinate 234,444,114, forward strand.
CATGAGGGCAAGAAGCGTGCGGATAGCATGCTTTGTACCGCCATGCAGTCATAAATGTAATAAAGATAAGTGGTTCAATAAACAGGGACCACGCGGCAACGCTAACCCAGCAGCAGCAGACGTGATGGAACAGGAGGAGGCGCAGGAGGAGAAGGCCACGCTTTGTGAGACACAACAACCCAGGCCTTGCATGAGGGCAAGAAGCGTGCGGATAGCATGCTTTGTACCGCCATGCAGTCATAAATGTAATAAAGATAAGTGGTTCAATAAACAGGGACCACGCGGCAACGCTAACCCAGCAGCAGCAGACGTGATGGAACAGGAGGAGGCGCAGGAGGAGAAGGCCACGCTTTGTGAGACACAACAACCCAGGCCTTGCATGAGGGCAAGAAGCGTGCGGATAGCATGCTTTGTACCGCCATGCAGTCATAAATGTAATAAAGATAAGTGGTTCAATAAACAGGGACCACGCGGCAACGCTAACCCAGCAGCAGCAGACGTGATGGAACAGGAGCAGGCGCAGGAGGAGAAGGCCACGGTTTTTGAGACACAACAACCCAGGCCTTGCATGAGGACAAAAAGCGTGCGGATATAGCAGCAATGCTTTTTGCCGCCATGCAGTCATAAATGTAATACAGATGAGAGGTTCAATAAACAGGGACCGGAAACGCTACACCATCCCAGATGTTCATTGGTCATGTTACTTGGTTGGGGTCCTGGAGTGTTGCGTAGTCATTTCCAATCCAGGATTGATTCATTTTAATTTGAGTCAGACGGTCTGCATTTTCTGTAGAGAGGCGGATACGCCGATCTGTGACGATGCCTCCGGCAGCACTGAAACAGCGTTCCGACATAACGCTGGCTGCCGGGCAAGCCAGCACCTCTATTGCGTACATTGCCAGTTCGTGCCAGGTGTCTAGCTTCGATACCCAATAGTTGAAGGGTGCAGATGGATTGTTCGACACAGCTACGTCATCTGACATGTAGTCCTTGACCATCTTCTCCAGGCGATCGGTGTTGGAGGTGGATCTGCACGCTTGCTGTTCAGTGGGCTGCTGCTGCATGGGTGTCAGAAAATTTTCCCACTCCAAGGACACTGCCGATACCGTTCCCTTTTGGGTACTAGCTGCGGCTTGCATTGTTTGCTGCCCTCCTGGTCGTCCTGGGTTTGCGGAAGTCAGTCTGTCTGCGTACAACTGGCTAGAGGAGGGGGAGGATGTCAATCTCCTCTCTAAAGTCTCCACAAGGGCCTGCTGGTATTCTTCCATTTTGACCTGTCTGACTCTTTCTTCAAGCAGTTTTGGAACATTGTGTTTGTACCGTGGATCCAGAAGGGTATAAACCCAGTAATTGGTGTTGTCCAGAATGCGCACAATGCGTGGGTCACGTTCAATGCAGTCTAGCATGAATTGAGCCATGTGTGCCAGAGTCCTTCCAGAATCCTCATCATCCTCTTGTGAGCGTTGTGATAGTTGTTGTGATGCATCATAGTCGTCACCTTCCTCCTGGTCTGCTTCTGCTGACCATTCGCGTTGAATTGTGGAAGTCCAACGTGCACCGCTCTGGCCCTCGTCAGTTGTGGCATGAAATTCCTGCTCCAACTCCAGCTGTTCCTCCTCCTCTTCTTCGTCATAGCTGCTGGGGCCAGCGTTCCCTGAGGCGGATGGCCTGATGTTGGTACCATCACGCTGATCGTTTTCTCCTTCAGATTCCCCCAGTTGCATCATGACAGCTGTTTCCTTGATTTTTAACATCGACCTCTTCAGTAAACACAGCAGTGGTATGGTAATGCTGACTGAAGAGTTGTCACTGCTCACAAGCAACGTGGATTGCTCAAAATTTTGGAGGACTTGGCAGAGGTCCAACATGTTGGCCCAATCGGATCCACAGAAGCTTGGCAGCTGGCCGGATGCGCCTCGGTACTGCGCCGTCATGTACTGGACCACTGCACTCTTCTGCTCGCAAAAGCGGGCTAGCATGTGCAGCGTAGAATTCCAGCGCGTAGGGACATCACACAGCAAGCGATGGTGGGGGAGATTGAAGCGCTCCTGCATCTTGGCGAGTGCCCCCGAAGCAGTACTGGAATTTCTACAATGTTTGGCCACTCGACGCACCTTCAACAGAAGATCGGCCACGCCTGGGTATGTCCTCAGGAACCGCTGAACTACTAGGTTCATCACGTGCGCCAGGCAAGGGATGTGTGTCAGCTTAGCCAACCTTAAAGCGCGAATGAGATTACTCCCATTATCACACACAACCATGCCCGGTTTCAGGTCCAGCGGTGCCAGCCACAAATCCGTCTGTTCCTTTATTCCCCTCCAAATTTCCTCCCCTGTGTGCTGCTTATCCCCAAGGCAGATTAGCTTCATCAATGCTTGCTGACGCATGCCGACAGCTGTGCTGCACTGCTTCCACGATCCTACTGCTGCTGGGTTAGCGTTTCCGGATGAGGTACAGCTTTGAGATGCGTTGGAGGAGAAGGAGTCAGAGAGGTAGGTGCTGCTGTTGTTATCCAGTGGGAGGGACGGCGGTGCAGCTGTTTGTGGCGTGGGCAACACCCGTGCCGTAGCAGGTGAGGAATCACTGCCAGGCTCCACAAGGTTCACCCAGTGCGCGGTAAGGGAGATGTATCGACCCTGGCCGAACGCACTCGTCCAGGTGTCAGTGGTGAGGTGAACCTTGCAGGCAACAGCATTCTTCAAGCTTTGGGTTATTTTGCTGACCACGTGCTCATGCAACTCAGGCACTGCAGAGCGCGCAAAGTGGTAGCGGCTGGGAACCACGTAACGTGGGATGGCCACTGACATCATGCCCTTGAAGCTGTTTGTCTCCACCACTCGATATGGCAGCATTTCGCAGGCCAGAAGCTTGGCTATGCTGGCTGTTACTGCCACGGCCCGGGGGTTATTTGCTGGCAATTTCCTCTTGCGCTCAAACATCTCCGACACAGACAACTGAAACGTAGCGCTGCACACGGAAGGGCTGTTGGTTGTTGTGTTTGATGAACACTGGGAGACCTCAAGAGCACTACTCCGGAAAGTGACAGTGTCAGCGTCGTCTGATGTTTGTGAATGTTGTGAACCACGCAATGGCTGGGCTACTGCTGCTGCTGAGGCGGGTCTGGTGGTGAGTCTGGTGAACCCAAGGGAGGCAGTGTTGTTGCTGGTACCCTGTCCTGACGCGTTTGCCCACAGAGTGGGATGTTTGGATAGCATGTGACGGCTCATGCTGGTGGTGGAGAGGTTGTTAATACTTTTCCCCCTGCTCAGGCGGGTCTTGCACACCTTGCAAATCGCCATGGTAACATCCTCAGTGCAGTCTTCAAAGAAAGCCCAGACTTTGGAGCACCTGCCTCCTTGCTGGCAATTTCTGTTTGCTCCTCTTTTGCCTCTCACTTGAACTTCCACGCTTGTGGTGCCTGAAATTGCGCGCCGCCTACCTTGTGGCACAAGGCGAACTCGTGCAGCAGTGGGTTCTTCAACAGACTCATCTGTGCTGCTGCTACGACGGCGATGTTCTCGTTCACAAACAAAATCTGGGTCTCTGTCCACATTGTCCATACCCTCCTCTTCCATCTCCTCAAACTCGTCATATGTCATTGTGGGCCGCCGCCGTGGAGTAGAGCTCCCCACAACAACCTCTGCGCAGCTCACTCCAACGTCGTCTTCCAGATCTTGTCGGCCGACCTCCTGCAATTGCAACCCCTCCTGCCCAAATTGCTCTGGGATTTGGGTTTCCGAGTCCTCCTCGGACTCGCCTTGTATTTCAGTGCGCGGTGCATTTCCCACAGTTAACGGTTGTGAATCCAGGCACAACATTTCTGGCTGTTCCTCCATTGACCTTTGAAAGGTGGAAGTTTGTTGGGCTGGGAATAGCTCCTGCGAATACCCCATTGTGTCCTGAGGTAATTCATCGGACTGGTTATCTGGCAGTTGTGTGCGTGGTGTCGCTGCCGGTTGTGTCAGCTTTGTGCCCACTGGCTCCTTGTAACTGGCTGAGGACTCGGACCTCGTGCGTGATGTGCTGGTGCTGCTTAACCCACTGCTGGACGCTTGAGAGGTCATCCAAGTAATTATCTGGTCCTGTTCTTTTGGATTTGTGAGGGTTGTTGTCCTGGACAACATGGGCGGTATTGAGTGGGTTTTCTTGGGTGCTCCCCTGTGGCCTGTACGTGAACCGTCAGGGGAAACACCTCTTCCCTTGCCCCTCCCTCTTTCACCGGATTTCTTCCTCATTTCACTTATCCTTACAGTACACGCTGACTGGCAGCAGTACAGTGGCAGTACAGAAATGCTATACAGTACCACTATTCCCAGCAGCGACACAGAGCACAATGCTATACAGTGACGGGTGAGCGGTGTACCACTATTCCCAGCAGCGACACAGAGCACAATGCTATACAGTGGCGGGTGAGCGGTGTACTACTATTCCCAGCAGACACAGAACAGTAAACAGAATGCTATATAGTGTGGCTGAGCGAGCGGTGTACCACTATTCCCAGCAGACACAGAACAGTAAACAGAATGCTATATAGTGTGGCTGAGCCAGCGGTGTACCACTATTCCCAGCAGACACAGAACAGTAAACAGAATGCTATATAGTGTGGCTGAGCGAGCGGTGTACCACTATTCCCAGCAGACACAGAACAGTGAACAGAATGCTATATAATGTGGCTGAGCGAGGTACACAGAGTGGCAGTAAACAGAATGCTATATAGTGTGGCTGAGCGAGTGGTGTACCACTATTCCAAGCAGACACAGAACAGTAAACAGAATGCTATATAGTGTGGCTGAGCGAGCGGTGTACCACTATTCCCAGCAGACACAGAACAGTGAACAGAATGCTATATAATGTGGCTGAGCGAGGTACACAGAGTGGCAGTAAACAGAATGCTATATAGTGTGGCTGAGCGAGCGGTGTACTACTATTCCCAGCAGACACAGAACAGTAAACAGAATGCTATATAGTGTGGCTGAGCGAGCGGTGTACCACTATTCCCAGCAGACACAGAACAGTAAACAGAATGCTATATAGTGTGGCTGAGCGAGCGGTGTACCACTATTCCCAGCAGACACAGAACAGTAAACAGAATGCTATATAGTGTGGCTGAGCGAGCGGTGTACCACTATTCCCAGCAGACACAGAACAGTGAACAGAATGCTATATAATGTGGCTGAGCGAGGTACACCGAGTGGCAGTAAACAGAATGCTATATAGTGTGGCTGAGCGAGTGGTGTACCACTATTCCCAGCAGACACAGAACAGTAAACAGAATGCTATATAGTGTGGCTGAGCGAGCGGTGTACCACTATTCCCAGCAGACACAGAACAGTGAACAGAATGCTATATAATGTGGCTGAGCGAGGTACACAGAGTGGCAGTAAACAGAATGCTATATAGTGTGGCTGAGCGAGCGGTGTACTACTATTCCCAGCAGACACAGAACAGTAAACAGAATGCTATATAGTGTGGCTGAGCGAGCGGTGTACCACTATTCCCAGCAGACACAGAACAGTAAACAGAATGCTATATAGTGTGGCTGAGCGAGCGGTGTACCACTATTCCCAGCAGACACAGAACAGTGAACAGAATGCTATATAGTGTGGCTGAGCGAGCGGTGTACCACTATTCCAGGCAGACACAGAACAGTAAACAGAATGCTATATAGTGTGGCTGAGCGAGCGGTGTACCACTATTCCCAGCAGACACAGAACAGTAAACAGAATGCTATATAGTGTGGCTGAGCGAGCGGTGTACCACTATTCCCAGCAGACACAGAACAGTGAACAGAATGCTATATAATGTGGCTGAGCGAGGTACACAGAGTGGCAGTAAACAGAATGCTATATAGTGTGGCTGAGCGAGCGGTGTACTACTGTTCCCAGCAGCGACACAATGACAGGGGGGACCCTGGCTAGCGTGGCTGGAGCGCGAACTACCCTGCCTGCCTACCCAAAGCTAAACCCACAGACAAATGGCGGAGATATGACGTGGTTCGGGTATTTATTTACCCGAACCACGTGACAGTTCGGCCAATCAGAGCGCGTTCGGGTCCGAACCACGTGACCCGTTCGGCCAATCACAGCGCTAGCCGAACGTTCGGGGAACGTTCGGCCATGCGCTCTTAGTTCGGCCATGTGGCCGAACGGTTTGGCCGAGCACCGTCAGGTGTTCGGCCGAACTCGAACATCACCCGAACAGGGTGATGTTCTGCAGAACCCGAACAGTGGCGAACACTGTTCGCCCAACACTAACTGTGAGCTTAGAGAACAGTCTTTAGCTATGGGGTGAATTCTATCAAAAACACCAGTCAGGCTCCTATGTTACATAGTACCATGTTAGTAATACTTTTAGCATACTCTGTGTTATTGCACATAGCAGTGGATATGCAAAACTTATGGAGATCCATTTTTTCTTTGAGAGCTGGTGGCCAGTGCAATAATATTGGCAGCTGACTTGTGCAGATACCAGTGATGGTGAGTCCAGGATCCCAGCCCTAACATATAGGTGACATGGGTGTGCTATTAAATATTAACTTCAACTGTTATGTGCCCCAGCGTATACAAATTCACTCTTTTTCCATGGCACCAATGCAGAATCTCCCATATATGCAGGCGTGTACACATCTTGGCTTCAAGTCATCTAAACTAATTATTACTAAAAGTTTGCTTAAAGGGGTTCTTCCGCGAATGAGGAAAAAAAATCAAAATGGTTTATGCATAATCTATTAAAAATCCTTCTAAAATAGTGTGAAAAGTTTTTTTAAAAAATGAATGGTTTCACCAATACAACATGTAATGTATACAGTGACGGCTGAGGTGACTGTGAGGCTAATCCATTTGTTAGGGGTGGTTTTTTTGTTACTGTCATTTCACAAGCTGCTCCCTACCTAGTTTTCATTGCTGTAATGCAGGGCTATGATGAAGTGCTGTGCAATGGCAGTTACAGCTGAATAACGGCTGTGCTGCTCTGTAGTTTCTGCTTGTACTTCCTTACAGAGCTGACCCCCCTCCCCCCCCTCTCTGTACTGTACTGTACTGAATTGTAGCTCAGGCAGCTAACTTGCCGTGCAATGGATAGGAAGTCCTCTGCACAGACGCTGAAGTCTGGTTGCCCGGCAACGAGGTAAACACGTGATTTGCTCCGAAGAGCTGCCCGACCTCTGCCTACAGGGAGAGGCGGGGGGAGGGGGGTCAGCTCTGTGAGGAAGTACAAGCAGAAACTACAGAGCAGCACAGCCGTTATTTTAATAGCTGTAACTGCCATTGCACAGCACTTCATCATAGCCCTGCATTACAGCAATGAAAACTAGGTAGGGAGCAGCTTATGAAGTAAAGGTAACAAAAAAAACACCCCTAACAAATGGATTAGCCTCACAGTCCCGTCAGCCGTCACTGTATACATTACATGTTGTATTGGTGAAACCATTCATTTTTTTGAAAAAAATTTCACACTATTTTAGAAGGATTTTTAATAGAACATGCATAAACCATTTTGATTTTTTTTCCTCATTCGCGGAAGAACCCCTTTAAGAGATTTGTAAAATAATATTGTTTAATATTGTTTAAAGAGGCACTATTGAGAAATGATAAAATGTAAATATTAAATGAAGTTACTGGCATAAAAGTACATTTTACAAAAGTGTATAAATATACATGAATGGTAATTATTTATATTCTTAACTTAAAGCGGCACTGTATTGACATATAGGGCCTGATTCACAAAGCGGTGCTAACAGTTAGCACGCTGGTGAAAAGCCCTTTATCATGCCTAAACTCAGTTTAGGCATGATAAGTTTAGGTGTGATAAGTTTAGGTGTGATAAGTTTAGGCATGATAAGTTTAGGTGTGATAAGTTTAGGCATGATAAGTTTAGGTGTGATAAGTTTAGGCATGATAAGTTTAAGCACCAACTGCGTTAGCACCGCAGTGCACAGCTGATCAAAAGTTTTGCGCTAGCAAAGTCTGGTGCACTTTGCATAGAGTTTAATGGCGCTGCTTTGTGTGCGGGACTTTGCATGCTATCTACACTTATCTAAACTTAGCATGCCTAAACTTATCACACCTAAACTTATCACACCTAAACTTATCACGCCTAAACTGGCTTTTCACCAGCGTGGTGCAATGGTTATCACGCCTAAAGTCTCTAACTGGGTTAGCACACCTTTGTGAATCGAGCCCATAGAGTGGAGTAAATTACTCAGGATACCCACTTTTACTGTAACACTTCCTATACCTTCTTTCTATATCTATATATTGCTGTATATTGGTAGCCCCACCCTACCGTGATGCTTAGCCTAGACTGTTTAGCTATGAGGAATTCTCCACCCAGAGTATTCTAGTAGAAAAGGCATTATTTTCACTGGCTTTGGAATTCTCAGAAACAAACATTCCACAGAGCAGCACCTGGCAGGAAAAAAAATGTTGCCCTCTGTGGTAAATTTCAGAATGTAAATAAAGGTGAGGAAATATTTTACAATGGGCAAACACTGAATAAATATTTAACTAATTCATATTGTAAAAAATAAGCAATTTTATTCATTACATCATTTTCACTACAGTTCCTTTTCAACCACTATTTATTGTTATTAGCGACAGCTTTCCAACACACGTGTGTCATATTACACTCCTCCCGAGGAGGTTAAACTGCTTGGTTAACATACACATTTGTTCTCCCTCCCTAACCTTCCCTCTCAGACTGTATACAGCTTCCACTATCCCTGTGTGGTGTTCAGACCCTCCAGGGATCCCACACTAAATCATAGCTGTCTGTGTTAGCAGCACATCACACATGCACTTCTTTTGCAGCGTTTACTCACAGCTCTCTTCAGCTTAGTGTGGGGAACATCTCTGCAAGTGAAAAGCGCATGTTTGAGCTGACACATTATGCACTTTTCCCTTGTAGAGACGCCTACTACATTTTATGCTACAAACGTAATTGAATATTCAAGTTTTAATTACTTTGCAATCTTGCCTCTTTAACTTCAAAAGGGCACCCATAATTATGTTTATGATATTTTTATTTGTAGTAATATTTGCAAGAAAATATTATGCATTAAATCAAAACAAAAAAGTCTGTTCTACGGACTTGGAATAGAGAAAGGTGGATACCAGTTACCTGTCCAACATGTAAATTATCACACAACATTGGAATTCTATTGACATAGAAAAATTATGATGACACCTGTTCTATCTATCTAAATATGGGCCTGATTCACGCAGCTCCAGTAAAATGGTCATGAGCAGATAGTGCACAGAAATATCACTACTAATGTCAGAAGAGTACTGTGCGTTGTGCAGTTCACACAATTTATGGTACATAGATAATATGAGCTTTGCTATGTCACATAATTACACAGTTAGTTTGGCTAAAAAAAGACATTTGATTCGACCATCAAGTCCAACCAGGTTTAAAAAATAAATAAATAGGTAAACATTAAGTACCTTTTTCTCCTGCATCTTCACATATCCCAATTATGGTAACATGTGCTACTTGCACATTATCTATGTTGCATATAGCATTGCTGCCTAAATAGATTGGGCCTGATTCCCTTTGGGCCAATAAGATTCCAATGTGCAGGTGGTACATGGGTAACATGTGCTTTTCTATGGTATTGTGCGTTTTGCTACTTGCATAATGCACATTACGACTGCAAAGCTTGTGTAAACTATGTAAGTTGCAGCACATGATATTCTGCTGGCTTTGCCCTGTGCTGCTTACGTGCTGTAATTTTGCCAGAGCTACATGAATCAGGCCCAATCGCTCTAGGCAGGAATGAGGAATGATAGATGCAAAATGTACTGTGAAATGTAGTATTTTATTTTTTAATATACACAAATATGCTCTTGTTTTAGCGCTTTCTTTATATACTGTAGTGTAATTTTCTACTATAGGAGAAATATACACTCAAGATAATACAAGACAAGTAAGTACGGAAAGTAGTTCAGTTTCTTCCCATAAAATAAATATGTAAATTGTATTCATCAAAATGGAGAATTTCTACTGCCTTGCTTGGTCTTACTGTTCATTATTGGAAATGGCAGAATACTATGCATTTCAAATATTCTAGCACACAATGTTAGAATAAATGGCAAATAATAAGCTTGACTCTATTGATGGCATGGAAAGTAAAATAATGAAATGTACACCTGAAATAATTTGACCATTACTGTGTTTGATGATATATATTATCTAAGAAGATAACTAGGCTGGATCTTATATTTTCCATAAAAATGTACCTTTGGTTTACCACTCACTTACTACTGATGTGCAAATTATAGAAGAGAAACTTTTCACAGGGCATTGCTAAACTAAAGTTTAAACTGATAGATTTTAAAAATCATTTTTAAACTTTGAAAAACAGATATAGTCATATAACATGGTAGCCTATGGTACTGGTATAAAGAAAACGCTTGCTGTCTAATATTTTGTTTTAACCTTTTTACCTAGAAGTTTTCTTTGATAACAACTAAGGGATGTCGCCTATGGCAGCTATCCATCATATAGGACTACACGACTTTTACACGTGTTTCCAATTCAATTACCAGTCATACCTTTAGGCTAAGTTTACAGTGGGGCATTGCAGTGAGAAATAGTGGAGGCATTTTAATGCAGAGAATCACACTGCAATTGTAAGCCTATGTGGTGTTCAGAGTGCATCCGGTGTGATCCAATAAACCCTGGTATTCCAATGCAGTGCATGCAGTATGTTACTGCATAACACAAACATTACAGTGGCAGTGAAGCATAATTATCATTGATTGTATGCACTGTGTTCCTGTTTTACAGGGAATGCAATGCAGTTCTCACTACGAACCTAGCCCAGACCTGGGAAAACTATGCCCCACAGTATTATGGACAGTTGCTGGCCCTTTTTGGAGGAGATCCTTCTGGTCCATACTATTCCATTTTCATGACAGTAAGCAAACCATTATTAATTTTTAATATCTATATAGCGCTGACGTCATCCACAGCACTGTACAGAGTATATTGTCTTGTCACTTAACTTTTCCTTTAGAGAGGCTCACAATCTAATCTCTGCCATAGTCATATGTCTATGTATGGTGTAGCATATGTATTTTAGTCTAGGGCCAATTTAGAGGGAAGCTAATTAACTTATCTATGTTTTTTGTATATTGGAGGGAAACAGAGTGCCCTGAGGAAACCCACGCAGACTTGGAGAACATACGTGCAGATAGTGCCACAGCTGGGTTTCAAACTGTGAACCCAGCACTGCAAGGCAAGAGTGCTAAACAATATGCCACCGTACTGTTGTTCTTAACATTCCACCGGGTGGCTGGACCCACTATATGCAAGCTATTTACTGCGGTTGGCGTGCTGTTTGTGAGTACCATTTTGTTATCTGTCATCAGAATCAGAATCAGAATATTTTATTTCGCCAAGCACTACTGGGCCGTGCCCGGAATTAGATTTGGCAAATACAGGGCTAATGTGAAAAAGAACAAGACATGTGATACAAATACATAGTAACCAGCAGGACAATATAAAGGATACCGTTACAGCAATTGGATACATTTGAACACGTACTGTATACATGTAGTGTGCAGCCGTGCAGTCAGGCTAGGTGCTACCAGTAGAGAGACCTAAGAGTTCAGACAGTTTACAGCTGATGGGAAGAAACTGTTCCTATGCCTTTAATAACTGACATACTACTTCATTAAAGGCTCCTGACTCTCTCTTGTGTTTCTTTTCTCTTTCCTGAAAGATCTGCAGGTATTCCAGACCTACAGTTTTAAAAAAACAACAGACTGTGCCTGAAAGAACTTGTTTATCTTTATTAGCACAGTAGGTATTTAACTACCTAACGACCACCTAACGCTGATTGGCGTCAAGTCCTGGGGCCGGCTACTGCAGGAGATCCCGTGCAGGCTGTGCACACATCTCCTGCTTGGGGGGGGGGTGCTCCGCTGCACCTTCAGTCTCCGAGCAGCGATCGCCACTCAGGAGACTGTTAGGCGGTGTAACGGCCATCTATTTACATAGTACAGCGCTGGGATCTGCAGCAGCACCGTACTAGGGACAGCCGTGTGACACGACTGTCCCTCTGTGGCCCACAGGAGCGATCAGCAGTGATAGACTGAAGCCTATCACAGCCGATCGCTATGATTGACTGACTGGGGGAGGGAGGGGGAAACATAAAATGACCAAAAAATTAGTTAAAAATATTACAAAAATAAATAAATAAATATTTAATTTAAAAAAGAAAATACATTTGGGGACGATCAGACCCCACCAACAGAGAGCTCTGTTGGAGGCGGGAAAAAAGGGGGGGATCACTTGTGTGCTGTGTTGTGCGGCCCTGCAGCTTGGCCTTAAAGCTGCAGTGGCCATTTTAGTAAAAAAGGCCTGGTCTTTAGGGGGGTTTAGCACTGTGGTCCTCAAGAGGTTAAACAGAGACAAAGATGCACTGAAGTAGAGCAATAGAAAATTTGAACAAACCTACAATAAAACAGGGACAGAAATAAAGCAGTTACTCAGTGTAACAAATCACATTTCTTGATCTTGGAATCAGCTTCACTATTGCACCAGTATTGTTGTGACAGTTTTCCTTATATTGGTTTTGATAAATCTGCCCAACTATCCTTTCAGTGACGGAAAATACATATTTAAGTGAACTTTTGAAGTGTATTATATGCAAAAGAAAAAGATTTTTGAAAAATGAATTGCAGTAACTGAAGTTTAACATGTCTGATAATACTGTTTGATGAGATACAGAATTCTATAGAACAAAATATAGCAATAGATTACGTACCAATATCAGACATTTCTGGAACTGTGACTATGTAGGGTCCATCAGGAAATTCTGGGGCATTGTCATTGATATCTTGTACTTTAATAATAAACTCGGATTCTGGCTCAAGAGGTTTGTTGGTTCTCCTGTCAATTGCTTGTGCGTGTAGAACGTAGTGCGATTTCTGTTCCCGGTCCAGACTTTTTGTTGCATGAATATCTCCCGTTGTGTCATCAATGACAAATATTGTCCCAGCTCCTTCACCAGTTAATATATACTTCACAGATCCATCACCTTTGTCTGAATTTGAATGCAGCTGTAAAAAAAACATAGCTCATGTAAGACACAGACCAACAAATATAGTTTTCATGTACACATTATGCATAAATAAACATTCTTTTTTTTTCAAAATATTTTATTTGAATTTTCGAATATACAAAACAGACAGTATCTGGGAAGTAGTGTAAATTACAGAAGTCTCAAGATACTATTTTGTGTAGAGAGATCTTATCCAAAAATAAAATAAAATATAGCATTATTTAGTACTTTCTCTACAGTTCAACATTATACACTACTTAACCAGATTATTCAAAAACCACCCCTCTCTCCCTATACCCCCCACCCTAATCCCTCCCCCGTCTTGTCATCCCTGTATTATATGCTATTTTTATGTACATTAAGAAATCTCGAGCCTCCCCAGTGATCCTTGGAGGTGTTCCGTCAAGTACCATTTGGTATATTGGAAGTGTTCCATCAGAACTCGTATGTCTTGTTGAGCATGGGTTGTTAGAATAAAAAGTTTCCATTTTTTGAAAAATGATTTAGTTCTTTTATCCTTGTGATTCAATGCGTCCAGCTTGTCTAATTGAAATAAATGAGTAAGTTCTTCTTTGATATCCCAAACCGTTGGAGTACTAGGGAAAATCCATTTATTGAAAATTACTTTTCGAGCAGCTAGAAGTACTAAATGAACCAATTTACTCAAAGATTTATCAACTGCCCGAGCACCTTCTCCATTTTGAGCGGCGGGCTCTTCATAATTAAAAAGAAACAGTAGGGGCGTAGGTTCTAGTTGGATTTTGCACATTTGTTTAATAAATTTTGAGACCTCTCCCCAAAATTTTCCCACCGCCGGGCATCCCCAGACACAATGAAAGAGATCAGCATTTGCGAGTGAACATTTTGGGCACTTTGGAACATAATGTGGTGGCGGATTTTTGTATTTGATATTGAAAGCGTATTTCGCACCGTGGATGAATTTTAGATGCGACTCCCGCCAATTTTCCCCCACAACCACATTGTACACTTCTTTATACCCCTTAAGAATTTTAGTTGGGATATCCTCCCCCTTTATCAACTTGGACCACCTGGATAAATTGTTTAGCGCTTTTTTAGGTAAACCTAGTTTTTGGAGATCATTTTGAAGGGTAGATAATGAGATCTTTAGAACATGTGGGGCCAAGAAATCATCCAATTCGTTAAGTATAAATATTTTTGCATTACGCCCCCCTTTGCTATTGACAAAAGATCTCATCTGACCATAGTATAGGAAATGGTGCTTTGGGACCTGGAATTTTGTTCTAATTGCTTGGAAGGAGAGTAGTTTTCCTGCAGAAAGGTTTATTAATTGGCCTAGTTTTTCAATACCCCTTTCCTTCCATTCCAGAAAACCCCTATGGGCCAGACTGGCAGAAAAGCCAGGAAGGCCCCACAGTGGCATGTATTTCGTTACCTGATAGGGAAGTGCATGAATTTTGCATAGCTCTCTCCATGCCACTACAGTGTCGTTAAAAATTTTACATCTCTTAAATTTAGGGGGAAGGTGTTTGTAGGGAGAATGCAATAATCCTGCTAGCGACCAAGGATCGGCGTAGGACGATTCCAGTGGGTAATTAGAGTAGACCGATGACTGGTTTAACCAATCCCGAATATGACGCGTTAGACAAGCCAAATTATAGCGTCTAATATCGGGGATGGCCAGACCTCCCCAATCTTTTGGCAGCTGCAACTTAGAAAGAGCGATCCTAACTTTGCCACGTTTCCAAAGAAAGCAGGAAAACGCCCTATAGAGGTCTTTTACGTCAGAATGTTTCAGCAGTAAAGGAATAGTTTGTAATGGGTACAATAATCTGCCAAAACAGACTGACTTGATGAGTGCGGCCCGACCCATTAAATTTATGGGTAAGTTCTCCCAGTTTTGTAATTGTCTTTTTATGTCAGCTATAAGAGGTTGGTAGTTTTTAGAATATAATAGGGAAGGGTCTTTATGAAATTTTATGCCCAAGTAGGTTACCTGTGAGCATAGTTTTACTGGGAGATGGGTTAAGCCGGTATTTGGGGCCAATGGGGACAGATACATCAGCTCGCATTTTGCAACATTAATTTTAAATCCACTTAACTGACCAGTTTCACTAATTAAGTTCAGTACTTGCTCCAACTGAGAGGATGGATCTGTTAGAAAAAGTAAAATATCGTCAGCAAACATGGCCTGGAACACTTGATAGCCACCAATATCCATTCCCGTTATTTGATTATCCAGGTATCTGGTCATAGGCTCTAGTGCTAGATTAAATAATAATGGCGACAGGGGGCATCCCTGCCTAGTTCCCTTTTCTAATACAAAAGGATTGGAAAGAAATCCTGGTGTGTATATTCGGGCCATTGGGTTAGTATGCATGGCCATTAGTAATTTACGAAAAGCCCCATCTATCTTCATCTTGTCCAATACCACCTCGAGCCAGCCCCAGGACACGTTATCAAACGCCTTTTCGGCGTCTATCATCAATATTGCATAATCTTTACATGTTCTGGGGTAGGCTCTAACATAATCCTGAACCACTAAAAATTTGCGAATATTGGCCACCGCTGACCTGTTTCTGATGAATCCCACCTGGTTGGGGCTTACAAGCTTGGGTAGCATCGTCGCCAGTCGGTCTGCCATTATCTTTGACAGGAGTTTGATGTCCTGATTAATCAAAGAGATTGGCCGATACGATCCCGGAACCTGGAGGTCTTTACCTTGCTTTGGTAACAATTTAATATAGGCCATATTTGCTGACGTGGGGTATCTGCCCTCCTTTAGAATTTTGTTAAAGAGTGAAACCAGGTATGGGACCAGGTCCTGGCGCAGAAGTTTGTAGAACTCTGAGGAAAATCCGTCAGGACCTGGTGCCTTGCCATTGGACAAGCCCTTAATAACTGCATGGACATCATTTTCTGTGATAGGTGCATTCAATTCCAAAAGGTCAGCCTCCGAAAGGGTGGGAAGGGAAACTCTCCGCATCCACTCACGGATATTTTCATTGGATGTAAATAAACATTCTAATTTGGTAACAACCCCATTTGACAAAAGTTACAGGATACCGTAATCCCTCTTGGGTAATCTATTTTGCAATGTGTTGGTAATTTAGGTACATCTCTCCTATCAAGCAATGAACCCTATCGTATACCCTTTATTTCTTAATATCTACCCCAACCCTTCCCCTAAAATTAGCCATTTTGTGACTCCAAACCCCAACCTTGTCTCCTAATGTTATCCTCTTCCTGATGTTTAACCTCAGCCTTAACGTAACCCCCCCTCTTCCCCCACCACCAGCATACATAACCACTCCTTTAAGCTTTCTTCTGCTCATTAGTCCCACATCTAACACCTGAAACCAAGAAGATGTTGCCTGCCTTTATGTTTAAAAAGCCATGTAACTAGCACAAATTTATAATAGGCAAGCATCATCACCCAAATCAAACATAAGCAGTCAAGATTCAGAATAGCTGATTACAGACACTCAGAAAGCATGCTGAAAATGTGCTCCTTTACCAATCTCCCTATTAGAGTCTACATTGCATCAAGATTCATGCTTTACTTGTGCCTGGTTAATTACAGGTGCATTGTGACTTGAAGCAGGGATCCAAGAGGCTTCAACTGAGAACTTTGACCCTGGAAAGGGTTGTCCTTGATTAATTGAACACATTATGTAGCACGTGGTGGAAGTGTAAATTTTATGAGATGTATTGGCCTCCTACGGGTTTATCCTGGGTCTCGAGGAGGTGATAGGGAGCAGATGTTTTTTTTTACAAAAAAAGAAGCATGGTATAACATATTGGGCCCTTTAGTTTCCAATCAGAAATAAACTTTCCGTGGCATAAATTGGTAGATCTGAATTCCACTGAATACCATATTACCCTCAGACTCAAAAATTTTAGGCCAATCACAAGACTCTGAAGTATTGAGCCAATCAGAGAATCAGTACTGTGCAGTGGAAATCGGAATACTATGGAAATTTTAGGCCAGTCACAAGACTTGCATCCTCTGCACTCATAACACTCACATCAAGCTGGAACACTAGCAGCATTAGAAGCATTACAAATAACTAGGTTACACAAATTATATGATTGAAGAAAGGGGACGTTAGCTTCCAAATGGATTGCATGCAGTAGTATTGTGTACTAGACCCTTAAACCAGTGATTATGTATCCGTGTTAATGGTAAGGGTCTCTACTCTGCCTATACCAGTCAGCATGCAAGCAAAAATGTTATGCTCATAACCTGGGATTCCTGGGGTTAATGATTGTTTATATGTAAATTTGACCACACCCTTCAGGTCCTTCTATTTTATTTAAAAGTATGGTCCCTAAGCAGGATGAGCATGGCTCCTGCTTTCTCCTTATTATATAGATACGGTATTGGGATGATTCATCTCTATTTTTTATTTGCTTTGTAGAGGTTGGTAATTATGGTGATCAATTGATGCTTACAAATGGCCAATAACAGGAAAAGTAATAATAGGTGGTTTATGTAGGCAGATATTTAAGAGCTCTTGTTCATCTATGTTAATTATTTCTTGTTCATTTATGGTCAAATGTGATTTTTTGGGGGGGACCTTTATGTTGTAGATCTATTAATAAAATGTAACATGGGAGGAGAGTTTCACTTGTTTATTTGTCCCTTCTCTGTGACAGCTGTGTTGTTTCTTATAGTAATGCAGTTCAACAGCAATTCCATGATTAGGGTAGGGGGCAGAGAGATGAATACTCCCACACAAGGTCTACCTGGTGGAAATAGGCTACTTCCACCCTAAGGGACCAGTTGTTTCCTGTAATGATGGACTCTAGAGATGGCCCGAACCTCCGATTTTAGGTTCGCGAACTTCCGCAAAAGTTCAGTTCGCGCGACCTTTTGCGAACCGCAATAGACTTCAATGGGGAGGCGAACTTTGAAAACTAGAAACACTTATGCTGGCCACAAAAGTGATGGAAAAGATGTTCCAAGGGATCTAACATCTGAGTTTTTGCATGGATGAGTGGGATAGACGCCAAAAGTCCCGGGGAAAAATTTGGATTTGACGCAAAGCAGCGTTTTAATGGCAGAAATCACATTGAATGCTAAATTGCAGGCCTAAAGTGCTTTAAAACATCTTGCATGTGTATACATCAATCAGGGAGTGTAATTAGAGTACTCCTTCACACTGAGACACCAAACTCACCGTGTAACGCACCGCAAACAGCTGTTTGTGTAGTGACAGCAGTCCTGGACTGGTGCGCACCATGATGAGAGTGCAGGTGATGACGGCTTTCCAGCCCATATGGTCGCCGGGCTGAGTTAGCTGAATGACAGAACAGGGACTGTCCTGCTGATAAAATTTGGTCTGTCCACAATTCAGCAACGACCTTATTATCATGGGTGCCCCCCCCCCGACACACTCATATAGCCGTCGGTCATTGCTTCATTGTGATACGCTAGCCCCTTCACCGCGGCAAGGTAATGATCATGAAGGGGATTTGGCACATGTACATGCCTTTTGTTTTGTTGTTGCAGCTGCAGTGCAGCCAGAAAAATTAGGCAGACATGTACACGCACCAGAAAAATTATTATAGCAGCCGCTGCTGGCAGCGACCTTAAAAATTCAGGAATCCACCTGGAGTCCTGGACCCTTTTGCTTGTGGTGGAGAAGGCAGTCAACCGGCCTGTGGGCAGAGATGCTGTGTGGGGAGCGACTTAGTCTTGGGGCAGGCAGTCACACGGCGTGCAGGCAGAGATGCTGTGTGTGGGGACTGACTTAGTCTTCGGGCAGGCCTGAGCGTGCTTTGCAGACCAGGCATTCGTGGTCAGATGGACCCTTGACCCAACGCTGTGTGCCAGAGATGTCACCACACCATTCACCGTATCTTCCACTGCGGTGTGTGGCTTTGCTTTTGTGTGCTGCTTTTCCTCAGGTGGTCAACCCATTGCAGTTTTTACTTTGTAATCATGTGCCTTCGTAAGGTATTTGTCCCTACGCGAGTCTTGGTCTTTCCACGGCTCAATTTTCAGTGGCAGAGAGTACAGATGGCATTGCTCTCATCTGAAGTAGACACACAAAAAAATGTCCACACCGCTGAGCCCTGGGGTGATGGCACTTTGGTGGTGGCGGCTGACTGAGTGTTAAGTCGGGTGCCAGAATCAGAGCAGGAGGAGGAAGATATGTCACGCGTCTGTTGCGGAAGCTGAGAAAGATGAGGTGTTCTGTGTTAAATAGTCAACTATGTCCTGACAATATTGGGGGTTGATGGCACGTGCCTTCTTCTGAACACTGTACTTTGGTCGAGGGCTGCACAAAATCACGACAGCGTGACCTCGAACAGACCTGCCAGGTGGCCTGCTTCTGCCTTTTGTTTTGTCCATATTGGGGGGGATAAAGTGAAAGGCATGCACTGACTTGACTAATACAATGTGCAGTCACACAGGTGCAGTTAACAGGTATGCACAGAGTGGTATATCACACTGCGTGCACTCACATAGGTAGGTGGGTGCACTGAACACAACAGGTAGGTATATGCAGTGATGGGTATTACAAATGTGCACCTGTCACACACACGTAGCGCCAACAGGTAGAGTGACTGGTGGTATTAAATATCACACTGTGTGAACTCACGTAGGTAGGTTAGTGTACTGAACACAACAGGTAGGTATATGTAGTAATGGGTATTACAAATGTGCACCTGTCACACACACATACCGTGAACAGGTACAGTGACTGGTGGTATTGACTATCACACTGCGTGTACTCACGTAGGTAGGTGGGTGCACTGAAGTAAACAACAGGTAGGTATATGAAGTGATGGGTATTATAATGTGCACCTGTCACACACAGACAGGTACCGGACAGGCACAGTGACACTGCGTTTGCTCACGTAGGTAGATGGATGCACTGAAGAGAACAACAGGTAGGTATATGCAGTGATAGGTATTACAATGTGCACCTGTCACACACACAGGTAGTCACTGAATGTGCTGGGCCTGGCAGTGGCACACACCGTAGGAATTACCAAGGCTGTGTATGCAACACAAGTGTCTGTAGGACACACAGAAAAAAAAAAGATCACAAGAACAAGATTATC
Organism: Hyperolius riggenbachi; assembly: GCF_040937935.1. NCBI lineage: Eukaryota > Metazoa > Chordata > Amphibia > Anura > Hyperoliidae > Hyperolius > Hyperolius riggenbachi. The sequence continues at coordinate 234,464,239 of NC_090650.1, forward strand.
TCTCAAAAGAGCTGTTGAGGGGTGCTTTTTTAGCAATAAGAATCAGCAAGGAGCAAGCTAAGAAGCCTACAAGAGCCTAACTAAGCTTTCCCTATAGGTCTCTGCACAGCAGCTCTCCATTCTCTAATTACTGCAAGCACACGAGTGAGTCCAATGCCTGACGCTGTCTGCCTTTTATAAGGGGGGGCGAATCGAACTTCCGGAAAAGTTTGCGGTTCTCCGCGAACGCGAACCACCGAATTTAGCTGGGAAGCGTTCGCCGGCCAACCATTCGGGCCATGTTGGACTTGCAACACGTTGCTTAGCAACGAGTAAGCCTGGAGGGGCAGGTACCACAGAAATTTGGCAAACATCCACAAGTGCACATGAGAAAGAGAAGTGGATAAATGGGATGCTTGGAAAGGCGATAAACCCCATTCCACACTGCACCAAGAAGGTCTGCATACTGTGGCGATCACACACCCTTTTGTAGAGGCCAGAAAGCTCTAATGGTGAAACTGCCATCTGGTGATCAATACCATGAATGGGGAATAAGAGTGGATTTACATGCAGGGCTCGGCTAATGCAAATTTGTACAGCCTTTGCTGTACAGCTTTGGCTCTGCTTAGCAATGTTTGTAAGCTTTATGGATTGAAAGTTGCAAATGAAAGTTCTTGCTGGATGAATTGTGTCCAGTGTCCATGATGGAGGGCTATGATGCCTAATGGAATGGATGTGAAAAATAGAAGATAAATATGCTCATATAGTTTATACCTTGTGCATGCCTTGTTACTCTATGAATACCAAAAATCAACTGAAATCTATTTGCAATAGCTCAACTTTCCTTGGTCTCCTTTCACACCATCACCACAGGAGTAACCAATGAGGATTATCACAGGAGAAAAAATAAAGATTTGTTTCTCCTAATATTTTCCAGAAACAGATTTAGGAAAATAAACAAATGTAAAAAAAAGCTGTTAAACTATACTGTACTATCAAAAACAAGCCAACATTACAAACAAATTAGATTATAATGTAACACAAAGGTGTATACAAACACAATTGTCTTAATACAGCTTTGAAGTCTGACGAAGACTGCACAGCTGAAAGATTACTGTTATTATTTTAAGTTAGCCAATAAATTGTATCATCCTTATTCAAAACCTCTTGCTTTTACTGATTGCTAACATGGTACAATACTCTACTGCTAGTATACAAAGAGAATGATGCAACAACCATAAAAAATTTAGACATATTGAACCCAATTTGCAAGGTGGTTTCCTAAGCACAAATACACATATATGAATAAGGTGTATGAGTGTGTGTGTATGTGTGAGTGTGAGTGTGAGTGTGTGTGTGTGTGTGTGTGTGTGAGTGTGAGTGTGAGTGTGTGTGTGTGTGTGTGTGTGTGTGTGTGTGTGTGTGTGTGTGTGTGTGTGTTTTGTGGCTTTTATCAGATGAAATCATGATTCACTGCCATCACTACGCTGCCAGTCTTCAGAGTAACAGGTGGTTATACAATACTGCAGTGGCACCATATTAAAACATACATACTGTAATGCTGAGGGGTCATACTTTCTGACCACCCAGCACAACAAGGCTAAGAGCTGGATAATGGAAGAGGTTACACAGGCTGCCCAGAGCAACTGCAGCTCTGGACTTCCGATATCGCTACAAACAAAATACAATGGCAGCGCAGTGCGATGCTGCGCTGCTTTAGTTTGCACTGTGCTGCATTAGCGATAGCAAGTATTCAGACAGGTACAAGACATAAATATAGATTGGAGCGTAACTAGTAGCAACCGCAGTTCACTGTCACATCCACAGAAGCAGAGCAAGCTGGCTAACAACAGTCACCAGCAAGCATCCACCCAGGCAAGACTACAGGATAGAACTGCCACGGTCGGACTGGGACACTGTGGGCCCACCATAGAAATCTCAGCCTGGGGCCCACTCGCCCCACGATAACTTGGAGCTTACATACCTATGTACTCTAAATAAAGTGCTGCAGAAGATGTCAGTGGTATATAAATACATAATATTATAGTAGGACATTAGATTATGACTATGGTAGGATTAGAGTGTGAGCTCCTCTGAGGACAGTCAGGGACATGACTATGTACTCTGTAATGTGCTGCAGAAGATGTAAGTGCTATATAAGTACATAATAATAAAAATATAGTAGGACATTAGACATTTATTTAAGGGAGAGTGGCATGCAGGTACCTGCGGCGAAAAATGGGTGCGTCCACACACTGGAAAGTGGTCGTGAATAGGCAATGGAAAGTGCCCATGGTCATAATTAATCGTGCACAGGCCCAACTATACATAAAATAAGTAGCAGCATTGATGTCACACACGTGCCATACCGGCAGCGTGTATGTGGCTAATTAAAGAGAGGCAGAAGACAGACCGGCACAGGACAGGTAATGTATAAATGCACATTACAGCACATATACATTACATACATGCAAGCATATACAAACGCAGAGGCAGACTCGTCCGATACCTGAGAGATTTCATGCTGAAATTGATCGGTATCGGCCTGTGGTGTATGGGCAGCTGACAGATCTCTCTCTAATCAGATTAGATCAGAGACAAATCTGTCTCTTGGTCAATCTGCCCATCATTGCTAGATGTATGGTCACCTTAAACTGTCAGATTATGCACAAGTGAACAGGAAAACCTAGTAGAAAAATAAACTAACATGTGGCCATATAGATTAGAACAACCAGCACAATAAACAGTTAATCACCCAGTAGGGAAAGGGTGCTGTGGAGAGCAGTGAGGGAGGAATAGGCAGGCAGAGGGGGAAAGATCAAAGACAGGAGGGAGAGTAATGTGAGCCAACAGCTTACCATGCTGAAAGCAGGCTCAGTCACTGCCCAGTGACTGCACTGAGGAGAGGAAGCAAGGAAGGAGAGATGTCGGCACCCTCCTCAGCTGTCTCCACTTTCACTTTTGCACTACACAGCTTCCTCGGCTGCAGAGCTCTCATTTTGTGCACTGCTGGGCACGGTCTCCTCTTCCCAGGCTCAGACACACACAGTCTGAGACTCTCATTCCCCCGAGGCAGAGTTCCCTGGCTGCGGGAGGCATCTCGGAGACTCGGGCAGACTGACAGCAGGCCAGGCTCTGCCCACCCCTGTCCCTCCATCTCCTGCTGTCTTGAATTGAGCGGGGGGAAGTGACGTCTCTGTGATGCGAGCGGAACTGCAGAGCATGTCACTCAGTGATCTTGTAGGTGGCATGCGTATCTCCGCCCGCATGATGACGTCACCGTGGCCCACCTACTAGTCCTCTCTGATGCTGTCCTGAACAGAGAGAGAGGAGAGGGGACCCTTGGGTCATGTGACAGGTGATGTCACACTGTTTGTAAAGGGCCCACCAAACTTTTCCATGCTAGTTCGCTGGGTCAGTACGATCCTGGCAACTGCAGCCTATAGTTACGTTCCCAGAAACTAGAGTAGCAGGAATACTACCAGTCACTTACGTGGTGATGGCAGAATCCAAGCTATCTGGATAATGGATTTCACTGATCCACCGCGGATGCAGCGAACATCCATCAGGCATGGAACTAGGCAGTACACAATGATAAGAAAAATAACAAACAGCTCAACTAACGGATAAATATATATTAGCAATTCTGCATATATAATTATCAAGAACTAGCTAAAGCACAAGTAACAAGGTCACATAGAACTACAATAACAGAACTATACAGAGTACCAAGGTGCCCAGTAGATCAACGTACTGACCACTATGATTATCGGGGTAAGGAATGGGATGCAGACTTTTATGCTGGCATCAGCCAATGGATGCAGGTATGCAAATCTCTACACAGCTGAATGGTAATCACTTAACCCTGACTGAGCTGGCTTGATTACCATTTACTAGCTGTCTGTAAATGCAAAGGACCCTTATGGGGGCATAAGAAATACATGCAGTATTATGTAACAACATGCGTGCAGGAAATGCAGGGCTATCTGGCCGCAGCTCAGCTGCAACAAGCAATGGTGGAATGATGACAGCATCCTGAGCTGCCCAGAACTGCAGAGCGATTGCAAATGACAACGAGACCCATTGCAAATGCACAACCGAATGCAAGCAGACGAGCCAGAACTGTCCGTTTGCAGCTCCACTGCAACGGACAGAATACGCTACAGGAGGGATCCTTACGCATACATATTTTAGACATTTTAACAAAACACTTTCTTTCTGATTAAATATAATGAAATAAAAAATGTGCCCCTCCCCATTTAATTCTTAGTAACCCTCGCCTCCAATGCAGATTGACATTGGAAAGAACAATGGAGCTCATGAGTGTGGATGCTGCTTCCTGAGTACTGCCTGAGTTCTTATCAGGAGGTAGCACACATTCCTCCCACCTCCCTGCCACAGTTGTGGCTGGATAGTGTACTGGACAGGCAGGCTCTGCCTCTGACATGGGAGACCTGGGTTCAAATCTCAAGTCTGCCTGTTCAGTAAGCCAGCACCTATTCAGTTGGAGACCTTGGGCAAGTCTCCCTAAAACACTGCTACTGCCTATAGAGCGCGTCCTAGTGGCTGCAACTCTGGGGCTTTGAGTCCACAAGGCAAAAAGCGTGATATAAATGTTCTGTGTTTGTTTGTTGTTTGTCATTACTCTTGTCCAAATATCAAGGGCAGGCCTCATCCACTCCTCTTCCAGGAGAAGGTGCAGACAATAGTATTGTGAGCGTCTTATGTGATGTTTGAAAGAAGGCCCCACATATGGTCATATGGTCATTTTATGACAACTGTTTACTAGACAAAACAGAAGTGTGCCTTCTTAAAACAGAATGTTTTTCTGATAATTCAGGTTAGAGTATATGATGTCTCACTCCTAGAAGTTATGGTTCACAATGAGCTTGCTGGGCAAGCTGCAACCCTGTTTACTAGACAGAGTTATAAAAGTAAAACCACTGGCATGGTGAGTGACATAGACACTTGGTTTTAAAGACGTTTTAATACAATCCAGCACCATTATCCACTAAAGACAAATCTAAATGCACCACCAATATCCTTGTCTATTTTTCAATAAATCATTTTCCCTTTGTTCCTCTTTATTATATGCATTTATATGTACACCTCTGTTTTCTGATCTGTATGTATCTCTCTTCTGTATTTTTCATTCTTTATCTGTATATGTTACCTTCATTGTCATCTTATTTCAACTGCCATTTGTCTACTTTTGTTTGTGTTCTTCTTTGCTTCTTTTGTCCTTCTATGCTGTTTGCAGACAACCTTGCTGTCCCATACCCTACTTAAATCCAAATCTCATTGAAATTACTAAGGTTGAAAATTGTGTGTGTTCTAGGGTCTAGTACAACAGTCAAAGTAACCTTCCCCTCACAATTAGCACTTATAGTACCAACTATAAAGAATTTTAAGGTGCGTACACACACTACATCCGGCAACGACGGTTCTTTCAGACCCTCCCGATGGGCGGTTGTTCAGCCGACAGTAGTGCGTGTGTACGCGCTGTCAGTGGACTGATAAGGCTATTGCTGAACGTCTGCCCAGTAAGAGGGTCCAGCGGACACGTCGTTGCCGGCGGTAGTGCATGTGTACGCACCTTAATGTAACCTCTGATGGGCTGTTTCACTGTAGTAAGGCTGCAGCCAGTAAGAGTTTTTGTTTAACTTTGAAGGTCTACCACTTGTGTGAGGCCATTATGGTGGTAGGCATTGTAAATTTGGACTTCTGGGTGACAGCAGAAAGTCTGTCTAGGCAGACATATTTAGCTTAATTTGATATGAGTGTTTGTTAAAGAGGTAGGTAGAGGTACTGAACTCTTATCCACGTGGACGCAGGCAGATATCTGGGGCTAGAATATAAAAAAAAAGGTATCTCCCAGATTCTACCATAAGTCCCCGAATTTGCTATCAACCGACTTCCTTCTTGGAGAACATAGAGTGGGAAAGAGTTCTGCGTCCAGCATTGGGATCATGCTGCCTTATGGTGGGTGAACTTTGCTTCCTTTTTTTCAGGTTACCCTTTAATGCTTTAGAGTAGCTGGTGGCACCACAATCTTACTGGCCTCCCTTTCCTGGCCCTCCATGCTTTATGCTTTAATAAATAAACAGAATTAAATATTGGGTAGACCCCACACTGTTTTATTGTGTCATGAATTACATATAGTAATAAACCTACACTTTTGCATATGTAACCAAAGGCATTTTACTCTCAGTATGTAAAACATTGGAATTCCAAATGCTAAGGCAAAGAACCCTGACAGAAAATCAGTGTGCCTGGAAGCTTTCGGTGGCATCCCTCTATACCTATAATTAAGTACCGGGATATTTGGGCACAGTGTAAAGCTGATAAATGGCTCATCCCGCTCCTGCAAAAGTCCCAGAGGTGTTAATGATTATTTCCCCTCCAGGTCGCCATGGACAGTGGTGAAATACGTAATTCACATGCCAGCCAGCCATTTCTGGCGGCTGAATGACGCTGTTTTTATAGTAATTTGGGCTACGCCTTTTGACGGCTCCCAAATTACTGTCTGAGTGCCGCTTTAACCGTAATTCCTATTACGGCCTATTGCAGCACTGGCTACGCCAAAATCTCCAGGGCTGTTGTTAACTGCTTGCCGACCGCTTCACACCGATGGGCGTGGCCGCGACGGCAGCCCCAGGACTGTCTAACGCCGATCAGCATAAAGTCCTGGGGCAGCAGTTTGCAGGAGATTGCGCGCAGGCTGCGCGTGCCTCTCCTGCATGGTGGGCGGAGCAGAGCTCCGCCCTCAGTCTCCGAGCGGCGGTTGCCGCTCGGGAGACTGTTAGATGGCGAAGTTGCCGTCTAATTGCCGGTACAGCGCTGCGATCCATAGCAGCACTGTACTGGGGACAGCCGTGTGACACAGCTGTCCCCTTCATTAGCTCAGTGGTGATCCGCTGTCATAGGCCTGAAGCCTATGACAGCTGATCACAGTGATTGGTGTGCAGTGGGCACTGCCTCCCTCCCCCTGCCAGCCTAATAAAAAAAGACAGTTTCAATAAACAAAAATTACAAAAATATTTATTATAAATAAACAAACAAGCCTGGGGGGAATCAGACCCCACCAACAGAGAGCTCTGTTGGTGTGGAGAAAAGGGGGGATCAGTTGTGTGCTGTACTGTGTGGCCCTGCAGCTTGGCCTTAAAGCTGCAGTGGCCTATTTTACAAAAAAAGGCCTGGTCTTTAGGGGGTTTAAAACTGTGGTCCTCAAGTGGTTAATTGCTTCAGGCATCCCCACCCCCAGAATCGGTTACTGAAGGCTGATACCCTACACACCTACACATCAAATTATTACTGAAGCTGAAGAGATGTAAAATTTCATCTGTTTCCCTGGACTTATACTGATAGTAAACAAGCTAGAGTTTTTGCCTGTCCCCATTTGAGAAAAATTGTTTCAAACTACTCTGACTGCTTCTACAATGATACATTGACTCTCATTATTATTCTAGAAACACATGCTCATTAAGGATTCATTTTATGTTATTTTAAGCACACTTAATTATTAAAGCACTGACACATATACTTGTAGGTTTAATGTTATATTTTACACATTGGATGAAAAGTCTTCTGCTTGCCTTCTAAAAGCATGATATTTACATATGTAGAATTTTAAAACTTAGATAGCAACGACAGCCTCTCTTCATTGTAATAGCTATTGGTTATTATTTTAGTGCTTTGCTTATTATCAGCGGACACATACAAAACCACACTGCTGGATTACCTACTAAGGGTACAGCTTCAGGGTCTCTTAAACTTTGCATTATTATTTTTTTTTTTTTGCTTTATCAATCATTTACTTAATTAATTGATTATTTATAATGCAACCAGATTTTGCAAGACCTTCAATATGAGAGCATGCCGTGTTCTAAGCATCATTCGATCGCATCTGTATTCATTTGATCGCATCTGTAAGAGTAGTTATCCAATAGAAATGATTGCTGTGATGCTAACTGAGTTGTTCTTTATTATAATGCAGGGCTAACTGTAAGCATCTTCATCCATATTTTATCATCCTGTTTTATTTTCTAGTAAGATATGCTGATTTGTTTTCAGATCACCATAGGTCAAGTTTACATGCATTAAGTACATGCATTAGAAGTAATCTTCTTCTCCAATATCCTTGTAGACCAAACCAGAATATTTTGAACTCATGAAGCATTCTTCAGTCACTGAGAGCTCCTCTGAATATTCACTATAGTCTTTCTGAATAATTCAAGAGCTGTTTTTCAAGGTTGTCTTATAAGCCAGTATTTTGGTGTTTATCTTCCTTATTCATAAATAAGGTATTCCAAAGCTACTTCCCAGCGAATAACAATAGCAAGCATTATGCAATGCTATGACACAAAAAATGTTTTTTTGTACAATTTATATTTGTATATAAGTCAGTGTTTGTGTAAAACACAGCAATAATGGCTGAGCAACATTGTTCAGCTGCAGAGAACACATTGCAATCCGCCTGAACTGTACCTGGGTAAAGATCAGCATGCATATTACAGAGGTCTAATAATTCTGAAAGTGACAATATATTACCTGAGTCCATAAAAAAAAGTGTTCAGTGAATCACTTTGAATGCCAGACACAGTGAATAGCAGTAAAGAAAAAATTTGTGTATTTCTGTTAATGTAAGAACACCGGTGTTTTAGAAAAATAAAATAATGCAAATTATTACTATACCATTAAGTTACATTAACATTCTCTACAGCACTTTACAGGGTACAATCAGAAGCTTGAATTATGCCAAACACTGCATTTCAGCACCCAAGCCAGCAGAGGCATAGATATGGGTGGGCAAGTGGGGACACATGTCCCCAGGCACAGAACTATGAGGGCACTCAGCACCGCTACTGCACCCCCATGCATGTGGGAGGCTGGTTGCCCAAAGTGCCCCCGCTTCTGTCCCTCCCTCTCAGGGATGGATCTAGGGGGGGGGGGGAGTGGGTATCTTGCCCCAGGCGCAGTTTGTTGAATTCTTAAAAAGGCGGCAAAATTTGGATGGGAAATGGTAGTTTAGGCGCCAAAACCTGACCTTGCCCCAGGCGCAACTTGGTCTAGATCCGTTCCTGCTCCCTCTGCAGAGGAGTGCAGAAACATTACAGCAGCAGAAAAAGCAGGCACATCTGTCTATATAAACAGGAGGAAGGGGAGCAAATCTGGCTATATAAACAAGAGGACGGGGGGGGTACATTTGGCTAACTAAAGGTGTGCACATCTGGTTATTTAATGGGGGCACATCTGGCTATCTGAATGGGGGAAGGGGGCACATCTGGCTATCTATGGGGAAGGGGGCACATGTGGCTATCTAAATAGCATTTGTCCATCTGTCTCCACCCATGACCACGCCCACATTCTGATGCATGTCCATGCCCATTTTGTCCGGATGGGGGGTGCAAAAATTGTTTTTGTCCCCGGGCTCTGAAAACCATAGCTATGCTTTTGCAAGCCAGTGGGCAAGGTCACAGGGTTGAGGTCCACATTGTGCTTAAAGTGGAATAAAACACTGACATAACATTCAATAAAAATGTATTTTACTACTTTTTATTACCTGTACAGTTACCATATTTACTTTTGTGCTCCAGTAATATTGTCTGTTTACAAATTACAAGTTCCCAAAGTAAAGTTTATCTGCTCTGAAAGCTGTCATTGCATTTTATCTGCTGTATTTATATATTGAAATGTACTGTATCTAGTGATCACCTCTCAGCTCTCTGCTTCTACAGCAGAGAGAGCTCTTTTACGCACAGCTAGGAATGTATACCAATTGTAGTAGACAAAGAAATGTAAACAAAAAATAATTGTATGACCTCTTCGGATGTGGCAGCAAGATTTCTATTGAATAAGAAAGAGCTGTGTTCAACTGTTTAAATGCTCTTCTGCTATATTTTTTATGGTAGTAGAGTTTATGCTGTAAATAATTATTTAGAGCAACAAAGAAATGCTGAGTTTCATACCACTTTAACGTGACTCCAATTCTTCCTCCTCCCAAACTAGAAGAAGGAGGCATCAAAGTCAAGTGTAGCATAGCGAGTGACCTTCCCATAACCCTGCCCACTAGCTTGAGTGCTGAAGTGCAGTGCATTCCATAATCTAAAGCCAATATGTGAGAGAGCTAGGTGGCCTACCAGAATGTTTTTGCAAAAGATAAGCTCCAAGAAATGAGGCTGACAATATAGCACCACTGTCTTGACAAAGAAAATTTCTATTTTAACACATATAGTAAACATCACAATAATAAAAACAATTAAAAGTCAATAATGCACTCCTCAGCTTGCATGAAACTATAATGCAACACATATGATTGCAAATCATTGTATATAATCTTGGTGGTTCCTAAAAGAATTGAAATCCGGGTTTCAACTATGCATCCAAACAATTTGTATGAGCATAGTACACTAATATATACATATCTCCTGATTTAAGGTAATGTGGCGGGTCCACAATACATTGGGTAAGCTTGTGCTATGCCTGCTAAGCAGGTATCAGTGAATAAAGTGCCAAAAGAGATGTTAGTATTAAATATAATCAATACATATATGGATGCAAACAAAAATGAATACACCATACAAAACAGTGAACCAAAATGTGTGCCCAATGAATAGGAACAGTATACAGATAGCACTACACAAATTGTGCAACAATGCAGGTAACAATATGGAGGAGATACTCATCCAAATGAGGTTGCACTCAGAGTCCTGGGCCCATATGCAATTCACTTTTTCACCTGAGTTTTCTTCAAGGTGATAATTTTAACTTGTCAATAAAATGCATTTAAGTCACTAGAAAGCAAGACAATACTCAATATAATTTTGATAGTACCTTTTCACCTACTTTTTAGTACTTTTTTAGTTGAAAAGAACTGCAAAGTTATTTTAAATCGAAGGTGAAAAATTATCTCCTAGGAAAAAACTCAGGTGAAAAAGTGAATTGCATATGGCCCCTGGAGTGGTATAAACTCCTTTACTAAGAGGCAAAATGCCTCTTCATTTTTGTTTACAATTGAAAAGTTTGGAGAAGCCCGAAAAACTCTCTATATAAAGCAAAAGGTTTAAAAACAATAATGGATGGTCACGTACTTTGAGCTCTCAGGAGGCACTGCCATAAAAAAATGTGTAGTGAAAACCTCTGTATGAACTCAGAAATGCCAGGAACACTTCTAGAAACCAATGCCTGTGAACACAACTTGTTGCTGCATTCACAAATACCAGTTTGGAGCAGTGCTTTTTGAGCGCTGCTAGATTTGGGTGCAGCCAGCGCCGCCATAAACTATAATGGGAATCAGTCTATAGCGGCGCTCAGTGAGTAACGTTGGCGCCATCAGAAGACGGAGCCGAAGTTGCTTAAAAAACACAATAATTCGGCCTCCAGCAATCGCTGGAAGTGGAATTATAACATTCCCCCACTATCCATGGTGGCCTGCAGGGGGAATAGTAATTAACACGGCCCAGACTTGTGCAGAAGCAGGATCAGCCATATAACAGCTGTATCCTGCACCCAAGTCTACCGGCGCCGTTTTCATATGTATGCATACCAGTTATAGCTTTAGTATATGTAAACATGGAGCATGTAAGCATGTTCCAGAATGCTACCACCTTATTTGCACCTAAGCACCTTTAAGATAAATGGAGGAAAAGAGAAAAACAGTCCTGTAACCTGTCAAATTAAACATTCTTTTTGTATTTCATTACTTGCATACCCTGGGCTAGTGATGATAGAACTGGCTGGCCTGTTGCAAGCTCAATACAAAATGCAGCATCTAGGTTTGCAGGAGGCTGTATTAGTGCACTTGTATGGGTAGATGGTTAATCTTGAAAGGCATCAATATTGTAGAACCCATACAAGAGAAAAAGCTGTGAGTAGAAATGGGCGCAAATCCAGCGGCTAATATAAATTATCGTTTTTGTTCTGTTCTCATAACAGCTATTCAGTAATGGCTGTTGCACTCGGCAATCTTAATAATCGGTACACGAGTATACATGGAGCAAATCCAGCCGCTAAAATAAATGATCTTTTTTGTTCTGCTCTCATAACCGCTATTCGGTAATGGCTGTTGCACTCAGCAATCTTAATAATCGGTACGTGAGTAGACATGGGCGCGAATCCAGCCACTAATAGAAATAACCATTTTCACTGTGCCTTAACATAACCGCTATTTGGTAATGGCCTTATCAATGCACTAGAAAATTCTCATAACCGTTATTAATGGCCTTGCTATCTTTCTACATAGACGATATTAATCTCCTTTAACTTCATAGCTGATATCACTGCTATAAATACTCAGAAATCTTGCGCCTATCTTTCATATAACATTGACTAAATAGCGGTAACTATGTATAATGTTACAGACTTATAAACTATATTTAATAACTAAAAAGTAAAATGAATAAGGGGCGCAGTGCACCGATTATAGCCTAGCGGAACCGCTATAGTGCTTATTAACTTTAACAATGGCTAGCGCAAGGGTTAGATTTCCTTAATAGTGGTTATCAACCTTCACAACTACTGTAGCTCAAGTACTTAGGAAGAATGTCCCCTTAGCTCAGTAATAGCGGTTATGAAGAATGGAAAACACTTACCAAGCAACATCAACCACTATTAAAGAGCTACTAGGACATTTCTCCTAAGTACTTGAGCTACAGTAGTTGTGAATGTTGATAACCACTATTAAGGAAGTCCAAAACTTGCGCTACCCATTGTTCAAGTTAATAAACGCTATTGCTGCATTACAAACATTGTGCTAAGCAATAACTGGTGCACTGCGCATTTTTCATGTTATGCACCTGGATTGTTTTCATAGACGGCAATTAACATTGAGGGATTAGCGCACCCATTTTTCATTGCGGCTTAATTGCTGACCGTTGCAGAACAATGTATATACATTTTCAAGGAAATCCTTGCTAATTTTAGCAAGACAATGCCAAACCACAATATGCATGTTCTGCAGCAAGTTAATCCTATAGCAAAAGAGTTCTCCTTAAAAAACACTTGGCATGTTATAAACTGAAAAAAGAAGCCCCAAACACTTGAGCAGCTGTAAATCTATTTCAAGCAACAATGAGACAACATCTCACTTTCATAGCTGCAGCATGTTTCTCTTTTCTCAAACATTTACAAAGTGTTGTTTAAAGAAGAGGTGACAAAAACACATTAGTAAACATCCCTCTGTCTCAACTAACAAAAACAATAAGTCATTGATATCAAATTCAGAATAAATATGATATATGTAAACAAAATAGTTTTTAAATTTTCTAATTTGCAATTATTTTAATTACTATTTTCAGTTAATATACAATTTACGTGATTTGTAAAGCATTTCCTTCTATTTTTATTTATATTTGTACACAATTCCATTTTAAGTCTGTAAATATGTGAGATGGCCGAAACAATGTCATGAATATTGTGTTAATGACCAGTGAGATAATAGAGAGTAGAGCCGGCACCGTAACCATTCTATGGATGGTACCGGCTCTACTCTCTACTATTACTATCTACTCTCTACTAAATACAGTTTGGTGACCGGATAGCCTTGGCGCATCCTGCTGCTTTACTGGATGGTGTGCTGCCTCTCCTTTTTTTCCAGTCAGATAATTTACACATTTTGTTCATGTCAATCAATTAATATAAACAAACAGGCACATAATTAGCCCTTTTAGAGGGTTTTAAATGTTAGTGAATCAAGTGATAAAGTGACACAGTCATTAAAGTCTCTAAAAATAGGCCAAAATACCCTCTTCTAACCAGTGTCGGACTGGGAGGTAGTAAAGATGAGGAAATCCACTTGCTGACCAAGCAGCAGTAATCATGTGTTGCTGCTCACAGTGAAGACTTGCTACAGGTTTCTATTGGGAGTGATAACACTACGTGGTTTCTGATGCTCGGTCAGCAGGTGGCGTGCATGAAAAAAGGGCGCCGTGAAAAAAGGGCCCGACTTATTAACGAATTTGGCGAAAGGTATTAACGAAATTTGATAACGAGAACCATGGTTGTCAAGCTTTATTAACGATATTTACTGTTGTAAAAAACAAACGAGATATAATAACAAATAAATATTAATGTTAAATGTCGTTGCATTTTTCGTCAATACTGCTTAACCCAACCCTACCCTCAAACAGAACCCTCCCCTGTCCCCTGGTGGTGCCTAAAACGAACCACTCCCCTAGTGGTGCCTAACACTAACCACCCCCCGGTGGTACCTAACCCTAACCACCATCCCTGGTGTTGCCTAAAACTCACCGCTGCCTAGGTGGTGCCTAACCCTAATCACTTCCCCTGGTGGTGCCTAACCCTAACCATTCCCTCTGCAGAAACACCCTTTTACGTATATTAATGATAATACCTTTGAAAACTTAAAATCTGTACTTATTAACAAAATATTATGAGAAAAACTATAACATTGTAAATGATAACTACCTCAAAAACTATAATGTTCTAATGTTATTAACAAAATGTTTTGCATACCCTTTTTTCTGCTTTTTTCGCCGTATTAGGGTCTCTGCACACTGCAAATCTGTTTTGCGTTTACAATTCTGATTTTCCCTGAATGCAATCAACAGAAAAACGGAGGAAAAAACCCAGCATGCAGTAATGATAAAAAATCAGAATCGGATGTAAAAACCGATTAAAAATTGGAATTGGAATCGCATGCAGTGTGCAGGGAGCCTTAAAGATAATTGCATTAAAGTCTATGGCGACGCGCTTTTTGTCCACCCTCAGCCGCCTTCCTTTTTTCCTGCTACCAGCAAGTGGATTTCCTCAGCTTTTCCACCTCCCAGCCCAACGTTGCTTCTAAAACCTGTTAGTACAATTGATCATGCTCTTATGCCTGTTACACACCATGCAGTTTCCTGTCAGATCAACGTTCGAATTTCAATCGGGTCTGGTCAGCTTTCTGATCCAATGTTTGGATCACTTCTGCACAAAATCAATCGTAAAATCATTCAGAAAACTGATCGGACCTTTTGAAAATTATTATTTTGACCCATCAACCTGACGGGAAAATGTATGATGTATACCAGGCATAAGATATTGCACTGCGGCTCCATCCAAGCCCCTCCATGGACAGTGTAGGACTTGGTGGATACGTTTCTGTTGAAAGGAATGGAAAGGCCATCTACCATCTGCTGTGCAGAGATATGTGTCATTGTGTGTAAATTAACAAACAAAAAAAAATTCACCACCGCTGCTGCTGTCAAGGAAATTGCTGTATACACTTGAGTATAATCAAATACAGTAAAGTCTCCAGTGCTCAGGGTTGCTGAGACAACCCATCTCTCTTATCCCTCCGTGGTATACCTTCCGGTGAGACAGTCCTCCAAGTGTGGGAAAAAAAACAGCACATTGAGAGTAAACTAAATGTGTATATATGTACAGCACAGCAGATGTGAAGTCTTTGTATACATGTATCCTGCAAGAGAGGGCTGTGGAATTTTGCATGCTATACCTTCAGGAGAGAGGAAACTTATGTGATGAACAAATTATCTTTATAAGGAAGTTGTAGGTGTTTTCCACCGTATACACATAGTTTTGATTTGAGAACAAATTTTATGCACACAAGAAGGTTGTGGCCATGGGTGCAAAGCATGCACCTAGTGTAGCCAATATTTATATGGCAGGTTGGGAAGAATGTTTTTGTCCCCTTTTTTTTGGTCAGTCATTGGTGTACTGGAGAAGGTACATCAACGACTGCCTTTTCTTTTGGAGGGGTAGTGAAGAATTCCTAAAGTCGTTTATAGTACAGATGAAAGGAAATGACTGGAACTTGAGTTTTGATGTAATCTACTGTAAAACAGAAGCCAATTTTTGGGATTTAACGATTTTAATTGAGGATAGAAATGTCCGCGGACATGTTCTACAGCCTGTGATTAGTCCAGTGCCTCAGAGCTCTGTGATTGGGCTAAAATTTCAGAGTTTCAGTAATGCGGTATTTTTGCAGAATACCAATTTCCAAGACCGTTTTCCAATTTTCGATTAATGCTACGGTAAGTCAATTTTCGATCAGAAACATGGAAATCTGTGTTCTGCAGAAATTTTCCAACCATCCCTAGTCATAATAATAAATTATAGTTGTGTGAATAAAGGTACTGAAACACACTTTATTGAAGAATGCATTAGAATGTCTTGAATACACAATGGAAATGACAAGGCAAACCCAAGATACTAATGAGAACATCCTGGAAATGTGAGTTAACATTGTTAATTTTTTAGCAGGTATGAACAATATTTTCCAAATTGTTGAGACGTTTTATTGACATTCAGTTTGGTATCATAAAGTTATTCAGTATTGCAGAACATTTACAGTCAAATGGTCATTAATATTTAAGTAAATAAATATAAACATTTTTATAGGTTGATGTCTCACTGTCTTCATAAATAGTTGATGCTGTTTGTCTTTATGATGCTATCCATTGTCACGATGATCAATAAAAAGAAATATGCAAGCATTTCTGCCATCAGCATTCAAGTTAGTAAAATATCATTTATGTGAAAGTGTATTTAAAGTGAACCTAAAGTGAGATAAAGTTCACTTGCATCCATAGGGGTCATAAGCAAAAAAAAAAAAAATAGCAAATTAGCTTCACCATGTGGAGGGGGGAGGGGCTTTGGGCTTGTATATTAGTGTTTTGTTGGAACATCACTTACTGTATACATATCGATCTAAATTCTCTCTCCTTAAACGCCATATTTTTTTTTTATTTGTTTTAAAAGTCTAGGTTTGCAGATTAAGCAATCTCATTTAAGTTCATTTAACCACTTCATATTTGTTGAGTTCCCTAATATGAGCATTGACTGTTGCACTGACACATCATGCAATGACTTTCAGTTGTACTGACTGCCTCTACCACTGTGTTTGTTTGCTGCTGTCATAAGTGTTTCTCACAGTTGCACAAAAGTTTGATGACCTCTTATCAGGTACCAGTGAGAAAGTGACTGTAAAGAAACTGGGATGTCGAGCGCTATTAATCCTTACAACCAAATTAAGTGACTGGGAAAGAAAGCATGTTCCAAATTGGTTGATTACTATATACACAAACATTTATTTCTTTATGTTACATGACATTTTTTTGCTGTTTCTCCTTGTGTTAATGGCAGTAAAAAGTTATATACTTTTATCTTATGGAAAATCTATTCACTCACATGCCGGAGATATGTTCTACTTCAGTTTACTCAGTCTCTGGAGGAGGAGAAGCCATTTAAAGTGGCACCATGAAAGTGGTATGTGATAAAGTGTCTAACTCCAAAAAAGGCTGGAAGAGGGAAGGGTGTGATTTGACCACCATAGCCACTGACAAGGGAGAATGAACTACACAAATAAATATGCAAAATATAATGAGAACATCCTGCTGCAACAAGTACAAATTACATATATTGTTCATGCAAGACAAACACATGTTTATTTGATACTGCAGTAATGAGAAACCTTAAAGAGCACCTCCGGCCAAAAAAGGTTTGAATGGCTATATATATATATATATATATATATATATATATATATATATATATATATATATATATATATATACTGTATATATATATATATATACTGTATATATATATATATATATATATATATATATATATATATATATATATATATATATATATATATATATATATATATATATATATATACATATATATATATATATATATATATGTACAGTTAGATGAACATATAAAGTTTACATCTGGGAATTTATAGTGGATAGAACAGACTGACATTTATATCTTTAGCAGCACTTCCTTCTTGCTTATATTGAAGCCTTGCCAAAGAACACCCTCAGCACCCTTCAGGTCCTCCCGTTCAGCCTGGTTCCCTCCCTTCCCCCTCCCTCCCGTGCTCTCTACCTGCCTGGATCAAATTACATCTCTTTTCACAGAGAGGAGAGACAGGAGAACTGCTGAAGCCTGTCTTATCATGTCCCATTGATGAGAGCTGTGAGCAGACCATGGGGGTGGAGTTATGTCCTATGGTTTGGGAAAAAAAATCATCCTGGCCCAATTTCACACTGGAGATGGGGATTTAATGACCATATGTGGAATATGGACCCTGGAGGTGAGAAAAATCACACTTTATTATGTGTTATTATGTGTGGCAACTTATTAGTTTTTAAAGCAAACTGTAATTTATAATTTAGGTACTCTTTAACCACTTAAACCTATCTGGATGAACATTCTCATCAAGATAGGCTGCATGCACTCCCGCCGGCCGTGTGCACTCCCGCACACGTTCCCGCCTCTGGACGTTAGCCCAGCGATCAATGAATGGGATTACAGATCCTATTCATTGATCGAAGCAAGAGGCTGCAGTTTTTCTGAGTTAAGAAAACGTTTCCTGTCCTGCTAATGCTTCCTGGAAGCGTGATCGTACGCTTCCAGGATTTTTTGACTGATGAAACAAAATTAAAACTGTGTGGACCCATGAATCAATGGCGCTATGTTTGGAGGAGGAAGAACAAGGCCTATGAAGAAAAGAACACCTTGCCTACTGTGAAGCATGACGGGGGAGCAATCATGCTTTGGAGCTGTTTTGCTTCTGCAGGTACAGAGAAGCTTCAGCTTGTGCAAGGTACCATGAATTCTCTTCAGTACCAGGAGATATTGGATGAAAATGTGATGCAGTCCGTCACAAACCTGAGGCTTGGGAGATGTTGGACCTTTCAACAGGACAATGATCCCAAGCATACCTCAAGTCCACTTGAGCATGGTTGCAGATTAAAGGCTGGAACATTTTGGAGTGGCCATCGCAGTCACCAGACTTGAATCTGATTGAGAACCTCTGGTGGGACTTAAAGAAAGCAGTTGCAGCGCGTAAGCCTAAGAATGTGACTGAACTAGAGGATTTTGCCCATGAAGAATGGGCTAAGATACCTGTAGATCACTGCAAGACACTTGTGTCAAGCTATGCTTCATGTTTAAAAGCTGTTATAACTGGAAAAGGATGTTGTACTAAGTACTTGCAGTGCGCAAGCCTAAGAATGCGACTTAACTGGAGGAATGGGATAAGATACCCGTAGATCGCTGCAAGACACTTGTGTCAAGCTATGCTTCATGTTTAAAAGCTGTTATAACTGGAAAAGGATGTTGTACTAAGTACTAAGAATGAATGTCACTTGGGGGTTGAATAAAACTGATAATGATGTGAGCACAGAAAAGACATTTGTGGTTACTTCATTATAAATGTTATGTTATATTTGTCTGACTTACAAGTGCCTCTTTGATTTAATTGTAAACAAGATGACTGAAATGATCAAAATCAATGTCAAACTGGCCAAAACATTCAATTTCAGTGGGGGCTGAAAAATTTTGAACACAACTGTATATATATATATGTAGATAGGTGTAAAGGGTCACTTTTGACCCTATACCCATTTAGTTTAAAAAGTAAATGTAATCTTTATTCAAAAGGAAAATATACTTATTCTGTATTCTGATTTTAATCTGTCACTTATTTCATCTTTTCCTTCTTTTTTTTTGGTCTTCTCTTTTAATTCTTGATTGAGCAAGCTCCCTCAGTCGCCGCACTTGTCACTTGCTGACACTTCAGGCCCAGGCACCCTGGAGCTTACCTAACTTCCTCATGCTACATGCCAGGCTCCCATGGCACCATCACTCCTTGATGCACCACTCCAGCTTCATTTGAACCATCAGACTAATATAGACCACTGCCAACCCACTCCTCCACTTCTGACTGGTCATAGATAACTCTGGAGCCCCAGCAAAGTATCTTCATAGCTTCCACACAGGCTACTTATTGGTGCACTAGGTGGAACAATAAGAATCCTCCTAAGAATCCCTAAGAGGTTTCTCAATGGTTCACCTAGTTGAGCCATGGAAAGCCCCAGTAGGAGTTATGAAGATGCTTTGTTGGGGCTCAAAAGTTCTCTATTAGTATCTAATCAGGAGCAGAGTTGAGCGGCAGGAGTTGTCTTGATGGGTCCAGTGGTCAGCAAGTGTTAGGTGAGTGGTGAGGAGCTTTGTGGCTCTATCTGCTAATGGGTGGTGACAGTGATGGAAACATGCACAGCACATGGGGGGTGAGGCAGCTAGTTGGAACATGCTGTGCATTTGTAATACACACTGTGTATCCCCACCACACTTTGTGTAGTTATACCGCGCGCTGTGAAGTTTTACCACGCATAGAGTTTTACGCGTACAATAACACATGCAATTCATGTAGTGCTATAGCGTTATTCACTAGCACCGTTTAGTGAATCAACCCTGATTTCCGTTAAAGTGATTAGACCCACAGGGGCTCAGGGCAGGACGAGTGGAGCTCTCGTCATTGCCAGTTAGCGCTTGCTATGCTACTCTGATAAGGTATGCTAACACTCTCCTTGTACTCTTTCTATTCATAGATTGAATAGCAGATGAGGGTCAGAATATGTTTGTTATGACCACCTGTCATGTGACCGCCACTTATCATGCAGGGATATAAACAGCAAAAAGGGTTCTTCTCAGTAATAGCCAATATTCATTGTAGACTTTATTATTAACCCATTCGCGTTCCGTCGTTTTCACTTGAGAAATGTTCACCTCCCATACATTAGCCTATAACTTTATCACTACTTATCACAATGAACTGATCTATATCTTGTTTTTTTCCGCCACCAATTAGGCTTTCTTTGGGGGGTACATTTTGCTAAGAGCCGCTTTACTGTAAATGTATTTTAACAGGAAGAATAAGAAAAAAAACGGAAAAAATTCATTATTTCTCAGGTTTCAGCCATTATAGTTTTAAAATAATATATGCCTCCATATTTAAAACTCACGTATTGTATTTGCCCATATGTCCCGGTTGTTACACCGTTAAAATTATGTCCCTATCACAATGTATGGCGAGAATATTTTATTTGGAAATAAAGGTGCATTTTTTTTCCGTTTTGCATCTATCACAATTTACAAGTTTAAAATAAAAAAATATAGAAGTATTTCATCTTTACATTGATATTTAAAAAGTGTAGACCCTTATGTAAATATTTACATGTTTTTTTTATTGTAATTTTTTTTTTTTTTATATTAAACATTTTATTTGGGTAGTTTTGGGAGGGTGGGATGTAAACATGTGATTTATAATGTAAATGTGTGTTTCAATTTTATTTTTTTTACTTTTAGTTGTAGTTTTACTTTTTGGCCACAAGATGGCGGCCATGAGTTTGTTTACATGACGTCACTCTAAGCGTAACACACGCTTAGAGCGACGTATGGGGTACGTTACAGCCAGAAAAAGCAAAGCTTCCGAGAGAAGCTGTCGCTTTTTCAGCGAGGGAGAGGAATCAGTGATCAGGCACCATAGCCCGATACGCTGATTGCCTGGCTAACGAACCGCGGGCCGGGAGCGCGCGTACACGTGCGCAATCGGCCGCGGGAATGGTTCCTGGACGTAGTTTCTAGGTCCAGGAACCAAAATAGGTTAAAATCCCTTCCAAGACACATGAACAGGGTGACTTACATCAAGAGGGTCCCAATCCATTTAAGATCCTCCCTGGCAGATAGCACTCCCCACTCGAGTGGTACTAATCCTCCCCGTGCCTCCCAACAGTGTAATGTCAATCACTGCCCGCTCTCGTCCAGACTAGTTTTGGCTTCTGCTGTCATCAAGAGTAACCTTACTGCAATAGGTACTACTACAACTTCAACACAATTTGCTTACCGTAAGTTGGAAAAAAATAGCGTGTCATTGAATCAAGTAAATTTTTTTTTCTAGCGCCGCTCAGTTCAGCACAGGAAGAGCCAACTGATGGCTCGCCCTGCTGCCACTAAACTCTGAGGCAGAGTTAAATACTATTCCCCCTTCGAGTTGCAACAACTCGCAGCCGCCAAAGCTCCGAATTACCGCTACGCGGGGCACGCAGTGCCACACAGTGCTCAGCACCATGCAACGAAATAACCTGCTTCAATTCACTCTACTGATATTTTCAATAAATACTCTTATCAAATCAATATGTTATGTTCAATTCTCCAGGGTAAGCTACCTAGTATGAGTATGACAGACCTGGTAATATTCATTGTTTCACCAGTTCTGCCTTCAATACCATATTAGTGTGAAGAAAATATTTTTGTTCCTCCAATCTTATGTTTATCTCATTATGTACACCAACACTTATCTATAAATCACTTTTTAGCAGTCTCTAAGCAAAGGGGAAAAAACAACACTAAATATAAATGCAAGTTGTTCCCAATTAACTTAACTTTTTAGTCCAGATAACAATAATGAATGTATGTGCATGAATTTCAAAAATGTAATCAAGCTGCTTAACTTGAAAAAGCTCATACCTCAGTGGGTTGCTTGGTAAAAATCCCTGAAGAACCCTGAGAAGCTTGCCAAACTCAAGCAAATGATCCATCTCAGACTATGTAAATATATATATATATATATATATATATATATATATATTTAAAACAATAATATTTATATAACGCTTTTCTCCCTTGGGACTCAAAGCGCTGTGACTCTACATTATGCAGTCTCAAAGGCTAGGGAAAACAGGTGAGTTTTTAGCCTTTTTTTAAAGCTGTCCAGAGAAGGAGCCTCTCGTACTGATTGTGGAAGTGAGTTCCATGGAGTAGGGGCTGCATAGGAAAAGGCCCGAGCACCAAATGTTAAGTGTATCCTGGTATATTAAGTGTATACTGTATATATATATTCCATTATTATGTGTTTAAAAGGTAAAGCTTCATGTTACTGTTAATGTGTATAGTACCTCAGCGCAAAAAGGGGTGTGGAACTTGCCCTGGGCTATGCAAGCCCCTGAGGAAGCCATACAGCCGAAACTCAAGTCGGGAGAGGAGTCTATGTGTTTTATTACGTGCAATAAACAAGCTCTGCTTCTAGTAAGTGATTCCTAAGCGGTAGCCACTCATTTCACTACTCTCTGCACTATATGTTGCCTATCTCTTTTTTAGGCTATCCGGTGCGATTTTATTGGCGCATGGAACCACATTGCAGTGCAGCATGCACCCTACTGGCAGTAAGGCTTGACGGACCGGAAACAGGAAGTGGTAGAGCGAGCTAGCTCTTATCCCCCGCCGCTGTGTTATCGGGATTATTTGAAATACAGAGATCGGGATTACAGCAAGTATTTGGGCAGCTAGATGTAACCTCTATTAAGGTACTGTACTGTCATCTGCTTACATCTCGAGTGGGCTTGCATAGCCCGGGGCAAGTTCCACACCCCTTTTTTGCGCTGAGGTACTATACACATTTTCTCCTTCATCATTGGGTCTGAGCCGACCCCACCTCTAGCAGCAACACATTTATCCACACAAGCGCAAACTTTTTCCTTTTTTATTCATGTTACTGTTAGGTTTCCTTTGGATATTCTGTGTTAGTTAAATGAAAGGAAGAAATGTTTCCAGCTGCCCTCTGAATATGTTTTGCATTACCTGCTGTGCTAAAATAAACAGAGCTTCTCATGTCTAACGGAAATCACAGAGATGCATGATTGATCAGGTAATAGATTTGCAAGGTTTAGATTTGCTGCTACTAAACATGTGTCATTTCCAATTCCTGAATGGCATTATACATGAAGTGATCAAAGCAAGAAAGAAACAAACAAGTCTATGGTCTTTTCAAACTGATTATGTTTCATCATGAGTTCTTCTTCACGCAATTATTATTTATCATGTATTATTTAGTATTTTTATAGCATCAACATCTTCTGCAGCGCTGCACAGAGTATATTGTGTTGACTTTCTTCAGAGGGGCTCAGTTGTAATTGAATTGCTAAATAAACCACCTCCAAAGATCATCTTCAAAAATACATAGTAGCAGGTGTTAAAAAAATAAAAAAACTTAACCTGAATTCTTAAACTCACACCAGAAAAGTATAATTGGTGAATCTCCTGCCAAAATGTTTGGTAATACTTTTAGATGCTTCAAGGCAACACCATAAAAGGCATATCCCTAATGGGACACTGACACGAAAAGCCAGAAACCGCAAGATAAAAGTGGCTCTCCACCTGTGATGAGGATGAAGAGTTTCTCAAAGCGAAATGATCATTAGGTAAGAGTCCTGACCAGGGGTGGTATGTTTAGCTATCTGCTGCATTTATGCTAAATTTAGTCTGATGCCCTGTAAGTTATGAGTAATGTATCTGCTCTTACTGTGCAAGAAATTTAGCTAAGTGATAAGGCTGCAAAAACTATGGATTAACCTCCTTGTTGGTAACCCCGAATGTAGTTCGGGGTAAGCCGCGCAGGAGGTTTTCTCCGGCCCTGCTGGGCCGATTTGTTTAATTTTTTTGCTGCACGCAGCTAGCACTTTGCTAGCTGCGTCAGCACACCGATCGCCGCCGCACCGCGCTCGATCGCCGCTATCCACCGCACCACGCAGCCCCCTACCCCCCAGACCCCGTGCACTGCCTGGCCAATCAGTGCCAGGCAGCGCTGAGGGGTGGTTCGGGACTCCCAATGACGTCCATGGCCATGGCGACTGGGGAAGCCTTCCAGGAAATCCCATTCTTTGAACAGGATTTCCTGATCGGAGATCGCCGAAGGCGATCGAAACGGGCGGGGAGATGCCGCTGAGCAGCGGCTACAAGATATAAGAAAAAAAAAACTGCTGCGCTGCCTCCTGGCGGAATTTTTTATACCGCCAGGGGGGTAAAAGGTGATTGCTGCATGTAGTGCTTAATCTTTTCTATGCTTGGTGGACATTCATTGCAAGAATAGTGGTACAGTCAGATACACAATGAACTAAGCAAGTTTTGTTTCTTGGGAGTGCATAGGACGTTGCCTTTCTCATATTCAAGCGTGTGCAAATAGTACATGTTAAAATTACCAGCATTTATGCAAATCATATAGCAACACAAATTACATATCACACTATGTACTGTACCTGCATCACTTATGTTACTTAAATAGCATGCATATAGAGCATTGCACAATTTGCGCAACTCGCTACCTAAATTGCTTGAATGCCAATAATCTTAATGTCTGTTATCTGCCCACATTAACCATTTCAGCCCGCGAGGATTTTTCACTTTATGGACAAGAGGAATTTTCACCTGTCAGCGCTTCTCCCTTTCATTCCCTAATAGCTTTATCAGTACTTATCACAGCGAAATGATCTATACCTTGTTTTTTCCGCCAGCAATTAGGCTTTCTTTGAGTGGTAAATTATGCTAAGAATTATTTTAATCTAAATATATTATAATAGGAGTAATAAGAAAAAAAAATAAAAAATTCATTATTTTTCAGTTTTCAGCCATTACAGTTTTAAAATAATTAATGCTACCATAACTAAAATCCACACATTTTATTTGGCCATTCGTCTTCGTTATTTAAACGTTAAAATTATACCCCTAGTGTAATGTATGGTGACAATATTTTATTTAAAAATAAAGGTTCACTTTTTCAGTTTTACATGCATCACAAATTTTTAGTCCAATATTTATTAATTTTATGTCCTCTTGACATAAATAACCATTTATTTTTATTCCCCAAAGTCATTAGGTGTGTTATACTATTTGGCCTATTTGTACAATGTACGCTAATGGGGATACAATGTATCACTACATTGTAACCAGGGAAGTGACATAGACTTCCATCGGAAGCCTCCGATCACAGCGGCGGCGGGGAGGTTATGAATGGAAACATTGTTTCCATTCATAAATTTAATGATCGGGCAGCGGAAACCGGCGGAAATCACGGTGGGAGATAGCGCAGCAGCTCCATTTACAGAATAAACACTGTTTTTGAACAAAAGCAGTGTTTATTCTCGGCGGACATGCTCGGATTGGCACAGGGGACTTTTGTCCCCTGCAGCCAATCCCCCCTGCTAGCAGCAGCGCGATCGCGGGCATCTGCCCGCAGGATCGCTTGCAGACCACCCAAACTGCAGGGACGTGACTAGCGCGTCCCTGCGGCTTTAGCACTTGCCGCTGTGTACGTGAAGCTCACATCCGCGAGGCTGAAATGGTTAAGATTACCATTCTTTAGTGAATCAACCCACATATTCCTCTCACTTCAGGGGTCCTTTAAGGAGAGCTACCTCTGTAAAATGTAGCAGCTAAAATACCTAACTTGTCAAATAAGGTATACATGCTGCAGGATAAGTCCCAGAGCACATTGCAATGAACAGTTATAGTAGTTTACAACAGAGTTATACATTGCTGACTATGAAGCACTGATGCTCAGTGTATTGTGTAATATAGTTAAAGTGTAGCAGAAAAAGCCTCAGTACACATAGCAATTGTGTTGATGATGATGAGCAGTAAAAGTTATGTTACTGCTATATTATGCAGGCAAACAGCAGTACTACTCAGAGCATTGCCTAATATCCTGCAATTGCAAATGTAGTAAAATAAATCTCACAGCACAAAGCAATTAGCAGCAAGAGCTGTTTACAACACAGGTATAAACTACTAGTATCTGCCTGAGACAGACCTTGCCTGTATAAAGCTCTGATCTCCTGCAAATGTTGTATAATAAACCCCAAACAGCAGTACAAATCATGTATTACCACCTCCACCAGCAGAAAAAAATCAATACAATTATCTCCTCGGCACACAGCTAATTTAAATAGATGGACTGTAAGGCTCAAAATGGCTTATGCCGTAATATGTGTAGAATTTAAAGCCTCTGGGTAGAGCAACATAATTGTTTATCATAGGCATTTAAAAGGATACCTACTACTACAATCATGGTTTCCCTAGTTCATGTGGAAAGATATGTTTCTCCAGCATCTGATTGGCTGCTGTGCATGAAGAATTATGGGATAGCCTGCTGAATTTGTACATGAACACAGTGGCATTGCTAGGTAATTTGATGTGACAAATGCCCTGGCTATTCAACAGGAACCCATAAGACTGCCTTTTCCTGCAGCAGAGTGCACTTCAGAGTGTATCAAAAGGTAAACAGTAGGGATGGTCAATGAGATGCAAATGATTTTGAGTTGATGAAAGATTATGCAAATTTTGTAAGCAAATTTATGCAGTTTGGAAATGGACCAATTGGATTTTATCTCAGCAGGATTTGATTAGTTCATTTTCAAGCTGCATAAATGTGCTTACACAATTTACATAATCCTTTTGCATCTCATTGTCCGACCCTAGTAAACATCTGTTTTTCCCTATTTTTGGTTTGTGGAGCTGACCATCATCTGTTTCCACCCTCACACCATGGTCAGGTGATGGGGCAAGGAACATGTCACAAGAGTAATGTTCAGGGTTTAAAAGACAGCATTAACAATAATGAAGATTTATAACTATACGTTCAGCACATTAAATCTAATAGCTGTGAAGTGGATGGGGTCCAGGATCGCACATGCTTTATAATTAACAAAAAAATAGAGGACCCTTAAAATGTATGCTGTAACTGGAATACTATTAGTTGATGCTATAACAAAGGAGATGGAAGGCACTGCTGCATGTCAGGAACTATAGTAGAGCACTATCCCAAAGGGCACTATAACTAGAGACAATACAGTATAGGTAGAGGAGAGATATAAGGACTGTACATATTACAATAGGATATAAAGGCTGCATGTATTATGGAAGCAAGATGGGTTCCCACACCATAGGGGGAAACTGAATGTACTTGTTGTACCTGATATTTTGATATCAATAATCAATTGAGGGACAAAACTGACTGCAAATAATGAATGATAACTAATCTGATATACCGCATGATATTGATTTTAGCAAAACAATACTTGCTTATTAAAGAGGAACTTCAGCCTAAACAAACATACTGTCATTAAGTTACATTAGTTATGTTAATTAAAATACATAGATAATATAATCTCTTACCCACCCTCTTTTTAAACAGGAAAATGTTTGTGACTCCATGAGGGCAGCCATCTTTTGTCTGTCCTGTGTCCTGATCACCCCTCCCAGCTGCACACGCTAGGCTTCAAATCTCAGATTCAAAATAAAAAAATAAAAACATTTGCACCAAAATAGCAGAACAAGAACAACAACATCAGAAATCCTATCATAATTTGCACAGCATCAGGGGGAAAATGCCCGGGCAGATTTATTTGATGGGGCAGAGCTTAGCTTCTGTGCAGCTAAAAATGAGGCTTGGATAACAAAAACAAAGTTCTGATGCTGTGAAATGAACGGGTAAAGCATGTTTTGGCACATTAAAACAGTTGCTACATAATGTAAACTGGGGTCATGTACTTGTAAGCAACTCTTTAAAAGCACTTTGCTTACATTTTTGACAATAGTCAGAGCTTTTTTTCAAAATAAGTTATTAAAAATGCATTAATATTTTTTTTTCATCGCGTTATAAGTATTGTAGTGTAGCAGACGTAGCCACCTTGGAGTGCTACTTTGACCATTCCCTCATGTGTTTACACATAGAGATGGCCCGAACGGTTCACCGGCGAACTGGAACCGGCGAACTTCTGGTGTTCACGATCGTGGAGAACCGCGAACTTTACCGGAAGTTCGATTCGCCCCCATAGTGTATAATGAGGGTCAACTTTGACCCTCTACATCACAGTCAGCAGGCACATTGTAGCCAATCAGGCTACACTCCCTCCTGGAGCCCCACCCCCCCTTATAAAAGGCAGGCAGCGTCAGGCTTTTGACTCACTCATGTGCCTGCAGTAATTAGAGAAGTGAGAGCTGCTGCAGACTCATATAGGGAAAGCTTAGTTAGGCTCTTGTAGGCTTGTTAGCTTGCTGCTTGCTGATTCTTATTGCTAAAAAAGCACCCCTCAACAGCTCTTTTGAGAGCTAATCTTGTTCTTGTGATCTATTTTTTTTTTGTGTGGCCCACTTGCATTACATACAGCCCTGTCAGTCAGTCACAGCTGGCCATTGGTTCCTTGGTGGTAATAACTATTGTGCCAGGTGCAGATTTGTAATACCCATCACTGCATATAACTACCTGTTGTTAACTTCAGTGCACCCACCTACTTACGTGAGCGCACGTAGTGTCACTGTGCCTGCCCGGTACCTGTCTGTGTGTGACAGGTGCACATTGTAATACCATCACTGCATATACCTACCTGTTGTTCACTTCAGTGCACCCACCCACCTACGTGAGCACGCACAGTGTCACTGTGCCTGTCCGGTACCTGTCTGTGTGTGACAGGTGCACATTATAATACCCATCACTACATATACCCACCTGTTGTTCACAGTAAACCCACCTACCTACGTGAGCGCACGCAGTGTCACTGTGCCTGTCCAGTACCTGTCTCTGTGTGACAGGTGCACATTTTAATATCCATCACTGCATATACCTACCTGTTGTTCCCTTCAGTGCACCCACCTACCTACATGAGCGCACACAGTGTCACTGTGCCTGTCCGGTACCTGTATGTGTGTGAAAGGTGCACATTTTAATATCTATCACTGCATATACCTACCTGTTGTTCATTTCAGTGCACCCACCCACCTACGTGAATGCACACAGTGTCACTGTGCCTGTCCAGTACCTGTCTGTGTGTGACAGGTGCACATTGTAATATCCATCACTGCATATACCTACCTGTTGTTCCCTTCAGTGCACCCACCTACCTATGTGAGCGCACGCAGTGTCACTGTGCCTGTCCGGTACCTGTCTGTGTGTGACAGGTGCACATTTTAATATCCATCACTGCATATACCTACCTGTTGTTCACTTCAGTGCACCCACCCACCTACGTGAGCACGCACAGTGTCACTGTGCCTGTCCAGTACCTGTCTGTGTGTGACAGGTGCACATTGTAATACCCATCACTGCATATACCTACCTGTTGTTCCCTTCAGTGCACCCACCTACCTATGTGAGGCACGCAGTGTCACTGTCCCTGTCCGGTGCCTTTGTGTGTGTGACCGGTGCACATTTGTAATACCAGTCATTGCATAATTGTTCACAGTACCTGTGTGACCGCACACAGTGTAATATACCACTCCGAGCATACCAGCGCTACTACTAGCACCACATCTGCTGCATTTGACACTTCACAGGAGTTATTTGGTGGGGAAATCACTGATGCACAGCCATTCTTGTTACAACAAGATGAAGCCGCTAAGCAAGTTACACCACCTCATATGTCTGAGTTAGGCGACACTATGGATGTAACGTGTGAGGAGGAGGAGGATGAAGTACCTGCTGTTGGTGCAGTTTTGGAGGTGTCTGAGGCAAGCAAAGCTAGGGAGGATGATTATGATGATACGGATGCCCCGTGGGTTCCCAATAGAGGAGATGAACAGGGGGACAGTTCAGAGGGGGAGTCAAAGAGGAGTGGGGGAGATGAGTTGCTGAAAGAAGCAGGGGAGCTCGTCATCAGAAACAGCTGGTGACACTGTCCGGCACCATGTATCGCCACCTATGGACAGCCAGCCAACTTGCCCTTCAACGTCAGCTGCTGAGGCCACCGTAGTGCCCACACCCCAGGGGGGCTAAGCGGTTTGGACATTTTTTAGTGTGTCTGCCATAGATCAGAGCAATGCTATCTGTTCTCTCTGCCTCTAAAAATTGAGCAGGCCAACACTCATGTAGGGACAACTGCCTTACAAAGGTACATGCTGAAAAGGCACAAACTGCAATGGAAAGATCACCTGAGGAAAAGCAGCACACAAAAGAAAAGCCACCCTCCTTATCCTCTTACTCCTTCAGGTGCATCATCTTCAGCCGCTTTCTCCCTTGCACCTTCACAATCACAGCCAACCTCCTCCACTCCACCTCTCACCTTGAGCGGTTCCTGCTCCTCTTCCCACAGCAGCAGCCAGGTGTCCGTGGCTTGGCGGAACTGGCTTACAGGATGTCCTGAAGCAGGCCAGAAAGTTATGTGGGCATTTCAGGCGGTCTTACACGGCCATGACACGCTTTGCTGACATTCAGCGGAGATACAACTTGCTGATGAGGCGCTTGATTTGTGATAGGCCGACTCACTGGAATTCGACACTGGTCATGTTTGACCGCCTGCTACAACAGGAGAAAGCCGTCACCCAGTATTTCTACAACTACAGTAGAAAGACACAGTCTGGGGAGATGGGGATGTTCTGGCCCAAGAACTGGACACTCATGCGAAATGCCTGCAGGCTCATGCGGCTGTTTGAGGAGGTGACAAACATGGTGAGTCGCAGTGAAGGTGCCATCAGCGACTTGATCCCCTATGCTTTTTTCCTGGAGCGTGCCGTGCGTAGAGTAGTGGATCAAGCTATGGAGGAGCATGAAGAGGAACAGGAACAGGAGGAAGATTTGTGGGATCAATTCTCATCACAATTATATGTTTCCTCAACACCTGCGGTAGCACAGAGGGGGGAGGAGGAGGAGGACAAAGAGTCGTGTGGGGAAGAGGAGTCAAGCTCAGATAATGAGGAAGGTGTTTTTTTGGAGGAGGAGGCAGCAGAAGAACAACCAAGGCAGGCGTCGTAGGGGGCTTGTGCTGCTCAACGTTCCCATGGTATTGTTCATGGCTGGGGGAGGGAGGATAACTTACCTTACGTCACTGAGGAAGAGCAAGAGGAGATGATAGTACGTCTGGATCCAACTTTGTGCAGATGGCGTCTTTCATGCTGTCCAACCTGTTGAGGGACCCCCGTATAAAAAACTAAAGGGGAATGAGCTTTACTGGGTGGCCACACTACTAGACCCTCGGTATAGGCACAAAGTGGCGGAGATGTTACCAACTCACTTGAAGGCAGAAAGGATGCAGCACATGCAGAACAAGCTGGCAACTATGCATTACAGTTCGTTTAAGGGTGATGCCACATCACAACGGAATAAAAGTACCACTGCCAGTAATCCTCCTCCCATGTCTACGCAGCCAAGGACAGGACGCTCCAGCGATCTCATGGCGATGTCGGACATGCAGACATTCTTTAGTTCAAAGCCTCACCTTAGCCCTTCCGGATCCACACTCCACCAACGTCTGGACCAGCAGGTAGCCGACTACCTGGCATTAAGTGTGGATGTAGACCCTGTGAGCAGCAATGAACCCTTGGACTACTGGATGCGCAGGCTTGACCTGTGGCCAGCAGGCATGCTCAGATGTACCAAAATTCGGTTCGGGTACATTCGAATTCGGGTCCGCATGACATTCGGATTCAAATTGGCCTTCGACTGCGAAATTCGGTTCGGATTTGGATTCGGTTCGGGTGTCGGTTTCAAAATTCGGTAAAAAAATTTGTGTTCAGAAATTCGGATGCGGTTTTTTTTTTTAAAGGGAAATCACATTGAAATAGGTGTAATTTAAAAAACAAAACAAAAAAGTGACATATGGCATTGACAGCATGCAATGTATTGTGTGGACCCACAAATCTCATTCAATGTCAGGCCTACACTGCTTTACAACATCAGGCAGTGTATCCCTCAACTCCCTCCCTCCCTCCTCCCTCCTGGAGGAGGGTCTCATCTTCCAGGGACGTGTAGAATTTCAAAAGCCAGCTTATATACCTTGACCAGGAATTGAACCCAGGTCTGAGTGCTTGGTAGATAGCTCTCTTAACCGCTATACCACCACCAACACTACATGCTGAAGGCAGCCTAGCATGTGCCATTATGATATATCCTAGAGAAAAATGAGCTTGCTTAAAGATTTGTAGGCTTTGAAAAGCCAGCTTACACATATGTTGGCCGGGAATTGAACCCAGGTCAAAGTGCATGGTAGATAGCTCTCTTAACCGCTATACCACCACCAACACTACATGCTGAAGCCAGCCTAGCATGTACCATTGTGATATACCCAAGAGAAAAATGAGCTTTCTTTCTCTCTCTCTCTCTAAGACTTGATGGTTTTAAGCTGAAAATTCACTTCAATGGCATCAATGGATACCAGCAGAATTTCACAGGCAATTTCAGAATTCTGCCGGATTGAAAAAGCAATTCCATTCCGACCAAACAGAATGGAATGACCAAATTCTGCCCAAAATTACGGAAAATACAATTCCACGGAAAGCGGTGACCATCCCTACTAGAGAGAGAGAGAGAGAGAGAGAGAGAGATGAATCTACATGGCTATCTGGGGTTCTATTCAGACAACTGTTGAACACAAAAGGCAAGGCCATGCCTGGGTGGGGTTGAACCACCAACCTTTTAGTTAACAGCCAAACACACTAACCAATTGTGCCACAGAGACTGTGTTCTATTCCTGGCCAATGTGAGTTAGCTTTTGACATACTACTAGAGATGTCGCGAACCTCCGATTTTCGGTTCGCGAACCGGGTTCGCGAACTTCCGCAGAAGGTTCGGTTCGCGGAAAAATTCGCGAACCGCAATAGACTTCAATGGGGAGGTGAACTTTGAAAAACAGAAAAAATTATGCTGGCCACAAAAGTGATGGAAAAGATGTTTCAAGGGGTCTAACACCTGGAGGGGGGCATGGCGGAGTGGGATACATGCCAAAAGTCCCGGTGAAAAATCTGGATGTGACACAAAGCAGCGTTTTAAGGGCAGAAATCACATGGGGCTTGATTCACAAAGCGGTGCTAACCTACTTAGCACGTCTAAAGTCTTTAGACGCGCTAACCAGGGTGCTAAGTAGGTTAGCACCGGATTTCTCAATCAGATCGCGCGTTAACTTTGCGCGCGCAAAGTTTTACGCGCGCAAAGTTTAACGCGCGCTAAGTCCCATAGGCTTTAATGGGCACTTCGCGCGGAGCGCCCTGCGCTCTGTGCAGTACGCGCGTAAAGTTGTATGCGCATAAAGTTTTGCGCGCGTAAAGTTTTATGCGCGAAAAGCTTGTTTAGACGTGCTAAGGGGGTTTTTACAGGCGTGCTAACAGTTAGCACCGCTTTGTGAATCAAGCCCATTGAATGCTAAATTGCAGGCCTAACGTGCTTTCAAACATCTTGCATGTGTATACATCAAACAGGGAGTGTAATTAGAGTACTGCTTCACACTGACACACCAAACTCACTGTGTAACGCACCGCAAACAGCTGTTTGTGTAGTGACGGCCATGCTGGACTACTGCGCAACATGGCGTGATTGCTCTTCCTCACTCAGTGATGTCAGGTAATGTGTGACTTCCTTCTCAACTTTCCATGGCATTGTTAAAAAGCTTACGTTTTGTTTTTAATTTACATTTTCTACTTGCTGTGTACTTGTTCAGTACCGCTACAATGAGAATCCTGTGGAGGCGGGCAAGTCTGCCATTGTGACCCTGGGTAATGGCCGGGGAATGAGAGGTTTGAATCCGGTGTGGAGCCTGAGCAACGGCTACCACTACACATCCAAGGAGGGCAGCGGGCAGGCATGCACGCCCGCCCGCCCCGAGGTAGTGACCAAAAATAACAATACAGGAGGAGGACTTTCGAGGCCCTGCTGTGTATTTGAAATGAATGTACTTTAAATCCTTTAACGAGAACCAGTTATGGCGGGCAAAGATGACACCACATTCCTTTCACGAGAATCATATGGAGGCGGGCAAGTCTGTCATTTGTACCCCGGGTAATGGCCAGGGAATGAGGGATGGAATCCGGTGTGGAGCCTGAGAAACGGCTACCACTACACATCCAAGGAGGGCAGCAGGTAGGCATGCACGCCCGCCCTGAGGTAGTGACCAAAAATAACAATACAGGAGGTGGACTTTCGAGGCCCTGCTGTGTATTTGAAATGAATGTACTTTAAATCCTTTAACGAGAACCAGTTATGGCGGGCAAAGATGACACCACATTCCTTTCACGAGAATCATATGGAGGCGGGCAAGTCTGTCATTTGTGACCCCGGGTAATGGCCGGGGAATGAGGGATGGAATCCGGTGTGGAGCCTGAGAGACGGCTACCACTACACATCCAAGGAGGGCAGCAGGTAGGCATGCACGCCCGCCCCGAGGTAGTGACCAAAAATAACAATACAGGAGGCGGACTTTCGAGGCCCTGCTGTGTATTTGAAATGAATTAACTTTAAATCCTTTAACGGGAATCCGTTATGGAGGGCAAGTCTGCCATTGTCACCGCGGGGAATGAAGGTTGGATTGCGGCCCGAAGTGGGAGCCTGCTGAGACCCATGCTGTAGCTGCCCTGACCGTGCTTTGCAGACCAGGCATCTGTGGTCAGATGGACCCTTGAGCCAGCGGAAGACAAACCAAGTCGAAAGCATTTGCCAAGAATGTTTTACGGAGGGCAAGTTTTTTTGCCCTTTTTTAAAAAATTTTGAAAATGATAGATGGTTGTATTTTTAAATTGTTTGAAAGTTTAGATGGTTGTATTTTTAAATTGTTTGAAAGTTTAGATGGTTGTATTTTTAAATTGTTTGAAAGTTTAGATGGTTGTATTTTTAAATTGTTTAAAAGTGTATCCATTCTTCCTCCCCCCAGCCACGAACAATACCATGGGAACGTGGAGCAGCAGAAGCCCCCTGTGACGGCTGCCACGGTTGTTCTCCGCTGCTTGTCTTTTGAGGGGTGCTTCTTTTCCTCAGGTGTTCTTGCCATAGCTGTTTGTGCCTTCTCTCCAGGTGCCTTCGTAAAGCACTTGTCCCTACGTGACAGTTGGCCTTTCCATGGCTCAATTTTTGCTGGCAGAGAAAACAGATGGCTTTGCTCCGATCTGAGACACACACGTGAAAAAATTTCCAAACCGCTGAGCCCCCCTGGGGTGATGGCGCTACGGTGGCATCAGCAGCAGCTGACGTTGAAGGGCATGTGTGCTCCCTGGCCATAGCTGGCAATACATGGCACCGGACACTGCCCCCAGCTGTTTCTGAGGACGAGCTCCCTCTGCTTCTATCATGGAATCGTCTCCTCCTACTCCTCTCTGACTCCTCCTCTGAACTGTCCCCCTGGTCTTCTCCTCTACCGGGAACATATGTGGTATCCGTATAATCGTCATCATAATCTTCCTGGCCAGCTGCGCTTTCCTCAGACACCTCCTCAAGTGCACCAACTTCAGGTGGTCCACCATCATCCCCATCCACACACGTTACGTCCATACTATCGCCACCTAACTCAGACGTATGAGGTGGTGTACCTGCGCCTTCTTGTTGTTGTTGCAGTAGTGGCTGGGAATCAGTGATTTCACCACCACCACCAAATAACTCCTGCGAAGTGTCAAATGCAGCGGATGTGGTGCTTGTTGTAGCGCTGGTGGCTGCGGGAGATGTGGTGTTCTGTGTTAAATACTCAATCACCTCCTCACGATTTTGGGAAGTGATGGCACGTGCCTTCTTCTGAGCACTGTATTTTGGGGCAGGTCCGCATGAAATCACAGCAACACCACCTCGCACAGCCACAGACCTGCCGGTGCCTGGTGGCCTTCCTCTGGGTCTGCCTCTACCTCTTCCTCTACCTGGTTTGTCCATTTTGTCCATCTCGGGGGTATGCTAGCTATATGCAGTGAGGTGGGTTCTCACTCAACACAACAGGTAGTTAGATGCAGTGAGGTGGCCAGGTGGGTTCACACTCAACACAACAGGTAGTTAGATGCAGTGAGCTGGGTTCACTCAACAGTAAAGGTACTTAAGATGCAGTGAGGTGGGTTCTCACTCAACACAACAGGTAGTTAGATGCAGTGAGGTGGCCAGGTGGGTTCACACTCAACACAACAGGTAGTTAGATGCAGTGAGCTGGGTTCACTCAACAGTAAAGGTACTTAAGATGCAGTGAGGTGGGTTCTCACTCAACACAACAGGTAGTTAGATGCAGTGAGGTGGCCAGGTGGGTTCACACTCAACACAACAGGTAGTTAGATACAGTGAGCTGGGTTCACTCAACAGTAAAGGTACTTAAGATGCAGTGAGGTGGGTTCTCACTCAACACAACAGGTAGTTAGATGCAGTGAGGTGGCCAGGTGGGTTTACACTCAACACAACAGGTAATTAGATGCAGTGAGCTGGGTTCACTCAACACAAGGCTAGGTATATGCAGTGATGAGGTGGGTTAAGTAAACACAACAGGTACTGGGTAGTTAGATGCAGTGAGCTGGGTTCACTCAACAGTAAAGGTACTTAAGATGCAGTGAGGTGGGTTCTCACTCAACACAACAGGTAGTTAGATGCAGTGAGGTGGCCAGGTGGGTTCACACTCAACACAACAGGTAGTTAGATGCAGTGAGCTGGGTTCACTCAACACAAGGCTAGGTATATGCAGTGATGAGGTGGGTTAAGTAAACACAACAGGTACTGGGTAGTTAGATGCAGTGAGCTGGGTTCACTCAACAGTAAAGGTACTTAAGATGCAGTGAGGTGGGTTCTCACTCAACACAACAGGTAGTTAGATGCAGTGAGGTGGCCAGGTGGGTTCACACTCAACACAACAGGTAGTTAGATGCAGTGAGCTGGGTTCACTCAACAGTAAAGGTACTTAAGATGCAGTGAGGTGGGTTCTCACTCAACACAACAGGTAGTTAGATGCAGTGAGGTGGCCAGGTGGGTTCACACTCAACACAACAGGTAGTTAGATGCAGTGAGCTGGGTTCACTCAACAGTAAAGGTACTTAAGATGCAGTGAGGTGGGTTCTCACTCAACACAACAGGTAGTTAGATGCAGTGAGGTGGCCAGGTGGGTTCACACTCAACACAACAGGTAGTTAGATGCAGTGAGCTGGGTTCACTCAACACAACGCTAGGTATATGCAGTGATGATGTGGGTTAAGTAAACACAACAGGTACTGGGTAGTTAGATGCAGTGAGCTGGGTTCACTGAACAGTATACAGTAAAGGTACTTAAGATGCAGTGAGGTGGGTTCTCACTCAACACAACAGGTAGTTAGACTTAGATGCAGTGAGCTGGGTTCACTCAACACAACGCTAGGTATATGCAGTGATGAGGTGGGTTAAGTAAACACAACAGGTACTGGGTAGTTAGATGCAGTGAGCTGGGTTCACTCAACACAAAGCTAGGTATATGCAGTGATGAGGTGGGTTAAGTAAACACAACAGATACTGGGGTATATGCAGTACTGGGTAGTACAATGTGCAGCTCCCTGTCACACACACAGGCTGTCAGTCACTGAATGTGCTGGGCTGCTGGCAGTGGCACACACACTATCAATTAGCAAGGCTGTGCATGCAACAAAAGTGTCAGAAAAAAAAAATGTACAGGTTGAGCTCTGAAAAGAGCTGTTGCTGGGTGCTTTAAAAGCAATATTAATCAGTCAGGAACAAGCAAAGCAGCCTAGAACCTAACTAATCTGTCCCTAAGAGAAAAAGTCTGCAGCAGCTGTCCCTTTCCTCTCTCTAGCAGGCACACGAGTGACTGTAATGGCCGCCGGAGGCTGCCTTATATAAGGGGGGTGGGGCTCCAGGGCTTACTGTAGCCTGAATGGCTACAATGTGCCTGCTGACTGTGATGCAGAGGGTCAAAGTTGACCCTCATAGTGCATTATGGGCGAATCGAACTTCCGGAAAAGTTCGCCTGGCGAAGGCAAATGCGAACCCCCAATGTTCGCCTGGAACCGTTCGCCGGCGAACCGTTCGGTACACCTCTACATACTACACATCCTTAAGCAAGCTCATTTTTCTCTAGGATATATCATAATGGTACATGCTAGGCTGGTTTCAGAATGTAGTGTTGGTGGTGGTATAGCGGTTAAGAGAGCTATCTACCACGCACTCAGACCTGGGTGCAATTCCTGGCCAAGGTATGTAAGCTGGCTTTTGAAAGCCTACAAATCTTTAAGCAAGCTCATTTTTCTCTAGGATATATCATAATGGTACATGCTAGGCTGCCTTCAGCATGTAGTGTTGGTGGTGGTATAGCGGTTAAGAGAGCTATCTACCAAGCACTCAGACCTGGGTTCAATTCCTGGCCAAGGTATATAAGCTGGCTTTTGAAATTCTACAAGTCCCTGACAGATGAGACCCTCCGGGAGGAGGGGGTAAGGGGGTAAAAATACAGCAGGAGCGACGTGTGGCACAGTCACACAAGTGCGTGGCGCTGCAAGATGGCCGTCGCCTCATATAGAGGAGGGGAGAACCAGGTTCCCCTCCTCTGATTGGTTGCTAGGTCCTCGGCTGGAGGACCTTTTATTGGCCTAATGACGACATCCCCGAATTCGAATTTTAACCCATTCAGCCTAATTTTTCTGGCTGCACTGCAGCTGCAACAACAAAACAAAAGGCATGTACATGTGTCAATTCCCCTTTGTGATGGTTACCTTGCCGCGGTGAAGGGGCTTGCGTATCACAATGAAGCAATGACCGACGGCTATATGAGTGTCTCGGGGGGCACACCAAGATAATAAGGTCGTTTGAAAAAAAAGAAAAGAAGAACTTCTGGGCACCAAATTGCATAAGGACGTCACCTTTAATTAATCCTCCCGACACCTTCAAAACATACATGCAAGAAATTCAGCCTAACAGCCGTTTCGCAGGATGACCTGCTTCTTCAGAGGCAGCACACATTCTGAAGAAGCAGGTCATCCTGCGAAACGGCTGTTAGGCTGAATTTCTTGCATGTATGTTTTGAAGGTGTCGGGAGGATTAATTAAAGGTGACGTCCTTATGCAATTTGGTGCCCAGAAGTTCTTCTTTTCTTTTTTTTCAATTGATATATCACCCACTGGAGGCACAAATTGTTTCATGCACCTGCATCCCCTGACCTGCCAGGATCCTATCTAGTGCCGATTTCTCTCTTTGCTTGTGTACCAATAATAAGGTCGTTGCTTCCTTGTGGACAGACCAAATTCAATTAGCGGACACTCAGTCACTGTTCTGACATTCAGCTACCTCAGCCCGACCATATGGGCTTGAAAAACGCCATGGCCTGCACTCTGGCCATGGTCTGCACCAGTGCAACACGGCCGTCACTACACAAACAGCTGTTTGCAGTGCGTTACACAGTGAGTTTGGTGTGTCAGTGTGATGCAGTACTCTACACTCCCTAATTGATGTATACACATGTAAGATGTTTTAAAGCACTTTAGGCCTCAAATTTAGCAATAAAATGTGATTTCTGCCCTTAAAATGCTGCTGTGCGTCAAATTCTGATTTTTCCCGGGGAGTTTTGGTGTGTAT
Organism: Hyperolius riggenbachi; assembly: GCF_040937935.1. Taxonomy (NCBI): domain Eukaryota; kingdom Metazoa; phylum Chordata; class Amphibia; order Anura; family Hyperoliidae; genus Hyperolius; species Hyperolius riggenbachi. The sequence goes on from NC_090650.1 coordinate 234,504,074, forward strand.
CCCACTCCGCCATGCCCCCCTCCAGGTGTTAGACCCCCTTGAAACATATTTTCCATCACTTTTGTGTCCAGCATAAATGTCTCTAGTTTTCAAAGTTCGCCTCCCCATTGAAGTCGGTTCACGAAAGTTCACGCAAACCAAACTTTTGCGGAAGTTCGTGTTCGCGTTTCACGAACCGAAAATTGGAGGTTCGAGCTATCTCTATTTACACATCCATCCTCTGCATTGCTGCAGACAGTGGGCTGGAGGTGTCCAAACGCCTGCAGGTTTTTGCATGCCAAAGACACTATAGCATGCATAAAGGTAGACACTGCTCAAAAGTAGGGATAAGCAAAATCGTCACTGGAAAGTTTAGAAATTCTGATCCATCCCCGAGAATTTCACAAATCAGCTACTTGAAATTAACATTATTATTACATTAACCTCCCAAGGACCACTTGCTCACACCCCCCTAGTGACCAGGCCATTTTTTACATTTCAGCACCCTGCAGCTTTAACAGTTTATTACATAGCAAGGAAATGAGCAGCGCTACTTAAAAACAGACTAGTGCCTACCTGCAAAAGAGTGCAAGCCCCGCTTGTGGGGTCGAATACACACCGAGCGTACACATGACCTGTCTACCACTAGAGGAGGATGTTGGTTTCCATTAACAGCTTGCATGCAACCTATTAAGTACTCGTCCCTCCCACTGCAAAGAAGTCAATCCTCCATGGGAGGGGCCTAACACTAACTAAATCCTAACCTATGTATATGCATAGCCTGGGTGCGGCTAATCAAATAAAATCGAAAATTGAAAATTGCGCAAAAGGTGGATCAGCGCAACACCAGGCCGCCTCCGAATGGCCTCCATCAGAGATGCGCTGAGCCCCCCCAGGAACTACAAACGCACCTTGAACCCAAACAGAAGCTCTGCATATACACCAAAAGCATGGCTGTTAAGTGGGAGCAGCTGACCAAAAACGAATTACATTAGTACATAGCAAGGAAATGAGCAGCGCTACTTAAAAACAGACTAGTGCCTACCTGCAAAAGAGTGCAAGCCCCACTTGTGGGGTCGAATACACACCGAGCATACACATGACCTGTCTACCACTAGAGGAGGATGTTGGTTTCCATTAACAGCTTGCATGCAACCTATTAAGTACTCGTCCCTCCCACTGCGAAGAAGTCAATCCTCCATGGGAGGGGCCTAACACTAACTAAATCCTAACCTATGTATATGCATAGCCTGGGTGCGGCTAATCAAATAAAATCAAAAATTGAAAATTGCGCAAAAGGTGGATCAGCGCAACACCAGGTCGCTTCCGAATGGCCTCCATCAGAGATGCGCTGAGCCCCCCCAGGAACTACAAACGCACCTTGAACCCAAACAGAAGCTCTGCATATATACCAAAAGCATGGCTGTGAAGTGGGAGCAGCTGACCAAAAACGAATTACATTAGTACATAGCAAGGAAATGAGCAGTGCTACTTAAAAACAGACTAGTGCCTACCTGCAAAAGAGTGCAAGCCCCACTTGTGGGGTCGAATACACACCGAGCATACACATGACCTGTCTACCACTAGAGGAGGATGTTGGTTTCCATTAACAGCTTGCATGCAACCTATTAAGTACTCGTCCCTCCCACTGCGAAGAAGTCAATCCTCCATGGGAGGGGCCTAACACTAACTAAATTCTAACCTATGTATATGCATAGCCTGGATGCGGCTAATCAAATGAAATTGAAAATTGAAAATTGCGCAAAAGGTCGATCAGCGCAACACCAGGCCGCCTCCGAATGGCCTCCATCAGAGATGCGCTGAGCCCCCCCAGGAACTACAAACGCACCTTGAACCCAAACAGAAGCTCTGCATAAATACCAAAAGCATGGCTGTTAAGTGGGAGCAGCTGAACAAAAACAAATTACATTAGTACATAGCAAGGAAATGAGCAGCGCTACTTAAAAACAAACTAGTGCCTACCTGCAAAAGAGTGCAAGCCCTACTTGTGGGGTCGAATACACACCGAGCATACACATGACCTGTCTACCACTAGAGGAGGATGTTGGTTTCCATTAACAGCTTGCATGCAACCTATTAAGTACTCATCCCTCCCACTGCGAAGAAGTCAATCCTCCATGGGAGAGGCCTAACACTAACTAAATCCTAACCTATGTATATGCATAGCCTGGGTGCGGCTAATCAATTTAGTTAGTGTTAGGCCCCTCCCATGGAGGATTGACTTCTTCGCAGTGGGAGGGACGAGTACTTAATAGGTTGCATGCAAGCTGTTAATGGAAACCAACATCCTCCTCTAGTGGTAGACAGGTCATGTGTATGCTCGGTGTGTATTCGAACCCACAAGTGGGGCTTGCACTCTTTTGCAGGTAGGCACTAGTCTGTTTTTAAGTAGCGCTGCTCATTTCCTTGCTATGTACTAATGTAATTCGTTTTTGGTCAGCTGCTCCCACTTAACAGCCATGCTTTTGGTGTATGTGCAGAGCTTCTGTTTGGGTTCAAGGTGCGTTTGTAGTTCCTGGGGGGGCTCAGCGCATCTCTGATGGAGGCCATTTGGAGGCGGCCTGGTGTTGCGCTGATCCACCTTTTGCGCAATTAACAGTTTATTGCTCGGCCATAAAACTTAGTGCACAAATGAACCTTGCCTCTTTTTCTGACCCCCAACAGAGCTTTCTGTTGGTGGCATATTATTGTTGCTGTGATGTCATTTTTTTATTAATTTAAAAAGTATTTTTGTTTTATTAAATGATGTTATATTTTTAAACTGTCCCTCCCTCCGAGATCCAGCACCAGGATCACCTCTCATAGGCATCAGCCTATAAGAGGGATTGCGTTGTGAGCCTCTCCATGGGACAGCCAAGTTACAGGGCCATCCCCAGTACAGCGCTGCACTAGATCACAGTGATGTACAAATGCAAATGGGCTCTTTTGTGCTTCTAACAGCTTGCCAGCCGAGATAGTGGGCTGGCAAGCTGATCATGGATCCCCAGACTGTTTATTTATGGGTGTTCGTGCTACAGCAAGCTCCCCGCAAATCTCATGCATCACGAGACCACGCGCCCGTGCATGGTGGAGGAATAAGGAAGCCACTTTGTGGCCGCCATCCTGCATTAGGCAGTCACAGAGTGGTTAAAATGGCTCCAATACATATAGTTCAGACATATCCTGCAGTACTTTTACATAGTGTTCATAGACATGTCACTACCTGTCCCTCCAAAGAGTGTACAATCTAATGCTTACCATATTCAGTCATTGTCTTATGTCCCTTTTGTAGTAGTATGGTGTAGAAGCTTAAACAGGTGGCACAAAAATTGGAAAAAAACAGTGTTAAAAACCATTTAAAAGAGGAGGTAGTGGTGGACTTACCTCCCCAGTAGACCAAACAAACACAATTCTGTTATTTACAAAAAAAAAGCATTTAATAGGTACTCCAAATTACAACGTGTTTCACAGGCATAATTCTGCTTCAGCAGGCAAATTGAGGAGAGCAAACTAGTAAGGGTCTGGTACACAGCCAAGTACTTTCCTAAACAGGAAAGGAACCCAAAAAAGAATACATCTTCCTTTGACTATGTTTGGAAACCTTGAGTGAGATCAAGCTCCACTTTTCTACCCATTTTCCACCCTGGAGAACCACAACACAATCAAAGACCCTGGTAGTATGGTATGGGGATAGACTATCTAAGCATTTATCTAAGCAGAGGTACTTGGCTATATACCAGACCCTTATTAGTTTGCTCTCCTCGATCTTCCTGATGAAGCAGGATTGTGCATGTTAAACGCGTTGCAATTTGGAATAGCTATTAAATGCTATTTTTGTATGAAATAATAGAATTGTGTCTGTTTGGTCTACTGGGGTGGTAAGTCCACCACTACCTCCTCTTTTAAATGTTTTATACAAATTTGGTGCCTCTGTTCAAGCTTCTACACCATAGTCTAGTAGTCCACCCCAGGTGGAGGGGTGTAACCACTTTTTTTCCTTTCTCAAGAGAGTGATTTCTTAAACCCGAGTGAGGTCAGGTCATTATCTCCCCACCTGTCTAATTTGTTTGCCTGTGTGGTAACCCACACAATATTGGGCTCTCGGTCTCCATTTCTTTTTCCTGTGTGCAACTTTTGTAGTAGTAGTGTGTAGGAGTAGCATGTAGTAGTGTATTATTGTTATCATGGTGATGTAGTTGTTCGAATCCAAGCCAGGACACTGTCAGGAAGTAGATTGTATGTTCTCCCTGTGTCTGCGTGGGTTTCCTCCCACATCTCAAAAATATATAGCTAAGTTAATTGGCCCTTTAAAATGGCCCTAGGGTACGATACATACACTACACGATGCATTGTCCGCTCTTCTCAAAGGTACCTGGGAAATGTGAGGTGTACTTTAATATGCCAGTATTTGTCCAACTTTTTCTCATTTGGCATAGGCACCAGTCACTCACAGGAGAATGTCTTGACTTTCCGAAATGAGAATGGTGGCTGGCATGAGGTTGGTGGGAGTGGCTATACTCCAATTATGGAAAAAGTTTATGTATCTACAGTAACTGCTGTTTCATAAAGGCAACTGCATACATCTCAGTTTTCAATAAAGAACCCATGAAGTAAACCTAGGTCATAGAAAAAGACCATATAATAAAAAGTAATAAAAAAAAAAACTTGAATTGAAACTGTATATCTAGATTTTCACCTGTTTTAAAACCAAGGGCAGACACAATAAAGCAAAATGAACCTGAGAGTAAAATGAGATATGTCCATCATGTTAAAAGACTGGTAGAGAGGCACAAAAGGTCAAACAGGAGAGCTTTCCTCCTGACACTTCTCTATTCAACCCAGTATTAATTTGAATGTAATTATTGTGGGCATGTCTGAAGAACTAAACATTATTTTGACATGCAGTGTTCCTTGAAATAACGTACGACTGTGTACTTTATCATGCAAGTCAGAGCAGCTTTCATATAAACCTGAAAAGGAAGTTGCTATAGAGACACAAGTATTCTGATTGTGAAGAGTTAAGCAACATCTTGTGCCCTCATGCCACATAGCAATTATTATTAAGTATTTATATAGCACAGACATCTCCTTTTTACAGAGTATATTTAGTCTTGTCACTAACTGTTCCCTTTAGAGGAACTCACAGCCTAATCCCTACCATAGTCATATGGCTAGGGACAATTAAAGGGGGGAAGCCAATTAAGTTATCTGTACGTTTTTGGGATGTGGAAGGAAACTGGAGTGCTCGGAGGAAAACCACGCAGATACTGGGAAAACATACAAACTCCATACAGTTAGTGCTCTGGCTGTGATTATGAACCAGAAATCATGCACTGCAAGGCAAGGCAGTGCTATCCACTACACCAGGGATGCCCAACTCCAATCCTCAAGGGCCATATCGATGCCATTGTTTAGGTTAGACAGAGAAATAGCAAATAGGTTCCACTGGATGATCCACACCTTTCCCGATTCAGTCCCATCAATATCATTGAGCTGTGCCAAAACTGTGTAAGGATCTCGGCACTTGAGGACTGGAGTTGGGTATCTGTTCACTACACCACTGTGCTGCATGATAATAATAATACATAATAATAATAATAATAATAATAGCAGCAATACCAACAACTAAAAATGTTGAACTATTATCACATGGATAGAAGCATTGAGAGGGGTTGCAGACATGCAGTGCATAGACAGTGAAGTGCCAACTCTAATGCACATTTTTGATGTATTTTTATGTATGTTTTCCTTCCTACACTTTAAGATTAAGTTCTTTTATGACAGGTTTTTATGACAGTATATATAGAAGCCCCTGTAACGATTGTGGAACTTTCTCCGTGATCAGCGCACAACGCATGCGCTGATACGGCGGAAATCCTCCACAAGCGTATATTTGCAGGCACTCAGCAAAAGGTGCTACGCACCCGTAGAGGGAAAATTCCTGTCGGCAGATGGCGCTGGGGAGTGCAGAGGAACCAATCCTCTGTACCGCCACAAATGCCAGACAGGAATTTGTACGGAGTGCAGAACGCAATCGCAAGAGGCGATTGCGAATAAGAATGAGCAAAGGGACAGATTGTATGTGTGTGCGCCAATCTAGTCGCCACCCCGCGACCACGCACACACAACAGCAGATATGAAATAGGAATGCGATCGCGAGAGGTGCGATCGCCAGACGTGACACAAGGCAGATCAGAACAGAATACGAGGTTAGCAAAGGCACAGCAAATAATACAATGAGAATAACAAGGAAAATAACAAACGCTAGCTAACCGCGGACACCGCACTCATTCGCAACAGTGCACGCAGTTATGCGCGGTCTCCACGTGATAAGCACAATAGAGACAAGCACGCCTAACTAACCATTGACAGACAAACATGAAACAGAGGACGCGTACGCTTGCTTAACGGTTACCTCACCGAGCCTCCAGCAAGCGTAGCAGACAAGACAGACACACGAAAACAGGGACAAGCGAGAGATAGGATCCCCAGCGCTAGCGAAAAGTGGCTAGCGCGATCCCAGGAGACAGAACAGAAGGATCCCCAGCGCTAGCGAAAAGTGGCAAGCGCGATCCCAGGAGACAGAACAGAAGAGATAGCTGGTAGCAACCGCTGCACCAGCTATACTCCAAGAACAGAGATCAGAACCATTTCCTGTCGACCACCGTTGGGACAGGACAATGGCAAAAGAACAAACAAACAGATAAACAATCCTAACTACACTAGGGAAAACCTGCCTAGCGCAGATTCAGGAATTACTCTAAGCTGATCTTCAAACAAAGAGCATGGCTGACACTCCCGGCAGGAGTGTTACACAGGACAAAATCCTTACGAACAGCGAAGCATTGTAGGAAAGACATAGTACTTATAGTACACGCCTCCAATGAATGTGGCCAGGCAATTTGCATGACAACGTATGCAAATTCCTCTGCAAGCACAAGCTGCAAAACTGACAGAAGCTCTTCTTTCGAGAGTCCTGCAGCATGCAAACCTACACAATGGTCAAAAAGGCTGCCTGCCTGCACAGGCAGCTGAGCAAATCATCACAGCCCCAAAGTAAAAACAATCTTTAAAAAATCAGGTTAACGGGAGGAAGAGTGGTGGACTTACCTGTCTCAAGGATTAATACAAGCAAAGCACCTCTATTATTTTACACATATTTTAATACTTGGAAGCTGATCTGAAGAAGTAAGCTTCACCAAAAATTGTGTCTAATAAAGTTTTCTTTTCTCTTTTACTTAGTTTTGTTTATCCTCATAAGTGATAAGTCCATCTTCCTTCCTCCTTTTAACCTATTTTGAGATATTTTATATGATTTTGGCATCTTCTTATGTACCATTATAGCTAGCCTACTAGGTGGTAGGTTTGCCATGTTTTACCTTTCCTTGTTAGCTGTTGTAGTGTTACTACCAGTGACATCACCTGCACAGACCTTATTATAGATGGGTTGGTGATCCACATCTGTATTATGGTTAGTGGGTCTTTCAGGCTGCCCAAGTTTGTGAGTATTCATTTTTTAATCTGGTATCCCCTATACTGTTTATATAATATACCGTATTATCAGTGGCTCTTGTTTTTTTGTTTCCCTTGAGTTTACTCAATAACTACTTTCACTTTCAGCATAATACTTCATTTGAGTAGTTTATTCATGATCCATGTTTATATTCATTCCAATCAGCTGATTTGATGCCTATAATGGTAACAGGAGAAGCACAATTTTAGATTAAAATACATTTCATGTTATCATTAAGGCTGCCTTAACACTTATCCCAGCTACTTTTGGCCACTTTTCTCTGCATTTGTTTTGTATTTGTGATTCTGTGGTTTGCAAATTTTCACGTGCAATTTTTCTTTTTCTTTTTTTTTTGTATTACATTTCTATGCAATTTTTTGGGAATGCTGTTTTCCCATTCATGCAATTTTCTACATTTCGCTTGACTTACAATATAAAATATATTATATCTACATTCCATTTCTGTTCCCAAAAAAAGTCTACACGTGGATCATTTTTTTTTCATCAGGAAAAATCGCATCTGACAAATCACACAACAAATGCTATTGACTTGCAACACACACAAATTATTTTATTTATGAAAGGTGCCTAAGAAATAGAATAGTAAAAAAGAAAGTATAAAGTACAAAAATAGGCTTCTTCTCTTTATGCAAATAAGGAAGCAGTTCTGTAAGTCATACGCTTATCGCTCTGTACAATAAATAATGGGCAGTATTTGTAATATTATTATTCTGTTTTATTTATAATTAAGAATGCAAGTTAATCACAAATACTAAAATGATTCTGTACAGTGACATGGGTGAATAACTAGAGCTGCAGTGCTGTAACAGGAAACTGGTACAGCAAGTCTGCAAGTAAAAACTGAATTTAGATCTGTTTTTCACATTACAGATGCATATTTTAATATTGAAATAGGAAATAAATAATGCATGACTTCCAGTGGTCACTGCAAGCATCATAACTTCTCAAGGATGCATTAAAAATTGCCTGGCAGGCATAATAATCTTATGTGGTTTCCTTATTTTTGTATAGATTTAGATGAGGAGCTTATCTGGTACAACATTCTTATAGTGTACATTTGTAATTATTATGTTTTATTGTGCAGCCATAAATACAGCCACTGTGTAATATAATGCGTATAGTGACATTATTTCTTTGTTGTTGCGTTCACTGTTAAGCTACATTGCAGAAAAAAATATTTATTTTCATTAACCCAAGTTTTACATGTTTATGTATCAAGAGGAAATTGTGTATTGAGTATTGTCTCCAAAGTAAACAGAAACATATTATTTTGTGCAGGCTATGGAATGTAAGTAACAACCCTGGTTTCTATTAATAAACTCTCACTGTCAATTCTGCAGACTTACACTTAACCTGTTGTAAGCTAAATGTTTATACAGCACTGATTCTTCCTGAGCACATTTTCCTACTGTGCAAGTTTCACGTCTTGCAATGTTTAGACTTTCAAGCTTGTAACACTTGCAGTGGTGTAACTAAGGAACTTGGGGCCCCAGTGCAATTTTTTCACGGGGCCCCAAGCACTCTATTGATATGGAGCCCCAAAATCTATTAATGACAGCTGCAGTGTCACAGTGGTGTAGTGAAAGTAAGGAAACCGTTTTTTAAGGATCCCCACTATGCAATGCACATATAGAGGTGTTCGTTACCAGCAAAGCATCAATTAAAAAGCTAATAAGGTGGATGAAGGAGGGCCTATAGTTGAACCTTCTGGTCCATGGGCCCCGATGAGGTCGCAAACTCTGTTCCTCCTATTGCTACAAAACTTTATCTATGCTATAGAATTCATGATTCTCTGACCCTGTCCCTCGCCCCCCCCCCCCCATAAACAAACAAATAAATAAATAATTTGATTGAGGTTGTCATTCATGGCACAGAATAGGTGATAGTGGGTTCCATTGTGCACAGGACTGTCAGCAACAGTCAGCAACACAGGATCAAAGGTATATAATGTACATACCGTATATACTCGGCTACAAGTCGAGAAATTTAGGACTGACTCACAATTTAAAAGTGGGGGAGTCGACTTATAGTCGCGTCAGCCCTAAATTTCCAAACTTGTAGCCGAGGTCGGGGTGCCCCTTTCTCCTCACTACTCTACACTGCACTGCCCCTCTCTAGCTCTCCCTCCTTCCTGCCTCCTCCTAATTATAATTGTGGCCAGTTTTCCCTATAAACTCCCCCTCCCCTTCCAGCCACTATGGTGCCTGCCGTTCTCTCTCCCCGGGTGGCCCCTCTCTCCCCCGTGTTCAGTAAATGAATGCAGTGTAGAAAGCTGACATACGTTACCTAATCCACCGCTGCGCGCTGTGTCCTTTGATCTCCTCTTCGCTCATGCCGGCGAGCATACTATAGCGTCTCTCCTGCTTCAGTACCATGTGACTCCCGATGTCACATGGTACTGGAAGCAGGAGAGACGCTATAATATGCTCGCCGGCATGAGCGAAGAGGAGATCAAAGGACACAGCGCGCAGCGGTGGATTAGGTAACGTATGTCAGCTTTCTACACTGCATTCATTCACTGAACACGGGGGAGAGAGGGGCCACCCGGGGAGAGAGAACCGCAGGCACCATAGCGGCTGGAAGGGGAGGGGGAGTTTATAGGGAAAACTGGCCACAATTATAATTAGGAGGAGGCGGGAGGGAGAGCTAGAGAGGGGCATTCACTAAACACGGGGGAGAGAGGGGCCACCCGGGGAGAGAGAGAATGGCAGGCACAATAGCGGCTGGAGGGGGAGTTTATAGGGAAAACTGGCCATAGTACTCAGGATATCCGCTCTGCATACAGAATGCAGAACAAAATGAGTTGAACAGTGAAAAGCTGAAGCAGCACCTGGGGACCAGGAGGAGTTAATGGCTGCAGAGTTTTATGCACTACAACCATTAACTTCTCCTGTTCCCCAAGTGCAGGCATTACTTCTGGACCCCAAGTGCAGAGCCAGTAACCCCTCCTAGTCCCCACCTGCAGCCATCAACTTTCCTAGGTCGACTTATACTTGAGACTTTGAGAAATACCAGCTTTTGGGGATCAAATTTGGGGGTCGACTTATACACGGGGTCGACTTGTATCCGAGTATATACGGTAGTTAATTAGTGTAATTATATACCGCATGATTTTCATTCAGCTACCACAGGAACATACAGTAATAAAGATCAAAGCTACCTTCATAGGGCTATGATAACATCCTGCAGTGCAGGTACACATTTATTTGTACAGCATAGGTATGAAACAGTGGGGGTAAGAATTTTCCCTTGTAAGTTTACACTGTATAAGGAAGCGGTCAGGAGACACTAGGTGAGGTGACGCAGGAGACAGCATGACTTTCTGTTAAGAATTGACTCTCTTTTTGATTTGTGGCTGTCTATGTCTTTATAAGAAGAATGTTTGAACATAAAAAAATAGAGCTATAAGTATTAGCCAATAGCCATGGAAATGTGTGTATACTAAACTGTTAAGAAAAAGACAGCCATGGCAGATTCAAAGTAAAGAGTGGGCAAAGTTGTCCAAATCTTCAACCAATCATTTATTAGGGATGTTACCCTGAATAAAAACATTTAAAAACACATCTGCAGAATGGTGGACAATAAAAAACAAAAATTACCAGTTTAGATTAATCCACATGAATATAATCATCAAATTCGCTGATGATACCACCATTGTCGGCCTCATAACAAACAATGATGAGCAGGACTATCGCAGTGAGGTCGACAGAATTTGCCAGTGGTGTAAGGAGAACAGGCTGGTCCTCAACACAGCCAAGACCGTGGAGCTGATAGTGGACTTCAGGAAGAAGGCGCCCACTCCACCACCAATCTACATTGATGGCACAGAGGTCGAAAGAGTGGCTAGCGTCCGCCTTCTGGGCACCACCATCTCTAAGGACCTGAACTGGAAGGCAAACACCATCCTGACCCAGAGGAAAGCACAACAGAGGCTGTTCTTCCTCCGCAAACTGAAGAAGTTTGGCATGGCCCAGGAGCTGCTGATGAACTTCTACACAGCTACCATTGAGTCCGTCCTCTGCTCATCCATCCTAGTCTGGTACGCTGGCTCCTCCAACAGCGACAGATACAAACTGCAGAGGGTCATTAGATCAGCGGAGAGAATCATCGGTAGACCTCTCCCCTCACTCGACCTCCTCCACAACTCCAGATTACGATCTAGAGCACTAAGAATTGCCAGCGATCCCTCACACCCGGGACACCGCTTTTTCAGCCGGCTCCATTCAGGTCGCAGGTTTCGAGCCATTTACACCAGAACTTCGAGGCATAGAGACACCTTTTTCCCCTCTGCCATCAACCTTCTAAACTCCCTTCATCTCTAACAGCGCCCCCCCCCCCCAAATTCTACAGTTTGCCGACTGAAGGACTGTCTAGGGTAAAACTGTTTAATCTGCACCCTGCAGACTACCGCTACCGCTGCACATCTAACTATTAATATGTACTCTGATTATACTGTGTGTTTTGTATGACTATGCCCTTATACTGTATGATTGTATGACTACGCTATTTTCCTATGTTTGATACTATGCTAATTTCTTATGTTGATACTACTCGCAATCTCTCTCTGAGCAATTGTATGTGCCAAACCCAATTCCATGCACGACCCAGTCGTGCGTGGCGATTAAAAAGATTTCTGATTCTGATTCTGATAATAGTATAATTGGGCAAACTGAGTAAGGAATATCATAACAACAGACCTCAGATGACAGACCGTGTACACTTATCAATTAGGCCACAGCCCATCGGCATATGAGGAAATGAACATGCAGTAATAAGGACCAGGATTCAAGTCCTGTGTTAGCCTGTCCGCCAACCACCATGTGCTGATGCTCATTCTACTGATGTGTTTAAAATTAGTTTTATTCAGAGATACGTCCCTAATAAATGATTAAATGAGAATTTGGACAGCTTTCCTGCCCTTTACTTTTACTCTGCCTTGGTTATCTTTTTCTTAATGGGTTCATTAGGAGAATGTTGTCTTTTTCTGTTAGTGGGACCTCCATGGCTTTAATATCATCTGTGGTGGCCCTGGCCCTGGACTTGTAGACAGGTACTGAAGTACAGCAAACAAACCTTGATGGGGATCTAACTATTACCCAATCTACACAATAATACTTGTGTTGTTTTCTATGGCCTTGTTACAGAAATGTAATCCCTTTCTGTCAAGATAAAAACTGTGAAAGTTTTCCAAGGTGGGGTATATAAAGCAATTTTAGAAAGCAGGTTTGATCTCATTTCACATTATTGTCAGTGGGAAAAGGGCCATGTACCAAAAGAAAAAAAGATCTGTGCCTAAAGCCACGGTCCCTAAACTCTGATGCCATTAAGCAATGAACAAATCACTGCATCATTTCTGGACCACAGTGTACAAGTTTTCACTCGATCCTTTGATGACAGTGGTAACAATGCTGCAGTACAAACACAGGTTTCACTGTTCATTCTTATAGCTAGTTCATAACTTGGTGAAGAGAATAATAAATAGAGTATGAGACCACAGCCTTAAGACCTGGTCTGTAAAGTTTCATTTCAGACCAAAAGTTCAGCAACAGGGACAACTACTGTAAGCAAACATAGTCATATCCACAAACAATGTAGAATACAATAGATAATCAAAGGGATGAATGAGTTGTCTTGAACAATGAGCATTGTCCAAACAGTCCAAAAGTCAACACCCATGAAGGCAGGTTCACACCCAAACATTAATTCTTAACAATAAAATGTGCCGTAGGACTCCAGGGAGTAAAGGGGAAAATAGTGAGATGAGCAGCACAAAACTGACAGGGACATCAGGGGAAGACTTTTAGAAAAAGGAGACACAGGGGCCTAACTACAAGTCATGGGGCCTCCCAGAAAAACTTTGATGGGACAATCCAATGTTCACACCCTTTTTTACTTGCCTACTCTCGGAGATCCTCACAACTTGGGGGCCCATCTTGTGAGGGTCATAAAACAACTGTGGACATTATAATCTTCACACCCATAACAGGTGTAGCTACAAAAAAACCTGATCTGAAGGATGGACCACTTTAGCAGAGGGAGTAAAGTACTAGTTGGGGACCCTTACAGCTCTGGCCCCCCCTGCGGTCGCAGGGGCTTCTCCCCTATTACACCCCTGAGGAGAAGCTTTGCATCTGCTGAGAACATAATGAGACATATTAGAGCAATAAGCCAGCAGAAATTATGCTGCCAGTTACGCATTTGGACTCCAGGCTGACAACCACATTGTGATGCTCACCAACTTTCATTCTGGCTGCAGGCAAGTCCAAAACAAGGTCCATTAAGAATTATAGTAGATGTAATGATACTTTAAATGTTCTAAACTGGGGTCAATGGATGCAAATTTGATCCAAGTATTTAGGGAACTTCAGATGTGCATGCTGGCAATAAACAGCAAAAGGATGCTACATCCATCTATCCTACTGATCCTGGTTTTTTAAAGAGTAGAAAAATCATAGATCATCTAGTGTGGTTGCCAGTTGGGCGATGCAGCATTTTACTGTTGCACGTCAATATTCATATTAGCAAATGTGTTTATAGCAGTGCTATGTGAATATAGAGTTCTCAGTTAAACTTGCAGGAGTTAATGACCAGTAATACATGGTCACCTTCCCTCATTTTCATATCCAGGACCGCTCACTAGCTTCACCAATCAACACCTGCCTGAAAACCTTCAAAAGCAAATTTAAAATGTAGCTCCTCAGCCAGGCCTACAATCTGTCACAGCCATGCAATAAATGTCAAAGCATGCTTTGTCATTCACTAATAGGTGCTGAATTTCAGACTGACAACATTGTCTGTTTATTTTCTATACCTGGAGTTACAGAGTACCCAGCAAGCTCATGGTGAACCAAAACTCATAGGAGTGTGTAAGGGGATACAATGGACCTAAAAGCCCTTACTAAAATAATTTGTTAAACAAAAGTTTGCTTTCTTAAAACAGAAAGTAGTTGCAATAATTCAGGCTGGCGTTAGCTCCAAAATATCTCCCAAGTGCATCACTGCTGAAATATGCAAATTATTCATTGTTGTCCCTGTAAACTAGCCACACCTCCAGATCCGCTGGATTTTTGTAGCTCTGTAATATTAACAAGATGACACATGATTGCATTCCAGGGGATCTGGAGGTGTGGCTAGCTTACAGGGACAACAATGGATAATTTTCATATTTCAGCAGTGATGCACTGGGAGACATCTCATAGCTCACTTCAACCTGAATTATTGCAAATACTTTCTGTTTTAAGAAAGCAAACTTTTGTTTTATATACCTGAAGATATATTGTAATAACTCCAGTTAGCAGTTTGTAGTAAATGGTAAGAATATAATTGCCAGCTTATTAGAGTCAAATACATATACTAAATCAGTGCTTATGCAATTCTGGGTAGTTTGACACTGGCTGATATGACTATTTCAAAAGAGCCACCTTATGAAAATAAAGTCATTACAATTTTAAAAGGGGGTTATGCCTTACCTCGGAAATAAAGACAAAATGTATGCTGAAATAGACATTAACAACTCAAACAAATACATTTTTTGGTTATAACCCCTTCCCCAGGAAAATCAGTTTAATAGAAAAAAGGGAGGTGATCATACTATTTTTTTTTTGCCAGGAAACAGAATAAATCTACACCTAAGAAAAGTGGGCCTATACCAAGAAAGGTGTGGTGTGAACTTTTTTAAGTTATTTCAGCATTTATTTTATCTTCACTTGGAAGGTAATACTATAACTCCATTTTTAATTATTTTAACCACTTCAGGATCACAGGTTTTTCCCCTTAAAAACCAAAACAACTTTCACATTTCAGCGCTCCCTCCATTCATTCAGCGATAACTTTATTGTTACTTATCACACTGAAATGATCTATATATTGTTCTTTTCGCCACAAATTATGCTTTCTTTGGGTGGTAGTTTTTGCTCTGAATTATTTTATTTTATATGCATTGTAAAGGGAATAATAAGGAAAAAAGAAAAAAAATGATTATTTCTCAGTTTTCAGCCATTATAGTTTTAAAATAAAATGTGCTTTGGTACATAAAACTCACACATTTTATTTGCCCATTTGTCCGGTTTATTACAACGTTTAAATTGTGTCCCTAGTACAATGTATGGTGATAATATTTTAACTGGAAATGAAGGAGCATTTTTCCATTTAGGGATTTTTAATACTTTTTCACTTATTACAAGAACTTTTTTTTGAAAAAATATACTCATGACATCCGTATTACAAAAGTCCATAAGGTAACTATTTATGTAAAAAAAATTAAATGATGTAATTGTTTTATTTTTTTTTAACAAGTGTTTTATTTCTGTATCTGTGGAGCAGGAATGGAAGGGGTTAAAAGTAATAAAATAAAATAAAAAAAAATAATAAACTTGCTGTGGAAAACAGTATAGTGGCATAAATAGGTGTATTTTACTTTTTGAGACCGTGTTTCTATTAATAGAACACAGCCGAACACGGAAGTGTCAGGTCTCAGAGCTTATGCGATGTTTACAAGCTCTCGGAAGACACGGGAACGGTGATCGGGATTGAGAATCAAAAGATTCTCACATCCTGATCACAGATGGAGGGCGCTGCGACGGTGGATCGGCGGAAAACAGAGCTTATGCGATGTTTACAAGCTCTCGGAAGACACGGGAATGGTGATCGGGATTGAGAATCAAAAGATTCTCACATCCTGATCACAGATGGAGGGCGCTGCGACGGTGGATCGGCGGAAAACAGCGTGGGGATCGTGAATGCGACGGTAAGGCAGCAGTACGCATATCTACGCCCCTGATCAGCACGTGAAGTTTAAAGGGGCGTGGATATGCGTCCCAAGGATCCTAAAGTGGTTAAAGCACATCTGACATGAAAGGGATATGTAAGCTTACTTATTTATTTCCTTTTTAAGCGGATCAGAGATGAAAAACTAACTATAACAAGTAACTTGTCTTTATACAGGAGGAATAGAATCCGCACACCCGCAGGTAGAGTCCAAGGGTTTTTATTTAATCCAATTCACAAAGGCAGTAAAATGGCTGACATGTTTCGGATCATATCCTTACTCATAGCCTAAACAAACTGACATCTAGGTGGTCCATATATACTCCCCCGACTCCGCCCCTAGGTGTGTACACACATGGGACCAGGGGAACTTAAAGAAGCAGGATTGAAAACCTGCAGAAATGTATTTATATGGAAAAGCCACCATCACAGTATTCCTATGTACACAGAATACAATAATGAGAATACAAAATACAAAAATACAAAAGTACAAAAAGTAAGAGGTTAAAACGATATCAGTATATAAAATTAATATCCCACCTAGCATTGAGGCCATTTGGTTCCCTGGTGCCCATCTGTAGGATCCAAAATGCCTCCCGTGTACGCAATTTCTTATATAGATCACACCGTCTAAAAGGGGCAGTAACCCTCTCGATCCCCTGAAATGAAAAACCCTCCATATTGCAACCATGTTTCTCCCTGTAGTGTCTCGCAACATTGCTAATGTTATCTGTTTTCCAGGAGGCCCCATTAAAGTGCTCAGAGATCCTCTGTCTCAAGCAACGCGTAGTGCAGCCCACATATTGTAGGCTGCAAATAGTACATGTGACCACATAGACGACAGATTTTGTACTGCATTTAATAAATTGACGTATAGGGAAAGTTTTTTGGTTAGTAACCGAGGAAACACCACGTGAAGAATGATGGTGAATGCAATAATTACAGGAGGGGAGTCCACATCTATGTGACCCCAAAAAAGACAGCCATGTAGACCGCTGGGGTGCAACATTAGATTGGAACAGACTAGGAGAAAGGGTAGACGACAAGGAGGGAGCCCTTTTATAGGCAAATCTGCATCCCGGCTCTAGTATTTCTTGTAGCTTGTCATCAGCATACAGTACAGGGATATATTTCTTGATCACCCCTATAACTTGATTATATTGTTGGCTATAGGTGGTTGTAAAATTTAAAGGGGCAGCATTGGAATTCTGTACAGTAAGTGGGCTACTTCTCAGAAGCTTATCCCTGTCTCTGGAGATAGCAATTCTCTGGGCCCTATCTAAATCAGAATCAGAATAACCCCTAGACCTAAACCGTGATCTAAGGACGGAAAATTCCTGAATGGTAAATTCATCAGTGGAACAATTCCTCCTTGCCCTGATATATTCTCCAACGGGGACCCCTTTAAGGGTATGTCTCGGGTGGCAGCTGGTGGCTTGCAATAAAGAATTCCCAGCACAAGGCTTCCTATATGTTCTAGTCTCTATTCTACCAGATTCGCCAGAACCAAGAAGGGTGATATCAAGAAAATCTATTTGCATATCATTGGACATACAGGTAAAGGACAGATTAAAATCATTGGAATTAAGGTATGACAGAAACTGTTGCAAAGTTTCCTCTGTGCCTTGCCAGATTAGCAGAAGGTCGTCAATGAAACGACCATACCAAATAATAGAGTCCAAAAAGGGGTTCGAATCACCAAAAATGCGGAGCTCCTCCCACCACACCACCCTTCGGATACTTGTACGCAGGATTTGCTACATGTCTGCGATGATGGTTTTTACAATAACCCACCTGTGCAGGCTGGTGTCCTCCAGACCCTGGCTCCCCAAGAGGTGTCCTCCGGAGATCCTGCCCCGTGTGCTGCGGGTGTTCGGGCGGGAGCATCTGCACTGGCAACGGAGAGCGCTGTCCGGAGCTCTATGGAGGGAGTGGCTGTGCAGCAGACACAGCGGAGCACTCCAGGATTGGCTGAGTCGCTGCCTGATGGCCAACCAGAGCGACGGGCTGTTCCTACTTACCTCAGCGGAGAGAAACCTGCGACCGGATTGGCCACGGGGAACGCTGGTTCCGTATTGGATCCTACCCTCATGACGCAGATCATGTCGGATGATCGAGTGTCCCAGCTGCTCACGCCGGAGATCTTGCGGCAACTGCAGGCCGCTTCTATGCAACTGAACATGCCTGTATTGAACACTGGGCCACCTTTCCCTGGAACAGTGCACGCTCAGCACCTCTCTTCCATGCAGGGAACGAGCGGTGGAGGCGGACCGTCACACATTACACCACAGCATGTGAGTAACTCTAATTCCATTGCCTCCTCCACTGCCACTTGCTTTGTCCCTACCTACGGCTCTGTTTTGAGTCGTCCAACCTGGACAACCCCCTCTCTATATTTCTCTGGGACTCCATCCATGCCTCTATATCCCTCCCATCCATCCATTATGGGATCGTCCAACAACAAGCATCCCAATGTGAACAATTCTAATTGTGATCCCCCTGGCCAGGCTATTTTTCCCCACCACCCTTTAAATGGACATAGCCCTAATACTGGGATTGGACAGACACACAGGACCCCCGTGGATGCGGGGCCCCCAATATCTATATCTAATCAGACACGGACCAGTGAATTTTTGAATCAGAAACTTTTGACCCAGTCTGATTTGGGTTGTGATTCCAGGAGGGCCAATAAGTTTGTCACGGTCTTTTCTAGAACACCTAAAGTCCTGGAGGACGAGGTGGACTTATCTCTTAAATCTGCATTTACCCATTTGGAACATCAGCTTAATAAGGAGACTAAGCTCTGGTGGGACCTCACCACCCTTAAGCAATATGTGGCGGAGGGGATTATACCACGAGGTCTTAGGATAAAAAAAATTCCCACTAATGTGTATTGTGACAGATTTCTGATAGAATGGAATG
This sequence comes from Hyperolius riggenbachi, assembly GCF_040937935.1. Taxonomy (NCBI): domain Eukaryota; kingdom Metazoa; phylum Chordata; class Amphibia; order Anura; family Hyperoliidae; genus Hyperolius; species Hyperolius riggenbachi. The sequence goes on from NC_090650.1 coordinate 234,523,275, forward strand.
AGATTTTATCTGACTGCTCATTAAGATTGATGAAACTTATAGTAGTGTATGAGGAGCGTAGACTTGTCGATCTCAACCTTGAAATTTCACGTACGCGGACCGAGATCGACAAGTTTTACGATGCAGATTTATATGATGACCTAAATAATAAGTTAAAAGAGAATGTGGCTAAATTGGAGGCCAGTATTATGAATCTGAAAAGGTCCAAATATTTGAGGGATGTGGGAGATTACCGAGATGGTCTTGTCTATGAATGGGGTAGGTGGAACGCTTCAGGGAGGGGACATCCAATTGGACCCCGTAACCCCAAACTGATCTTGAAACGCTCCCCTAGAACCCCCACTAAGCGTGTCAGTTTTAGCTCCCCGGATAACTCTGACGAACAGTCGGATCTGTCCGATGTGTTGGGACAGATAGGTCCTAATCATGACGAGTTTTCCAGGTCACACCCTAATCTATCCCCTTTGGACCAGGATCCCCGTCCCAGACAACCCAAGAGGTCCAAACGGAGATGGCACAGGTCCCGGCAGACTCCAGGGGGAGGACAGGGAGGAAGACACGGAGAGGGGGGCGGAAACACAGGAAAAAGATGGTGATCCAGCCCATGAATGTTATCAACATCTCTGATGCTACTTTATCACAGGAGGAGATTTCACTTCTTTCTAGGGGTCTACATTTTGTCCCTGCTTGTAAATTTAGTCTTTTTGACACACTTAAGGATGTCAATAAATTTATTAGAACACTTTTATTAAAAAAACACTTTCTCACACAAACTACCTCCAATGCATTGCCTCACCGTACTTCGGTACCATTACCACCTATACCTTTGTTTTTTGATACATGCACTTTAGCTACGGCACAACACTTAGCATCAGAGAATGTTGGTCTCATTAGTATAGAGGATGTAACTCTACCGGTCCCTCTCAATCGTGACTACTATCCAGTGTACTGTAGATCTTCACCGGTAGAAATTTTCCAGGACCTGGTAGAAAAAGATTTGAAACTGCTAGCAGATACCAGTAGAGTTAGACACAATTTAACCCCCTTGGAACGACAGGCATTAGAGAACTTGAAGTCAAGATCTGACATCGTCATTAGAAATGCTGACAAGGGGGGGGGGCGGTCGTTGTGCTCAATGCCACCGACTACAAGGCGGAAGCCATGCGTCAGCTCCAGGATTTAAACACCTACATACATCTCCCCGGGGACCCCACTTTTGACTATAAGTTAGAATTTGAACAATTGATTTCTATAGGGGAATCCATGGGGTTACTGAAAAGGAACATGGCTGAATTTCTCAGGGTTCGGAATCCTGTTATCCCCATTTTTCATCACCTCCCCAAGGTGCACAAGCCTGCCACCCCACCTGAGGGTAGGCCTATCGTTTCTGGGATTGGGTCCCTTGGGGAGAGATTGGGGGAATGGCTTGATTCCCACCTGCAGCCATTGGTTTTGAGACTTCCTGGCCTCATTAAAGACACTAAGCATGTTCTGGCTAGTCTAGAGGATGTGCAATGGAGACCACATTATAAATGGGTGACCCTCGATGTGAGGGCATTGTATTCCTCTATCCCACATGGTTTAGCAGGCGAGGCCCTTGAGTTTCATCTGTCCAGTTATAGCTCCTTTTCAGCTTCACTCCAAGCTTATATTCTGGTAGTAACAGAGTTTCTTCTTTCACACAATTACTTTTCATTTGATGGGGAGTTCTATCTCCAGAAGTGCGGAGCTTCCATGGGGGCGAAATTTTCGCCCTCCCTCGCTAACTTCTTTATGGGGTGGTGGGAGGAGCTCCGCATTTTTGGTGATTCGAACCCCTTTTTGGACTCTATTATTTGGTATGGTCGTTCCATTGACGACCTTCTGCTAATCTGGCAAGGCACAGAGGAAACTTTGCAACAGTTTCTGTCATACCTTAATTCCAATGATTTTAATCTGTCCTTTACCTGTATGTCCAATGATATGCAAATAGATTTTCTTGATATCACCCTTCTTGGTTCTGGCAAATCTGGTAGAATAGAGACTAGAACATATAGGAAGCCTTGTGCTGGGAATTGTTTATTGCAAGCCACCAGCTGCCACCCGAGACATACCCTTAAAGGGGTCCCCGTTGGAGAATATATCAGGGCAAGGAGGAATTGTTCCACAGATGAATTTACCATTCAGGAATTTTCCATCTGGGGTCACATAGATGTGGACTCCCCTCCTGTAATTATTGCATTCACCATCATTCTTCACGTGGTGTTTCCTCGGTTACTAACCAAAAAACTTTCCCTATACGTCAATTTATTAACTGCAGTACAAAATCTGTCGTCTATGTGGTCACATGTACTATTTGCAGCCTACAATATGTGGGCTGCACTACGCGTTGCTTGAGACAGAGGATCTCTGAGCACTTTAATGGGGCCTCCTGGAAAACAGATAACATTAGCAATGTTGCGAGACACTACAGGGAGAAACATGGTTGCAATATGGAGGGTTTTTCATTTCAGGGGATCGAGAGGGTTACTGCCCCTTTTAGACGGTGTGATCTATATAAGAAATTGCGTACACGGGAGGCATTTTGGATCCTACAGATGGGCACCAGGGAACCAAATGGCCTCAATGCTAGGTGGGATATTAATTTTATATACTGATATCGTTTTAACCTCTTACTTTTTGTACTTTTGTATTTTTGTATTTTGTATTCTCATTATTGTATTCTGTGTACATAGGAATACTGTGATGGTGGCTTTTCCATATATATACATTTCTGCAGGTTTTCAGTCCTGCTTCTTTAAGTTCCCCTGGTCCCATGTGTGTACACACCTAGGGGCGGAGCCGGGGAGTATATATGGACCACCTAGATGTCAGTTTGTTTAGGCTATGAGTAAGGATATGATCCGAAACATGTCAGCCATTTTACTGCCTTTGTGAATTGGATTAAATAAAAACCCTTGGACTCTACCTGCGGGTGTGCGGATTCTATTCCTCCTGTATCCTGATTTGCCGCACTGACTTCCAGCACCTTGCTCTGGGTAGTAGAGGTTGAGCGATCTTATCTACTACAATAACTTGTCTTTATATCTTATCTAAAGTTTAGATGGTTTACTCAGCAAACTGAGCTGCAAACAGCTTCAACAGTATATGATTATTTCTTCCTGTGATACAATGAGAGCAGCCATGTTCTACTTGTCATCCTTACACAACAGGCAAGCTGATCTGTATCTCCAGCCCTCAGCCTGTGAAAACCTAATTGCCCCTCCTCCATCTTCCCCTCTGCCTCTGAAATCTCTGGCTAGTAACACCTCCCTCTCCTCCTGCCCAGACTGAGCTCCCATAAGCCCTTGCTACTGTCTGAAAATGCCAAGGCACCCTGAAAAGCTGTGGGTGAGGCTTGTTTAGTTTATAGGGAAATAGAGTATTAAAACAAAAAAGTATTTGGCTTGAGGAATGCCCTATAAACTATATGAAAGGAACACAATTATGCAAGGAGTAAAAGTTTATCTCAGATCCACTTTAAATGATGCAGTTCACCTGGTCACCCAGCTGATTCCTAGCCTCGAATAGTTTTAGCCATAGACCCTGAACAGGCATGAAGATCAGGTTCTCTGACTTAAGTCTGACTGGATTAGCCACATGCTTGTTTCGAGTTATTGATTCAGACACTGCTGCAGAGAAGGAAATCAGCAGGATGCCAGGAAACCTTTATTGTTTAAAAAGAAATAAGTATGCCAGCCTCCATATTCCTCTCAGTTCAGGTGTTCTTTAATTCTTTTATTTTTATTGGGCAGCTCTTTTCTAGTGCAGTCCTAATTCTGTCCTTTTTATTTGGCCAAGAATAAGGTACATTTCACAGCATAGTATTTAATACAGTTCAGCAGCTGCTTTTTACAGGAGCTGAGTGGGAGAGGAGCAATTTCATGGCATGATTTTCACCATCATGCCCAAATTACCCACAAAACAGCCAATTTACTTTGTAAACCTGTCCAGTGATCAGGGGACCTGTTATGGGTGATCATAGAAGTAAGAAGATTTTGGCCAGGTAACATTTCACATACTCTTCTAGAAGCTCTGCTGGAATCCATTTAACCCTCCTGGCGGTCTATTAAAAACCGCCAGGGGGCAGCACTGCCGTTTTTTTGCTTTTTTTTTTAAATCATGTAGCGAGCCTAGGGCTCAGCGGCATCCCCCCAGCCCCTCCGATCGCCTCCGGCGATAGGTGATCAGGAAATCCCGTTCAAAGAACGGGATTTCCTGGAGGGCTTCCCCCGTCGCCATGGTGACGGGGCGGGATGACGTCACCGACGTCATGGACGTCGTGACGTCTAAGGGAGACCCGATCCACCCCTTAGCGCTGCCTGGCACTGATAGGCCAGGCAGCGCAGGGGTCTGGGGGAGGGGGCTCTGCGGCGGCGCGGATAGTGGCGAATCAGCACGGGGCGGCAGCGATCGGTGTGCAAAAAAAAAATTACGCAGATCGGCCCAGCAGGGCCTGAGAAAACCACCTGCGCGGCTTACCCCGAACTACGTTCGGAGTTACCGCCAGGAAGGTTAAAATGCACACCAACATTTCTGTTGGTGTTTTTCAAATGTGTCCTATCCATTTCAATTTTCACACTGTTTATAACATTGAAATATTTTTAACATGTCTAAAAGATGGTGGCAATTGTCAACATTTTAGTGATTTTACTAGAAAGAAAATTGTCTTCCCTATTTATAAGGAGAAAAGGAAGGACAGACTGCAAAAAGCACTAATATGAAACACTAATACCAAAGTAGAAGAAAATTAGAATAAAAATTAGATAAACATAAAATAAATGCCTTTAAATAAGAATGACAAGAGTCGCAACATTGCCAAGAACTATTATGCAATTTAAACATAATGCCAAAGACGTCATAATTATATAATATGGTTGTTTTACTAGTGTATCCGATTTTCATTACTATTCTGGCATATGTGTTATCAACATCATTTATTAATTATAGTATTATTATATTTTGTTGAACTACTTTGTTACTATTTAATTACTTTTCAGATGTTTGTGTTGTCTCTGCAATTTCACAACTAATTTGCAAGAAGATTCTCAGAATCCCTTTCATTTTGCCTGTGTAATATAATCTCAGTTCACGAGAGCATGACATTTCTTTACACATTCGGGGAGGAAAAAAAATGATACTTTACATTAGAAGGATTGTGTAAGACATGACATTTTTATAAATAGTGTGAATTCCTACACATGCATTTGTTCTTTAACCGCTTCCAGATGCGCTGACTCTGTCCACCCCTTAGGACCAGACACTTTTTTTTTCACAAAAACGAGGAGTGATTGCCTCACAGTGATCACTGAGTCAGGAGCCAAATAAATTGGCTCATAGTGACCCAGGGGTCAGGACAGAGCAAATTAAATTGACCAATATAACTATATCTGCTGTCAGCATGGCAGCAGAGCATGCGGGTTGCAGCGTGGCAGTATTAGCACAAACAATGGGAGCGGCATGTGTGAACAAATGCAGAAGTTGAAATTTATACCCTGGCAGGGATAAGTGGACATAAACAAGGCCTAGATTTCAGATAGCCTGATCAATAAGTGGTTAAATATGCAAAAGCAGGCAATGTGAAAGTTTACTAATTCACATTTAAGACTTAATAAATATGTTCCATAATGTCATAAGTTATTATACACCGTCTTGTATCTGAGTATAGTTACACTTTATACATTTCTTCCTTGCCAGTCAATCATCAAGTCTGTACTAGATGATGCCTGAAATAGTTGTACATGTACAACAGAAGGTGAATCTTATATGCAACACTTGTTGACTTCTGTATTGGCCTTGTATCAGTGCCCCTGTGTGTTATTTCACTTAGCCTGAAGCTATTTCATAGCCTCTATTGCAAATGAATGCTCAGAGCAAAATAACGATTGTTGTATGGTCACATTTGGCATCTAAATATATGAGATCTAGACATGCGGAGGTACAATTTCTGCATGACATTTACAACATTGTTAATACTATTAACCTAGTCAACTCTCTTCTTTGATGATCCATAAAAATAAACACGTGAAAGGTCCAAAATAAAACACATCTAACTGGTATAATATTGTGAGCATTCATAGCAAGCTGGTAGATTGCATAGAATGCACCCAATGTTTTAACATAGGAAACGAACCACAAGAAAATATATTTTCCTAATGAATTTAGACATATTAACTTGAATGCACCTATTTCTATAGGTTTAAAGAAGACACATCATATATAAAACATATTTTAAACGAAAACGGAAGACAAATTAGAAAGCATTCTGTGTTCTGAAATGTTTGCATGTGCATTACTGAAGTTAAGAATGAGGAAACAGCAGGTATGTTGCACCATGAGACTGCCATATGGACATCTTTTTCAGTGGATAATGAACTAATTTATCTGCTTGAAATAGAAGAGAGAAGATAGGAAAGAGCAAGCATTACTGGCACACATTTAAGAGACACAAAAATATTTACACAGCAGATAAAAGGTCATTAACCACCTGCTCACACCCACAAAGCATATTGGGCTAAATTTTTTCCTGTTAAATTTGGATGCCATAAATATCACATATATAAGAGTATGCTGCTGGGATTCTTTAAAACAGTATCCCAGTTCTGCTAAGTCCTATAAACATGGAGAAACTGACAGCTCAGAACACAAATCATTTTTTTTTATATCCTATATAACATATTATCAAGCATATTTAAATTAGAATTCCACCTGCTAAAGATAAGTTGCTCACTGTGTAATAATCACTTTTTAAATGTACCCCTTAAGCTCAACACACACCATACAATCTTGGTTGTACAGATTTACCAAATCTATGTAGTATAAGGGCCAACAGATTGAAAATACTTTGAATGATTGATTGGATAAGCTCTTATACTACATGAAAGTGGTAAGATTGAACAACCAAGATTGTATGGTGTGTGTTGAGCCTTAAAAAGATAATCCTGCCACCAAAAAAATATCAGCTTCTGAAGATCCCCATTGCCCTTAATGTATCTACCAATACACAACTCTAAAAATTAGTTATTTAATGAGTTACTGGCTGAGGATGCAGGCTGATATCTGGATCGGTTTGGTTAGAGGAACCTGCCAGAATAAAAAATAGAATAAGAAAAAAAACCCAAACAAACTAGAATTTGAAACTGTTGGATTGCTAAAATTGGCTGTAGTCTGAAAATTAGTTATTTAAAGAGATACTGGCTGAGGATGCAGGTTGATATCTGGATAGGTTTGGTTGGAGGAACCTGCCAGAGTGAAAAGTAGAATAGGAAAAAAATAAAAAAACAACAACAGCAAAAAAAAAATACTACAAATTGAAACTGTTGGAGTGTTAAAATTGGCTGTAGTTTGAAAATGTAATATTTCTAAACTTTTCTAAATATTTCAAAAATTTTTATTAACTTAATTAGGGACATTTCTTATTTGCAACTTTGTAAAACTATTTTCTTTGTATACCAGAACAGAAAAGTGGATGTTTTGTACTACTCAATAACATTTTGAAAGATGGATGTCTTTTTGATTTCTTGGATCTGGTGAGCAGTGCACCTACGATAAATCAGCTGTCCAGGAGTTCAGGTACCTATAATTAAAACATGCTTTTAACCACTTAAGGACCACAGGCTTACACCCCCTAGTGACCAGGCAATTTTTTTTTACAATTTAGTGCTCTGCAGCTCGCTGCAGAGCCATACAACTTAGCACACAAATTATTTTTTCCTCCTTTTGTTGCCGCCAACAAAGCTTTCAGTTGGTGGCATCTGAACCCTGCTGCAGGCGGGTTTATTTTTATTATTAATTTATATCGTATGTTATTTAATTTTAAATAAATTTGGGTATTCTTTTTTCCATCCCCATGAGAACCAATCAGGGAGATCCTCTCTCATACGGATCAGCTTATGAGGGAGGATCATGTAGTGAAGCATCTAGGGGACAGCCAAGTGACAGGGCTGTCCCCAGAACAGCAATGCGGTAGATCGCAGCTCTGTACAATCAAAACAAATGGGCGTTTGTTTTTTCTTAGTCTGCCAGCAACGATCACAGCTGGCAGACTGTTGACGTCACTCAAGCAGGGATGTGTGTGCATTGGCATGCATGATTGCCACTAATCTCCTCCCCAGGACTTGACGCCATTTGGCGATAGGTGGTCCTGGGGGAGCCACTCTGTGGCCACCAATCGACATTAGGCGGTCGTAGAGTGGTTAATAAACAATTCCCTATCCATATATACCATTCTCTAATTATTGCTATAATCAAAGAACACACAGTTAGACACCACGACTTGTATTTTCCTTGCACCAACCAATTAAACAACTCATATGCATACTGTGTGTGCAAGCGGAATAACGGACTGCACAATTTGGCCGCATTCAAAACAAGCTCACGTTTGACTCAGAGAGAGATCTGTCTCTTGTTTGAATCTGCCTATCATCGCTATATGCAAAGGCTCCTTTAGTGGTCATTTAGGAATAACCTTCCTCCTTGTTGTATTACTAAAAAAAATTAATTACATAGAGGTTGTGCCCTGTGAACAAACAAGAAAGGGACTGTAGGTTCTTTCTTAACCTGAATCCATTCTTAAGTCAGAAACCTGTGCTATCTCTGTCCCCCTTGTACCCCCTCTGTGCCCCCCATGCCTACAGTGTCCTGCTCTGTGTCATCTCTGCCCCTCCACTGTGTCACCTCAGTCCCCCTGTCCTCTAGTGACCCCCTCTATGCCACCTTTGCTTTCACTGTGTCCTTTTGTTCCACATCTGTCCCCCTTTGTGCCTCCTTCCGTCCCCCTTTGTACTTCCTTCCATCCCCATTTGTACCTCCTTCTGTCTTAGTGTTGATCATAGTGAGCTCTTTTCACAGAGCTCAGAACTCGCTGTATTGTAAAGTGTTCCTCAGCAAAATTTCATTTTACCAAGTTTACCATTTTTATTTGCTTGTTTCCCCCCCCCCCAAATCATCCCCACAAAAGTTTCTAATTTTCAGGCCGTTTGTATACTTGGGACATTCGTAAGAACTATCTGCATATCCAAATACCCCCAACCTTACATGCTTGATCCAATCAAAAATTAAATAAAACATATTAAAACATTTTAAAGGTTTTGCTTCATTTACCTTTTACATTCTTTCCTTTTTCACATGACACCTTTACTTTGTATTTTTACAGATGACCTGCAATTTTCACAGCCACTATGATGTTTCTAAGCACATTTTACTGTCTTTGCTGCTCTCTATTACTAACACTTTTGTTGTATGTGAAGGGACTATGTAGCAAGAGGTTTATGGAGGCCGTTTTGTTTAATTTTAAGGTTTACCTGAAGAGACATGTGCCATGAAAGAGATAAACACAAGTACATATAGTACTAGTCCTAGCTAAGAAACTGTTTGAAGTCCCTTTTGTTTTCCTGAGCAGCAAGTATTGAAAAAAACACAGAGCAGTTCATTTATGCAAATTAGGTGTATATTGTGCAACTGAATGAAGCAGTTTGACTTTAGACACTGTCATGTCTACTGTTAAGGATTCAAACTTAAAACTGAAGTCCTTAAACAGAAAAAAAAACCCCCAAAAAATGGAGACTTTGTTCCATGTAACTAAGTTTCTATTGACCATTAGTAAAACACATACAGTGTAATAAGTTTATGTTCAGTCCAGGTTTGCTTTAAGCAACACCACTTCTGCTGTTGTTGATTCCTTGCTTCTAATACTTTCAAGGGAACCTTAATGAGAGGGGTATGGGGGCTGATATATTTATTTAACTTTAAACAGTACCAGTTGCCTGTCTGTCCTGCTGATCCTCTGCCTGCAATATGTTTAGCCATAGACCCTGAACAAGCATACAATGGGCAGCACGGTGGCGTAGTGGTTAGCTCTCTCGCCTTGCAGCGCTGGGTCCCTGGTTCGAATCCCAGCCAGGGCACTATCTGCAAAGAGTTTGTATGTTCTCTCCGTGTCTGCGTGGGTTTCCTCCGGGTACTCTGGTTTCCTCCCACATTCCAAAAACATACAGATAAGTTAATTGGCTCCCCCTAAAATTGGCCCTAGACTACAGTACTTACACTACATAATATAGACATATGGCAATGGTAGGGATTAGATTGTGAGCTCCTTTGAGGGACAGTTAGTGACAAGATATATATATATACACATTGTACAGCGCTGCGTAATATGTCGGCGCTATATAAATACATAATAATAATAATAATAATTTGTTTCTGACAAAACATCTGACAAGATGAACCACATGCTTGTTTCAGGTGTGTGATTCAGCTACTACTGCAGCCAAAGAGATCAGCAGGACTGACAAGCAACCAGTATTGTTTTAAAAGGAAACATCCATATCCCTCTCAGTTAAGGTTCCCTAAGTTATACACTCAGAACAAGTATGCAAATCACAAGTTCTGACGTAGGTTAGATCACAGTAACCACGTGCCTGTTTCAAGGTGTGGGGTTATTTAATCTAGTGGAGCCAAAAACTAAAGCAGAACAGCCTTGACATGTGCCTTATTTAAAAGGAATTACATATGGTAGCCACTATATAATTCTGTGATCACTCTAAGCCTTGCAGATGTTGTGTATTTCATTCTTAGTAGTGGATCCTTGTCTAGATAGACAGTACTGTCTGATGGAATCTCACTTTAACCACTTCACCACTGAGGGGTGTTACCCCTTGAACACCAGAGCAATTTTCACCTTTCAGCGCTCCTTCCATTAATTTGTCTATAACTTTATTATTACTTATCCCAATGAAATAAACTATATCTTGTTTTTTTCGCCACCAATTAGGCTTTCTTTAGGTGGGACATTATGCCAAGAATTATTTTATTCTAAATGTGTTTTAATGGGAAAATAGGAAAACATGTGGGAAAAAAATATTACTTTTCAGTTTTCGGCCATTATTGTTTTTAAATAAAGCATGCTACTGTAATTAAAACCCATGAAATGTATTTAACTATTTGTCCCGGTTATAAAACCATTTAAATTATGTCCCTATCACAATGTCTGGCGCCAATATTTTATTTGGAAATAAAGGTGCATTTTTTTCAGTTTTGCATCCATCCCTAATTACAAGCCCGCAGTTTATAAAGTAACAGTGTTATACCCTCTTGACATAAATATTTAAAAAGTTCAGTCCCTAAGGTAACTATTTATGTTTTGTTTTTTTTATTGTATTTTTTTTTTTAATTACAAAAAAATAAATAAAAAAAATGGGGAGTGTGGGAGGTAATGAGTTAATTTATTGTGTAAATGTAATGTTTGCTTATGTAAAATGCTTTTAGGGTGTAGTTTACTATTTGGCCACAAGATGGCCACAGTGTGTTTGTTTACATGCGACCTGTAAGCGTCCTTCCGGACGCTTACAGAAAGCAGTAGGAGGCTGGAGAATCACAATGATCGCGCTGTTTCTAATAGAAGCAGCGCGATCATTGCGGGTGCTTAGATCAACGAATGGGAATGGATTTTCCCGTTCATTGATCTCCGTGCGAGCAGGCGGCGGCGTGCACGAGCGGCGGGTGCGCGCGCACGAGCGGCGGGAGCGCGGACAGCGGCGGTAGCGCGGAAGGTACGGATTTCTCCGTCCCTGGTTTTTTAGGGGGGAAAAAGGGATGGAGAAATTCGTACCGCGGGGGTTTAAGTGGTTAAAGGATACCCCAACTGAAATGTGACATAATGAGATAGACATGTGTATGTACAGTGCCTAGTACACAAATAACTGTGCTGTGTTCCTTTTTTTCTTTCTCTGCCTGAAAGAGTTAAATATCAGGTATGTAAGTGGCTGACTCAGTAATGACTTAGACAGGAAGTGACTACAGTGTGACCCTCACTGATAAGAAATTCCCCTTTTTTATCTCTTTCTTGCTCTCAGAAGCCATTTTCTGCTAGAAAAGTGTTTCATAGTTGTAATTTCTCATCAGTGAGGGTCACACTGTAGTCACTTCCTGTCTGAGTCAGGACTGAGTCAGCCACTTGCATACCTTCTATTTAACTCTTTCAGGCAGAGAAAGAAAAAAAGGAACACAGCACAGTTATTTGTGTACTAGGCACTGTACATACACATGTCTATCTCATTATGTCACATTTCAGTTGGGGTATCCTTTAAACTGCATGGACAACTTGTGGTCAGTTTCACTGAATCTGTGGCTCACAATGATGCTTACATGCAGAAGGCAGATGAAGTTGCATATTAACTATTGTTTATAAATATTATGTAGTGCTTAAAAGAATAACATAACAAGTACCATTGTTGTCAATCCCATCAGTATTGGCAGATAGTAAAACACTGCATAATATAACGTGCCACCATTTTACTTCATTTGCAAAGCTTTAGATGTTTTCAAATGATTTTGCACACTTCACAGAAACCATTGTGTGCCTGCAAGCACTCTCCCTAATGGTGTCCATACATGTTACAATAAAAACATTCAATTTATCCATTTATTTGACCAAAATGATTGAATCGAATGAAAGTAAAAATAAAAAATAATATTTCTTTTGATCAAGAAAAACAAATGATTATCCCGTTTTTTGATAAAAATCTTATCAGGCATGTTGGAAAAATCTTTATTTTCAATCTAACGGAATAATTAAACAAAATTAGCAAATCAAAAAAGAATGTAAAAATTGTACCATGTATGGGCACCATAAGACTGGTAATAGAAATGTAAATAAATATGTGCATTGACTTACCTAAGTGACTCACTGGTCTCTATTTGTAGGTAATTTATTATTGTTGAAAGCTATACAGTTTTTAGTGTTCTATGATCGGTGTTTGCATATATATAACGGGGTTTGTATATATATATATATATATATATATATATATATATATATATAACGGGGGCTAAGTCACAGCCATGACCCCCTTTCCTTGCAAATCATGCATGACCTGCAACTCGGCAGCATGGTGGCGTAGTGGTTAGCGCTCTCACCTTGCAGTGCTGGCTCCCTGGTTTGAATCCCAGCCAGGTCAACATCTGCAAGGAGCTGGTATGTTCTCCCTGTGTCTGTGTGGGTTTTATCCAGGCATTCCGGTTTCCTCACACATCCCCAAAACATACAGATAAGTTAATTGGCTTCCCACTAAATTGGTCCTATACATGCACTACACAATATAGACATATGACTATGGTAGGGACTAGATTGGGAGCCCTTCTGAGGGACAGTTAGTGACAAGACAATATACTCTGTACAGCGTTGCATAATATGTCAGTGTTCTATAAATATTTAAATAAATAAAACTCACGCATGCATGGCCGTGACGCTCCGCATGCATGCCCACAACTCATGCAAGTGCCTGTCCTCTACCGCTGTCCAAAGTCCACCTGTGAGCCGTACATGCGCCACACAGACACAGGAGGATGCAAGGACAGGCAAATTATTATATAGGAAATATACTGTATATAAATTATTTATATATATATATATATATATATATATATATATATATATATATATATATATATATGCACAATATCCATTTTCTTTCAAAACATTGGGAGACATTTAAATATATGGCTATGAATTAATGTGATATATTCAATATGATTAATTAACCTAAGTAAAATGACTTTTTCATCTAATCTATTTTTAAAAATTATTCTAAATTGTGAGTCACTTACATTATTTCATATCATACTGAACAAATATCTTATCTTTAAGGATCCCGTACAATGTGTGAAAACTACAGCAGAAGCCATTAGTTTTCCTGACTGTGAAGGGATCCACCAGTGCAATTAACTGAAACTTTGTTCAGGTGCACATATGAATCCCTGATGTAATGTAATTCCCATAATAAAACAAAGGTAATCATGTACATTAATGAAACTATTAGTCAGATGTCACACGGATAGTTGTTCTTCCTGATTGATGATCCATCTATTCATGAGCTACGATGATTTTTTTTTTTTTTGCGCCTTTTTGTTTTCACTTACAGCTCAAAACAAATAGCATTCTCTACTCTTTCTACTGTGTCCATGGTATATACTATGTGCATCACTACAGTGAAACTTCAGTGTCAGTTTTCGAAACAACAGGAAGGACAATTATATGTCTGTAAAGTTGTCATTGTAGTGTGTGTCTCAGTGACTAGACCCATCCCCACCTCCCCAGAACCTATGGTCTTGCACCCTGCCACCATAGAAGAAATGAGGGCAAGTATCTGCAACTAATAATACAAATAATCTTAGTTACTGTAAACAGCCACCCAACACATATAAAATACACCAACTAATCAGTAGTGTTGACTAATCAACCCTTTTGTTTAACCTTCCTGGCAGTATGATTATTTCCAGATTTTAGAGTCTTAAAGCTGTGCAATTTTCTCACACACTTTTAGACCCTAAAAGCAGGAAAACACCCATAAAACAGTGAGATTTGTGGCAGCCCCTGCACTTATTCACCTCCCTGAGATCCAAAGCTGCAATTATCTCTCTGTCCTCCGGGTGGTGTTGTACCTCTATAGTAATATCAGGATTTGTCATCATGAAGACAAACAGAGATCTCCCCCAAGGGATCCAGAAATTTAGAGGACCAGAAGAAGAATGTCTGCCAGCATCTAGATCCCTGGTGGAGGTGAGTTGAAACGCCCACTGTGCTGCAGGCTCTGCACGTACCTCCTGGTGGCTAACCTGGGTCAGGCTGGGGATTACCGCTCCTGGATTATTTTTTTACAACCCCAATCCTGACTCGGGGTTTCAGCCAAGGAGGTGAAAAAAAAAACACCTGACAATTCAGAGGCTTGTTTACTTTTATTTTAATTTTATTAATTATTGATTAATACAGCATCAATATTTTCCATGTTATAATGTATGTTTTATATGTATGTGTTCACATGTATTTTAAATTTTATAATTTTCCATGATGGTGGTCCTGAGACATGTGAAGTGGCCTGCATATTAAATGCGATCACATGTAATTGAATATACACTTATTTTGGGGCACATGCAATGTAGTTCTAACATAGCTCAAACACAGCCAGACTGTTTGATTACACAAGCCCTAGGAACATCTTTCTCCACTGATGTCAATTGAAAAATATGAATAATATTGATGATGCAGGGAACCACAGAAGATTTCCATGTTCCAAATTATCCGAAATTTTAATTATACAGACAAAACATTTAACCAAGATACCTTTGCCATATTTTCCTTTGTGCCTTCTATACTTCATGTAGCATTCCATCATGCATATAAGTCCAAAAAAGAATGCATGTAGTTAACCTACTGCTGAGATTAAAAAAAAACAAAAAAAAAAACGAAATTCCATTTTTAACAGACCTAAAAGAAGTATTGGTTTAAAAAAATAGAAGCAGAGGTATTTGGGTTCAAAAGAGGTACAGTAGGGAATCACTGCTGACACCTATGTGACCACTCACTAATTATTTCAATTATTCAACAGGAAGCATTGCAACTACCCTGGATACAAGGCAATCACAATAATTCCCATTGAATAATTGGAGTAATTAGCAAATAACACCATGGGAAACATCCTCTGATTCCCCAAATTATTAATAAGACTGAATCACAATTAGAATCATTCAAGCATCAGGAGCACACCATGTACAGTAACCTTTGCTCACCTAAAATTAAAAGAAAATTCCTCTCATTTAAAAAAATATTAAAAACTGCCATAGACACAGATCAGTGCTGCGCAGGTCTTTTTACATGATTATCTTTCCATTTCAATCCATAGCCATCTCAGAATTTCCAAGTCTGACTATAGGCAAAATTAGTTCTGTTTGCAGCCTTTGCAACAGTACTCGCTATACTCTGTTAGGAGTTATGTTGCTATGTGTATCCAAAGAAAAACAAAGTAATCAAGCTGCAAAGTTCACCATTGATCACTGCAATCTATAGGGTTAACCTAAGGCCTGGGACCCACTAGCAGTGCTTTTCTAAGCGCTTGTGATTTGTAAAGCTCTTTCTAATCCAATGCTATGGGGGATTTAAAAAAAAAAGATCACATCCCTCAAGTGGGATCACACCCTCAGCATTACATTAGAAAGAACTTTTAAAATCACAAGCGCATACAACAGGCTTAGAAAAGCACTGCTAGTGGGTTCCAAGCCTGAGAGACACACCAAAAACATTTGCTTCAACAAAATTAAAATTTCCCTCTCAGTGTTTAAGGAGATTTGGCACATGAGCAGTGGGCATGTCATATTGGTGCCCTGTTAAAACAAAACACACTAGTCCAGTTGTCATACTGATGAATTTGGATTCAGTTCATAGTCACACACTTGTAATAAACATAAAGCCATCCATGGTAAGTCAGGACTCCTAATCTGCAGAGCCTATGATTCATACATTACTAAAGATTTTTTTTTGAAGAAAGGGAAAATAAAAAATTAGACCTTGCCGTTAAAAAAAAAGGTTTTGTTAAGTTGGAGAAGGAATGGAATGATGTTTTCTTTACAGCCCTTCGTTCTGCCTAAATAATGTCCTGCCTTAAAAAGACTCTGTACTAAAAAAAAAGTCCCCTGAGGAGTACTTACCTCGGGAGGGGGAAGCCTCAGGGTCCAAATGAGGCTCCCCCCTCCGCTGTAGCTGCAGGCAATCCAGCGCTGGCTTCACCGAAGCATTCTGCAATCCTGACTCGACAAGCGTGACAAGGCTTGACATATTTACCTTCCCTGGCTCCAGCGGGGGCGCTGTTGTGGGTCTCAGCACGGAGATAGGCAGAAATAGCCGATCTCTGTCGGGTCCGCTCTACTACGCAGGCACAGGAGACTTGTGCCTGCGCAGTAGAGCGGACCAACAGCGATTGGCTATTTCTGCCTATCTCCGAGTGGAGAACCAATACTGCGCCTGCGCTGGAGCCGGGAAGGTAAATATTTACATCACTGCTGTTCGGAGGGGCACAGCAAGACCGCCATGGGACACAGGAGGATGGGGGAAGCCTCAATAGGATCTGGAGGCTTCCCCAACCCGAGGTGAGTACCCCCCAGGGGAACTTTTTTTAGTTACAGGTTTTCTTTAATAATCACCAAACATTTTGTTGATATAGAAAAATTTAGCAAATGTCTTGGCAATAATTACCAGAGATGGAAACTATTTCTGTCAGTCCACTTCAAGTTCACCCACAGTTTATGTGCAGACTATGGTATTCTTTCTTAGCACTAGTACAACTTTGGAAATGAAAAACAAGAGGATGGGGAAGGGATATATTGAAGCTGAACTATAAAATCAGAACAATGTAAGTTTGAAGATTACAAGTCTAAATGTCCACAATAATAAATTGCTTTTAAGATTGCTAACAGTAACACACAGTCGTATTGCTTCTAGATGGCTCAAGCCTGACCTTATCTTGGATTCTTAGTTGAACAGAGTTAACAACACATGCATTAATGAGCACCTAAGTATCCTTTTCCACAATACTTTCCCTGTCTTTCTTAGAATCTGGCATCCCTGACTATCCTCAAAGTATGGTTCAGATCTCAACATCCCTCTCCAACTTATCTAGCTCATATTAATCTAGACAGTTTCACCTTGAACTAGCTGGTAGGCCTTACTTAGAACTTTCTGTAAGGTTACCTCTCATTATTCTTTGGGTTCAACCATTCCATGATTTTTCTCCTAATAACTGCATGACATGTTCTACTATGTTATATTTTTATTGTACATGGAACAAATTTTAACAGGAAATTATTTCATGATATATATTGTATCATTCTCTGTCAAACTTTGTGGTTATCTCAATAAATTAAACAGCAAAATGTGGATTAAATGTGTGCACTCTTTATTTTTCAGATTTAAAAAGTAAAGTTAAAAAGAAATTGTAGAAGAAAGAAAAAAATGTAGAGACTGTATGAGGTTCAGAGCTAGACTGCTTGGTGTATATTAGCACAAAATCTGATATTTATTTTTAACTAAACCATCATGTCTGCAATCAAATGCACTTTTTTGCCTCAAGGTTTTGCAGAAACCATCAGTGTATATTCCTGTGAAGGTTCTCATTTATACAGGTCATGGTATAGACAAAGATAAAATAAGGTAGCTTCAGCCTGGCATCTTTTACAATTCCAGAAGATATTTCATCACTCTAACAAATCCATTTCCTTAGTTCCAATAGCTGAAGGAAGATACCTAGGCAAATACATTAGATCTTTTCATTGTATTACAGTCAGTAGTCTAGCTAACTGGAATGTTTATACAGATGTTATTTGTTAAGCATTTGGATGAAGGTGTGTATTGTCCTTAAAGCATCTAGGTAAGCATGATATAATAGCAGTGCATATTGATTAAAGACTGTCGAATGTGGCCCCTTCTCTTGTTGTTTAAGGGTGGTTTTTTACAGTTTGGTATATTTGGCCTCTCTTCCCCAATTGTGAACTTTTCTATTATATAACCCATGTACAAAATGTGCACCTCATTATCTTCAAATTATTGTCCCTTCTCCTCAAGGTGTAGGTAAATAACCAGCCACTGACCATCACACTAATTCCATATACACAGCTTCCTTTATCTTTGGACTGTCCCTTTAAATGGACCTGAACTCAGAACTTCCTTTCTGCCCTAAAAGATAAGCAACAGCATAACAGCATAATAAGCTTTAAATAAAAACATATTTTTGTTACAGCTGATACAAATCCTGCAATAAATCTGCAGCGTCTACTTCCTGCTTTCATGGAAGCAGACATAGGTTTAACATCCTGTGTTTACAAATTAGCTTCTCTGCCAAGGCAGCCAGATGGCACAGCTGAGAGATGAAATCACAGATAAGGGGGCATTAGACAGGCAAAACTCTCTAAATGAAATCCAAGCCATGTTAACATCACAGTTACATTACTACTGTTTATTTAGCTGCCACACAGAGAAAGTATGACCTTTTGAACTTAGGGGCACAGCTTAAAGAGGAACTCCAGTGAAAATAATGTAGTAAAAAAAAGTGCTTCATTTTTTACCATAATTATGTATAAATGATTTAGTCAGTGTTTGCTCATTAAAGAGTTTGTCAGCACCCCAAGTAATAATGACTGCGTGTGCTGGGGTAGAGCATGTATACATAGTACTTAAAGAGAAAAGATACCCCTATAAACAGCACCACTGCAGACCATATGTATCAATCAAGAAAAATATATTTTTATTACAAGCTTTGCAAACACATATCAATGATACACAAAAATTTAAAAACATCTAAAAACAGCATAATATTGTATTTCCAGCCATATTCAACATAATGGGCCTGCTAGATATAATAATCTATTATGTTCAGTCTCAGTAGATGTACAACCTGTAACCACTGGGGGCTCAGAGAATGAGCCCCCTCGTGGATGAACCCGGGTTCAGTAAGAATTATAAAGTGCAAAAAAATTTGAAACCATGAAAGTGCATATAGTGCTACACAAACAAACAATCATTCAGCATATGCAATAACTGTGCAACCTATCAGACTAAAAGTGCAGTTTAAATACTGTCAGAGTCATTAATGACCAAGTGGAAGCAGCCTATTGGGATCTGCAAAGAAGTGAATAGGTAAAAGATACTTAGCCGGGTATGAAAAGAGAGGCAGGCAGACTGGCTTGGAAAGACGGAAGTATCCCCTCAGGACATAGCCCACATGCTCCACGGTCGTCACTCCACTTTGAAAGGTGAGGTGGATAGCCGATAGCTTTCCTGTCCCCGATTTACATTCTGACATTTATTACATGGTGACATTTTTACTGTGGGCAGGTTATGTAGCTGCTCCTAGCTGTTTTGGCTGTTAGAGACAGCTGTAAACAGCCAATTCCTGTCTGTGAACCTTGTTACATTGTAGCAAACTGCCAAAAGTACTGCGGTACTCAGAGCTTCTTGTGGGAGGGGTTTCAGCACAAAATCAGTCATACAGCACCCCCTGATGGTCTGTTTGTGAAAAGCATTATATTTCTCATGTAAAAGGGGGTATCAGCTACTGATTGGGATAAAGTTCCATTCTAGGTTGGAGTTTCTCTTTAAAATCATACCCCCCTCCAATACTTTAATGAGCCTGCCAATCTTTGCACCCTCCACTTTGCCAACCCCCTGTGACTCTCAAAGCCTGGAAGCCTATCTTGCAAGGGTCATAAAGCAAGTATAGATATCATAAGCTTTACACCCATAATAAGTGTAGCCAAAAAAAAAAATCTGATCTGAAGGTTGGAGGGAGTGAATTAGTAATTGGGCCCCCCTTCCAGATCTTGACCCTCCCCCACGGCGGTCGCAGGAGCGGTTCCCCTGTAGTTTTACCCCTGGAGTGACTGCTCTGAATACATAGATAAAGCACTGGTTTATTAACCCTTTCAAATAAAAAAGGAAACACTGGTAAGTTATATTTAGGATAGGAACTTCTGTATATGTTCACATGTTTATCTCATCATGGGCCTGGTGTACTACAGGCTGGTAAAGTTACCATGCACAGGCAGTGCATGGCAAATCTTACTGGAACTAAAGCAGCAACAACACCACTGTTAAGCAATTAGCACCATGCAAGTTACCATAGCAATGTAAGCATTAACCTGGTAATGCACAAGCCACTACTGGGTTATCTTTGCAAAAGTACCAGTCAAATTGCTGCGATCATGCAGCTCATTGCAAAAAATGTCATACTGTGATAAGTAGTAGACTGCAACAGAAATGATATGGAGATCTGTTTTAAAATGAACAAAAGAGGTTCGGATCTAATTCCTACATGTATGATGTCATCCTGTCCCTCTCTGCATGCTTATGGCCTAAAGAAAATGCATCACATTCAAATGAGTAACAATGGCCCTGCTTTGTGAAATTAATTACTCCTGTGGCAAGGTTTGGATTTTCTAGACGACCTCATGGGGGAAGTATTCAAACAATACTGGATTTCTGTTGCCAAAGCAGCTGAGAAATACAATTTGAGATTACTGTCAGTTTGGGAATTCTTAGCTGGTAGGTACAGACTACAGACCAACCAGCAAGCTCATGGTGACCCAGAACTCATTGGAGTGTGTAAGGGACTACAATGGTCCTAAAAGCCCCCTTACTAAGATGTTAAGAAAAACAAAAGTTTGCTTTCTTAAAACAGAAAGAATTTGCGATAATTCAGGTTGGAGTGAGCTTGAGATGCCTCCCAGTGCAACACTGCTGAATATAAACAAATTAACCATTGTTAATCAACCATTGCTGGTTGGTCTGTACCTCTCGGTGTTACAAACCCTACTGCATAGAGCCAAATTAATCCATGCCATGCACTGATGAGGATCAAACAATCCGAAACAGTCTGTATGCATGTTGGATTATTATGGCTCTGTACAAATTAACAAGCTGACACATCATTGCATTCCAGCGGTTCTGGAGGTGTGTTTAGCTTCTAAGGGTACAATGATTAATTTGCATATATTCAGCAGTGTTGCACTGGGAAGCATCTCAAGCTCACTCCAACCTGAATTATCGCAAATTCTTTCTGTTTTAAGAAAGCAAACTTTTGTTTTTCTTAGCTGGTAGCAGATTCAATTGGATAGATATTTTTAATAATATCCAAATTCAAAAACATTTGTGTAGCAGAAATCTAAGTTTTTGGTAATTTTACTGTGAAAGTAGAATTTCACTTAAAAAAAGCTGAACATTGCAGTCTCTATACCTCTATAATGACAAGTTTACTTACAAATATTCAGCTCTTATTATTTTGACTGAGAACTATAAATTAAGTCTGTTCAGTCAGAGGTCTACTCATCCCATCAGATAGATTTGATCTGCTGGGTCAGATATCCACAAGGCAATGGGTATAATTGGGCATTGGGTATAATTTTAATGTAGTGAAACATTTAAAAAACAGAACTATTCAAGAAAAAAAATACCCTTACATTAAAGTAATTGTTATTATTTTCTAAAACAATATGCATCCAATTCTGTGAGGATCTTGAAATGTCTGTGCTTTTTGGCAGTTTTCCCCAAGCCTGTCCTTAAAGGAAGCATCAGACAAAAACAAAGAACCCAGTTTTACTTAACTGGGGCTTCCTCCAGCCCCTGGCAGCCTATGTGTCCCTCGCCGCAGCTCCGCTTCCATACGGTCTCCTGAGGTCCCTTCCATAGCTGACGTCAACCGGGCCAGGTCGGCTGCTACTGCGCTTGCGTGAGTTTGCAGCAGTGCCACTCACAATTGCGCTCACATGACCAGGAGTTTTGTGCGCAGACGTAGTAGTTATGCATCTGCAGACAAAGCTCCCGGCCACGTGAGCATGGTCGTGAATGGCGTGGCCATGTGCTCATGCAAGCGGAGTAGCTGCCGACTTGGCCAGTTTGTTGTCTGCTATGGAGAGGACCCCAGGAGAGCATCTGGGAGTGGAACTGTTGTGAGGGACACATAGGCTGCCATGGGCTGGAGGACCATGTGATAAACTGCAGAATGTAAGTCAAGAAGAGGAAGATTTTACCATACGCAAACACTAACTAAATCATTTAGAAATAATTATTGTAAAAATTAAGCACTTTTATTACGTTATTTTCACTGCAGTTCCTCTTTAAGCCTTACTAACAGTGTATATTTTGTGAATCTCAGCTCTTCCTGTTTAGTAAGTCTACACCTATTCAGTGAGGAGATCTTGGGCAAGACTCCCTAACACTGTTACTGCTTACTGAGCACACCCTAGCGGCTGCAGCTCTGGAACTTTGAGTCTGCCAGAAGAAAAGCATGATATACATGTTCTGTGTCTTGTCCTGTCTCTTGTGACACACTTATTACCCCCAGGGCCAGTTCTAGACTGTCGCCTGAGGCAAACTTGTGAGCATGCCCCCCCCCCCCCCCCGATAGTAAGTATAATTGCCCTCAGTATAGGTGGCCTGAAGGGGGTAGCAGCCAGGAAGTGGGGCAGCAGGCACAGCAGACAGCAGTGGAGAGGGGGGGGGGGGGGTCAGACTACCGCCCTCCCTCACCTGGGTCCCCCCTGGTCTGCGCTCTCCCTCCAGCTATTAGCGCAGTGTCAGGCAGTGAGCGGGAAAGTGATGACTCACCTCCTTCCGTTCCATCGCTGCATTCCACCGCTCATCACTTCCTGAAATGCTGCCCACTATACTAGTACCTAGTACCCTCCCCACCGCTGCCCCCATTGCTGGCTGCTACCCCTCCAGCTCGGTGGACCCTCCCAATCATGGCCAGGAGGGCACCCCGCCCATTTCCGCCACCTGAGGAACTTGCCTCACTCCACCTCATAGGTGGCCCGGGGATGATTACCCCAGCTGTGCATGTTTGTGCTTCTCTGAAAAGCATGTACTGTTGGTGGGCCTTGAGGACAAGGTTTGGGAACTCTGCTTTATTTTGCCCTCATTACCACCAGACCGGTAATGTTCTCTCTATTTTCTGAGCATCCCTTAAAGTGCAATTTACAGCTGCATACAATTCTAGATTACTGGTACCCACCAATATATTAAATTGGACTCGAACTCTTGCACAGGACAGGAGAAAAACAGAGAAATGCAACCTGTATTTATTTAGAGAGTTTAGCATGTCTGTGACTAATAACAACTGTAATTTGACCTCTCAGCTATGTCAGCTGGCTGCCTCGGCAGAGCAGCTAATTTGTAAATTAACCCTATGTCTGCTTCCTTGAAAGCAGAAAGTAAACACACTGCAGATTTATTGCAGAATTTGTACCAGCTGTAACAAATATTTTTTTTTCATTTAAAGGTTATTATGCTGTTGCTTACCTTTTAGAGCAAAGAGCTTGTTCTGAGTTTAGGTCCGATTTAAAGTGAACCTGTACTCAGTTGTTTATGCAAGACTCAGGCTGACAGCATAAACTCACACTCCACTTCTTTCTTTACTGTGCTGCTCCTATTAGCCAACTGACACTAGATATCACCATTACCACATGACTAAAGATGGTGACTGTTGACCTTTGTGAGCAGCTTCACAAGGAGGCAGTTCTGAGACTCACTCCATAAACATTTAGACAGAGGTTCACTTTAAATAAGTTCAATGAACCAGAAGAGAAGGGAATATATTGGATTATCTAACGGACTGAGAAACAAGATCAGCAGTACACTAGCACTTGCTTCAATTTTGTCCTGTCAATGCCAGATACCAGACTGGGTGAATGATTTGCTATTCTCTAGTAATAGATTTACTATGCATCAACTTCACAGGTAGAAGTGATTGCATTTCCTGAAAAGTACTCCCCTGATGTATGTGTTCCCTTTATGGACTTTTATAGAGTTCAGTTCTATTTTCTTCTAGCTGTGGAAAATGTGTACATGTTAACCCTTTTTCAGTCTTAACACAAATCTAGAAAGTGTACAGGGAAATGGTGTAGAAAAGCCATTTCCTTTGTTAAAGGCTTGATTTAATTAACAAATTGGCCATAGCACTGGACATGATAATGATACAAATGTTTGTTTGTTTGTTTGTTTTTTATCTTTGTAATGCAGTTGGGGCTGTAGCAACAGAAAATCTGGCAATGAATAGAGATTTGTGGCAGAGCTTTTGAAAAAGATGTGGTGAGAATGCTACTCAGAATCCACATTTGCTACCACCGTTCAAAGAAGACTGGCGTGTTGTCACTGTTTCCTAGTGTCCTTATTATTTTTCAGAGTTCCAAAGACTGGCACAACTATTGCGTTTCCTGGAGAAAAGTCTTTCCTTAAAGGGACACTTAAGTCAAACAAAAAAAATGAGTTTTACTCACCTAGGGCTTCCAATAGCCCCCTGCAGCTGTCCGGTGTCCTCGCCGTCTCCCTCCGATCCTCCTGGCCCCGCCGGCAGCCACTTCCTGTTTCGGTGACAGGAGCTGACAGGCTGGGGACGCGAGTGATTCTTAGCGTTCCCAGACACATTAGCACCCTCTATGCTGCTATATGGTATATGATCTATGCTATAGCAGCATAGATGGCGCTATTGTGGCCAGGAACGCGAAGAATCACTCGCGTCCCCAGCTTGTCAGCTCCTGTCACCGAAAAACAGGAAGTGGCTGCCGGCGAGGCCAGGGGGATCGGAGGGAGACGGCGAGGACACCGGACAGCTGCAGGGGGCTATTGAAAGCCCCAGGTGAGTAAAACTCATTTTTTTTTTGTTTGACTTAAGTGTCCCTTTAAACTAAACCAAAGTTGGCAGGAAGAAAAGTTAGATATGTAGCTGGGTACAGGGAAGCCTCTCTATAGTCCTGTGTCCTCACCACCCCCACCGTTGCCATGCATGGACCCTCTAGACATATCCAACAAGAGCTTGCACAGTAAGGGGAATGAGTAAGATGAGCATGGCAGAAAACTAAGGCCTGGAACCCACTGGCAGCACTTGTCTAAGCACTTGTGATTTGTAAGGCTCTTGCTAATGTAATGCTATGGGGGATTTTTTATACTGTAAATCACATCCTTCAAGTGGGATCATACCCATAGCATTACATTAGCAAGAGCTTTTCAAATCGCAAGCACCCATAAAAGTGCTGCTAGTGGATTCCAGGCCTGTCAGTGACGGTGGGGTCAAAGAGGACAAGGGAAGTCTCTGGAGGATCTGGCTAAGTTTGCAAAATTTTCTTTTTGTGTCAATGTTAGATTCAACTAAGTTAGACTGGAAATCTGTGAGCTGTCCAAATTCCTCCCCATTCTATTCACCACCCACATAGGCACATTAAGTAGTCAGGCTGATGAGATTGGCACTAGCTGATTATTAAATCTTAGCTTCCTCCTCTCTATGCTGTTGAGAAATATTTACTCGTTAAACTATAGTTCTGATGAGCCTCAATATCAGTTCCTTGCTAGTTCCTTTCCGCTCAATGTGTAATAAATCATTTGTTTGTCTCACTCTTTCTCATTCCTAATACATTTATTGAAAAGAGTTGAAGAAATAAGCAGTGAGAAATGGTTTCTTATTGCCGGTAGGACAGCCTGATGAGAGGGACACATGGCTTTTATGAACACACTGGGAAGAGTGTGGGAAGAATTACATTGTTTGTTACACACAAAGTAGTGAGAAACTGCTAAACTGTACTGGCCACATAGAAGTAATCTCTCTCATTAGCGGGAAAAGGTAGGTTGTGTCAAGGGATCTACTCTGTGCTGGGCAAGACGCTCCCACCCTACTGGCAATGAGGAGACTGGATTCAACCAGGTTCCTTACAATATATACATTATCAAGTACTCTTAATATGTTTATTGCAAAAGTACAGATGAACAATGCACAAATGTTTGTGAATTTCTAATTATTGCAAATGTACTATGATATACATAAGAAAAATAGGATGATGAACTAGAGCTTAAAACTATGTTCTTCCTCCCCCAACCAACTTGACAGCTCCAAATAACACTGTCCTGACTTCTCCAACATCCTCATGTACAACATCTTAAGAACCCATATATGACAAGTTACATTGGTGCGTGTCACATACTAGTGGATGAGAGAGGTGACAAAAAATGTAGCAGTGTCCAAAGGCCTGCACATGTGACCACCATTTGGTGTATCTATGGTATAGCTCACTTCTTTGCAGTATATTACAGAAGGAGTCCTGCTTTTACCACACTACAGACAAATAATTTGCTTTTCAAAATCCTTGTTTGTTTACTCACTGCTTACATGGCATACATGGTCACCTAAATTGAGTGTCGGTCTCTCCTCCTTTATATTAAGGGATGGATCTTATAGCACATAACCCCAACTTAACTGCACAACTTTTTGAGGGGATTAAGATGTCCAGAATAGCCCTTTTCCCTTATCAATGGAACACAGCTGCTTTGTGAGGATGAGAGGATTTTTTGCCCATCACAAAGCATCTCCAGTGTTTAAAGCCATGCAGGTTGGTAGGCATGACATGGAAAAAATATCACATTTCTTGGCCTCAGATAACCACAAGCTTGGCTTGACAGTTGAGTTGGCTAAAATCTCTATGGGTAACATAACAATTTTTTATTTATTTATTTTGTGAGTTTTTACTTTGAATTCACAAACTCCTCGTGCTCGATTTGGGTGTGTGTGTGTGTGTGTGTGTGTGGGGGGGGGGGGGTATGGTCATCATTGAAAATACGTACACAAATGCTTGAAAGGTTTAACCAAAGGTCCTTAGGGCCCGAGCCCACTAACGCATTTGTCCACTTTTCAGCATCTGTAACATTGAGGTATTGCAACTTGGACACAAATGCATTGGTGGGCTCAGGTCCTAATGGCATGGAAATGGAAAATCACTTCTGAAAAATAGGCTACCAAATGCTTGTGGGTAGGGAAAAAGTGAGTGTTACAATATACATCGTGGCTTGCCTTTATTGGTTTTACATTCTCTCCCTGCAGGCTAAAGATTCAGATTGTGTTGACGGGAAAGGATAAAGATCTTTACAATTTTTAATTCACCCTTTCAAAATCTATAAAAAGCAAAGATAATCAGGCTAAACATAAGCCTCAAACAACAACATCTATTTTTTTTTCTATTTCTAGTAAAGTTTGTAAATACTGTCGTTTGCACAGCACTTATCTACATCTTACGCCTCTTTTCCCACTCTGTTTGAAAGCCTAATTTCATTAAATTATGTCTGTTTTACAATGTATTAATTTTGCATTGCTTGAAGTGGCTTTTAGCAAAAGATGCTGTTTTGTTTATTATTTTTACTGAATAACAGACGGATCCTCTACACACCCATGAGCAGCAAAATACTTGGCTAAATTACTAGGTCGGCAGAATGAAAATTAATTTATTTGTTTGGAAACTGGAAGGTTGTAGAGTGGCTCTGGCTGAAAGCTGAAATTCTGCAGTTTTGCTTGCATCCGAAAAGACTAGACTATCAGCTATGCAAGTTAAGAATGTAATAAATTAAGTTAGCACAACATTCTAAAACCCCTACCCCAAGGAAGCTTCAGAACAGCTCAATTTTGTGTTTGGAATGATATGAACCCCTTGGAATCATTTTATTGCTTTTCTTGCTATCTACAGTACATCGTCTTCCTTGAATATTATTTATTATAAAGCAGCTTTCCTATAGTGACTCCAAGGACAAGCATAGTGGCAGAGCGGTTACATATTTTTCCAGACTGAATGGTGAACTGGCACATTACAACAGTCATATGGTGGCTACAGAGGAATTGTGATTTTAACTGCCTCAAAATAATCTTTATCTATGATGTCAAGTGCCTGAAAAGCATATAAATTCACCTGCATGATTGATTTAATTCAGCATTACCTCCAAGCAGTGAAGCTCTGATATTTATATTTTTGCCCAGTATGCCAGATGCTTTGGTAGAGTGTTTGCAGAACATATAGGTAACTACACAATCTATGTACTAAATTATCATTAGAGCGCATGTGGCAAATCAGTTAAATTTAATATAACAGCTGGAAAGCATAGATAAAATATTTCATTATGTATGCTTAAAGTGTACCTGAAATACTTCAAAAAGATTTATACTTACCTGGGGCTTTCTCCAGCCTTCTGTAGTCCATGGGCTCCCTTGTTCCCTGTGTCAGGAGCATTTTACCAGCAACTACCGAGGGAGCTAACTGACTACAGGAACATACATATGAAAAAGCCACAAGTTGCACAGGATAGTGGTAATAGAATATCGGTAGTATTACCAATATTTTACTGAATGAATATAGTAAAATATTGGTAATATTTACCAATATTTTACTATGACCTAAGCTCTCCCTACTCTCACACAGAACCCTCCTCTTGTGGTGCCTAACCCTTAACCTCCCTTGTTGATGCCTAAGCCTTAGCTCCCCTTTGGTGGTGCCTAACCCTTAACCCCACCACTAGTGGTGTTTAACCCTTAATCTCTGCAGTGACAAATAGTGGCTACAAATCATAGGTGCAATAGTGGCTATCCATTGAAAAAACAGCTACAAATAGTGGGAAGAAATAACAGCTACACATTGAAAAAAAAAAAAGCAGCTACAAATTGTAGCGCTATAACTGCTATACATAGAAAATAGCAGCTACAAATAAAGGCTACAAATTGTAGCAGTTTAATACTGTGTGTGGCAAGAGGTCTGTACAGCTGCTAAAATGAATTGGGGAGATAGCCACGCCCTTTTAAACTTGCAGTATGTTTAAATGATTCTACTACAGGGAGCTGGAGAAAGCCCCAGATAAGTAAAAAATCATTTTGCTGTATTTGTCTCAGGTATAAATAGTAGTATGCATGCACTAAAAGAGGAACTCCAGTGAAATAATGTAATAAAAAAAGTGCTTCATTTTTACAATAATTATGAATAAATTATTTAGTCAGTGTTTGCCCATTGTAAAATCTTTTAAATCCCCGATTTACATTCTGACATTTATTACATGGTGACATTTTTAGTGTAGGCAGGTGATGTAGCTGCTGCTTGCTGTTTTAGCAGTTGGAAACAGCTGTAAATAGCTATTTCCCACAATGCCGCAAGGATCACAGACAGGAAACTACCAAGAGTACATACTCCGAATTTTTTTGTGGGAGGGGTTTCACCACAATATCAGCCATACAGCGCCCCCTGATGGTCTGTTTGTGAAAAGGAATAGACTTATCATGTAAAAGGGGGTATCAGCTACTGATTGGGATAAAGTTCAATTCTTAAAGGTGGCCACACACCATACAATTTTTGAAATATCTGTTCAATTTAAGAATTGCAATCAATTTTTCTGACTGATTGTAACATTTAAAAAATATGACCAATGTACCACACACCTATGTTCAATTTTTTCCTCAATTATGATAAAACTGATTGGAAACTCAGAGAAAATTGCTTGGGTGTGTATATTAATAAATTGACAATCCAACACACACCATACAATCTTTAGAAAGATTGAAGAAAAATATCTGGTGTTCCGGATCGATAAAAATAGAAGAAAACGGGAAATCCGATTAGATTTTTCAGTCGAATGAAAAAAAAGCTTTCGATTTTTTCGGGAGATCCGATCGTTTATATCGAATTGCCGTAAAATCGGATAATTTTATTGTATCGTGTGTGGTCACCTTTAGTTGGAGTTTCTGTTTAAGTCTGGGGAAAATGTATAACAATTATGTTGTGATCAATAATGCAATGTACTTCTTAATAATGAGCCAAAATTCCAAGTTTGCATAATTACAGCATGAAATTTGCAATTATGACACAAAATCGTAATTTTCAAAAAAATAATAATGTCAAAAAAATCATAATTCATTATTGAATCTTAATTTTCTGTTTAATTTTATGTTACTTGTAAGTCCATGTAATTACATGAAATTATGAGTAACATATCATAATTTTAGTTTTTTACACCAAAATGTGTTCTACGCAAAAATTTGTGACAAAAATAATCATAAATCATAATTACAAAAATAATTGTAATAACAAAAAACGTTGTATTGAAAATAATTGTAAATATGACAAAAATATTGTAATTTGCATGTAGTTGTAATTAGGCAAAATTTAGCATAATTTTTCACAATTATGGTTTTTCAATTAGATCGTCATTGCAATTATACACAACCAAGAAATCAAATTTGATTTCAAGAAATCAAAATTAGCACATTATGAGCATCACTAGTACGCCCCTCTTGTGACCACTCTGCACTGTATTCCAGAAATCTCCACCCTATTTCCACATCACCACACCCTATATCACATCAATCATGACGCCACTTTCCACTGACAAATATTCTAAGGTTCAGATCAGTGGCTTCAACAAACCATTCAATTAATGACAAAAAGAGAGGTAAGTGGTGTGAACACCAAACTTTTCTCCCAGAAGGAACCATGAGTCAATAGGCTGCAGCAACAATGCATTAAGTTGCTTCCAGGGAAAGAGGAAGACCTGGACAGAAGCTACAGTTTGACCTTCTTCAAGCATCCAGTGAAGTTAAAACTACCCTAGTCTTATTTTAGTTAGGGAAGGGGAATGTGGGCAAAAACTTAAAGAAAGCCATAGGCTGTATGACAATTAAAATAGTTTTTAGAACATTGAATAAACTATTATTAAATATATACAACATCTACAAAACATGCTACTTTCAACTGGTTTCTGATTGGTGTGTCAATCAAACATTTACTTTGTATGTTTAGTACTTTTTATTAACTGAGCGTAAGCAGGAGTAGCAGGACTCAGTGGTAGCTCAACTCAAAACTGTGGATTTTCCCTGATCAATGTTTCATGAGGCAAATGTCAGCTTTTTACCTGAACAAGTAAACATCACATAGCGTATGGTCACCCTTAGTCCCATTACAGTCTTCTAAAAAAAACTCTTTTTCCTTTCAGTTTTAGTGTAAAACAGAAAGGTTTAAATGCAAGATGAAAGCATATTTTCCCATGTTTTCTTAGCAATGACCCTAAGACTACAGAGCAGCATCAAGAACAACAGATTAGGATCATAGAGTACAGACTTTGGGCACTTGCAATATAGTTTCCTTTAGTATCAGGATTACAGAATATATTTCCCTTGGCACATTATACCCATTCAGCTGCCAAAAGCAAACATATTTGAGCTGTTGGAAAGTTCCCATTAATACATAAGACTGGTAATACATTTTTCCAGCAGCACAGAAAGATGAAACAATACCTTGCTGTAGAGCTTAATATGATTTTCTAACTGATACTACATTTTTAAAGACTGAACATTCCACTAAAGCAGAAAGTCTGTGTTTGGTAGGGGTCAGCGTGGTCCTGCAAATTTTATTGGATTATAATTTTATGGAAGCTTTGGAGGTGTCCAGAATGTGTACAGGAAGAACAATGTTACCTTATTAGGCACTAAATACAAAAACAAAAATATTTTCTATGGTTTAACAAAAAAAAATCTTCAAATTAGTCTAAACAGGTGTATATTAGAAACTATATTGCTTTGTGACTACTCTACTGCGTTCCATGCCACTTGATGATACAGAGTCAAATAGCAGCACTTACTTTACCCACAAAGCTTTCTATGTACTCACTTGGCAGATCATGTGGAAGTTTAAGTTGGTGAGTACAATGAAAAATAATTTGTGGGTCTTGGTAATGCATAACATTTAATAAAGGTGTCCATTAAAAAAGGAGCAGGAAATAGCCTAAAGTAGAATTACTGATATTCTACTACGTAATTCATATAGCAAAATATTTTACTATGGCATAACCTAACCCTACTTTCACACATTACTATCCATTTACTTCTGCAAAGCCCTAAGTAAGACTCCCTTGGTGGTGTGTCTAGCCCTAAGATCAATCTCAGGGCTAGGCACATCACAGCCGCAGTTTCACTATTTTATCGCTTTTTAAAAGGATGCACCATTTTCAACCATTCTACTGGTAGTTTAGATAGTTGATAACAGCATGCAATGTCAATCTGCATTTCATAAAGCTAGATTTTTATGCATATTAAGCAATTTTGGTAGCAATGGCATGTATGGGGCTTTGCTATTCACCACCAAATTCGGCACAAAATTATGCATAAATTACGTGTAAAAAAATGCTTAATTACAATTAGGAACAATTGACTACGAAATTAATTATGTTATTTCCCCAAAATTTCGCATTACGATTACAATGCGTAATTGCGCATTGCGATCATTACTAGCAGAGAGCTCCTTGATCAGAACACCTTCCTTTGTGCTGTAAGCTAACCTTCTACTCTACAGAAGCAGACTACTAGCTCACCCTTCCTCCTTCTCCACAGGTTTCCTCTCTCCTGGCCTCCCCCTCTATCCTGGCTTCCTTCCCCACACCCTGTCTGACTCACTCCACTTTACCTAACCCCCATCAATTCTGACTGCCCTTTTCATCCTTCAATTCCCTTCCCACACCTTTGTTGACCCCCTCAGCCCTGACTGCTCCCCCCATCCTAACTTAACTCCCCACACCCTGTTTAACCCTCACCACCCTAACTACACCCCTCAGTTCTGTCTGCCCCCTACTTCCTCGCTTTTCCCCCTCCCACCCTGATTGACTTCTCCACACTTACTACACCTTGAAACCTGATGCCAACCTCAATTTTATGTACACACACATACACGCATACACACACACACACACACACACACACACACACACACACCCACACACACTACACACACACACACACACACACACACACACACACACACACACACACTAACACACACACATACACACACACACACACACACACACACACACACACACACACACACACACTAACACACACACATTGGCTGAGACCTACTATATGTATAGGGCTATCTTTTATACTAACTACACCAAAATGTGTTGTACTTTTGAAATCAAAAACACTGCAGTGTGAATGCTCCCATAGGGAGTCACTGCACTAACGATTTGCCGATACCAGCAAAAATGCCGTAGAATCACCGGCAATGTGTAACAGCCCTTAGTTATAATTACCTATCCTACATTCTCACTTTCTTCCCCCCATGTTGGCTGACGTCTTAATTCTGGTTGACCCTGTCTACCCTGACTAGCCTTTTCATACAGACTGCCCCACTATCTGGACTTATCCATCCACCCCGGCTAACCATCCCTAAGCTGGATGACCTTTCCACCATACCTTACTCTCTTTGATGACTGCCACACTCCATTCTGCCTGACTTTCAACAAGAGACAAACAAATACATTATACATTTTACTAACTGTGCTCCAAAACCACTCTCCTATGCCATCTCTCCTCTCCATAGAACAGTACATGCTGTGTTCAGCTACAGCTTTACAGCATGTCTACCCAGCACTTATTCCTTGAAGTGTTGCCCTAATGATCAATCAATGATCTATAAAGGTGATAGTAGAGAGTGTGTCTAAACCTTAACATGACATGCAAAGAGCAAGGGGGGGGGGGGGGAGAAATGTTAGAAAGGGGCTATTTTGGGGGGGAATTATGGAAGGGAGGGCCCATCAAGATGCTTTCTGGGGGTCCAACTGATTTCTAGTTATGCCCCTGGCCCATACATTACTTGATTTGTGGTATCAGTATCTAGCAGTATCTAGCAATATCCAGCAAATTTGATCATAATGGTTGAATCTGCTAGAGATAGATGTGTCAACGTGGCTGCTTAATTGTAATTTCAATCAATTTCTGGTCAAAATGAATCAAAATGATCTGTATGCTGGAAAGATCTCATTTGATAAGGCTTGGGCAGGTGCATGGCGGTAACAGTGTTTGATTGCCCAATGACCAACAGACCTGATATACCCTTGGGTGATCTCAAACCATGTGTAATATGTTACCACTGGGCCCATGATGAGTGTTGAAATGATGCTTAAGCTCACCTTCCTTTAGCATGCTCCTTCTGTTTTCTATTTCTTTTCTCCACTGCTCCCAGGTGCCTGTAGCCTGTGACCTGACGGCACACAGGTGATCATCTATGTGCCACTGGGTCATGGTGTACAGGCGTCCCAGCGGCAATGAAGAGAAGATGCAGGAGGAGGCATGCCAGAGAAGAGGTGAACTCTGCAACACCCACCATGCGTCTTTGTAGTGCATATCATATCAGAGAGACAGGGGTGGGGAGGATGGCAGGTCACAGCAGGCAAAGGCGGCTGCACAGATTTCTGATAGATTTCATGCTGAATCTTTTGGAAATGTGTGTGCACTACACTGGCAGCAGCAGAACCCTCTCTGATCAGAATCAATCAGAGAGGGATCAATCAGATTTATACTGTTTTCTGGAATTAAACTTAATGCAAACATACATTGTTAAAACCGTTTCTGATGTAAGCTATACACTCTGCGTTCTTTCATTTTCATACATGTGTGCCATCCACACACAACCACACTCATGCACAAAGATAGTGTTATATGTGGAAGCAGGGCCTGCTGCCTGCAACCAGAGACTGATGGAGTAAGCCAGAATGATCATCACAGTGGGCAACAGGAATCTGCGTGAAAAACAGGACCATAGATCCGTCTGCCACAAACTGCAGCCACTTCATTTTTCTTAATGCTTCCGGACCATAGTCAGGGCCGGATTTGTACTTTTTACCGCCCTAGGCCCACTGTCACCAGGACACCAGGGGGTTATGCGAGTCAGCCATAGGGGACAATCCAATACTACATGGAGGAGGAGCATGCTTGGAATTGCAGTACCTCTATTGGGGGGAAGCACAGTGGTGCCTCTATGGAGTGGAGGGGGAAGCATTATGGGAGCAGGGGTGCTCATCCGGACTCCGGATATCCATGTAACCCGGATATCCAAACTTTTTTCCGCTATCCGATTTGGATTCAGATTCCGTATTTTTTAGCTATCTGTGGATATTTGGGCGCATAACGCGGACATCCATGGATATTGCGGATATCCAGATCCGAAATACTGTAACTGAGAATGACGTCCTGGAGCCAATCAGAGCGCTCCCAGCAGAAGCCCTAGCACCCAATCACAGAAAGGAACACTGGCCAGCCCCCCTATATAATAAGGAGGGCTGCCATGATGAGAAATAGCGTCTCAGCTTGCTGAATGCTCACTGAGAGACATGCTCCAGAGCTGGTGGCCTAGCAAGGGCTGTAAAGCTGTTCAGTAATTAACCCCTTCACTACTATCACTACACTATTGTTAAATCGTTAATTAGCTTGATTGATGTCATAGTGTGACAGTCTGAGTGTGTACTCCAGTGCTGCTGGGCTTAGCAAGGGCTGTACACAGTGATAAACCGAAAGTTGTTTAACCCCTTCACTACACTGTTGTTAAATCGTTAATTAGCTTGAAGTCATTTGTGTGTGCTGCAGACAGCTGCTATGTGTCTGTGTGTGTGCTGTGCACAGACCAGGCCAGCTGCTGTCTGCTGGCCAGCTATTAGACTTAGATATAGGTTAGGTTAGGGATTAGGGGATAGGATTACTGTGTTATTGTGTAGTTAGTACTGTAGTACTGCAGTCAGTGCTAGTAGTTGTTAGAGTAGTAGTACTACTGTGTTAGCTTTCTACAGAACTGCTGTGCTATGAGCAGTGCCAGTGTGACAGTTAGTGTGCACTAGTGTCTTCTCCTCTGCTGCCTGACTGTCACTCGCCACTTGGCACGTGTCCCGTGGCACTTGGCATGTGTCCCGTGGCACTTGGCACGTGCTACTTTTTCATGTGGCACTTGGCACTTGCCAGCCACGTGTCACATGGCATGCTGGGAGCACTGGTGCCTCTGTGGAGTGGGGGGACATGTTGGGAGCAGTGGTGCCTCTGTGGAGTGGGAAGGGGCCTTTCTGGGCACAGTAGTGCCTCTATGGAGTATGGGGGAGCATGATGGGAGCACTGGTGCCTCTATGGAGTGGTGCTGGAAGCAGTGGTGCTTCTTTAGAGGGGTAT
The DNA here is from genome assembly GCF_040937935.1 of Hyperolius riggenbachi. Lineage (NCBI taxonomy): Eukaryota > Metazoa > Chordata > Amphibia > Anura > Hyperoliidae > Hyperolius > Hyperolius riggenbachi. The sequence goes on from NC_090650.1 coordinate 234,559,388, forward strand.
GGGACATGCATGCAATCACAGCAGCTACTTACAAGTAAGAACTCACAAGCTGGCAGCTGCTGAAGCCACAGGATGCAGAAGTATTCAGAGCCAGAAATGCAATCCTCCAGCTTTCTGCACTAAGGTGCCTCTTCTCTGTGTACGGGAAAACTGCACTCAGAGCCATGCTTCTCTACCTCGGCTCTTCCCATGTGAGCAACAGTCCCAACTTCCGAGCAGCTGATCACTCTCTTCCTCCCCACTGCTTTTGTGTCAGGACTCGGAAGGGAGGTGAGAAGGGACAACCAGCTGCTGTGGCCCTGCTGATTAGTGTATGGAGATCTCTCTGCCTGAGCCCTGGGGGTCTCTGACTTGTTATCAGTGTCAGCCCCAGCGGAGTTGGAGACCTTGGTGCAGGCGCAGCTGCTGTCCCTCCATGCGGTCCAGCCGCTGTAATACTACTGCCACTCTTTTCCTCAGACTGCAAACACACAAGGACAGGCAGCAGGATGCAAAGCGGGTGGTTGTGGATGGAACTGCCAACGGTCTGTCGCAATGTGGGGATAGCAAATGGCACAGGCGGCTCCCCACACGCCCCAAACATTCTGGCGCCCTAGGCACCAGCCTTGATGGCCTTTCCCGAAATCTGACCCTGACCATAGTATCAAACAGTACACTACAATGCAATTATTTTTTACTTTACTGATGTTGTAGAGGAATGCAAGAGTTAAAAATATATGAAACAAATTAAACATGAAAATCTGAATGCATAATGCAATCTAAACTAAATCTGATGTATTTAGAAGATTGTAAAGATTTTCATATTTACAATCAAAATACTTAACAGTAACTGTACAGCAGGAGGCATATCTGCTGTATAGTGTGTTTATTTTGGCTCCTGTGGAATTTGTGAGTGAACACAACAGTATGTAAAGCACTATTATAAACAGAATAGAAAGCTGCGTATGTTTACTAATACAATATTTCAGTTATGGCAAGTTTTTCACATTCACAGTACTTTCTACTCTTGTGATGTGCCCTTTCCTGAAGATGTATTTTATTTAGAGTGTATTTCTTTCAATGGTTGTTTACACATTCATCTTTTTGTGACAGCCTGCCCAAACAATGTATAAATAAAAGGGCAGGCTGACAGCGGCGCAAATTGTATCTCTATGAAAGCAAAATGGTACATGGTGAAAAGCTTTGGAGACTAGCTTAGAAATGCCCATTTATTAACTGGGAGCTCATTTTTTTATTTTATAAAATATTCCATGAACAATACAGTGAAGTCTGCCAAGTCTGGTTATACTGCTGAAAATGCATTTATTTTGTCATACTAGTTAGATCATTCATTATTTATTTAGTGAATGGTTGTATAATTATCTAGTGGATGCAAATGCCTATATTGCACAATGAGTATAGAGACATCTATGCATGTGAACTCCATGGTTTCTACTAAAGAACTCTATAATCTTTTAATGATTGCAATTAATCTTTGTATATAGTTTTCCTAGTTGAAAGCAATATTTCTACAGTTGAAAAAAAACTGCATTCCATGAAATTAATTTAGATGCACATTTAAAATCTTTTCACACAACCGACAGGGCAATGATAAAAAGCTACACTTAAGGCTTAGTTCACACTGTAAGAACTTTTTTTACTGCTAGTGATTTGAAAAGCTCTTGCTAATGCATTGCTATGGGGTATTTTTATAAAATCCCATTTCTCAAGTGTGAACACACCCATAGCATTACATTAGCAAGAGCTTTCAAAATCCTGAGCACTTGGAAAAAGCTCCTGCGGTGTGAACCAGCCCTTACAAAGGTCCCAGTCATGGTTTTAAAGAAAACTCTGTGGTTCTGGTAGTTGTAATGCAAATACCATTTTTCTAGGCTTATCTCAGGACTCATTCAAACAGGTAAGTAAAGGTAGGTAGACATGCTAAATTACATTTGGCACAGACAGCCAATACGGACCATCTTGCCAAAAAAAATTGCATATGTTCAGTTGCCCCTGATGTTGCATAACAATCCAACATGCTGGATCTTCATTGAGTGTGGTGCCTGACCGAGCCCTGATTGCAACAATCTCCTCCTCGCATAGCCCTCCAGGAGCCATTCTGCTGTGTGTCATGTAAAGAGGTGGAAAGAAGGGTGCCACTGGGAAATGCTAACCAACATATGGCAACCTCCTGAAATTGTTCTTTTGTGCTTCATGCCGTAATCCCCTCTGCCCCCTCAATAGAAACAGGGGTATAGCTAGCCTGTAGCCTAGTGATGTATCTGTACAGAACCTGGTCCCAACTCCAGAACTGTCACTAATGGGGTTAAGTTTGAATTCCTGTGGGCATTAGTAATTGTTCATGTGTACCTTAAAGAGAACCTGAGGTGGGTTTCTAAGAATGATATCTGCACACAGAGGCTGGGTCTGCCTATACTGCCCAGCCTCTGTTGCTATCTCAATCCCCCCAAAGTTCCCCCTGCACTCTGCTGTCCCCCATAAATCACAGCCGTGCTGTCGACACGCAGTGGGCTGTGTTTACCTGTGTAGTGTCACTCTCGCCGCTCCCCCCACCTCCTGCATAGCTCCGGTCCCCACCCGCGTCCCTTCCCTCCAATCAGCAGGATGGAAAGGGACACGGGCAAGGACATGAGCTATGCAGAAGGCGGGGGGAGCAGCGAGAGTGACACTATATAGGTAAACACAGCCCGCTGCAACATGCTGCGTGTCAACAGCGCATCTGTGATTTATGGGGGACAGCAGAGCACAGGGGGAACTTAGGGGGGATTGAGATAGCAACAGAGGCTGGGCAGTATAGGCAGACCCAGCCTCTGTGTGCAGATATCATTCTTAGAACCTCACCTCGGGTTCTCTTTAAGTCACCTAGCTAGAAAGAGTATTTAAAACATCTGTAAACCATGAAGTACAAACATGTATAGATGATACATTTGTCATGGAAAAGAATACTTTTCTCCTACACAGTGCTTAGTCCAAGAAAACATAATTAAATTATTTTTGATGCAGTCAAGCAAGGGTGAACAGCCAGTGAAAGAATGTAGTCATCGCTGCCATCTAAAGAAAATTTGAGCAATATAACAATAATGTTTTCATAGTGCACATAAGGAATTAAGAGAAAGTGAGATAGAGAAGCTGTTTCTTTTGGTAGTGTTTTAATAATATTATCATATTTTAAAGGAAAAAAAAAAAGAAAAGAACAGCATGGCGTAACACAATTTTTCTCAGTTTTCACCAATTATATTTCAAATTAAGCAGCGTTACTGTAGATACATATTTTATTTGGCTACTCTTCCTGTTTATCATAACACTGAAATTATGTTGCTAATACAAAGTGGTGTTGGAATTTGAGTTAGAAAAAGTACATCTTTTCCTGTTTTATAGAATTTGTTGTTCTTGTATCACAATCTTAATGTAACGATCGGTGTCAGCACGCAGAGAGAATGTGATTATTGGTGATCTGCAGTATCACCAAGAATACAGATATATACCTGTTTATTGATGATCTGCAGAATCACCGATAATACGGATATATTGCTAACCTCTGGACACCTATATAGTGTGAGTGTTTGGTGCAACAGTAATAACTTTGAGTGAGGACCACCCGAGGAGCAGGTGGTCCTTGGCAGTATGAGAAATACCTCTCTTTGGATCTTGCAGCAGCCTGAGACATCCAAGGGGGCAGAGTCCCAGGCTGAGTAGCAAGAAGACCCGGGGGCTAGTGACCCCTGGAAGATGGGCGTCACAAGCAGGTCTGGAGAATAACACCAATGCTAATACAGTTCCCTAGTCTTATGTGCGAGGTCCGTGGTCTCAGCACCCTGGAACTAGTCTGGAGCATAACACAAATGATAATACAGTTCCCTAGTCTTGGATGCGAGGTCCGTGGTCTCAGCACCCTGGAACTCGTCTGGAGTATAACACAAATGATAATACAGTTCCCTAATCTTGGATGCGAGGTCCGTGGTCTCAGCACCCTGGAACTAGTCTGGAATATAACACAAATGATAATACAGTTCCCTAGTCTTGGATGCGAGGTCCGTGGTCTCAGCACCTTGGAACTAGTCTGGAGTATAACACAAATGATAATCCAGTTCCCTAATCTTGGATGCGAGGTCCATGATCTCAGCACCCTGGAACTAGTCTGGAGTATAACACAAATGATAATCAAAAGTAATCTGGCTCAGTGTGAATTCCCAGGTCCTCCTGGTTCAAACACACTGTAGGATCTGACTATGGTCTCAATGCTTCTGATAAGCTGATCCATCTCCTGCTGGCATAAAGGTCCTGACTTCTGGCTCGCACGCGTAGTTCTCCATCCAGGTGCACTAACAGACCCAGCCACACCAGACGCACACTGCAGCGTGCAAACCGCCGCGTTGGACGCGGAAACAGCCGCCTTGCTGCCAGTACACGAGGCGGCTTTTCCGCGTTTTTTCACACTTAAATGTTAAAAATGGGGAAGAAAATGTTATTTTTGTTATTATGCAAGAGGCATGACTGTGCTTATAAGGTCTGGCTAAATGCCTTTTCTGTTGTATCAGCCCACATTTCTTTAGCAAGGTTAGCAGTAAAATCCCTGTACTACTACTAAAAATATGAGCTCTACATGTTGCTGTTCATTTGTATTTGTCCAAGCACGTTTTGTTATAGAACTAGCTTTTGTGAGTCATTTCTTCTTTTACATTATCTGAATCAGCAATGAATAGTATCACATGAACATGTACATCAACAAATAAAAAGTTACACGAGAGCCCGATGTAGTGTAGTATGTACTGGTAAGGAAGGATGAATTGATGAGAGAGTAAGTACCGTATATTTACACTCACAAGCCAGGGTTACCACTCAGGAAACCACTGTAGATTCAGGTGGGGAGATTAAGCCTCTCCCCATTCAGGGTTAAGAAGTCGCTCTCCGTGGATCAGATGAAAGGGGTAACACGCCTCCACCAGGGGTGGACTCGTATAGTACAAGGTGAACAGAGGCGCCAAAAGAATAAAAATAGATAAAACTTTTAAAAGATGGGGAGGCCATGGTGGACTTACCTCCTCCAAGCAGACACAAAAACATATTAACGTTTAAAACATAGAAAATGTATTAATACACTCCAAAGTTCTTTGCAACGTGTTACATAGTTATGATCCTGCTTCATCAGGCAATGGGGTAGGAGTATATGGCTGTGGGTCAGAGACAATAAACCGGCACATGCACACTGTAGTTTACAATTACAAATATATAGAGTGCGGTACAACAAGGCGTGAAGTCATAAATAAATAGCTAGGTCTAACACAAATTAATAAAACAGCAAAAAAGTGACTAGAAGCAGTGATGAGTGAAAATGCCAATATTCTTTTTGCATTAATATTCGCAAAAATAATGTAAAATTTGATTTTAGAGTGAAAATGTCATCGAAAATACGTTTTGTTATTTTTCATGTTTTTCGTGAATTTCACAGTAAAATATTGTTTCGCAAAAAATATCGCTCTTTTTTATGGTAAAAAATACCGTATCCTTGCATTTTCGAGGAAAACACGAAAAAATTGAAGATTCAAGCACCCTTTCGCGAAAGTTTTCACAAATCAAAAATAAGACCTTCAATGCAAAAATGACTTTGGCGAAAATTCACAAGCAAAACTTGATGCGGGAGGGGAGGAGGAGAGAGGGGAGAGGAGGGAAAAGGAGGTGGGGCCGATGGGGGGGGGCAGGGCCAGCAAGGGTGTGGGGTGTGGGACCATCACATACTGTATAAATCAAAGGTGATGGAATCACTATGTAATTGACAAAGGTACGTCTATCATAAATGTTGGAGGAGACAATAGTAGATATATGAACAAACATAATAAAGGGGAAAAGGGCCTGATCCAATTCACTTTTTCTCTTAAAGCCTGGTACACATGTTCAATTATGATTGGCCTATAACTGACCAATTTTGCCATCTCTATGTATTTAGAGATGGCTCAAACCTCCGATTTTGGGTTTGCGAACCTCGAACGCGAACCTCCGCAAAAAGTTTGGTTCGCGCAAACTCCCTCCCCCCCGCAGAGACACTCATATAGCTGTCGGTCATTGCTTCATTGTGATATGCAAGCCCCTTCACCGCAGCAAGGTAACGATCATGAAGGGGAATTGACACATGTACATGCCTTTTGTTTTGTTGTTGCAGCTGCAGTGCAGCCAGAACAATTTGGCAGGCATGTACACGCACTAGAAAAAAATATTATAGTAGCTGCTGCTAGCAGTGGCCTTAAAAATTCAGTAATCCGCCTGGAGTCCTGGACCCTGTTGGTGGTGGTGGAGAAGGCAGTCAAGCAGCCTGCAATCAGAGATGCTGTGTGGGGAGTGACTAAGTCTTGGGGCAGGCAGTCACATGGCGTGCAGGCAGAGATGCTGTGTGTGAAGACTGACAGTCTTCGGGCAGGCCTTACCATGCTTTGCAGACCACGTGGTCAGATGGACCCTTGATCCAACGCTGTGTGCCAGAGATGACACCACTGGCCTTTCAACATCATGGTACAGTTTGGGTATCACCTTTTTTGTGAAATAAATGCAGCCTGGTATCTTCCACTGCTGTGTGTGGCTTTGCTTTTGTGTGCTGCTTTTCCTCAGGTGGTCATCCCATTGCAGTTTGTGCTTTGTCATCATGTGCCTTCGTAAGGAAGTTGTCCCTACGCGGGTCTTGGTCATTCCACAGCTCAATTTTTGGTGGCAGAGAGTACAGATGGCATTGCTCTCATCTGAGGCAGACACACAAAAAATTTTTCACACCGCTGAGCCCTGGGGTGATGGCACTTTGGTGATGGTGGCCAACTGAGTGTTAAGTCCGGTGCCAGAATCACAGCAGGAGGAGGAAGATATGTCACGGTTCCGTGTGGAAGCTGAGGAAGATGAGGTGTGTTAAATAGTCAACTACGTCCTGACAATCTTGGGGTTGATGGCACGTGCCTTCTGAACACTGTACTTTGGTCCAGGGCCGCACAAAATCACGACAGCACGACCTTGAACAGACCTGCCGAATGGCCTGCCTCTGCCTGTTTTGCCTATATTGGGGGGAGATGAAGGGAAAGGTAAGCACTAACTTGACTAATACAATGTGCAGTCACACAGGTGCAGTGAAAGGTATGCAGTGACTGGTATTACAAAACAATGTGTAGCTGTCACACAGGTGCAGTTAACAGGTGTGCATGGAGTGGAATATTACACAGCGTGCGGTCACACAGGTACTGTGAACAATTATGCAATGACTAGTATTACAAATTTGCAGCTGTCACACACACAGGTACCGTGAACAGGTGCAGTGACACTGCATGTGCTCACATAGGTAGGTGGGTGCACAGAACAACAGGTAGGTATATCCAGTGATGGGTATTAGAAATGTGCAGCTTTCACACACACACACAGGTATCGTGAACAGGTAATGTGACTGGTGGTATTAAATATCACACTGTGTGCGCTCACGTAGGTAGGTGGGTGCACTGAACAACAGGTAGGTATATGCAGTGATGGGTATTAAAAATGTGCACCTATCACACACACACAGGTACCATGAACAAGTACATTGACTATTGGTATTCAATATCACACTGCGTGCGCTCACGTAGGTAGGTGGGTGCACTGAACAACAGGTAGGTATTTGCAGGGATGGGTATTACAAATGTGCACCTGTCACACACACACACAGGTACCATGAACAGGTGCAGTGACACTGCGTGCGGTCACATAGGTAGGTGGGTGGGTGCACTGAACAAAAGTTAGGTATATGCAGTGATGGGTATTACAAATGTGCAGCTGTTACACACACAGGTAGTCACTGAATGTGCTGGGCCTCACAGGGGCACAGTAGGAATTACCAAGGGGCCAAGGTCCCACCAGCAGCTAAGACTGACTGACAGGGCTGTATATGCAACACAAGTGTCTGTGGGACACACACAAAAGAACAACATTAGCTCTTAAAAGAGCTGTTGAGGAGTGCTTTTTAACAATAAGTATCAGCAAGAAAGAGCAACCTAACAAGCCTAACTGTAGCCTAACTAAGCTTTCCCTAATGTCTCTGCAGCACCTCTCCCTTCTTTAATTACTGCAGCCACACGAGTGAGTGAAATGCCTGACGCTGCCTGCTTTTTATAAGGGGGGGGGGGCTCCAGGAGGTAGTGTAGTCTGATTGGCTTTCCTGTGCCTGCTGATTGTAATGTATAGGGTCAAAGTTGACCCTAATGATGTAGTATAGGGGGCAGGTGGAACCGCCATAAAGTTTGAGTTCGTTCGCAAACGCGAACCACTGAGGTTCGCGTGAATAAGTTTGCGGGTGAACCGTTCGGGCCATCTCTATATGTAGTATGAAGATGAACAGATATTGAATACATTAAAGCGGTTTAAAACTCTGGCAACATTTTCAACAAAAATGTGTTTTCCTACTTTTTATAACCCATACAATTATCATATTTGCTTTTGTGCACAAGTATTATTATTCATTTAGACATTATAACTTCCCAAAGTTCAGTTAATTTATTTTTAAAGCTGCTGGTGCATTTTATTTCTTTTGTTGTAAATGCAGCCACCAGTGATTTCTGACCTGTGTTTCACCCCAGGACTCATCAGCTGAAATCCAGCACAGCCAGAGAATGTTTACATAAATGTATCACATAAAAAATGTGTACACAAGATACGCTTAACAGCAGTTTGGATGCGGGTTCTCCCTGCAGAAGAAAGAGTCAGCCCTGTGATGTAACCCTTTGAATGCTGTTCTCCCATGTGTCTCTCAGATCACGTTTGTTGTATTGTATGAAATATACCCCACATTACTGGATGAGCAACAGTATGACTCCTTTGCAAAGTATAATCATCCGCCAGGCAACCTGGGCAGGTGCCTGGGGCCTAGTGGGTGTCATGGGACCCACATTCCACCTTATTTGACCTCTCTTCTTCACTTCAGCTTACCAAAACGACCACAGGTGGAGAATTCTATTACCTTGCCTAAGGCCCCATTACATCATTACATCTTAATCCATCTATTTTCCTTCTACACAACATTACTGAATATTAATTATGACTGTTTATTCTGGTGCTTTTTTTCCACAGTGTCTGAAAATTCCCATGTCCCTATTCAATTACTGTTTCTTCTTAGTCTTCTCACAGGAGGTATTTTTACATCTTAATATCTTACATCATCAATAAAATACCTTTTAAGCTTCCAGCAAACAAGACATTATGTAGTTTATATTTTAGTACTTTTTTAATTGGTAGGTGATGCATTTTTTTATTTTTTGTAGAAAAGATAAAAAATGATCTCCTAAGAGAAAACTCGACCTCAGATTGCCCCCCCCCACCTCCCCGCCAAAATAAATAAACAAATAAATTTTATATATATATATATATATATATATATATATATATGTATATATATATATGTATGTATGTATATATATATATATATATATATATATATATATATATATATATATAGTATATATATTATATATATATATATATATATATTTTTTTTTTGGGCGGGGAGGGGGGGGGGCAATCTGAGGTCGAGCTTTCTCTTAGGAGATCATTTTTATATATGTATATATATATATATATATATATATATATATATATATATATATATATATATATATATATATATATATATATGTATATGTATATATATATATATATATATATATATATATATATATATACAGTATATATATATATATATATATATGCCAGCACAGTGCCAGACACATTTATCTTAATGTAGACAGTCTATTTATAACACTGCAGAAAGTTTTCCACAGTTGCTTGTGATAAATACATTAGTGGCCACCATTAGACAGTTACTGGAAATTAATGTGAACAACAGTTATTACATGTGACAAAACTTTCATGTCTCTACAAAACTTGACATATTCAAAGGGGATAGAAGTGAAGTATTTTTAATCTGCATACCTTGAACTTCTGAGCTTTAAAGTAAACCTCCAAAGCTCATGGGCGTGCGGCCGCACTGCATCTGCACAATCAAGCTCAATCGGGTCCATGCTACTGCGCAGGTGCAGAAGGCTCATGCATGTGCAGTAGCAGGGGCCGGATCAAGCTCCACTTTTACCACAGAAGCCCAACGGGGCCCATGCTACTGCCCATGTGTGCACCCTTGACAAGCTCTTGTTGACAGTAATGCAGAGGTGAAAGTGCTAGAATGGCCCAAAGGATTGAGAGGCTTCCCTATATTGAGGTAAGTACCCAAACTGGACATTTTTATCACTACAGGTTGCCTTTAAAGCAGACAGTGATCCCCATTACCCATTTAGCATTAAGGCTATGTTCGCACTGACATTTTGTAGTGTGTTGCATTGGACAATGCAGTCAAATTGGTAACCCAATGAGATTATATTGTATTGATAACTTCATATTGGTGTATTAGCAGTGCTCTGTGATGTATCTGTTGGCTTAATGCGGGGCATGTTGTGCAGTACCGGACAACATGCGTGTGTACATTTGCACCCAAATAAAGTCCTAAAATAGTGTCTATTAAAAACCTATTATGTACAGAGCTCACCTTCAGTGGGCCTTAATGTCTCAACACAAACATGGAGAGTTCCACTTTAAGACAACCCAAGTACCTTTTTTTTCAGAGTCCATGATTTATGGCCAAGAGTCCGAGATATAAGCCCTGGCTTTTAGATTGCCTTTATTAGTAGTTATGAGCATAATAGGCAAGTAAGCTGGATATTACTATTGTTCCAACACACAAGTGACATTAATTTATGTACACATGGCTGTGAATGGCTGTGTTATAAAGCACACTATTTACATTTAGTGATACCTACCATCCCAAGACAGATTAAAATGCTACATACATCTTGTAATAAGTAACATATCACCTAATAAGATTAGCATACAAAAAATTCAAAGACTTTAGCAAAAGATAGATATTCCTTAGCTATTGTATATAATGCCAGAGGAGTCAGATTTTAAATTAATACAACTCCCCACTGGAAGAAAAGGCTATCAAGCTATCATTTGATGTTTATGACATAGTTTTTTTTATTTTTTTTATTTTAACTTTCTATATTTAACATTTATATGACATTCATTTTTGACTGGTTAAAAAAAAACACAAAATAAATTGTATATTATTAATGGCAGGCTAACATTTTTTTGTTTTTATTGTAAAATATTTATTATTCTGTATGTTTATGGTTTAATCTAGACTGCTATTGGTCTCTCCATGAAATGGGCTAGCAACAATTTATGTCAGAATATTTTGACCACCTACAAAAAGAGACAACTTTATTGAACTTTTCACAATTTAATTTATGTATCCAGGTTCTCTGAGATGCCCTGTATTTATTATGTCTACTTCACGGACTCAGAATAGAATTTGGTTTGACTGAGCATCAATGACACTCCCATGTGAGTAAAAAGGTTAGCATAGGTCTTAAAGAATTTTCTGTAGAAAGGATAGCCTCACAGCCAAAAATGATTGCAAAATTACATTACATACAATGTATATGTTATATAAAATAAATATGATGTTTACTTTAGATTAGTAATATGACATAATGCAATTAAATGTAATAATATAATATTCTGAGAACAACAAATCACTACTAACCACCTTATACAAGCCCAGTGCTTGTCACAGTGTGTCCGATGAAAATTAAAGCCCACGGAAAGTGAGAGGGATATGGAGGCTGACATATTTATTTTCTTTTGAAATGAAAATTACCTGGCTGTACTGCTGATCATCTGCCTGCAATACATTTAGCCATAGACAGTGAACAAGCATGCAGATTCAGCTTCTCTAACCCAAGTCTGACCAGATTGCTTGTTTCAGGTGTGCAATTCAGCCACTACTCAAGTCAAATATATCAGCAGGAGTGCCAAGCAACTGTTATAGTTTCAAAGGAAATATATATGGGTGCTATCACATACTTCATATTTCAAGTTAGCAAGTGCAATGGGGGAAATTACAGCTCCCAGAAATTTGAAGGTGTATGATGCTTTTTAAACACTTCTGCCACATGAACGTGAGACTCACAACTATGTCCATGGTTGCTACAGCCGTCCATGCGATGTGCCATGTGATGCGCATGTACACTTGTGAGATCCGATCCTGTGGGCGATTTTAATGGCTCCAGAGACAGGAGGGATTGGTGAAAAGGGTCATGTGTCCCCTGAGCCAATCTGTGCCTGAGAGAGAGAATGATTGCTGTTACAGCCAGTAATAGTGATCTCTCTCAAAATGCTTACAAGAAGAACATGACTTCCTGTAATGATCATGTGCACGTGCATGTGACCCCCCCCCCCCCCCCCCACACACACACACACACACTGCAGCAGTTAAAAAAATAGTTACAAATAAATGTTCTTCTGGGGCTATGCAAACAAAGTATGGTGCTGAAATACTTTGTGGAAAAAATGGACCTGTACAAAGCCTCTTACACACTTTGGAGTTGATGGCCTGTTAGGTGCCCAACTAGCCACATAGAAATATGTGGTATTACTTTAACCATAAAAATTGTAGAATAGATTTTAGAGTGTTTTAGTATTGAGACCTATGTCTTGTGAATTATTTTTAGTGACAAACTGTGACAAACTGAATCAAGAGCAATAGAATGTTTATTATCATATATTGGGCCTGATTCACAAAGCGGTGCTAACAGTTAGCACGCTGGTGAAAAGCCCTTTATCACGCCTAAACTCAGTTTAGGCATGATAAGTTTAGGTGTGATAAGTTTAGGTGTGATAAGTTTAGGCACAGCTGATCAAAAGTTTTGCGCTAGCAAAGTCTGGTGCACTTCGCATAGAGTTTAATGGCTCTGCTTTGCGTGCAGGACTTTGCGCGCGATCTAAACTTATCTAAACTTATCATGCCTAAACTTATCATGCCTAAACTTATCACGCCTATACTGGCTTTTCACCAGTTTGGTGCAATGGTTATCACGCCTTAAGTCTCTAACTGGGTTAGTACCGCTTTGTGAATCGAGCCCTTTGTGTACCAAAATACAACGTTTGTAAAAAGAAAACAAAGTGACAGAATGTAAGATAAAATAAATAAATTGTTACCTTGGGGACTCAGCTTTTTAAATATGTATGCCATGTGGCGTATATTCCTTTCCTTTTTTTTTCAATAAGGGCATGCAATTATTGATAAAATGTTAAAACAAAAAAAACACAATATAGAAGAAAATACAACACCAAAAAGCCCACCAAAATGTGTCCAGGAAAAAAAACAAGCTATAGATCATTTATGTGTAATAAGTAGTGATAAAGTTATTGGGAATTGAATGGCAGAATCACTGAAATGTAAAAATGGTGCTGCTAAAATAAAAATAAAAATATTATGTATTTTTCATGCTCACTGTGTGATTGTGTGTTTACTCTAGGATGGTTAATAATGTTTTTAAAAATAATTGTTTTGTTTTGTTTGTCCTTAGATCTAGAACCATGGTATTGTCAAGACAGGAGTCCAGTACCTTGAGGTACTGAAGTTATATTTGTTGAAGATGAAACAAATTTGAAAAGCAGTAACATAGTAGTACCTGCTGGCAGGTACAAAGGGACCTGAAGTAAATATCAGTCGGTATCTGTGTGTACATATAAAAAAGGTGCCACAGTAATATGTGGGCATCAAGGATAACCGCTAGTAGAATATTGGTAAATACCAAAATTCTACTATTGAGAAGTGGCTATTTCTGTTAGTATAATGCCAGTTCATTTTACTGATGTTTTACAATCACTCAACCCTCTTCTCACACTAACCCTTCCTCTACCAATGCTTAAAGTGAATGGGAACCGCATTTTTAAAAAAAAAATGAAGCAAATACTTACCTAGGGAGAGGAAAGGCCCTGGGTCGTATAGAGCCTTCATTTTCCTCTCTCTGTGCTCTCTATCCTGTGCTGGCTCCCCCCGTTTCAATCCCCCACTCAAGGGGTATTTGGAAGTCTTCGGGGGCCGTGTCCTCCCGAAGACGTGCGGCTCCATACTGCACAGGTGTGAGTGTGCAAGAGAGCGTGCTTGCACAGGTGCAGTACAGGGCCGCCCTTCTTCAGGAGCTCTCGGGCTCCCTGAAGATTTCTGAAGTCTCCTTTGGCCGGATAAAGCAGTATTTGACTAAATTAGTCAAATACTGCTACCGGGCGAGCCAGCACTGGAACGAGGAGACCAGGAGAGGAGCAGGAAGGCTCTATAGGACCCAGAGCCTTCTTTTTCCTTGGGTAAGTATCTGTCTCATTTTTTTAAATGCGGCTCCCATTGACTTTAATGCTAACCTACTCCCTATGTTGTAATCTTTGTCGATATATGCACTAACTTTGCCGCTAAAAACTCCCTCTGACAATATTTGTGCACCAATATTGCGTACCAATATAGCCGACAATGAACATTGTGGTCTATGTGTCACCCATTTTACTGCTCTGCCGCCAGTGCCCAAATGACCTGCTTTGTCTTGTCTAATGTTATGTGCATGCCACATTTCTTCATCTTGTGTTAGGGGTTAGCACACCACAAAAACAGACACACAGGTCCATTCAGGTAGCCACACACAATACTATAGTGGTCGTTCTACCAGATTAGTATTATTGTTGATTTATATAGTACATTATTTTCTGTGTCACAATGGGGAGCTGATTGATTCAAAAAATACAGTCATTGGTATCCATATGAATACAGAAACTGGTACATAATACAGAAAGACAATTTAAAAAGTTATAGTGAAAATTGTAGTTCTTAACAAAAAAATTCAAACAGGTTTATAGTACACTGTGTCCAACTAATTGGCTGACTTGCTCAGCTTCTGCTTGATTATCACTGCAAGCTAGGTGTATTATGTGTGCACTTCTCATTGGCTTATAAGCAGCCTTTAGGCTTTATAAAGCAGCAGAGAACTGTTTGGGAGTGAGTTTCTCCAATTGTGGGTTTGGTAAGTTTTAGAGCAGTAGGAGACAGGCCTTGGAGGTGGCAGCTCCAAGGTTTTGGCTGCGCTCATATGGTGTTAGATGCTGGTTCTGGGGCCCCGGGCAGTGAGAGTTCCCGGGGCCCCAGGCTGGCTCATGCACCATTGTTTTTAATTATTGTAGTATCCCATGCAGTTTAGTTAGGAGGGGAGCAGATGAGAGGGAATATCCTGCACGCTGGTGCCCCCTGCTGGTCATATAGCCATTGTCTATATGCAACTGAAGCCCTCTCCAACTAATTGGCTGACTTGCTCAGCTTCTGCTTGATTATCACTGCAAGCTAGGTGTATTATGTGTGCACTTCTCATTGGCTTATAAGCAGCCTGCAGGCTTTATAAAGCAGCAGAGAACTGTTTGGGAGTGAGTTTCTCCAATTGTGTGTTTGGTAAGTTATAGTACACTGTGACATCACAAACGTTAATTGGACATGTGCATTAGGGAGTTATAAACAGCAATACAAGAGCAGGTGAAAAACAATAAAATTGGGATGGTACTGTCACAAAAAAAAAAAAACAATAGCATCGGCTGACCCACACACCAGACATACCCACATGCACCCTGGGTAGGTTAACCAGACATGTTCACCATAGCGCTATGTCCATATATCATTCAGTTTGTGGATAATGTTGTCAAGGATCCTCAATGAGTACTAGTGGAAACAAAAGTCAGTGATAAAAATATTCTAGAGCAGCACTGAGCTCTGGGCCCTCCACTCTCTAATGTAGACTGGAAGGGCAAAGCAGGTGGTGATTAGTGCTGTAGTACGCACCCCACGCAAGGGTGATTTGAATTATTTCTCCCTCCGAGTTGCTACAGCTCTGAGGGGGAATAGTGTTTAATGCCACTGGAAGAAGTGACTGTGAAAGGCAGGCCTGCTGACTAACAGAAGTCAGTTTAACTCCAGTATTGGAGTATTGCTGGGATTTTAGTATTATGGCTATAAAGGAGTTTAGGGGATAAGGAGACATATAAAGAATTGTCTACGGTCCACATCTCAGAAATGTCTGCGCACACATTTTTAAACTGTTTTACTTTTTATGGGGGAGGGGGGCATCTTCTCCCACCTGATCTGATATTGTTCCTAACGCTTGATAGTTTTTACTATTTTGTATATTATTTTATTTTTCAAGAGTGACTACTATCACCTTGAGATAGGGTAGACAAGTGAAGACAGGAATTCTCCACAAGACTATTGCCTTGTTTGCCAAGCTTATATCCCAGTACTGTGAGTAAGTGTATCTTTATTGTGTGAAATCATATCCTGTTACTAAGATTTACTACTCTATATATGGCTCCTAGTTTATTTCTTTTTTGTTTTTGTTTTTGTTTTTTTCTGTCTTCACTTAACTCTGGAAGGCACACCTTTGACCTCTTAACTCTCCCCTATAAAGCACATACAAGTTCACTTTTGACAGCCCAAGAACGTTAATCACGAATTTCAATTGAATTTTAAGGGACCTGCTAATTATTTATACATCTTAATGCTTAAAGTATTGATGCAATTAAATCAGATTATCTAAATGTGTGTAGTTTATCACTCTCATTTCAGCTTTACAGTCCAGTTACGGGAAAAAAATATTGTTTTACTTTTGGATAATGTAGTAATTGATAGGACCTCTTTTTTTATTTATTTCTTCATCTGTCAGAATTTACATCACTTCCTGTATAGGCATTAAGTATTGAAACCTTTTCAAGAGTGACAGAAATATAGCAACAAATATAATTTTTTTTTGTAGCATGTGAAAGAGTTAGGATCCCCCAGTTTTTAATATTGTCCTGCATTTCCTGTTTCATATTACAACTCCACAACTGAAATAAAAAAAATGAAATTTGCATTTCGTTATTCCATACTTACATCTGTTTGGTAAGAAGTAATATTATATAATTAATTTGGCACACATGTAATTTTTATACCAACTAAAAAGACATCCGAAGTGAAAATAAACTGATGAGAAAAACAATTGTAATTATCCTCCTTCTCCTAAAAATATTTTTTTTAGATGCCCCGCAGTTTTATTTTATATTTAAATCTAGTTTTTAAGTTATTACTGTTTCATTGTCTCTGCTCAATGACACCTTCATTGGAGTATACCAGAGTCCAAATCTATGAATGATTGACCCTTTTCATCTCTTTCCTGCTCTCAGAAGCCATTTATTGACAGGACATTGTTTTATGGCTGTAATTACTTATCAGGGAGGGTTATGCTATTTATAGCTTGACCCAGTCCGACCTGGTCCTGATCCAGGCAGAAACTGTCACTTTCATACCTGATGTTTAACTCTTTTAGACAGAGAATGAAAAAAATGAACACAGCTTAGTTATTTATGTGCTTGGCAGTGTGCATACACATGTCTATCTCATCATGTCACATGTCACTCACCGTGGATGTCCTTTAAGTATCAAAATAACCTGGCTTAATATACACAAACACACAGGGTAACAAACAAAGCTAATCACTGTATGTAATCTCAAAATGATCAGAAACATTACTATTGGAGAGATGCTTCAGTACATCAACCTTCACATTAGAGACATTTTAAATATCTCACAAACATTTCATTTACACAATATTTGCTTTTTAAGATTCTCCACCATTTAAATAATAACCCAGCATTTATTCTTCAGTCTGAAAAGCCTGCTTCCAATCACTCTGATGGTTATTCCATTACTGAAATCAATTTCTAGGTAATTAAAATCTGCATGACTGAAACTTAATCTAGATGTGCAGCATTCTCCATTTATAACAAAAGCTACGATTCCTCCGGTTCATTAATATATTGCTGTGTGCAGAATATTCTAGCAATTAAAGCATTATTATATTTTTTGTCTCATGTGAGAGTAAGCAGTACCCATAAGACACTGG
This sequence comes from Hyperolius riggenbachi, assembly GCF_040937935.1. Taxonomy (NCBI): domain Eukaryota; kingdom Metazoa; phylum Chordata; class Amphibia; order Anura; family Hyperoliidae; genus Hyperolius; species Hyperolius riggenbachi. Next base: position 234,577,189 of record NC_090650.1, read on the forward strand.
AACTGTTAACTATCTTTTTTATAGCTGCTAAAAGTACACCTGTCTCTGAGCAGAAGAATAAAAGTTTATAACCAGTAAAAGTATCCTATTAGTTATTTCTCAAGCAAAATAGAAGCTCCAAATTCAGGACACTCTGTTATGGAAAAGCAAGAAGTTTTGAATCAGGATGATACCATTTATGGCTAACTTAAAAGAATAAGAGTAAGCTTTTGTCTGTGCAGCCTGGTTGCTTGCAAGTTGTTGGAACAGACAGTTATATACATTCAGCATCAAAAGGGGATACATACTGTAGATTTTTTGCAAATGTAAATACATGTCATTAAGATGCCTTGAATTAAACAGAACATCTAAATAGGGTGAGAGATTGTTAGCTAATTTATGACTAATAGATTAGACTCCTTGTTTACTCAATACTCACACAACTGGGACTCAGACTGTCACAGAGGCATTGTAAATTCCGAGTTCACAAGTTTTAGCTACAAGCAGAGTGGACACAATGTAGGCTAATAAAGAGTTATAGCAATATCATCAACCTCATACCAATATAAAAGTTTTTGTTCTTAATCAAGCCTTTGTCTACAGCTTTGAACCAATTTAAACATTTTGTCTCTGCTACAATTTTTCTTTTGACGACTTAAAGCCACCCTTGAGGGTAGTGACATCATTTAAACTGTGTCCATTGGAACAGATTTGGTATTGTTAATAGTGTGCCTGTGTCTGTTCATGCGTTTCCCCAGAGTTTGTCTGATTTCTCCCACGTAAATACCTTTGGGGCATTTAGCACACATGATCAGATATACTAGACTAGTGAAATCATAGGAAAATATGCCTAGTACTCTGTACTTCTGTTGTGGTATTGTTAGCCTGTTAGTGAAGTAGATGTGTCTGCTGCACTCAGCTCTCATACCTTTATGTCAGCAAGGCAATGGTTTGTTCTTTTGTGGCCTATTCAAAGAACTCCTGACAATTATCTGCTTTTGGCTAACACGATACAATATTCCACTGCTTCTGTAATGTAAATGCTGTGCTTTTTGCTATCCATAGAGCCATATTAGACCTGTATTAACCCATGTCTTGCACTGATGAATGTTAATTAAGCCTGGAGCAGCTACCATCTTTGAGTTACTGTAGGTTAGTATGGCTGTGTAAAATAAATAGGCTCTAGGCCCACTGCACACAAACAGTTCTGAATGTAAGTTTGACTTTTAAAGGACATAAAGCAAGGATTCACTTATGCACTCACTAAGCAGAATTACTTCTTGCTCATATAAAGCTGAATAATTGCACATGCCTTCTGTTTTAAAAAGGCACCTTTAGATTTAGAATAAAACAACATAATATAAGTGAAAGAGATGCCAATATATAGAGAGTACTCAGAATTGACATCTAGTATGGCAAGATTGTAGACCAGTAGAAGCAGGTAATGCCTGAGAAATGTTTTTGTGTCCTTTATGCTATATTTATGCTATATTTTCACACAGGAAGATGTGTTTTAATGAGGTAACTGTATCTCTTCAGATCGTTGTTCAGTTAAAAATTTGTAAATATCCTCAGTAACTTTTGCATTTTGTCTTCAGCCCCTAAGATTTTTTTTTGCCTTTTAGTCTATGTTCACAGTGGGATGTTGCGGAGCTGCTTTATAAACTCTTAAAACACAGTTTACTGCACTGCAATGTTAATCCCATGGGACGTTCACAATGTGACGTTAGCATCGCATTGTAACATGTAGCGTGATGGTAACGCACTGCTGCAGTGCGTTACCTCTAAATGCACACGTTACTGGGTACAGGAAAGCATACTTTTCATTGCCTGTATGCTTTACTGTACCTACTTTATGCGATGCGTTGTAATGCTGTGTTGCAGCTTTAACGTTACATTACCATGCAACATCCCTTTGTGAATAAGCCGCAAAAGTGGTCTAACAAGCCTTTTTCGGCCTTAGATTTTTTTTTTAAAGAGGAATTTAGTCTTTGTGATACTATATTTTTCCTTTTTAGATGGCAATTGTTATGCACTGGACATCACTATGGATCTTATCTGCAGGGCAAGAACACAGCCTTTCTTTATTGACTTTGCATATCTAAGATTCCTAAGACATTTTGGGGCTGATACCAAAATCTATTAGATTTCATTTAAGTCCCAGTTGGGAATGCTTTTTCTCACTTCCTATCATTGCAAGAGCTGCTACCAGTACAAAACAGAAGGTGAATTCCAAAACGTTGCAGTTATCAGTAGGAGTTCTGAATAAAACTTCCAGTGAGACTGCTCTACGGTCAAGGTCAATAGTCCTAGGTGGAATTGTTGCTAAATTTAGTTAGAGATTTTTTTTAGCTTTCTTTTGCGTCTAAAGGACAGAAGCAACTGAAAATTTCAATGGAGCATTTTTTTAAAAAACTTCGAGACTATCTTAAACTCTTTTTGTCTAGCATTCCAGTATAAGATGTAAAACTCTACGCTAATTTGCTATCATAAAGCATAACTACTTTACCCTAGGATTATTCAAAATTCATAAACATCTCACATTTCTGTACGAGACTGCTGAAGCATTAGTCAGACTCGTGGATTATTGATCTCTTTTTCCTGCTTGTGTTGACCTTCTTGTACATTAGTATAGTATTTACCAGAGCCTTTCCTGCATTAACCACTTGAGGACCGTGGGCTTTACACCCCTTAAGGACCAGCCACTTTTTTTCCATTCAGACCACTGCAGCTTTCACGGTTTATTTCTCGCTCATACAACCTACCACCTAAATGAATTTTGGCTCCTTTTCTTGTCACTAATAAAGCTTTCTTTTGGTGCTATTTGATTGCTGCTGCGATTTTTACTTTTTATTATATTCATCAAAAAAGACATGAATTTTGGAAAATTGATTTTTTTAACTTTCTGTGCTGACATTTTTCAAATAAAGTAAAATTTCTGTATACATGCAGCGCGAAAAATGTGGACAAACATGTTTTTGATTAAAAAAAAACCCATTCAGTGTATATTTATTGGTTTGGGTAAAAGTTATAGCGTTTACAAACTATGGTGTAAAAAGTGAATTTTCCCATTTTCAAGCATCTCTGACTTTTCTGACCCTCTGTCATGTTTCATGAGGGGCTAGAATTCCAGGATAGTATAAATACCCCCCAAATGACCCCATTTTGGAAACAAGACATCCCAAAGTATTCACTGAGAGGCATAGTGAGTTCATAGAAGATATTATTTTTTGTCACAAGTAAGCGGAAAATGACACTTTGTGACGAAAAAAAAAAAAGTTTCCATTTCTTCTAACTTGCGACAAAAAAAAATGAAATCTGCCACGGACTCACCATGCCCCTCTCTGAATACCTTGAAGTGTCTACTTTCCAAAATGGGGTCATTTGTGGGGTGTGTTTACTGTCCTGCCATTTTGGGGGTGCTAAATTGTAAGCACCCCTGTAAAGCCTAAAGGTGCTCATTGGACTTTGGACCCCTTAGCGCAGTTAGGCTGCAAAAAAGTGCCACACGTGGTATTGCCATACTCAGGAGAAGTAGTATAATGTGTTTTGGGGTGTATTTTTACATATACCCATGCTGGGTGGGAGAAATATCTCTGTAAATGACAATTTGTTAATTTTTTTTACACACAATTGTCCATTTACAGAGTTATTTCTCTCACCCAGCATGGGTATGTGTAAAAATACACCCCAAAACACATTATACTACTTCTCCCGAGTACGGCGGTACCACATGTGTGGCACTTTTTTACACCCCAAGTACGCTAAGGGGCCCAAAGTCCAAGGGGTACCTTTAGAATTTCACAGGTCATTTTGCGACATTTGGTTTCAAGACTACTCCTCACGGTTTCGGGCCCCCTAAAATGCCAGGGCAGTATAGGAACCCCACAAATGACCCCATTTTAGAAAGAAGACACCCCAAGGTATTCCGTTAGGAGTATGGGGAGTTCATAGAAGATTTTATTTTTTGTCACAAGTTAGCGAAAAGTGATACTTTCTGAAAAAAAACAATACAAATCAATTTCCGCTAACTTGTGACAAAAAATAAAATCTTCTATGAACTCACCATACTCCTAACAGAGTACCTTGGTATGTCTTCTTTCTAAAATGGGGTCATTTGTGGGGTTCCTATACTGCCCTGGCATTTTAGGGGCCCTAAACCGTGAGGAGTAGTCTGGAAATCAAATTCCGCAAAATGACCTGTGAAATCCTAAAGGTACTCATTGGACTTTGGGCCCTTTAGCACAGTTAGGGTGCAAAAAAGTGCCACACATGTGGTATCACCGTACTCGGGAGAAGTAGTACAATGTGTTATGGGGTGTATTTTTACACATACCCATGCTGGGTGGGAGAAATAACTCTGTAAATGGACAATTGTGTGTAAAAAAATCAAAAGATTGTCATTTACAGAGGTATTTCTCCCACCCAGCATGGGTATGTGTAAAAATACACCCCAAAACACATTATACTACTTCTCCCGAGTATGGCAATACCACATGTGTGGCACTTTTTTGCACCCTAACTGCGCTAAAGGGCCCAAAGTCCAATGAGTACTTTTAGGATTTCACAGGTCATTTTGCGGAATTTGATTTCCAGACTACTCCTCACGGTTTAGGGCCCCTAAAATGCCAGGGCAGTATAGGAACCCCACAAATGACCCCATTTTAGAAAGAAGACACCCCAAGGTATTCCGTTAGGAGTATGGTGAGTTCATAGAAGATTTTATTTTTTGTCACAAGTTAGCGGAACATGACACTTTGTGAAAAAAAAAACAATTAAAATCAATTTCCGCTAACTTGTGGCAAAAAAATAAAATCTTCTATGAACTCACCATACTCCTAGCATACTTTCCAAAATGGGGTCATTTGTGAAGTCTGTCCTGGCATTTTAGGGTCTCTGCAATCATTACATGTATGGCCAGTATTAGGAGTTTCTGCTATACTCCTTATATTGGGTATACGGGTAATGTACTCTGGGCTGAAAGGAAAAATGAACGGCAAACATACCTTGCTCCACATCAATGGCAGATCTTCCTCCACATCAATGGCAGTGATAACCTCAGGAGAGAGACACCCCGTGGAACCCTGCACTCAGGGTGAGCCACCAACTTATGTGACTGGGCCTCAGAAATTTAGTATACAGCATTATGCCTGTAGGATACAGCAATATGCCTGCCAATAGAGATGACTCTGTGTGGCATTAAAGCATCATCATAGGCCCAAAGTAAATCACATATAAACCGGAGGTGTCCACACTCAAGGGAAATTCAAACATGCCGTCTTATATCGCCAACCCAGGACAGATCAGCAATATCAAGCATGGAAACCGATCCTTCTTCCAACTTTTATGCTTACCCGTTTGGTTTTCAAGCTTACCTCTCCTCTCCCTGCGACAATGTGCGAAAGACCACTGAGTGTGTGCCTACTCCTGTGTCTGGAGTTCCCTAGGTTCTAATAGTGTACCTGCTCATGGTACCTCTCAAAACACTGCCCTACGCATAGGCCAGGCTGGTCAGGACAGCGGGGACAATAATAAACGGTGTCAGTCCTTGTTCCAGCCCTGCTGCAGACACGGCAATGTTTTCTTCGGATGCGTTGACCTGGGGCACACGGAAGCTGATAGGCGTAATGCCTTCCATGCAGTCGGCTAGTTGCATCTGGGGGGGGGGGGAGGGGAGGGGGGGCTGGCGCCTCCTGGATACAGGATGTCCAGAATGATCTGTTCCTGAAATTGGAGGAAAGATCCAGTTCTCCCAGCCTTACTGTAGAGAACAAAGCTGTTATAAACTGCCAATTGAATCAGATAAAAAGACACTTTCTTATACCAGTGTCTTGTTTTCCGGGTAATTAAATAGGGGGCTAACCTCTGGTCATTGAAGTCCACCCCTCCTATGTTGACATTATATTCGTGGACGACAAGGGGCTTTTCAATGACCTTAGTTGCCCGTTGAATTTGGACTGTCGTGTCTGTGTGAATAGTGGACAGAAAGTAAACGTCCCTCTTGCCCCTCCATTTCACCACGAGCAGGTCTTCAGTACGCAAGGCGGCCCTCTGCCCCCGTTCAAGTCTGGTGGTAACGAGCCGTTGGGGGAAGTCCTGGCGACTAGGCCGTGCAGTGCCACAGCATCGGGTTCCTTCTAACTTTAAGTGCTGAAAGAGGGCCACACTTGTGTAATAATTGTCCACAAAAAGATGGTTCCCCTTCTGGAACAAGGGTGACACCAAGTCCCACACAACCTTTCCACTGCTCCCCAGGTAGTCAGGGCATCCGACCGGCTCCAATTTTGAGTCTTTTCCCTCATAGACCCTAAAACGACATGTATAGCCTGTGGCCCTTTCACAGAGCTTATACAGTTTCACCCCATACCGAGCGCGCTTGCTTGGGATGTACTGTTTGATGCCAAGGTGCCCGGTAAAGCGTAAGAGGGACTCGTCTACGTAGATGTTCTGTTCAGGGATATAAGCATCTGCAAATGTTGATGACAGGTGGTCTATGAGGGGCCGAATTTTGTGGAGCCGGTCATAAGCAGGGTGGCCCTTTTCATGATAGGTTTCGTCGTCGTTGAAGTGCAGGAAGCGCAGGATGGACTCAAATCGTGTCCTGGACATGGCAGCAGGGTACAAGGGAACATGATGTACTGGGTTCGTAGACCAATACGACCGCAATACATTCTGTTTCATTAGTCCCAAGTGAAGGATAAGGGCCAAAAAGATTTTAATGTCGGAAACTTGGACTGGTTTCCACCGGAAAGGCTGGGCATAGATGCTCTCCGGGTGCTCGGTGATGAATTGTGTGGCTTTACGGTTGGTCTCAACCACAATTAAGTCCAAGAGAACCTGGGTGATGAACAGCTGCAAAAAGTCTAGGGCCGTTCCTAGATGAGCTGTCGCCACCTGGACTCCAGACTGGGCGGTGAAAGGGGGCACTACGGGTGCGGCGGAATCAGGGAATTGCCAATCTGGATGTGCCAGCACCTCTGGGAGTCTATGGGTACTACGGGCCCGTCTTCTTCTTGGTGGCTGCGACGGGGGTACTACTGCACTTGCCACCGTACCAGTTTCAACTTCCATGCTGGTGCTCACCACTTCACCAGGGTCTACAGAAGTACTGGTACCAAGTCCAGGAGATGCTGCGCTGCTGGTGCCTGCCTCACCAAGAAAACTATCATCAGCGCTAGCACCACCCTGCTGCCCTTGAGGCGGATCCTGCGCCACCTGCGGTCTAACGACGTGGGGTCTGGTACGCCTGGCTCTAGCCGGGACCAAAGCCTCGTCATCACTTTCGGTCAGGGAACCACTGCTTTCCACAGGTTCAAATTCGGACCCGGATGATTCGACGGATGATTCTTCCCAAAAGAACTCATCCGACTGGTCCATATACCTGTATACCTCGTCATCGGAAAGCCCCCTTCTTGCCATTGTGGACTGCTAAATTTATGGGGTTTTCCTCCGAGACTACCCAGAAAAAAAGAGCACCTACCTAGCAAAAAGGGAGTATTTGAGAGGTATTGGGGTTGGTGGGAAGTGGGGTCTCAGAGGCAATCAAACAATCATGGGACAATCAAATACAATTACAGCACAATCAACTCCAATCACAGCACAAGCAAATCTGATGCACTCGGAAGGTGGTGGTTGGGTGTGGTGGGGGGGAGGGTGGGGTTGGGTGTGGTGGGGGGGAGGGTGGGGTTGGGTGTGTTGGGGGGGAGGGTGGGGTTGGGTGTGGCGGGAAGTGGGGTCTCAGGCAATCAAACAATCACGGGGCAATTGAAGCCGATCACGGGACAATCAAATACAATTACAGCAGAATCGAATCCAATCACAGCACAATCAAATCTGATGCACTCGGAAGGTGATGGGGGGAGGGTGGGGTTGGGTGTGGCGGGAAGTGGGGTCTCAGGCAATCAAACAATCACGGGGCAATCGAAGCCGATCATGGGACAATCAAATACAATTACAGCACAATCTAATCCAATCACAGCACAATTAAATCTGATGCACTCAGAAGGTGATGGGGGAGGGTGGGGTTGGGTGTGGCGGGAAGTGGGGTCTCAGAGACAATCAAGCAATCACGGGACAATCGAAGCCGATCACGGGACAATCAAATACAATTACAGCACAATCAAATCCAATCACCGCACAATCAAATCTGATGCACTCGGAAGGTGATGGGGGTGGGGATGGGGGTGATGGTGGGGGGGGGGGGGTTGTTGGGAAGTGGGGTCTCAGAGGCAATCAAACAATCACGGGACAATCGAAGCAGATCACGGGACAATCAAATACAATCGCAGCACAATCGAATACAAGCGCAGCACAATCGATACAATCACAGCACAGTCAAATACAATGCACTTGGACGGTGATTGGGGGCGGTCTGAGGGCGATTTGAGGGGGTGGGGGGTTGATCAGGAGCCCGCACGGGACAGACTGAGTCCTGATCTGATGAGAGGCAGACACAGGGGTTACTGATCAAAGATCAGTTAGTGATTGCTGGGGAGGACAGATGTAAACAAAGAGCAGGGGATGTAATCAGGAGGGGGGTATGAGGGCAATTGAGGGCCTGGGCAGGTGATCGGTTACCCCTGAAGGGCAGTTAGGGTCTGCTCTGATGGGTGGGGGTGCTGAGGGGTGATGGACAGGTGATAGACAGGTGATCAGAGGGGGATCAGGGGGTAAAGTAGCTGTATACAGATGTATACAGTATACAGGGGGGTAGTCTGGGATGGGGTGTGGGGGTGATCTAAAGGTAGGGGGGGATCAGGGGTGACTAGGAGGCAGTTAGGGACCTAACGCAGGGGATAGCGTCGCTAGTTAGTGATAGGTGAGGGGTGGGGGTTTTAAAGGGGTGCTAGGGTGCTGGGCAGGGGTCTGCTGGGGTGATCATGGGGGGTATGAGGCCTGGGGTGGGAGATCAGGGGGGCTAGGTACAAAAATAGGCAGTGTGAGTTCAAACTTACTCAAGTGCTTCCTCCTCGCTGGTGGTCTCTGCAACAATGAGACCACGAGGCGAGGAGGTAGCACGTATAAGGCACTGTGTTTACCTAACAAAGTGCCTTATACCCCCTGATTGGCTATCGATCCCGGGCGGAGGATCGCGTCACGGATGACGCGATCGCTCCGCCCATGCCCTTACAAGGACCGCCGCCTCTGTGGGTGAGCTGGTCCTTGCGGGCTCCACTTCCCGGCCGCCCCTGAGCGTTAGGCGGTCGGGAAGTGGTTAATCTTAGATTCCTGTCTTGTACTCTTGCCCTAAATATTCAGTATCTGGGTGTTGCTCTTGTCTTTTTATTTATCTTCCTCTTTTACCCATCATGTCTGGCTTTAATTTGTTGACTTGTTGGTTTAATTTGTTTTCCTGTGATTACTTAGTTATCACTCACTGCCTCTACCTAGTAATAATATAATAACTTTATTATTAAGTTATTTTAGGCAATACTTTCCACAAAGGAAAGGTCAAAATATATCCCATTAGATGTAAATACAGTAGTATAGCTACTGTTGGACCTTAACAAATGCATTCTGCTTGACTGTAACCAGGGGCTACAGCCCTTGGACCTTCTTTTTTCTGTTATCCCTTGTAGGGTGTCCTGGAGGAGCTTACAGTGTCTTCTTAGAATATAAACCAAAAGAGCAGCACATTCCTTCTCCCAAGTGAGCCTGCTGTTTTTGTATATTGGATTTCTGTTGACCAAGCCAATGTCTTAAGGTGATTTTGGATGACAGTTTACTAGTGGTCACTGTACTGACATGCTTGCTCAGTTCTCTGCTGATCAGCATGTTCTGTAATATTGAAAGTGGTGTGTGTGTATGCACGCGTGTGCGTATGTGTGTGTGTGTGGGGGGGGGGGGGGGGGGGGGGAGAGGCGTTCTACTTTGATATACTACAATGGCAACTGATTCAATATGGGCAATTTGTGGGACAGACAACATAGGCACTTAGTAGGCTGAGTAGGCTCCTGAACTAAGAGTAGATTGTAATTCAGAATGATTCTAAATTATCATTTGTGGGTGAGAAGCAGCTGTGCTGTGCTTAATTTAGAGTAAACATTTGTTTGATGCATACCTCAAATAAATGTGACATTAAATGCACTATGAAGTAGTGAAGTATGGCTGAATTATTGATTCTTTCCCACAGCTTTTTTTTTTTTTTTTTTTTGCCTGCAAGGGAGCTGTCATACTACTGTTAAATCAATCAGAAACCAGGATCATGCTCACTCCAAAGAAAATCCAATCCCCTCTGATTTTAATAGCCCATTTAAATTAACTTGCAATATGCTTGAGAAAGGGCAACCACCAAAAGAGCTCATGACATTGCTAACTTACATGTCATTTTAATTTAAAACAGCTGATGCAGTCAGAGGGTTGTTTATTACTTTATATGAATCTTTGGATCTTGGAGTGGTTCTGATCCAGGTTGCTGATGTAGTTATGTGGATGTACATTGAAAGTGGCTCATAGTATACTTACAGGTCATTGAGTGGGTGCTGTTCCATTTTCACTGGATATTACTGGTTATCTTACCTCTATTCAGAGGAACTTTACACTATTTTTAAGCTTGCTGTGGGCGGTTATGTTAAGCAGGTATCTAATACAAATAATGGTCACAGCAGACAGATGATGGTTCTTATTACACCTTTGTAGAACACAAAAACAAAAACTGGATTGACACTGTTTAAACCAGATGTGGTAATTAGTAAATAAATCCTTATGAGTTATTCATTTCTACACAGTGGATTGGCAAACTGTAATCTAGACTTGTGCATTCAGCCTGCTATTTTATTTCATAAGGTGTATTGTAACTCCAGAGGAAAGCAACAACCACTGCTGTTATATGATAACATGAAATCTGTAAAAAAGTGCAATTTTCTATAACATGTGCAGGTGTGCAGCAGTGAAAAAGGACCACAGTTTGGCAAAGTAATGCAAGCATTTACTTGTGGCATCATAAATATAGGGAAAGAAGTCACTTCGGTCTGTGCTTATTGCTGAAGGAGTGCTTTGTTTGGTGAGTGTATGCTGTTGGTCTCCTCAGTCTCATGGCATGAATGTCTTATGCTCCTGGAGCTCAGCTGGGTCTCATGCCACCAGTCAAACTGTAACCTAAGGCATTAAAAGGAGTGTGTAGCCAGGAGGATGTGATGGGGCCTGTCAGGAAGAGGAAGGGCCCCACAGTTGAAGAAAGACATTGGAAGTTTGCTGATTGGAGAATGAAGGTAGGATAAGAAATTGAGGAGAGGTATCATACCAGTATGATCCAGCATGATGGCAGCTAGGGAATCACTTCTAATCCCATCCACTACCTTCTGCAATGGTTTAAGAACCAGTCACTAAATGTCTCCTACTGCCAGTCAGTTTCTACCTGTTATCCACTTCCTGTCATTGTTTTGCCTGTCACTTACTGCCATGCTATTTGTAAAGCTGTTGTCTACCTCTTACTGCCTGTCACCGATTGCCTGCCTGTCACTACTTGCAACTTAATATGCTTCAAAAGATGTGATTGAGGCCTGGTGCACACCAGAGGAGTTTTTCTGAGTGTTTTGAGTTTTTGAAACCTCCTGCTAATGTTATCCTATGTGTCTATGCACACTGGAGCGATGAGGTTTTGTAGAAAACAAAACAAAAAAACATAGCATTACATTGGGAAGAGCTTTTGAAACCTCTAGCATTTGGGGAGCTTTTCTGGTGTGTCTCAGCCCTTATAGATTGTTTCACTTTTGATTTACACATTTTATTAAATTAAATGTGTCAGTTTTCAAAACTGACTTGCAAGGTTTTCTCTGACCAATAAGAAGTTTGGCGGAAATTTGGTAAAACTGCCAGCAACAATTGTGTTCATCCTTACTACTATCCATAACCTAATGACTATCACTTACCCTCTGTCATTTACTGTATATGACTTACTAGGTGTAACCTATTGCCTGCCAGTTACTTTTTTTGTCATCTACTATCACTTTCTACCTTTAATCTACTACCTACTCACCTTATATTGGTCACTTACTGCCTACTGCATGTCACCTACTATCTATCTATCTATCTATCTATTCATCACCTATTATTTTTAATTTACTGCCTATTACCCATTGCCTGTCGCTTACTACCTGTTACCAATTATCATTTAACTACCTGCTTTTATGTACTCTCTGTCTCTGTCTGCAGTAAATAATTTATTAGCTGGTACCTACTGCTTTACACTTACTGACCTACTTCAATTACAATTTTTTACCTACTACCTGTCACCTTTTCACCATGGTGGGCTACGCACATTACACAACTGCTCCTTCTTTGGTTTCCAAAAGTGCCCTGAACCTTCTATAATTTTAGCATCAATCCTGCTGTTAAACTTTCAGAGGACAGTTCTTGTACGCAGCAAATATTTTCTTTGATGTACATACTTTAGTGTGCATGTGTGTGTGTGCACGCACATATTTCCTAGGTATTCTAATAGATTGGAATTGGCACTGAACCTGATTTTCTTAGATGCAATATCAACTACTGCCCTACTTACCTCATGCCATTGCTGCGCTGGAAAGAAGCTGCTCTTATTTAATTCTGTCTTTTCCCTACCTAAAGAGGAGGATGAGCCTCCTGATGGAGGCCAATTTCTGGCCTAACTGTACAAGCATTTTTTCACAGAGGAGAGAAGGTAGGAGGACCTGCACTTAAAGGAAGGGAAGGGAATAGTGTGAAGAATGCCACTAAGAGGGATAGACAAACAAGTGCACTACCCCTATACTACTATTTTAGTAAACAATCTAAGAATATCCTTGTAGGTGTGACTACATACTTCTGAAAGTTCCCTTTTTTAATTTACAGTGGTAAAAAAATAAGTTGTTAAAGCACTTATTTTACTTAGGGCCCTTTCACACGTCACGCAGTACACTCCCCCATTGCAAGAGCAATGAAAGTTATCCATGTGTTACTGCATGTTCCGTGACTCCGCACCAATTATGAAGTAATGCACGTCTTTGGCAACCCAGTAAGGATGAAGGAGGGAGCACAGTGCAGGGTGCATGCATGGACCGACTGAAATCCCAGTGACGTACTTTCTGTCCAGCAGGGAGTATGTCACTGAATGGGGGTGGAAGTAGGGCACACTCTGCCGCAGGTGAACTACTGATTCATGCAGTGCCGGTGATCCCATGGCAGGTATGAGATCAGCCTTAGTCAAATGTATATTTTACCAGCATGACAGTGTTTATGCAAAATTTCTCATCTGTAGATACTTCACACAACAGAATGGATCCAGGCACTGTGCCGTATGTTAAGAAGCAGAAACTGATTCCACATGTAAATGACTGCAACAATTTCTTATAATGAAGTTGTTTTATTTAATTTATTTTTTTAAGTGATGTTGAATTCCAAATTGTGTGCTTGTATTTTCTCAAGAGGCATTCAGAAAATCATGGCGTTCTCCTCAGGGTAACTCACTCATCAATCCTCCAATGTTTTCATGCTCCCTAACGTGACACTGACTGAGTCTTTTTTGCTATGTACTGTTTGCCTAAATAGCTTTCCAAGAGAGAATAAATAAACACAATAGCAAGTTTAACATGGATGAGTGTAAGACATAAAAAATGGTAAAATAATGAGACAAGTAACAGTTATTCAACAAAAGAAAGCAATGCGGGATAAAAAGAAATGAGAAGTCATTAGCATTTCATTGAGCTGGAGATGTTACACATGCAAAACATACATAAATAAAGCCTACAGGAGTGATATTACACTCTATCATTCTACGTGAATTCACATTTTACTATTCTACAATGGCTGAAGAAGGTGGTTCAACTGAACTCTTATCATGTGGAATTATACACCTTACACAACTTTTATTACCTATCATCTTTTACTCCTTCTTTGCATACATTAGTTAATCATACTTGTCATAAAGATATAAAATAGTTCATTATTTTATAGCTAATATTCAATGGATTTGATGTTGAAAATGATTGTTTCAAAGTTTGTTTGCATCTATCCATGTGTCGCCATATAAAGATCACTAAGTCACCTTACTTATGTTTGTCTGAAGACTTTAATGGATACCTGGAACTATATTTTCTCCTCTTACTGCTTACCTGAGACACATGCTTACCTGCTTCTGTTGCAGGAGCAGGTTACTGCAGTGCCTTTATATAACCAAGCGGTAAGTGTGAGGGAATGTTTGCTAAAAATACTTCTAGATGTGACTTGTCCCTTCCCAAATTAATAAAACTCTTTCTATGGGAAACCTAGAGATGCTAAAACTTCCTTTTTACATAACTGAATCATTGAATTTTTTACCCTTCAAAATCACACTGAGTAGTTTGCATGACCCCCAGGAGCTTGTATGCGTGCCTGAAAATGTTCAGGCATGCTCTTAATGAGATGGAGATTGTGTCCTGGGGGTCTCCTCCCACATCTTGTCCAGGGCATCACTGCGCTCCTGTATTCTGAGGTGCAATCTGGCAGTGTCACATAGACAAAAACAAAATGTCCTGAGGTGTTTCATTGGACTTAGGTCAGACCAGTGTATGGGCAAGCCAGTAATATCATGAGTAATGAGTCAGTCACACTAGCAGAGAAAATGATCATTCTGAGAGCAATGCTACACTGAGCAAAGTTCTGTTACTTAGTCACAAGAAAGCAATCATTTAAAGTTTTAGAAAATCAAAGGGGACTGCACACTAAAATCTAAAGGTAGTTTAGATTTTAGTGTGCAGTCACATTTAAAGAGGATTGTCAGCCACAAAATCAAATTCCATTTGCCCACTGCTCTGTGTTTAAGATGCAGCCTGCAACCTTACCCTGCACTGCAAGCACTCCAATCTATTCAGAAATGTTTATGCTGTAATTTTACTATTTTATACTCTATTTTTACTATTGCCAATGAGAAGGATGCTTGTTGTCACCCCTCTCACATTCCTGCTCCTCACGGATTGACTGAGGGCAGTTCACTGAGTGAACTAATGAAATCTAATCTATGCTGTGCTCGCATGAGTGTATAAAGTAAGCTAGCTAAGAAAGTACAATTTCTAAGAGAAAAAAAAAAAGTAAGGGAGCAAATGACACCAGTGTTGGCTCCAGTCAGAGGGAAGCAAGATGGAAAATGCCAGGAGCAGAATTCTCTTTATTTACTATATAAAATTCACTGAAATCAAAACATGGACGGTACATAACATCTGTTATGTAAGTAGATCAAGTAGTTATCTACTCATGTACGTGTTTTTTTCCCCCATGAATAGTAATGGCTGTCCCTGCTGCTTCAAAATATTTATTTATAGTTACTGTGTATGTTAGGTCTGTTGATTTGTTTTGATAAAAAATGCATCATGTTTGCAATGATTGCAATATCATAGAATAGTATAGAAAAGCAAAAGTACTGTAAAAATTGCTTCAAAATAGCTTGTTAAAATTGCTAATTGAAATTGCTAGTGCTTTTTGGTGTGAAACAGATTAATTATACAAAGGTAGAGTTTTCCATTACAGACTGGTGAGCTCACGGCCACTTCCAGACACTATTTATTTGTGTGCCATGTTATCTTTCCCAGGAACTAAAAATGACAACTATTACTAAGTACTTTGAATTCTAAATTGGACTTCAGTGAGTTACAGTGGATCCTAGCAAGGCTGTTTTTTAAAATGGACAAACAAACTGTAGGAAAGGGGCACCACATAGCCTCTCTTAGCACACTGGAATTTGTATAGCCAATTGCTAGTTCCATTAAGAAAGGCATGGATGGCAATTTTAACACCTAAATGGGCACTGTTGTGTCAATTGTTGCAACTTTGGTTGCATTTCCAGGATGATATTCAAACTATAAAGACCTAGGCTGTACAGTGTATATTACAAAAAAATTGTAATGTTTATAAAGTGAATACATAACCCTCAAAAACATAATTGGAAGGGTTTGTTTATGGATCAAGTGAGTTTGGGCCAGTGAGATATACGTGGCCTGGGAAAAATGTGTGTAGCCTTTACAAACTTATTTTGAGAAACAACATTATTTATATGTAAACTTTGAATTTCTTATTGGTAGCCACAAAACTAAATGTAGGCTATGAACTTCCTGTAAACTATATTGGGGTAGGGAGACAAAAGGTGCCTTGCCTGGAGCCCCAAAATGGCCAGAAACAGCCCTGGATCCCAGTATTATCATGGGATTTTGATTTGGTCCTGATTGCTTACATCTTTTTCAGCTGACCCAGTACTGACTGCACCGTGTGCAATGGCACAAATGTAGACATTATTGTATGACAAGAGAGTCTGAATATAGGTTCAGTACTATTTAAAGGACTTCCAAGGATACAAAATAAATGTAGTTATACTTATCTAGGGCTTTTTCCAGCCCCTAGAAGTCATTTGTGTCCCTCGTTGCAGCTCTGGGCCTCTACAGGGTCCCACTGGCAGCCGCTAAGTATCGCTGACCCCCAATGGGTCGGCGTCTTCTGCACATGTGTGGGCATAGACAATTTGCTCCAGATGATGTGGGTGCCCTCTCACACAGAAGACACTGACTTGTTAGGGGTCAGTGATCCTTATAGGCTGCCAGCAGGATCCTGGAGAGGACTAGGGCTGTGGTGAGGGACACAAATGACTTTTAGGGGCTGGAAGAACCCCAAGTTAAGTAAAACTAAATTTATTTTGTGGCCAAAAAAGTCCATTAAGGACCAGATTGAGTTCAAAAGCAATTTCTGAAAAGCTAGTCATGCAGGTCACACTTTTAAAGAGCAACTGTCAGGCATACAATCCAAAATCAATTCTCTATTTGTATGCTAACCAGGCAATTAAAAAGTTCCAAATTAATCTTCCTTTTCTTTTTCGGAAGAATATCATTTACCTTGCCCCCAGGCTCTTATTTGGTACATCTGCCACGAAAGAGAAGTAGCAGTGCATGCTGTTTTTATTCTTTACTTCCCTACCCTACATTAATTATTCCCCTCATACTCAGCTAATGCAGCCTGACTGGCTTTTTCCTCTAACCCTACTGTTTTACCCTCCCACACCCCTGTTTAAGGGAGGAAATGACATCTGGATTTGGCTTCAACCTGAGGGAACCAAGATGGAAACCCTCAGTAACAGAATTCTCTTAATTTACTATATAAAATTCACTGAAATCAAAATGTGGACTGGGCAATACACCTATCATGTAAGTAAAGCAAATGTTTATCTACTTATATATGTGTTTTTTTCTGCCATATTATGGCTGACATCTCCTCTTTAAGTGGCATCTTTAGAGTTGTTTTAAAAAAGATGCTGCTGGAATTCATCTTATGTCTTATTTTTAGTAGGAATGTCATCCACATATACTAGAAAATGCTATACAACACATAAAGGGAGAAGAATAGAAAACTGGCTTTAAGTTTACCTCATCATAGATGACATCTTTCAGGGCCGTTCTAATCTCAAAGGTTGGTAAACAATGCCTGTCAGAAAAGCAGAACTTTAAAAAACGCAAATGAAGCATGTTGGCTCATTAACTGCTGTATCATTGTGGCAGCTTAAACAGTAGAAGTGAAGCATTTGGAGAAGCCTTTACTTCTCACAGTTTTTCCTTTGCTCATGGGCAAATGACAACTCGCTAAGTGTTTGTTTGTGCTTCATAAACAATCGTATGTCATCTTGTGAGATAGCTGTCATAAGGTAGGTGCTCAGAAGACATGCCTTTTTTATGTGACTCCTATTAAGGGACGGGCTCACATTAATCTTTTTTAAGAAATGACAGAACTTCAGTAAATAAAGCAGAAACACAGGGCACAAAATAATACTTTCTATGCACAACAGCAATGGGAATTGTTGCCATTTTTTATTTATCTTTTGAGATTTTGCTTAGATAGTTACCTTGTGATCACCATTAGGGCCAATTCAGAGGGATGACTCCTGAGTGGTGTGTTTAACAGTTTCAAACACTGGTAATAAATTACTAGAAACCATGAATTATTTTTAGTGAAGTGTATGGATGTGTTTTGTGAGAGTTTTGTTTGTTTCAAGTTGTTTAGAATAGAATGACAGAAAATGACTCACAAACACTGCACTGGAATGAGACAAGATGAGTGATCAACTGCGGCAATCTCACAAACGCTGTCAAACGTTGTAACTATTGTCTAAACAACCATTTCCATTCATTCAAATGCTGAGCTTTTTTCATTTTTCTTATGCTTTGTGCAACGGGTGAAAAAATGATGTGTTTCTGCTAATGTGAACCAGCAAAAGCTACAATAAATCCTGAGGGTGTGTTCTATGTCCAGCTTCGGACTGACCCACCGAAGTACCGAGGATTTGCTCGGTAGTCCCCGCCTCCACATCTCCGGTGGGCCCCGCCTCCACTCCTGGGGTGAACAAATCCCAGCCTGCAGCACAAAGTTTCTCCTCTCAGCGTATGAATCATTCATGCTGAGAGGCTGCTGCAGGCTGGGCTGGGCTGAGCTGTGTCCGGGTAGCTCCGCCCCCCAAGTGATGCTGGGCTGGGGCGGCAAGTTTCAAAGGCTACAGCCCAGCATGAAGAAGCAATATACATCAGCAAGGAGTGAAGTACTGTGCGGGACTCAGGAAGAGGTAGGGGCCAGTGCCACTGTGACTGAAAGCAGGGGTGGGAGAACGATGCAGCTGCACCTCATAACCCAGACCATCAGAACTATATTGCCAACAATTACTGCAGCCATTTGAGCAGGGGCTGAGAATCCTGCCTTACCCTGGCTGTCATTCTCTGCTGCCCTGTTATAAGTTATTGGTTTCTAGCTTCCCCCCTGCAGTAGTGAACTTGGCTGTAGCTGCTCTAACCCCACCCCCTGCTCTGTCCTGTGCTACGTGAGCCTTATGGAGCTGCTGGGGCTGATGGTCAGAAGGCCTCAGCAAACACATACACCATGCAGTGTTCCCTGAGTGTGACTGCAGCATGGAGAAGAGAGGGAGGTGAGAGACTGTAAATTGCCTGGCTGGCTGCTATATCCCTGATTTCTCTCACCACAAGATGTTCAGCAGGCTGTATGTTTTGTACTGTCTTCAGTCACCTGGGCTCTGGCAGCTGCACGTTTATCTACTCTGTGACCTTTGCTGAACTCTTAGCTGACATATCACCCTGATTTGCATCCACACATGCAGCCCACCCAGCAGCGTGATATCTGCCTCTGCTTAGCCACATGTAGCCCTTCATATCTGTATTCCTAAATGCTGCAGAACTAACTGGAAGAAGCTGCAGAACAGACTTCTGCCTCCTCTGTAACCCAGGCAAGGCTCATACTGTAGCCTGCCACAAGCTAATGTGAGCACTGAGGGGTTGGGAGGATTAGAGAGTACAGATGATATAGGGAAAGTGGGCTTCGGATGGCTAATTTTGCACACTTAAGGGAGCAACAAGCCAGATAATGGGGTCAGGTAGGGCTGGGAACTGTGAAAGACCTGTCAGGTGGTCCAATGTTTTGTGACAAGAGGATTCCTGCAGACAATGAATAAAGCATTGTGAGTGTCACTGATGTGCACCGTATCAGGGCCTGATACAGCAACCCGGCTTTATTAGACTGCACAGCTTCATTCCCTCCTTGCTGATGCCAGGTAGCCATGGCCCTGTCAAATTGTTGCAGAACAGGACAGGAATGGCGGGATCTGTCTGTGGAGGTGGCCAGGAATGAGACAAGAGATGCGACTTCTGCATTGTTATAGTGCAGGCTACAAACCCCAATGCTGTCCAGTTCCAAAATGCTTTACATTACACCTGCATCAGGACCGTGTGAGTCAGAACATGGACTTCAGTATCCCCATCTACTCCATTATGTTCAGGCATCACAGCTCAGAGCATTAACTGAGGGACTCACAAATATTACGTACGAGGAGTCCATGTCATGTCGTATTAATTTCATTGGACAAAAATGAGAACTGATTTAAGCCAATTAACTTATCTGTATGTTTTTGGGATGTGGGAGGAAACCGTAATGCTCAGATGAAACCCACGCAGACATGGGAACATACAAGCTCCATGCAGATAGTGCCCTGGCTGGGATTCAAACCAGGGACCCAGCGCTGCAAGGCAAGAGCACTAACCACTATGCCACTGCACTGCCCTCACGTCGCCGTGTTGCTGACATGCCAGATCCATGGGATGAGAAGAGGGGGGGGGGGGAGAGGTTGTAACAGGATATACTTCTTAAGCCCCCTTTAGTCTGTCAGCTCCCTCAGTGTTTATACTTTAACTCTCCATTCTGCCATTATCAGCTCAGTAGTCGTGGACTACTGCACACGCACAGCACTGGCCACACGCCTCCGCAATCATGCTTCATTGCCAGGAACGTTCTGTGCCTGTGCAGTTAAAGCAGAACTGAAAAAACAAAAGTTTGACTTGTCTGGGGCTTCTGCCACCTTGCAGCCTTCCTGCCCGACGCTGGTCCTCCTTGATCCTCCGTTCTACCGCTGCAAGCTACTTTTAGCTCGGTCGATTTGGCAACTGCTCCTGCACGCCCTGGCCCACACGTATATATTTCTCTGCAATAGCGTCTTGCGCTATTAGCGCAGGACACTATTGCGGGAAGGAAAGAAACGCCTGGCTTGCCGTCGACTTACAAGTCCACAGTACCAAAAGTACCTAGCGGCGGGAGAACGGAGGAATGTGGAGGACCAACGCGGGACAGGACAGGTGCAAGGGGCTGGCTGAAGCCACAGGTAAGTAAAACACTTTTGTTTTTTTTTTAATTACAGTTCCGCTTTAAGGCTTGTAGCTGCGCAGGCACAGAATACTCTTGACTATGGGAGCACGATTGAGGAGATTTTGAGGCAACGCATGCGCAATAGTCCCGACTGAGCTGAGTTGTGGACTTTACTAGGGATGACAGCGACAGGACAAGCGGCAGAACAGAATGGACCAGATGGATACTGAGGAGTTGATGGACCACAGGGACTGGAATAAGCCCCAGGTAAGTATAACTCCTCTTCTCCCCCTGATGACATGCTGTGGAGTTAAGGTCCACTAGACACCAGGGAACTGTATAGGGGAACGAGGGGACAACTAGACACCAGGGAACTGTATAGAGGCAGAAGGACCACTAGACTACAGGGAACTGTATAGGGGAGGATGCACAAGATGCCAGGGAACTTTTATAGGGCAAGGAGGAGGTCCACTACACACTAGGAAACTGTATAAGAAAGGAAGGTCCACTAGACTTCAGGAAACGGTATGGGGAGGTTGAGCCACTAGAATCCAGGGAATTGTATAAGGGAGGGAAGGGTCCACTTGATGCCAGGGAAATGTATATTGGAAGGAGGAGGTCGACTAGACTCTTCAGGATTGCTGCATTTCTTACTACTTGGAGACACTTGACATTACTTGTCATTGCTCACAATCACCATATCTAGCCTAGTGTGATATATCTGTATGATGCATTTATATAGCATTTACATCTTCTGCAGCACTTTACAGAGTACAAAGTCATGTCACTGACTGTCCTCAGAGGAACTCACACTCTAATCCTACCATAGTCATAGTCTAATGTCCTACCATATTATTATAATGTATTTATATAGCACTGACATTTTCTGCAGCACTTTAGCGTACATAGTCATGTCACTGGCTGTCCTCAGAGGAGCTCACACTATAATCCTACCATAGTCATAGTGTATTGTCCTACCATATTATTATAATGTATTCATATAGCACTGACATCTTCTGCAGCACTGTACAGAGTGCATAGTCATGTCACTGACTGTCCTCAGAGGAGCTCACAATCTAATCCTACCATAGTCATAGCCTAATGTCCTACCATATTATTATTATTATGTATTTATACAGCACTGACATCTTCTGCAGCACTTTACAAAGTACATAGTCATGTCACTGACTGCTCACTGGAGCTTACAATTTCATCCCTACCATAGTCAAACTGTAATGTCCGACCATATTATTATCATGTATTTATATAGCACTGACATCTTCTGCAGTACTTTATATAGCACTGACATCTTCTGCAGTACTTTACAGAGTACATAGTCATGTCACTGGCTGTCCTCAGAGGAGCTCACAATCTAATCCTACCATAGTCATAGCCTAATGTCCTACCATATTATTATTATTATGTATTTATATAGCACTGACATCTTCTGCAGCACTTTACAAAGTACATAGTCATGTCACTGACTGTCCTCAGAGGAGCTCACAATCTAATCCTACCATAGTCATAGTGTAATGTTCTACCATATTATTATTAGATATTTATATAGCAGTGACATCTCCTGCAGTACATTACAGAGTACATAGTCATGTCACTGACTGTCCTCAGAGTAGCTCACAATCTAATCTTACCATAGTCATAGTCTAATGTCCTAACATATTATTATTATTATGTATTTATACAGCACTGACATCTCTTGCAGCACACTACAGAGTACATAGTCATGTCACTGGCTGTCCTCAGAGGAGCTCACAAACTAATCCTACCATAGTCACAGTCTAATGTCCTACCATATTATTATTAGATATTTATATAGCACTGACATCTTCTACAGCACATTACAGAGTACATAGTCATGTCACTGACTGTCCTCAGAGGAGTTCACACTCTAATCCTACCTTAGTCCTAGTGTAATGTCCTACCATATTATTATTATGTATTTATATAGCACTGACATCTCCTGCAGCACATTACAGAGTACATTGTCATGTCACTGATGATGTCAGAGGAGTTCATAATCTAATCATGCTATAGTCTAATGTTATGCCGTACAATTATTATTAGCGTTATGTATTTATATAGCACTGACATCTTCTGCAGCACATTACAGAGTACATAGCCATGTCACTGTCCTCAGAGGAGCTCACAATCTAATCCTACCATAGTCATAGTCTAATGTCCCACCATATTATTATTATGTATTTATATAGCAATGACATCTTCTGCAGCACATTACAGAGTACATAGTCATGTCACTGACTGTCCTCAGAGGAGCTCACAATGTAATCAATTTCATATGTATGGTAACTAGGACATCACTTTATATTAATATTACTTTATATAAATACTATACAAAGATTTGCTGGGCAGCGGTGTCTCAATTACAGTGCTGCTATGTACATTTGGCCCTGTCCATGATACATCAAGAACCACCTTCCAGTGCATGGTCACGCCCCTTTTTCAACGCAATCATGAGATGTGTGGGCCCCAGGTTGAAATTCCTTTGGTGGGCCCCCAGGGTCCCAGTCCGACCCTGTCTATGTCAGTAGAGATGACTGAGAACCCTCCTAAACAGAAACTTTGTCAGTCCTTGCAGATGCATAAAATAAATCTTTCAATTGCAACACAGTAGTAGAGATGTTGTGAACATCAAATACTGGGTTCGCGGACAATGAACTCGAACTTCCAGGAAAGTTCAAGTTCGCGCAAACCGCCATAGACTTTAATAACAAGACTTAAAGAAAGAAAGAAAGAAAGAAAGAAAGAAAGAAAGATTACTTTTATTAAAATGTACTTGCTTCTGATTTCCAATGTCATTATCTACTGTAGTTCAGGATTGTAAATCACTGTTTTGCACAACTTCTTGAACACATGCATTTATTTAAATTTTTATCAGCAATTCGTCCTTCAACTCTAAAGTCCAAGGAAGACATCCCAACAGGACTGCATGCGGTTTGTGCATTCTCAAGGTCTCTACTATAGTTGTCATGTAGTACTCTTCTTTGAAAAAATATGTAAAGGCAAGTAACCAAGCTAGGAAGGCCCTGGCAGGCATGCTTTACTTTTATACAGTATGTATTGCTGGCTTGTGGATCCCGACTGCATACTTATATGGTTACTGCTGCATGGTAGATACAACCACTTATTGAATAGAAATCATAACATTCAAAATAAATGTTTGAAATGCACTTGTTATACTATAGGTTGTTTTATTATGGATGCTACAAATAGACTCCCACTAGGCTATCTATAATAACAGAGAGCTCACCTCCTCATTTGCCAATAAAAGCCTATAGCAGCTGAAAGGATCTATCTATCTATCTATCTATCTCAGTAAAAAGTAGACACGTAGGGTGGCACTAGATACCCTGGTAGGCAGACCCAAGGGGGTAGCAGGAGTTAAAGGTTGTGCCTCCGGATCAGTCAGCATACAATGTAGTAACAATAGCTATTGTTGCCTCTGAAGAAGCAGTTTTATCTGTGAAACGGCTGTCAGGCTTTGCAATAATCTGTCAGGACTCTTGGGGATGTATTAAAGGTGTTGTGTGCAGCATATCCTGCTGGCTGGTGCCCGGGTTTCCAATTTGTTCCTGTTGTTACTACTATCTATCTATCTATCTATCTATCTATCTATCTATCTATCTATCACCAAGATGCCCCCACCAGGGCAATTATCAGACAAGTACAAGTAGTACGCTTGTTCTGTCAAGTAAAGGACTTGATACCTTTCTTTTATTGGGCACAACACATTTTATTCATTTTCATGTTAGTTATGCCACCTGCTGAAGGCAGACCACAGGAGCTGCAAGATTTTGGATTGATTTAAAAAATGCAATTCTTTCTACCAAGGTAAAGTTAAAATAGAGTACTTGGCAAAACATTTTAATGTAGCATTGTATAGCATTTTTACAACTGCTTTCATATTTGTAATTCTGTTGAGGCGATTGGGAAGGCTCCCCATTACTCCCTGTTTAAAGGGAACCTGAAGTGATAGGGGTATGGATGATGACATATTCATTTAGTTTTAGGCTTCTTGCACACCAAGACGTTGCATTAGGTGGCACGTTAAGGTCGCATAACGTGCACCTAACACAACGTATGGTGCTGCAAGAGCCGACGGTAGAGTGAGCCGCGTTAGGCGGCTCGATTCCTATAATGTCTCCCAGAGTGGCGCTGATTGGCCAGCGGGACCACGTGATGCGGAGCGAGACACTCCGCATTACGTGGTCCCGCCGGCCAATCAGCGCCCGCCAGTGCAGTGAATATTAAGTAGCCATGTGCGCGGCTACTGTAGCTGGCTCTCCCCGCCTCCTCTCCGCCCCCCACTGCGCATGTGCAAACAGTCTAACGCGGCTATAGCCGCTCCAACGCCGTAGCATGCTGCACTTTGCACAGAACGTGCAGCGTTACATGTAACGCAACGTGGGCTGTGTGAACAGCCCACTTGTGTTACATTGCTGTGCGTTGGGGGAGCGTTACAGGCGCACTAACGTGCACCTGTAACGTCTTGGTGTGTAAGCAGCCTTAAACAAAACCAGTTGCCTGGCTGTCCTGCTGATCCTCTGCCTGTAATAATTTTTGCCATAGAGCCTGGACAAGCATGCAGATCTGCTGTTTCTTCTAGCTAAAATTAGCTGCAGGTTTGTTGCAAGTGTGTGATTCAGGCACAACTGAAGCCAAAGAGATCTGCAGGATTGTCAAGCATCTGGTATTGTTAAAGCATAATTGTCAGCCACAAAATTAAATTCCATTCAAACACTGCATTGTGTCTTTAATGCTGCCATAAGTCTCACCCTGCAGTGCAAGCTCTCCAATCTGTTCAGGAATGTACCTTCTGTAATTATCTTATGTCAGCCAGCTGAGCTCTATTCTTCCGCCGTTGTCGCTTAAAGGACCACTATCACGAAAATCATAAGATTTTAAATACAGGTAATCACATACAAATTTGAAGTGCATTTCTTCCAGAGTAAAATGAACCACAAATTAGTTTTCTCCTATGTTGCTGTCAGTTACAGTAGGTAGTAGAAATCTTTCAGAACCAACAGGTTTTGGATAAGCCCATCTCCTCACAGGGGATTCCCAGGTTTTTGTTATTTTCAAAAGAACTTAGTGAATAGCACTTGCTCTGTCCAACTGCCAAACAAGTGTACGGTGAGCAGAGAGGCTGGTTAAGATCTTTATATAAATCCTTTTCAGAGAGTGTCTGTATAAAGAATAAAAGCCATGCTGACAATCCCCCATGAAGAGATGGACTAGCCCAAAACCTGTCAGTTCTGTCAGATTTTTACTACCTACTGTAAGTGATAGGAACATAGTAGAAAAGTAATTTATGACTCATTTTACTCTGAAAGAAACATACTTCTTATTTGTATGTTTACATGCATTTTACATTCCTGCTTCTCTCTTATTGGGCAGAGCACTCTGCAATGTGACAGGCTTGGCTGAAATCTGATGCTTGTGCTTGTTCTTAGGACAGGAAGTTAGGGAGTTAGGGATACTGTCTAAATTATATATAGATGCTCCAAGCTTTGCCAGTGCTGCCGAAATGTGTTTCCACTGTAGAAATTTCTGCTTGCTTACAATGTAACAAAAAAAAGTGCATTTTGAAATGAAATGAATACATCTAACCAAAACCCAGACAGCAGTAAACATCTAGACACAACACAAGACACATGTATTTTGCACTTTTTTCCTGGCAGACTCAAAGTGCCAGAGCTGCAGCCACTAGGGCATGCTCTGTAGGCAGTAGCAGCGTTAAACAGGAGCTGTCAGCCATACTATCTCAGAACCCCCCCCCCCCCCCACACACACACACACACACACACACACACACACACACACACACACACACACACATATTTAAGTAGATAAATACTTGCTCTACTTACATAACATATGTATTGCACTGTCCACATTTTGATTTTAGTGATTTTTTTATAGTAAAAAAAGAGAAAATCCTTCTCAAGATTTTCCATTTTGACTGTGCCTATCTTGAAGCCAATCCTGACATAGTTTCCTCCAGGGGCGTTTCTAGGTTCCTGGGAGATCCGGGGCACCCCTGGGCACCAAGAGGGAATGAGTGTGCGGCGCGTGTAGTGTGTCGTGGTGAAAATGGGTGTGACCATGCCGTGTAAAGTGGGTGTGGTCATAGGTGGGGCCAAATGTGCTTGAACATAGCAGTGGCGTAACTTAAATATATTCAATAGGCAGTATTTCACATATATACGCCTCTCACCTGGCTTCTGTCCTGCCTTCGGCTGGCTGGCCTGTGCGCTGTACTCGGTTGGTGGTGATTCTGTGCTGGCCTGGCTGGTGGTGATGCTGTGCTGGCCTGGCTGGCGGTGATGCTGTGCCGGCCTGGCTTTGCTAGGTGACTTGCTGGGGCTTTGCTGGGTTGGGCAATGTGCTGGGGGCATTTTTTTTGGGGGGGGGGGGGTTGGGCTGGGGGCTTTACTAGGCATTGCTTGGCTGTATGCTTTGTTGAGCTGGGAGCAAGAGGCTTTGCTAGGCTGGGGGGTTTGCTTTGCTGAGGGTTCTGCTTTGCTGGGCTGGGGCCCTGGGGCTTTGCTTGGCTGTAGATAGGTAGCATCCCCCAGCATAGGTTAGATAGGCAGCTTCCCCCAGTATAGATTATATAGGCAGCTTCCCCCAGTGTAGGTTAGATAGGTAGGTTTCCCCAGTATAGGTTAGATAGGCAGCTTCCCCCAGTGTAGGTTAGATAGGCAGCTTCCCCAAGTATAGATTATATGGGCAGCTTCCCCCAGTTTAGGCTAGATAGGTACGTTTCCCCAGGATAGGTTAGATAGGCAGCTTCCCCCAGTTTAGGTTAGATAGGCAGCTTCCCTGAGTATAGATTATATAGGCATGTTGCCCCAGTGTAGGTTAGATAGGCAGCTTCCCCCAATATAGATTATATAGGCAGCTTCCCCTAGTAAAGGTTTAACCTCCTTGGCGGTAATCCCGAGCTGAGCTCGGGGTATGCTGCCGGAGGTCGCCGCTCAGGCCCTGCTGGGCCGATTTACATTCTGAAAAAAGCAGCACACGAGGCCGGCACTTTGCCAGCCGCGTGTGCTGCCCGAGGGTCCCCGCAGCCGCCCGAGCCCAGCGCAGCCGGAACAAACAGTTCCGGCCGGCGCTAGGGGCTGGATCGGGCGGCTCTGACGTCAGGACGTCGACTGACGTCCATGACGTCACTCCGCTCGTCGCCATGGCGACGAGGAAAGCGAAACAAGATAGGCCGCTCATTGCGGCCTATCTTGTTACTTTCGATTGCCGGAGGCGATCGAAAGTACGCTTCCGGAGCGCCCTCTAGTGGGCTTTCATGCAGCCAACTTTCAGTTGGCTGCATGAAATTTTTTTTTTTTAATTAAAAAAAAAACACATTGCAGCCTCCCTGGCAAAATAATTAAACCGCCAGGGAGGTTAATAGGTAGGTTCCCCCAGCGTAGGTTAGATATGTAGGTTCCCCCAGTATAGGTTAGATAGGTAGGTTCCCCCAGCGTAGATTAGATAGGTAGGTTCCCCCAGCATAGGTTAGATAGGTAGGATCCCCCATCATAGGTTAGATAGGTAGGTTCCTCCAGCGTAGGTTAGATAGGTAGGCTCCCCCAGTATAGGTTATATAGGTAGCTTCCCCAAGTATAGGTTATATATTATATAGGTGGGTTCCCCCAGTGTAGATTAGATAGGTAGGTTCCTCCAGTATAGGTTATATAGGTAGCTTCCCCCAGTATAGATTAGATAGGTAGGTCCTCTCAGTACAGGTTAGATAGGTAGGTTCCCCCAGTA
The DNA here is from genome assembly GCF_040937935.1 of Hyperolius riggenbachi. Lineage (NCBI taxonomy): Eukaryota > Metazoa > Chordata > Amphibia > Anura > Hyperoliidae > Hyperolius > Hyperolius riggenbachi. Next base: position 234,605,581 of record NC_090650.1, read on the forward strand.
TAGATTAGATAGTAGGTTCCCCCAGTATAGATTAGATAGGTAGGTTCCCCCAGTATAGATTAGATAGGTAGGTTCCCTCAGTATAGGTTATATAGGCAGTATCCCCCAGTATAGATTAGATAGGTAGGTTCCCTCAGTATAGGCTAGATGGGCAGCATCCCCCAGTATAGATTAGATAGGTTGGTTCCCTCAGTATAGGTTAGATAGGTAGGTTCCCCAGTGTAGATTAGATAGGTAGGTTCCCCCAGTGTAGATTAGATAGGTAGGTTCCCTCAGTATAGATTAGACAGGTAGGTTCCCTCAGTATAGGTTAGATAGGCAGCGTCCCCCTGTATAGATTAGATAGGTAGGTTCCCTCAGTATAGGTTAGATAGGTACGTTCCCCCAGCGTAGATTAGATAGACAGCTTCCCCTAGTGTAGGAGGGGGCACTGGGTGGAGCGGTGGGGGGGAGCGGGCAGTTAAAAATTCACCTGTCTTCAGAGCACATGGAAGCTGTGCCTGCAGCGATCTGAAGACAGGTGAGTTTTTAACTGCCCGCCCCCCCGCCGCTCCTCCCAGTGCCCCCTCCGCCCACTCAATAGATCCGAAGCACCATGGCAACAGGTTCCAGGCCGGTGCCCCGGATCAAAGGCCCTAGTGATGCCCCTGATTTCCTCCCTTACTCTATCTGTGTATCATTGACCACCCTCCTCCTAGTCTTCAGACACTTCCACCCAGCTCTGCAGTATTAAAGTGCATTGTCTTAGCATGAAAAATACTGGCCGATCAGAGAGGAACAGAGATGTGGGAGGGCAAATGGGAGGGAAAGAGGCTTCAACCAATAAGGCTGCATTAGTTATGCCTGAGAGGAAAGAAAAGAAAAAAAAGAAAATCCAGCATGCCCTGCAACTTCCTTTGTGCAACATATGTACCAAATAAGAGCCAGGGAAACTGGGGAACAATGGTTTATGTAGAAGAAAAGTAAGTGATTTTTAACTTTTGGATTGCCTGGTTAGCATCAATATTACTTGTTTACCAGATAAAAGCAAATAATAGATGTTTGATTTTATGTCTGACAGTTATAACCACTTGAGGACCGTGGTGTTAAACCCCCCTAGTGACCAGGCTATTTTTTACTAAAATGTCCACTGTAGCTTTAAGGCCAAGCTGCAGGGCCGCACAACTCAACACATAAGTGATTCCCCCCCCCCCCTTTCTTCCCAATAACAGAGATCTCTGTTGGTGGGGTCTGATCGCTCAATAGTTCTTTTTTTTTTAAATAAATATTTTAAATAAATATTTATTTTATTATTTTTCTAATAAATGTGGCTTTTTTTTATTTTTGTCCCGCTCCCTCCCTCCCTCCCTCCTCCCGCCAGCCAATCAGCATGATGGCTGTCATAGGCTTCAGCCTATGACAGCCAATCACTCCCCAGCCTACAGAGGGGACAGCTGTGTCACACGGCTGTCCACAGTACAGCGCTGCTGCAGATCGCAACACTGTCCACAGGTATTAGACGAGGGTTTCGCCATCTAACAGTCTCCCGAGCGGCAATCGCCGCTCAGAGACTGAAGGCAGGGGAAGCTTCGCCCCCCAAGCAGGATATGCATGCGCAGCCTGCACGTGACTCTCCTGCTAGCCCCATAGAAGACTTTCACGCCAATCGGCGTGGAGCGGTCCTGGGGCTGCCGCACTGCTCACGCCAATTAGTGTGGAGTAGTCGGCAAGTGGTTAAGGAGTCTTGCCCAAGGTCCCTGCACTGAAGAGGTTCTGGCTTACTGAGCAGGAATAGCTCTTGTGTCAGAGGCAGAACCTTTAACCAGTACACTATCCAGCCACTGCTAGACATGGTGCTACCCATCCCATCAATCCAAAAAGCTAAAATGCAAATGTTTTGTTTGTAGTTCCACATTAGCTATTCACAGCAAACATCTTTATGTGTCTCCTGAACTGATTAACTAGGACAAGCTATTAGAAATTCTTGAATAGCTTCATTTTTGTATTAAATATTTTATGTATTTTTTTTTACATGTCCAGTCCACATTTACTATCAGCCCACCTGGGCTGCAATTAACCAGATTTGGGGTTTCAAGATGTTCTGTGGATCATTATGAATCCTAAAGCTGTCCGCATAAAAATGTTTCCTGTTGTTTAGCAAGAGATGATAATGCAAACCTGTCTTTGTATTAACAGTTAATATGATAGCCGTGGCTTAAAGCAAATTGAATCTGAGTATATAAGATTAAAAACAAAATTGTAGTGAAAAGGAAGAAAAGTCACTGGGCTGCTTAACCTGGAGCTGGCGTCTGATAAAACAGTTACTTTGTATTCAGAGGAAGCATTGCAATGCTGCAATAGTAGGTGACCTTTTGTGCTGCAGCCAAAATTGACTTTACGATATTTAATATTGATTGCAATGTTCCCATTATAAACATTTGCTGAAAGTGAATGTCCGTTTAATGAAATTTTAAGCCAATACACAGAACTGAACATTTATGTTTTATACCAACATTAATACAGTGTTGGACCAGAACGCCTAGTTCTTAATGTATTAAAACTTATATAAAAGAAACAAAACATTATTTCTGAATATCTGACAACATAGTCAAAGTTAATCTATTTATTTTAAAAAGATGTGTTATCTGCCAGCAACATGCACAGATGGTGACAGCCAGACCACAAAATTACTACTGTTTAGAACCTTTCTAAGGTGTGTGGTGCTGTCTTTGTTTTAAAGTTAAAGAGGAACTTAAAGGGACACTTAAGTCAAACAAAAAAAATGAGTTTTACTCACCTCGGGCTTCCAATAGCCCCCTGCAGCTGTCCGGTGCCCTCGCCGTCTCCCTCCGCTCCTCCTGGCCCCGCCGGCAGCCACTTCCTGTTTCGGTGACAGGAGCTGACAGGCTGGGGACACAAGTGATTCTTCGCGTTCCTGGCCACAATAGCGCCATCTATGCTGCTATAGCATATATCATATACCATATAGCAGCATAGAGGGTGCTAATGTGTCTGGGAACGCGAAGAATCACTCGCGTCCCCAGCCTGTCAGCTCCTGTCACCGAAACAGGAAGTGGCTGCCGGCGGGGCCAGGAGGATCGGAGGGAGACGGCGAGGGTACCTGACAGCTGCAGGGGGCTATTGGAAGCCCTAGGTGAGTAAAACTCATTTTTTTTGTTTGACTTAAGTGTCCCTTTAAGCAAAAAGGGAAAAATAAATCAATGCATTGTAAAGTGAGAAGTTAATAAATAGACACGAGATCAAAAAAATTATTGATATTCACAATGTAACTTTTTCCTGTTGTTTGATCCACAATCAGTATACATGTTTACTACTTACAGACATGAAAAAAATAAAAAAACAGACAGCACCAACTGCCATTATCCGACCATAACCACACCTACCAATAATGCGGTAGACTAAATAAGTTTTTTTTTTTAATAGATATACATATGCACAGAGGGAGATACTGGTTGCATGTTATTTCCCACAATGCAACAAGGTTCACAGACAGGAAAGTGTCATGACCTAGGTCTTGGCATCACACTGTGTTCTTGCTACTGTATATACACATGTCTATCTCATCACGTCACATGTGATCTCAGATACAATTAAACTATGCACAGAGGCAGTCAAACAGCAACAATGCAACCATAGATCTTCTAAAAATCAAATATAAGCTAAAACACTTCTGTTTGGCCAAGGAAACACTCCTGATACCATTAGTGCTTAAAGGCTCAAAATGGTATTGTTTATTTTATTTAGCAGGTAAATTAAGCAGATTTTGCATCATACAGACATTGCTATGATATAGAATGCAATTATAGAAATTCAGCCTCTCAGTTGAAAAAAAATATGAAAAAATCTATTTACCATTATCATGGGCACTATCAAGTACTGTTGATTATTGCATATGTTTATTTTCAGTTAAGATTTGCTTTTAGTTATAAAATAGTTTACACATATTCTACAGGAAGTTCTCTAAATGATGGGGCCAAGCAATCTCTTTTCTCATATGTCAAACCTATACATTATAATGAAACAAGGTCCAGTGTATTAAGACAGAGGATGAGATGACTGTTGTCAAAAAGCGATAAAGCTTTAGCATCCAAAGATGAAAGGTTTACCTCATTAGGTGATATATGTATAATTTTTTTTAAATCAATGATGAGGTGACCCCTTTTCAGCTCTATAAAATAGAACATTTTATGAATTAAAACACATTTATTCTATTATTCTACATTGGCAGTGTGCAATGTCTTCCATACAACCAAAAACATATATGATAAATGAAGATAACAGCTTAGCAAAGAACACGGGAGGGTAGGAGGCGCCCTAGGGGGTACTTATGACTTGGCTTCCAGATCAATGGACAAATTTATGTGTAAACTATAGATTAATTAGTGAGCAAGGGTTGGTATCAATGTACACTCTAATAGTGGAAGTACCAGTATTAGTCAGTTATTGATTTAGGGATATGGAATGATCCTACCTTAATAAGTAGTACTACTTATTAAGGTAGGATCATTCCATATCTTTAAATCAATAACTGACTAATACTGGTACTTCCACTATTAGAGTGTACATTGATACCAACCCTTGCTCACTAATTGATCTATAGTTTACACATAAATTTGTCCATTGATCTGGAAGCCAAGTCATAAGTACCCCCTAGGGCGCCTCCTACCCTCCCGTGTTGTATACCCCCCCGGGATCAGGGGTCACCACCTCGGCAGGTGGCATCTGTTTGAAGGAGCTGCGACCATTGATACTACCTCACAAGGCCGATTGGGGACGGTATTTCCCCTCATGTGACATAGACTGGTTGCCTCATGCGCAACCCAGCTTTGTGAGTAAATGCGATCATTTCTTACTAACGAAAAAAAATGCTCGTGAGATACTACACCAGATTGGGCTCCCGGTGTCTTCCCGTCCCTTTCTTTATTCCTCCAGCACAAGCTTAGCAAAGAACATACTGTTTCTTGAAATGATGATCCTATTATAATACCAACTGATATCTCTTTAATTGAAACTCTATATTCAAATTAAAACTGCATTTGTGTGTCTAGCAGGGGTAAATTGAGTTTTTTTTTATGATTAGCTATCACATGCAGCATACTAAAGGACATGCACAATATATGGGAAGATTTGATAACATCATGGTGACAAGTGCTAATGAAGTCTCAATATTTAACAAAGCTGTATACACAAAGGAGAGCATATGTGCTCATAATAGCTTTTTGATATGTATCATCACAATGTCACAAACAATAAGACAGCAATATGAATACATGCACACAACGAAATTATCAACTTTCTACACTATTAACATTCAAACACACCCTGCCACCATCCTAAAGTGACTGATGTACGAGGCTGTCAGTTCCAAGAGTAGGTGTTGCTTTACAATTTATTTTAAAAGTGTAATTTTGATGGTGATTATGTGGAAAAATCCTTAGTTCTTTGAAGTCAGAGATTGTGGGCAGCACTTCATCTAACTTGAGGTTAGCTCTGACTTTCCTTTTTATTTTATTTATTTATTTTTTACTTAGGTAAGTAGGACATCAAAGAGAATACAAACATACATTTTCACTATCATGATATTAAATGCATATCTTCCAGCAGGAAAGCGGAAGGTCTTTGCATGAATCATAAATGTTACAAGGAAATTAATTCATAATTGTACTATAATCACAGGAAATGAATACAACCAGAGATTGTCATTAGGTTTAATGTGACTTAAGATGTTGATTCATTTGAATTGTATCTACCAGTGTTTACTCTGCTTTCAAAGGATCTCAGCTCTCTGCTACCTTACTATTTGCAATTCAACTTTGCTACCTTACTATTTACAATTCAAACTTTTTTTTTCTATTTCCATGTTCTCCCAACTCTCTATTGTTAACCAGCAGAAAGATTGTTTGATTCCCCCATCAATGACATTACATCATCAATATGGCTTCTTTTCATATTTATTAAAACACCACAGGAGGTCTCTGCTTTCTGGAAAAGCTTCTTTCAGATCTTTACTTGATGCAAACACAGTTATTGCACTGTTGTGAAATGTAGAAAAAAAGATAATCTAACTTGTCCAATCAGATAAGAAAATTCTATTTAACTTCCCTGATTGGTCATTTAGTAATTTTGCAAGATCTTTACCTAAATAAGTTAATGGCTGGCACTAAAAACAGCTCCCTCCAAAGGGAGCAAAGGGAAAACTTGAAAAAGAAGTGGTGGCTAAATCAATAATGCAATGCAACTGCATCACTGACCATGGACACATTTGTGATACCTTAGACATAGTACAACTGTGCAGTACCTCATAGTGGAATGCCACACAAATAAATAAACATATTTCTATACATCTCTTGCATAGGTGTGTTATAAAGGCCTCTCCCCACCCTCACCTTTACTTCGATGCACCCCTGAGGGTCATCTAACACCCAAAATTCTACTTATAGTTGCTTATAGGGTTTCTCAATTTTGGTCAACTCCCTTATAGGAAATTCAGAAGAAATCACCCTGCTCCTCTTATTGGGAATTACCTAACTTCCAGCTATCTCTCCCTGAAGCAAGCCTCTGTCCCTATAGCTCCTATCACAGAGATAAACCAAGATATAGTGAAAAATCCCAATCTCCACCCCTCTTTATATCTGGTGGTATCTCTTCTCATTGGCTGCTAGGGCTTGCTGTAAATCCTGGGAGCAAATGATTAGCTCCACAGATACCTATTACCTACTTTCGGGCAAAATGTTGGTGCCATACCTCCCCCTACCCTTTGCCCATGATCATTCAGCAAAAAAAGTGACTGCATGGTGAGTCACTGGGCCTTTCTCATGAAAAATCTAGGTATGCAAGAAAAGCCATAAGCTTTGCAAGATCTAACTTATTTTCTCGCTTATTTCTAAAGTCCCCATGTATCATCACTGGGGGACAGTGTGGAATATGCAGGGCAGGTATTACGTAATGTCAAAGTAGCTTCTGGGGAGATGACCAGAAAAAGTGGACATCAACTTTAAAACATTAAAAAATTCCATGTTGTCCTCTGCATAGAAATTAAGTTCTTGGTAACTTTACTAAATTAAGCTTTTAGAGCACAAGGAGCAGAGCAGTTTAATGGCTTGACAATCCATTTGACTACTTCAGATGACTATTCGTTCTATTAATTCAGTGAAGACTGCTTTCCAAGCTGTTAATTAATAATAGAAAGATATTTCTCTTGTAATGTGTAAGGTACCAAATAGTGCAAGAGGAGCTTTTTGCCAGCGAAATTAGGCATGTTGCAGTTCAAGAAATAAAGCTGAAAAGTGACAAGTGACAAGTGAATTTTACCCACCTTATGCTGACACTATGCCCATATGCTGAGGATGATGCAAGATGGTCCCCAGCTCCCTAGGGGGACCAAGCCTGGTAGGCAGATGTGGCTACAATGTCATTGAAGATGAAGGTTGTCTTTATTTTAATTTACTGAATTTACTTAATTTTCAATATGCAAAGGGTCTTTAATTGGCTAACAAAGAGAAAGCAGATGGGTGGAAAGGTAAGGCTTTGTATGTGACAGAAACCCCCACAGTCAAACTTTCCCTGAGTAGGTATTTTAAATTTTTGGAGCCATAACATTATTTTAAAACTAAACATACTGTAGACATTAGATTAATATTTTGGATAACAATTTCGACTCTGTAGTTATATGTATGGATAGATGAAAGATTGTGAAGTATAGATGAAATTTTTTTTTTCTCTTTGGGGGGGGGCTCTTTTCTGCCTCTTTTTTCTACAGAGATCAACAGGTACTGTAAGCTGAGCCAATCTTCATATACAACCCCACATTACAAGTACATGAACACTCAAAATGATTTTGTAAACATGAGATATGTGAGGGTGCATCATACTCCTCCAAAGCAGCAGAGGATAATTTAATAACGTGCATTTGTCAAAAACTAGTAAACACACATTTACTCAGCAAAAACTGCCTGTGTGCATGCATGGTGCACTGCCTACAATGCAATAATTACTTAAACTGAGTCCCAGCCAATGGCCTCGGTACAGCACTTTCTTGCTCAAAATCAGTATCAGGAGAAGTATTTTAAACATTGTACCTGAAAACTTTTCTAAGGAATGTGTTTTTATAAAACATCTCTGAAATTTTTATATTTTTCAAGTTAATTATTATTGCTTTTATTAGTATTATTAGCTCCCACCTATAACTAGAAGAACAGTGTTAAAGCCAAGAAACTGACATTCTTCAAACAGGTCAGTATGGCAGGCTTCATAGTTTTCTAATGAAAGTTGTCCTTTAACATGAAAAAAGAAAAAAAAAACAGATGTCAGCCATTTGTTTATGTACTAGGATTAATGTCAATGCTGAATATTTCAGAAATGTCATGCTGTTCCTGTTAATATCAGGTTTACCCCGACATTTTTATGAGCAACGTATTTGGAGATCTTTTTTTTCTTAGAAAATGGTGTACTTAAAAACACACATGCAGAAATACTTTCATGCACATGGTTTCTTCCTTGATAATCTGTACTCAATGTTAAGATGATTGCATTTGCTTGTTCTTATTAGCATTTACTTTTTACACAATAAAATATTTACATATTACATATTACAAAGCATGACCACTCTTTTAGTAGAGACACTAAAAGAGAAACTCTGACCAAGAATTGAACTTTATCTCAATCAGTAGCTGATACCCCATTTTACATGAGAAATCTATTTCTTTTCACAAACAGACCATCAGGGGGCGCTGTATGACTGGTATTGTGGTGAAACCCCTCCCACAAGAAACTCTGAGTACGTACTCCTAGCAGTTTCCTGTCCGTGAAACTTGTTGCATTGTGGGAAATAGCTGTTTACGGCTTTTTCCAACTGCCAAAAAAACATGCAGCAGCTACATCACATGCCAACAGTAAAAATGTCACCATGTAATAAATGTCAGAATGTAAATCAGGGATTTAAATTTTTTTACAATGCCCAAACACTGACTAAATCATTTATACATAAGTATTGTAAAAATTAAGCACTTTTTTATTACATTATTTTTATTGGAGTTCCTCTTTAAGGCTATGTAAATTCAAAGTTGATAATTAGATTCAATGGACTTCAAGAACATGTAACTAGTTTCTGGATTTCCCAGGTATCAGTTACTCCCTTACTGGAATACTTGTGTTAAGAATAACGTATAAGAACAGACATGCAATGGTAGAGAACTTGCCCAATAACTTATAAGTGGCAGATCAGATGCATAAAACTAACAGCAGAATACACAATCTACGCACATGCTGAAGGTGGCTATTTTTTTTTTTTTTTTTTTTAAAAGCTATAATACCTTGCTTTTGTAGTCATGGATTTTAGAGAGAATGATATTAATAAAACTTATTGCAGATTAGTTGCAACTCATTTTAAAATTAAGAAACCATAGTAACTAGAATTAAACAGATTATGCAGTGCAGTAAGAAATAATTATCATTTTTCTTTGAAATGTGAATTGCATTGTGTGACTCAGTCCTTAACACAGAGGCAAAATGTCATTTCTGAATTCAGAATATATAATGCCCGACTACTGGCAGATCTATGGATTTATGTGTAAATACAAACTTGCTTGTCTTCAAGATTAAGTATTTTCTGAAGCAGGGACTGAAAGAAAAATAATCTTAATTTAGCTTGTTCCATTTACAAGCAAAACAATGCCAGCAATATGTAGCCCCTTGTAATAATACAAATGTGAACAGCTTCAATCTCCAGCAACAAATGCCTGATTAAAAATGCCTAAGGCAAGACATTCTCATCTGTTCTAGCACATACAGGCTGGAAAAGAGGAAATATAGTTTCTGTTCTGTGCACTTAATTCATATTTGTGATGACACTGGTAATAATTGGGCAAATCATTTGTCTGATAACGCAAAAAGTCTGAAAATAATACAATATACAAGGACTGTGTTCCCTTTCTTCTGAAATACAACATAATCTCACTTTAGAAAAGTATTAAACCCTGGGCATAAATCTATCCCTAATGATAAATTTATACACCACTGCACAAAATGGCATTTGAGAGGGATCTAATTTCTGCTCTTGAAACACCTGAATAGCACATAATCTGCTATAAGACCCCTGTAGCCCTTTTTGCTGTGGCTATACTTGTCCATTCTTCTTGGTCTGGGAAATACATCAAAATGTAACAAGATAGCAGGTCAGTGGATCAGCACTTGGCCAACACTGCATCAAAACCAACAGCTGATCAGCAAATAGCCACAGGCAGATTACTCATTATTTGCATATGTTTACCTATTACATGTCAAACATCCACACAACCAGAGAATATGTCGCTACAAATCAGATGACTATTCATTAATAGAGGATTCATTCGTTAGCAGGATCAAGTTGCAATTCCCAGCCAAGCGTCTTTCTTTCTTTCTTTCTTTCTTTCTTTCTTTCTTTCTTTCTTTCTTTCTTTCTTTCTTTCTTTCTTTCTTTCCTCCCTGTCCTTCCTTCCTTCCTTCCTTCCTTTCTTCCTTCCTTACTCACTTTCTTTCTTTCTTTCTTTCTTTCTTTCTTTCTTTCTTTCTTTCTTTCTTTCTTTCTTTCTTTCCTTTCTTTCCTCCCTGTCCTTCCTTCCTTCCTTCCTTCCTTCCTTTCTTCCTTCCTGACGGATATCCGTCCTGCGCCGCTCACAGGGGGAGGGAGAGGGAGGGAGAGGGACAGAGCGCCGAAAAAGCTGCTAAGGGGGGCTTTGAAGAGCCTCCCCGCAAAGCGCAGCAAGCCGGCCGGCGATCAGAATCCCCCCAGGTGGACATCCCCCTAGTGGGGAAAAAAGGGGGTAAGTCTGATTGCCCTGGCTCTATCCTGATCTGTGCTGCGGGCTGGAGAGTCCACGCAGCACAGATCAGGCAAACCACCCCTGGTCCTTTAGCAATTCTTGGAAAAACATGCATACTGTACCAAAGAAAGCCTAAATTGTCATAATGTATCACTTTGATGTCATAAGTAATAAAAAAGGTTACTTCTGTATCAAAAGCGACATAGCTGAAATGACAAAATTGTCAGGAATCTTACAAGTAAGAACCCAGGAATGCAAAGAGGTTAAAACTCTAAATACATAAAATACTTATTCCTAACCCATTAAACAATCTAAGTAGAACATGATGTTTAGCAAGAAGTAAAGGTGAGGCTCAGGATGCCTGAAAAATGGTCTATGGGTTCTGATATGCATAGTATTGGCCCGTGTAGCTGTGAATTGGCTAGATAGGACAGCACCAGGTTATTATATGCTCCAGCATACATATTCTTGCATGTACAGTGTATAGTTAGGGAATAGTGTACTTATCAAGAGGATGATTACCATTTCAGTGAATTATAAGTCAGATGCCTGGAAAATGCCATTTTTATTACTGAGAAAGTCATTTGGAATAGTGATGTGATGTCTTCCAGAACTTAATTAAAAAAATGTCCAGTTGAAATGTTCCTTTATATACACCATGACCTGGATTATGCTCACATGCATTTTTATTATTATATTCTCTAAGAATACTTTTCCTTTGCAGGTCCATCTACATGAGTGACTTTTCATTTGCACATCAGGGTGACTGAGAATTGGTGCTACTGACAGTGACTGATTATTTTTTTTTTTTTTTTTTTTTATAAAATAGTATTATCTAATTTACTGTTATGGGTCAGAGAGACACACAATAGGCTTCAACACCTGTGATATTTCATGATAGTGTCCAGATCATGCTAATAACTAACAAGCCCTCTTAGCATCTAAACCTCTGGAAATGTTATTCTAATGCATATATTGCCATTGTTTTCATCAATGTATGATTACCATTTTTTTTTGCTCCGTAAGATGCACTTTTGTACACCCCCCGGCAGTAAAGCAATAACCACCTAGTATATCTGAACTGTCAACTTCATCTCTGCCGACAAAAAACAAGAGGACCTGTTCATATAAGATGTGTCACACAGCATTTCTTCCTTGCTGCTGCCAGGTCTTCCCATTCATAGTTATGTCATTATTCACTACACAGGATGTGTGGTGAATTGCTGTGTACAAAATATACCAAAGCAAGGAACATTTTGATGCAACGGCATGGGTGGCCCTATTCTTTTCATGACCAGCAATGGTGTTTAACTGTGTTCACTCAGCACCACTGCCAGTCAGAATGTACCCTAATAAATAGTAGATACATGCCATGTCTAATGGTATCATTATTATTGTAGTAATAGTAGTATTTGTAGTAATAATAGAAGTAGTGTGTAACGTGTAGACTTCAGATTAATAGTTACAATATATATAGGTATAGAGGCCAAACAAAAACAAAGGATGTGCGAATATTACAGAGACGGCACATCAGATTTGAAAAAAAACTCTCTGGATCTGCATTTATAAAGTACAATATGTTCGGAGATAACTTATTTACTCTTTTGTAATTTTTCAATCGTCATGACATGTTGTATACTGAGCTTGTGTTTATAGTGAAGAGGGAATCTAATTACAGAGCAAGACATGAAGGGAACTTTAATTAAATACTGCTCTGACTTGTAGATATGTATTGTTTAGTGATGACCTGGTGACACAGTGGGTGTGTATTTTACTCATTATTGCTATTTATTTCTTTACAATCTTTATTCACATATTGCGACACATTATGCACACAAACACACATGCACACACACACGCACACACAGACACTCACACACGCAACAATAAGATACTCTTATTTCAATACGAGAACACAAAATGATCTTAAGTATATTCTCTGGGTAGTCCCAGAAACATGCAGCTCATTATTTTCATATTTCACCTGTGTCCAACTGGGAACATTCTTTACCAGTAAATATCAGCAATGCTCATCTGGAAGCAGATATATTTCTTTTTATGGCATGTTTCAGATTGTTCGAATGTACAGCACTATCACCTCCAGCATAATAATAAGCAGTGTGCAGAACACTTCTGCTGCTAACAACCTGAAACCATGGTTTTTCACTAGTCATCAGGAATCACTTGAAAGGTATTCCATGTGTTCTTCTTCAATCTATTCCACAAGCTCAGTGCATTACTCCTGATTACCTCTGAGACAGACAGTGAAATCAGTTTGAGTACTAGCACACAGCAAACTGAGAGTATTTTTTTCCTCTGGCCTGCACTACCATATAGTATACATAAGGGCATGTCTGAAAATGTCACACTTCTCCAGCAATTAACCCATTCAGCTCCCTTGTAATTTGGGCACAGTATATCAAAACAGAAGGCTAAATACACAGATGTCCTTGTTTACATTACTCAGGATCCTGCACAGGTGTGAATATCTGCCATAATTAGCAATTATGAGCGCTTCCTGTTTATACTAAATCCACCCAGAATGGATTTATATAAGCCCTGCACAAGCAGAGATGCATAATGAAATCAAGTTTGTTTGACTGTTAAAGCATAACTGAAGTGAGAGGCACATGGAGGCTGACATATTTATTTCCTTTTAACCACTTAAAGACAAGCAGGCATATTAAAACGTCCTTCTGGAGCCTCTCAACGGCTCCAGGATGTTTTTATAAGTTAAGCAGCACTGCTGCCGCTGTGCGTGTGCACGTACGCGCGTGCAGGCTCCCATGCATGCATGCACACTCCTACACACTCGTGCATGCTCCTGCACGTGGACGTGAGCGCTCCTGAGCGTGCACCTGAGCGTGTTCTTGTGCGCATGCATGTGAGTTCAGTAAAAAAAAAAAACACAATAGAAAAAAATACACCTTTATTTCCAAATAATATATTGTCACCATACTTTGTACTAGGGACATCATTCAAATCTTGTAATAACCAGGACAAATAGGCGGATAAAATGTGTGGGTTTTATGCACAGTAGCAGTGATTATATTAAAACTACAGGGGATGAAATTGGAGAAATAGTGTATTTTTCCTTTTTTTTTTCCTTGTTTTTCCCTTTAAAATGCATAGAAAATGAAGTAATTACTGAAAACAAATATCAACCTCAAAAAGCCTAATTTGTGGTGAAAAAAACAAGATATAGATAATTTAATTGTAATTAGTAGTGATTAAGCTATCGGCAAATGAAAGGGATGAGCACTGAAAGGTGAAAATCGCTCTTGTCTGTTAGGGTAAAAACTCCTTTGGGGTGAAGAGGTTGAAGTGGACCTGAACTCTTGCACAGGACAAAAGGAAAACATACAGAAATGCACCTTGTATGTATTTAGAGAGTTTAGCCTGTCTAATTCCCCCTCATCTGTGACTAAGCATAAGTTGTAATTCAATCCCTTAGCTGTGTCAGATGGCTGCCATGGCAGAGAGCGCATTTGTAAACACAGGATGTTAACAATATGTAGACAAACTGCAGATGAAATGATTATCTTTTAGAGATGAGATAAAGTTCTGTGTTCAGGTCCGCTTTAAACAATGCAATTTGCATGTATTGCCTTTAGCCACAGACCCTGAATAAGCATGCATCAGGTGTTTCTGACTGAAGTCTGATCAGATTAGCTGCATGCATGCTGATGTATTCCCCTTGATCATTAAACCTTGAAATATTGTCTTATTTTATTAGTAGACAAGACAAGATACAGAACATTTATATAGCGATTTTCTCCTGGTGGACTCAAAGCGCGAGAGCTGCAGCCACTGGGGCACGCTCAGTAGGCAGTAGCAGTGTTAGGGAGTCTTGCTCAAGGTCTCCTTACTGATTAGGGGCTGGCTTACTTAACAGGAAGAGTCAAGATTCGAACAAACAAGACCTTGTAACACATCAAAAGCTCTTCAATAATTGATTTCACCTTTTATGAAAACAATGTCCAACAATGTAAATAGAGTGGCCAGCAGTAAACGTGGTAAAAATGTCCATGTGAACCAGCCCTAAAGTTGAATTAAGTCTATTAACATTTTCTTCTCTGATCTTTACACTTTACATGTCACATAACTTCAGGAAATAAGTTATGTATCACCTTTCTGAACAAATAAATTAATTCAAATGAGAAGAATACATATTTATAATGGATATGAGGATAGGTGCTTTCTCTGCAATATATTTCTGATTTACCAATAGTTTATAATACTAAAGAAGAGAACAATAAAGCCTAAATATAAAAAATTGTGAATATAATACACTCTCAGTTGCTTCAGGATCAACCCCCTGTTGATAAAGAGTCAGGTAAATAGTTGAATGTCACTATGACTGTGTTAGTGTTTGCAAGAAATTAGTAGTTTAAAAACCCCCTGAGATGGTGGCAACATCATAGCTTACTAGTCCTATATGAAAATCCCAACAGGGGTACTATCTGCATGACATTTGAATAGTTTTACATATTGATTGGTTATTTTGCATCCCCCAAACTTGCCCTACAGCAAGGATGGAGCATTAGCCCATAAGTTTCTTTGAAGGGCAATGATTTAAGTAAAGTAGGATTAATAAAATGAGCCACATTGATATAAGGAGGCATAAAAGTAACTGGATGCTTATGCAAGTATGAAACACATAATAATAATAATAATAATAATAATAATAATAATAATAATAATGATAATATATATATACATACATATATATAGTACAGACCAAAAGTTTATCCTCTACAGCAGAGGTGACTCTTGGTCTTCCTTTCCTGGGGCGGTCCGCATGTGAGCCAGTTTCTTTGTAGCGTTTGATAGTTTTTGAGACTGCACTTGGGGACACTTTCAAAGTTTTTCCAATTTTTCTTACTGACTGACCTTCATTTCTTAAAGAGAATCTGTACTCTAATATTCTTACATTAAAAAGCATACCATTCTATTCATTATGTTCCCCTGGGCCATTCTGTGCTGTTTCTGTCACTCTCTGCTGCAATCCTGGCTTGTAATTAACAATTTTAGGCAGTGTTTACAAACAAATGACTGGCTTCTAACCAGAGTATCATAGGCTGAGAACAGCTATCTAGTGTGACTCATGCAGAGCTTGGAGGGGGTGTGTAAAGCTTCTGCCAATGACAAGCAGTGCTGCACATTCCACACATTCCAGCCTCTGCCCGACAGACACGACAGAGGAAAGGAGATAAGATTTATTACAGAAACAGTGCAACTAGAAAAGGTTGCAGTAAGACAGACCACATCAGAACAGGTATAGGAACTTATAGAATAGAAGAAATAAGGCTCAAAATTTTGTTACAGAGTCTCTTTAAAGTAATGATGGCCACTCGTTGTTCTTTACTTAGCTGCTTTTTTCTTGCCATAATACAAATTCTAACAGTCTATTCAGTAGGACTATCAGCTGTGTATCCACCTGACTTCTCCACAACACAACTGATGGTCCCAACCCCATTTATAAGGCAAGAAATCCCACTTATTAAACCTGACAGGGCACACATGTGAAGTGAAGACCATTTCAGGTGACAACCTCTTGAAGCTCATCAAGAGAATGCCAAGAGTGTGCAAAGCAGTAATCAAAGCAAAAGGTGGCTACTTTGAAGAACCTAGAATATGACATATTTTCAGTTGTTTCACACTTTTTGGTTATATACTATACTTCCACATGTGTCAATTCATAGTTTGGATGCCTTCAGTGTGAATCTACAATGTTCATAGTCATGAAAATAAAGAAAACTCTTTGAGTGTGTCCAAACTTTTGGTCTGCACTGTATATATATATATATATATATATATATATATATATATATATATATATATATATATATATATATATATATATATATATATATATTGAGTTTTAAGTATGGAGAGTGAGTTTTATGGCTGAGGAGTGTTCATACTAGGTGTAGATCCAAACACAACTCCATTAGTGTGACGGAAGGATCTAGGGCCCATATTCAATGAACCTTTTCTCCTGAGTGTTTTCCTATGTGATATCTTCAAAATTGTCAGTAAAATGCCCTTTAAACCATCAGAAAGCAAGAACTCAAAGGGAAGTAATTTTGATAGTACTTTTCACCTACTTTTAAGTACTTTTTTTCTGTTGCAATGTGCTGTCAAGTTATTTTAAATAGAAGATGAAAAATTATCTACCAGGAGAAAACTCATGAGAAAAAGTGCATTGCATATGGGCCAAGAACACTTAGGGCTCGTTTCCACTAGGGCGAATCCGCATGCGGGCACTGCATGCGGATTCGCATAGCTAATGTTAGTGGATGGGGCTGTTTCCACCTGTGCGGCGTGCGGGAGCGATTTGGCAGCGGGCCAAATCTGCACGGCGGGACCCACAGTTTTCGTCTGCGTCGGGAATCCGTGCGAATCGCCACTAATGTATTTAATAGTAAAAACGCATGCGTTTGGTACATGCGTTTTTACCCGCGATTTCGCGTGCGATTTCGCACCCTTCCCAATGTAATTTAGCCCTGGCAGTGTCATGGTTAATTTCGCATGGCACCCTGCCATGCGAAATCGCACGCGAAATCGCGGGTAAAACGCATGCGGAAACGCACCCGCATGCGTTTTTACAAGCGTCGGAATGCCGGCGAAATCGCGTCGCACTAGTGGAAACGGGCCCTTAGATATACACAGAACATCTCAATCCCTTATCTAGCCAATTTTGCCATTATAAAGAAAATTCATTTTTAAAGAGCCAGGTAGCAAAATAACTATTTCCGCTAATTAAAATAGCAGTCACAAGATTTACAGCCTCCTCTCTCATTGATCCTAAACACCCAAGTAATTCTCAACACAATGGATATCCAAAACACACTATTTTTGCAAAGGCTCTTCTGAGTGCTATCAAACATCAGAAAGTAGAAAGTCCTGGCAAGGAGAGCAAACAAGTGGTCACCCAATTTCTTTTTCAGAAAATTAACAGGAAAATAAAAATTCCTCAAACATTTTCAAGTCTGTAATAGTAAAGAAGTAGATTATAATGCTATGATGAACAAAAAACAAAACAAAGTATAAAAAAAGGTAATGAGTAGCAATATTACCTTGCCCACATATTGTGGGTCTGGGCCTAGATGTTCTTCTAAAACAAAGAACTGATTCCATACCCATCCACGTTTTGGACGATGGTGAACTTCTGTCTCTCCTTCTATATGTTTGGTTTGATTTCTGGTCACCTTTATGGAGGTGTGATGCGTTGCTCCATAACATCTCTGCACAAAACAGAGACACACTAGAACAGGACAAATTCCAGATGTGCTTGTAAATCTCATGGTAGGAAATGTTCCCTTCTTCTTTACCTTGCGAGTTTATAATCCAGCAGTCCTGGGTATGTTTTCTACGTAGCTAAATTCGATCTGGCATGACAGTCCAGCAGTGCCTTCCTTGAACATCCATTTTTTTTATTGATTTTTAGATAGTAATACTGTATTTACATCCTGGAAAGAAAATATTTCTGAGTAGAGCCTCTGTGGAGTTCCTTATAATGTCATCTCGGAGAGGAGAGTCTTATATCTAGTGAAAATAAACAAAGAACATCATCAGGAAAGTAATTCACTGGTCCATCCTATTAGCAATTATTGATTAGTGCGTAAACATACAGTATACAGTTTTAATTGAATGGGCTAATCAATAACAACACCAAATCTTTTGAACATAATGATACAACCTTTTATCCAAACTACCATTTGATTCACATTATAACTACTACCATTATTGAAAACAGTTTATGCAATGCACTATAGCCTGGTGAATATTATAAAAGTAGTGCAACCATTCTAAACAATGCTCTACTACAGCAAAATAGCCTTTGGGTCTATACATAAGGATGCAGTCTAACGCCATTTCGGGAAGATGTTTTCTTATAAGCTTTTTCTATTTATTTTGCAAAAATGTATGTTGAGAGGGTTAAACTGGCTTCTAGTGCTAATCTACCCTTTTAAAAATTCTAATCTCCTGTCTCTCCTGCTGTGCCTTTGTGTTAAATGCTTTATGAGTCAGTGTTGTTTTGTGATGCAAGCATGCAGCCATGCAGCCAGTGAAGTTTAAACATCTGATCTTCACACTCTTTCTGGGTCAGTGGCTCAAAAGGAGATCAACACTGCTAAATTCAAGCTTCATATCACATGAAATCCAAGGGAACAATTCAAATTGCTTTTTCGGATCCAACAATTACCTCTCAATATTCTTCCCTCCTTCCTGTTGCTTTACTTCAAAAGGTAACATTTTTCTTTTCACAAACAACTACAATGAAATATAGGGGCACGTTACCCCAATTAGAAACGGCCAATGAGATGCAAATAATTCCAACTTGCAAATATAATGCAAACTGTATGCAACTTGGAAAAGGGGCAGAGCTAATAGGCTTTAGGTTAGAATAATGTCAGAAAGCAAAACCCACTGACAATAAAAAGAACATTTCAGATACAATACCACTGACTTCAGATCGCATAATTACAGCAAGGCCCTACTTGCTAGTGTAAGAAGCACTGCAATTGCCCTGCCTATCCAGGGCATTCTATAGGTGCTTACCTGTCTCACACATCTCCCTTATGCTCTAATATTGCTAATAATAATTGCTAACCTTTCCCATCTTTGTCTTTCTGTGTCTTTCAATGGTAACTGGACTGCATGTAAGTCCCAAATTATACCTGGTGCTCCCTTGAAGTTTCACATTTAAGGTACATACTTATTGTGCATACTCTTAGCAAAAGGTATTGATCCACACCTAATACATGCTTCTGTAATATTAAACTCCACACCCAGCATCACATTCCAGTCTGGTCCCTATTCGCTTATACCTTTTCTATGATGACAGCAGCAAGTGGTCTATTCCAGAGACTGTTCAGGGCCCCAGATGCAGTCTTGCCAAGAGGTAAACCCAGCCTACAATGAAGTCTAGGATGGTTCCCAAATGGCAATTTCAAATCTCCCGTAAGCACATAAATTAGTGTGCATATATTTAATCAGTGATTCAAATCATTGAAAGATCAAGATTAAATGCAGGCAAATTGAATCACTTACTGTAAATATTAATGACATAAAGCTCTTGCTTTTGCTAAAAAAAAAAGTCATTTAATTCAGCTGGATATCATTTTGAATAATAAAGATATGAATAGTTAATATGACTCTGAATGGCACAATTAGATCTGTAACGTAGAGGTTACAACTGCTTAATTGATGACCTTTGAATGCTTTTGGGTGTGTTATACTCTTGCTAGCAATTAGTAATACTTAGAAATATGCTTTTATTTATGTATGTTTGAATTAATTTGGACTTATTTTTAAAAGATCAACACAAAGAGCTTTAGAAAAAAAAAGTAAGTGTACTTTGGATATAAAAGTAAAGATTGTAATACCTTGCAAGCATTCACAGAAACAGCTTTTGTTATGTGAAAATTGGTTAAAACAAATAGTTGTTACAAAGTGCCATGTTAGAGGTTGTCAGTGTCCCATCAGAAAACACAGTTGAAACTGATCAAAGTTATCACTGCTCCTAATTATTCATTACACAGTTAACAAAAAGTAAAACAATTGCAAAATGACAAAGGGTACACAACAGAGCATTTCAAAAAATAGCACACATGGCATGGACAAATATAATGAGGCTCTTAAAGCGGAATATAACCCTGCTGTGATGATCTGCTCGGCTGCCTGTGCAGGCAGGCAGTTTTTTGACCATTGTTTAGGTTTGCATGCTGCAGGACTCTGGAAAGAAGAGCTTCTGTCAGTTTTGCAGCTTGTGCTTGCAGAGGAATTTGCATACGTTGTCATGCAAATTGCCTGGCCACATTCATTGGAGGCGTGTATTATAAGTACTATGTCTTTCCCACAATGCTTGGCTGGTCATAAGGATTTAGTCCTGTGTAACACACCTGGAGGAGTGTCAGCCTTACTCTCTATTTGAAGATCAGCTTAGAGTAATTCTTGGAAAACTGCACAAGGCAGGTTTCCTTAGTGCAGTTAGGATTGCTTATCTCTACCACTTTCCGCTAGTGCTGTGGATCCTTCTGTTCTGCTACTCTGTACCTG
The DNA here is from genome assembly GCF_040937935.1 of Hyperolius riggenbachi. NCBI lineage: Eukaryota > Metazoa > Chordata > Amphibia > Anura > Hyperoliidae > Hyperolius > Hyperolius riggenbachi. Next base: position 234,626,448 of record NC_090650.1, read on the forward strand.
GATCGCGCTAGTCACTTTCGCTAGTGCTGTGGATCCTTCTGTTCTGTCTTCCAGGATCGCGCTGGCCACTTTCGCTAGTGCTGTGGATCCTATCTCTCGCTTGTCCCTGTTTTCGTGTGTCTGTCTTGTCTGCTACGAACACTTTCTGGAGGCTCGGTGAGGTAACCGTTAAGCAAGCGCTCGCATTCTCTGTTTCGTGTTTGTCTGTCTTTGGTTAGTTAGGCGTGCTTGTCTCTGTTGTGCGTAACACGCGGAGACCGCGCACGAACGCGTGCACTGTTGCGAATGAGTGTGGTGTTCGCGTTCAGCTAGCGTTTGTTATTTTCCTTTGTATTATTTGCTGTGCCTTTGCTAACCTCGTATTCTGTTCTGATCTGCCTTGTGTCACATCTGGCGATCGCACCTCTCGCAATCGCGTTCCTTTTTCATATCTGCTGTTGTGTGTGCACTGTCGCAGGGTGGCGACTAGGTTGGCGCACACACATACAACCTGTCCCTTTGCTCGTTCTCATTCGTAATCGCCTCTCTTGCGATTGCGTTCTGCGCTTCGTACAATTCCTGTCTGGCATTTGTGGAGGTACAGAGGATTGGTTCCTCTGCACTCCCCAGCGCCATCTGCCAACAGGAATTTCCCTCTAAGGGTGCGTAGCACCTTTTGCTGGGTGCCTGCAATTATACGCTTGTGGAGGATTTCCGCCGTATCAGCGCACGCGTTGTGCGCTGATCACGGAGAAAGCTCCACAATCGTTACACCTGCATTTTAACGTTGCTCTAAAACATTATTTACAGCATATTATATGCAAAAAGCATTTTTTTTTACTAGACCAGCATTGGAAGGGTTAAACACAGAGGTTTCAAGTTCCGTGAAGAGATATGCAGAAGTTCAGATTGTTACATTCTATTTAGTTAGATGTATCTATTGATACATAGTTACACACTCTTTGGCTGTCCTCCAAGCTCCTTCTCAGTCAGAGAGATGAGTCACATTCAACACTTAGATACATTTATGTAAACAAAATGTATCTATTTCAGCTTCGGATGCGTCTGCAGAAATCTCCAGGAACTTTAAAGCCCTGTGTAACCCTTCCAATGCTGGTCTAGTAAAAAAAAAAGCTGGTTGCATATAATATACTGTAAATAATGTTTTAGAGCAAAGTTGAAATGCAGGGTTATATTCCGCTTTAACTAAATATTTTGTTGTACAGTCTTTTGGTTCAAAACTGCAAATGAGCAATAACTGTAGCACTCAGAGACTTCTGCATCAGCTGGTTTGACCCACTCTTTCTAAGCAAACTGCTCTAGCTATGTCAGGTTTGAAGGGGCTGTGTTCTGCAGACTGTATGTGTCATTTTTTTCATAGACATTTTTATATGATTCATATTAGGGGTCATAGAGCAACACTTCCTAGTACAATGGTTTATGTTTTAGCCTTTTTTGAGTTTAGTTGTGTGTTTTTGGTCATTATACTGTTGAAGGATACATGATATCAAAATTAGATAGGGGTATTTGACAATGAGCAATGAGCTTTTTAGTTGTAGAGTCTTAAAAGTCTTTATCCAAATATTTATTATCTATTTAGGGGGTTCAACCAATGTGTCCAGCCCATTTTAAAATATCTTTGTAGATCTGGCAATACATAAACTCTTAAAGCGGAATATAACCCTGCATTTCAACTTTGCTCTAAAACATTATTTACAGTATATTATATGCAACCAGCATTTTTTTTTTTACTAGACCAGCATTGGAAGGGTTACACAGGGCTTTAAAGTCCCTTGAGATTTCTGTAGACGCATCCGAACCTGCAATTAGATACATTTTGTTTACATACATGTATCTAATTCTTGAATGTGACTCATCTCTCTCACTGAAAAGGAGCTTGGAGGACTGCCAAAGAGTGTGTAACTGTTTATCAATAAATACATCTAACTAAATACAATGTAACAATCTGACTTCTGCAGTTCTCTCCACGGAACTTGAAACGTCTGTGTTTAACCCTTCCAATGCTGGTCTAGTAAAAAAAAAATGCTGGTTGCATATAATATGCTGTAAATAATGTTTTAGAGCAAAGTTGAAATGCAGGGTTATATTCCGCTTTAATAAAGCACATTTTTGAATGAGTTGTAAGGGTATAAAAAATGGAAACAGTAAATTCGGGCGCCTGAGGCTAGTGGACAAATCGGGCGCCGCCATTCACTCCTATAATAAATATCGTTTAATGGGCGCCCGATAGGAAAAAAGGGCGCCGGAGAAAACGTTTTAAAAGCGGCGCCCGGAGACTTAATGTTTTATTACTGTTTCTCATGATTACACATTATTTAATGATTTATACATTTTTAAATATTATTTTTAAACGAAAAACAGTACAATATTTTTTTCCAAACATTATTTTTAAACGAAAAACAGTACTTTTTTTTTTTTTTTACATTATTTTTAAACGAAAAAACCAACAGGGGGGTCTTAGGTTTAGGCACCAACAGGGGGGTCTTAGGTTTAGGCACCAACAGGAGGTCTTAGGTTTAGGCACCAAAAGGGGGGTCTTAGGTTTAGGCACCAACAGGGGGGTCTTAGGTTTAGGCACCAACAGGGGGTCTTAGGTTTAGGCACCAACAGGGGGGTCTTAGGTTTAGGCACCAACAGGGGGGTCTTAGGTTTAGGCACCAACAGGGGGGTCTTAGGTTTAGGCACTAACAGGGGGGTCTAGGGGTTAGGGGTAGGTACAGGGAGGGTTACTTAGGCACCAACAGGGGGGGTCTTAGGTTTAGGCATCAACAGGGGGGTCTAGGGGTTAGATTAACGTTTTTACAATTGCCGATTTAATGCACATTATTTAATGATTTATAACTTTAAAAAACATTAATTTTAAACGAAATACAGTACAATACATTTTTAAACGTTATCCATGCTTATCGTTAAAAACCCGGCGCCCTTTTTTCCCAGCGCCCCTTTTTAACGTACGCATAAAAAATGTCCATATCTGTATATTCAGAACAAGCAAAGCTATCATTGTCCTCACCAATACTAGCAATTAACTGGATCAAAATCATACTTAACCATATCAAATAATAAGTTGGCTCATCTCTGTCCTGTTACTAGACACTTTAGGTTCGGTTTTTAACAACCTGCAATTGATATATCTGCCCAACCATTTCTAAATTCTTTCAAATTTAGTCTCATTATTACTTCTTTTTCCCCAATGCAGGTTCAGAGGAGATACATTTTTTTTATTACATTTATCTTGAGAAAGGATAGATTGCACCCATTAGTTGCAGGAGGAAATTATTAAAATCAATAGCACATAAATATGGTACAAACAAGAACACTGACAGCCAAGACATTACAAATCTGACATTCCTTGGTCATGTCTGAAGTAACATATGTTAACTAGACATATATATGCAGACAAGCTGTGTGGGCTGCAGCAAAAAAAAAAAAAAAAAAAAAAAAAAAAAGAATGAACGGGAATCCATCTGCTCACACACCCTATTAATATATCTAAAATGAGCTAGAAAAAGATTTATAGAAAAAAAATGGATGCACTGATGAAATAAGACCATGCCCTAGACTGAAACATCTCAATATCTAGAGAGATGCATCATATATACATGCACATATGTAGTATATAGTTAACAGGTAAAATGGTTAATTCTCAAAAAACCTAAATAAAATAAAACCTGGTTTGTATCTTAAAGAAGAATATCTTACAGCAGAATCCCAGTAGCATTGACTGATAGTGACAGTTCATCTAACATACCAAAATAAATACACTTTACCATTCAGTAGTACCCAGACACCCCACTATGTATAAAGACCACTATTTTTTCCAATAATCCTCAGATAAATGGCACAACTGTAGCAATGGGAAACAGTAGTCAGCCATATTTGAAATGCACAAGATATATAAGAAGTTATCTATTTGCTTCTCTGCCTGATGCAACAAAAATTCCAATACCAGTTGCCCAAGCACACTACGTAGAAGTAATACTTAATGGGAATATCCAGGCAGAATAAAAAAATGACATTTACTTACCTGGGGCTTCCTCTAGCCCCTTGCAGCTGACATGTCCCTCGTAGCAGCTCCGCTCCCAGCTGCTGGCCCAAGGTCCCCACCTGTGTAGAGGCCGACCTCACGAGGTCGTCCTTTACTGACTGCGCCTGCACGAGCGTCTCTGTCAATCACTCGCACGTGGTGTACTGCGCTGTACACTCCACACCAGGGCCCCTATGCAATTACATTTTTCTCCCGAGTTTTCTCCTAGGTGGTATTTTTAAACTTGCCAATAAAATGACTTTTAAGCGACCAGAAAGCAAGAAAATACTTTAATTTACTTTTTGGTACTTTTTTTTTTGCAAAAAAATACTGGAAAGTTATTTTACATAGAAGATGAAAAAATATATGCTAGAAGAAAAGTCAGGTGAAAAAGTTAATTGCATATGGCCCCAGGTGCGAGTGATGATTTCCCATCAGCCTCTGGCCAAACTCTTGTTGCTGAATATAATTTAAAAATGTGCTGACTGTAGATACACACTTTACATATTGACCTAGCTCTTGTTTCCTCCATATTATTTAGACTGTATACCAGCTAGAGCTGGGTTTTCTCCCTTTTGTTAAACATATGTTAGCCACAATATATTCATTATTATAACAATCAGAGATGGCCAGAAATGCAGATTTCTGATTCTGATGGCATTCCAACAAAATCTGCGTTTCTGATTTTGTTGGGATTTTTTTCTTTTTCCATTTTTGTTAATACAGTTAGGTAATTTTTCTTTATGCGTAATTCACAATTTTTTGCAGATGTGCACTATTATGCGGACATCCGTATTGCACTTTCAAATCCTATGATTGGCCAAATACCAATCAGACCAATTCCAAGTCAGAAGTATAGGACCAATCAGAGAATGTGGAGTCTTACAGCGGAAATTGAAATACCACACACATTTTTGGACAATCATAAGACTCGGAAATACTTGGAAGTATTGGACAAATGTGCAGGTTTACCGCATAAAATGGAATACCTCAGAAATTTTAGGCCAATCACAAGACTCCAAAATACTCAGAAGTATTGGACCAAACAGATGTTTCCGAGTCTTGTGATTGGTCTAAAATTTCTGTGGCATTCCGATTACTGCCGTACAATTCTGCATTCTCTGATTAGTCCAATATTTACAACTCTTGTGATTGACCTAACATTTCCAAGTCTCAGTAAATTGATCTACGAGAAATTCCAATTTCTTCACTCCGAATCCCGATTACTGCTGCGAAAATCCAATTTACGATCGAAAACTCAGAATTCAAAATTCTGCGGAAATAGGAAACTCATCCCTAGCAGTACTTCACTGGAATGCACCTCATTGAAAAACAATTACCCCCAAAAAACAGAGTTCACATGCAGCCAGGCAAAGGACACATAAAATATCCATACAGTGGTACAACCTTTTTACAATATTGACTTTGAGAGGGACAGCACGTCACAGCAGATATCATTTCATCCTTTTATTCCTCAAAATAAAGCACATACAAATGTTAACTGATCACACACACACACACATGGGTATAGGTTGTTTGGGGGGCCCTTTTAGTGATTGGAGAGACTCAGATTCAACTGGGATATGTGATGGCACATGACAGAAAGGATCCAAATGCATAAGTATCTATTTATTATTTATTATTCTGGTTGGACTTGATAGATGGATGTCTTTTTTTCAGCCATAGTAACTATGTAATTTCAAATTCAGCACAGCTGATTTCCAGCTGGTTGAGGAATTAATTACCATAGCAGATACTCTAAGCAAATTACCTACCATAAGTGGGCAGTAGACAGTGTTCATAGCCACTGTAGCTAGAATACCAATAGGGATCCCCTTAAGAGAAGGAGTTATCTAAGGGGAAAATCTGACTACTATCTGTCTGTGGCCCCCATTGACTCTTTCTAAGCTTTAGTTTGAATCCTAGTTGAGCCAGGAAGAGGGCCATATCATCAGTGGTATATATATATATATATATATATATATATATATATTTATATATATATATATATATATATATATATATATATATATATATATATATATATGTATATATATATATATATATATATATATATATATATATATATATATATATATATATGATGTGGATTTTCATTCCTCTAAACCCTGTATACAACTTGTAGCTGTGGGTCTCTTTTGGAGAGATTTACCCTTTTCCTTTCACAACAGAAAAAAGGGAAATTCTTCAACACAAAAATATCTAAAACAAAAAAATATTGTGTATACAAATTTTAACTTTAGTGCAATGTGATTTGTAAAGAATTGTATGTAAACAGTACTCTAGGGTACATGGGATCTAAATAAAATATTACATGAGACAAATCTTAAGTTAATCTTTGACAGCACTGAAAAACAAGAATGCACACGACACCATAAAGACCATAGAAGAAGATGATAACTCTCTCTTCTTTCAGCACCATATCCAGCCAGTTTGCTATCTGCATGGAGTTTTGATATTGTCTCTATATATTTTTGTGGTTTTCTCCTGTGCACTACTATTCTCCCCGCCCTCTCTCACCAAAATACTGGTAGTTCAATTGACTTTCACTCAAATCCACTCTAAACAATAGTACAGATGTTAGATTATGACTATGGTAGGAACACTTGATTAGGAGCCCCTTTAAGGGATAACTAGTGACATGAATTATATGGTGTACTCTGAAAATTACTGCAGAAATGACACTGCTATATAAAAACATAATACTAACATTGGAGAATATGTGTTTTATGAGTCTGAAAACCCTATTGCTGGCAAAAGCACAAATGATGAATGGTTTCACCGGTCCAGTGAAAATCTCAAGATGAGTTACAAATATTAAAAACAGGAATGTAGATGGAAAGCATTGTGGGATGTTGTGCAGTAAAGGCAACTCCATCTTTCAAAAGGTTTCGGGTAAACAGAGGAGGCATGTAACAAGCTGAAATTACCAGGGATACAGGATCAATAGTGCGTTTTAGAAAGCTGGAGTGAACACATGGATCTAATTTAAAAAGACGATAATGCAAATTTCAGTAATTTCCTGAGAACACCCTTGGAATATTGAGAAAAATGTCACCTGTCGTGGAAAATACAGTCTCAGCTCATTCTTATTTACATCATGTCCATGTTAACACGTTTCCTCATAATATACCATACAAGGTTGTAATTATATCACAACAGACTAGATGAAATGATTGTCTTATTACTTCTTCTTACGTTGTTTTCCCAGTTTTATAAGAGCATCATCAATAGTAATTTGCTGCCAACCACAGAATATTGTTCTTGAATAAGAACTATATCTCTATTCCATTTTAAGTATTCCATTATGATAGAGAAGTTTAGTTTATTATCAAGACGTTTTATGCTCCTGCTTTTAGTAAACCTGTCACACATTTGGCCAATAGACATACAGTATAAAAAATATACAGCCGGAAGGCATCTTTCATGAAAACAGCATGTCAAAGCATTAAATAATTGCAGAGGTTTCACTTCCTGAAACATTTTGCAAATGAAAGTGAAATTTAAATGAGTTGAGTTTGAGAGCTTCCCTACTGGTTAGTAAACAAACCCATCATACCATAGAACTGGGAAGAATAAGCAAAGGGGCAAAGGTCAACTGTTACAAGAAAATAAGTTTAATGTCTTACATAGTATATTATAAACAAATATGCACTCTAACCTTGCATTGATGTTAATAACATTACATTGAGATTACATTGGGCTATGTGAGGTAAATTCCGGTCTAAGAAATATTAACATGTAAGGATATATCACACTTTTGTAAATACAAATCCAGGCAAAAATACTGTTTTATCTTTCAAGTATGGTTG